>NC_090928.1:433006229-433699751 GCF_040938575.1 Ambystoma mexicanum
GCCAAACCTCCGCTCACAGCACAGCTAGAACCTGAACTAAAAGCTGCTCTAATCAATGCCAGATCACTAGTCGCCCATGCCACTGACATAGCAGATATCATACGGGATAATAGCCTCGACTTCATTGCCATTACTGAATCTTGGCTCCACGATGCAGCAGGTCCGGCTCTCACTCTGGCAGTCCCAGAGAATTATACCATTCTCAGAGCTGACAGACCAGACTCGCGCGGTGGAGGAATTGCAATTATCGCCAAATCTAATCTCTCTATGAGGATCACACCCACACCCTCCCTCAAATCCTGCGAGCTTCTCTCTATCAAATTACCGACTGCAAACTCCCAAACACTAAATATCCACCTTATCTATAGACCCCCTGGCCCCGTCAGCACCTTCACCGAAGACATCACCACTGTTATCTCTGAGAAGCTAAAAGAATCCTCCCAAACACTTGTACTAGGAGATTTCAATCTAGGGCTCAACGATATCAACGACCATCATGCTACTGCCACAGGCAATACTCTGTCAGTGCTAGGCTTCACGCAGTTCGTGAATACTTCCACACATATCAAGGGAAGAACACTAGACTGGATTGCCAGTCACAACTGCTACCCCTCTATAACAGCCATCACCCCCCAAATATGGTCTGACCATTACCTTATCTCTTTCACCCTCAACACCAAAAGACCCACAGTCTTAACACCCACGCCAGCCACACCCACCTTAACGAGAAACAAGAAAAACATTACAGCCGACAATATTCTGCCCCACATCCTACCCAAACTAAATTCCCTACCTGACCACTCTGACCCAGGCATCCTAGTGGATGCATTCAACGCAGCCATGTGCTCTGCTCTTGACAGTATTGCTCCATTTAAACTCCGGATCAGTAAACCCAAAAAGCATTTGAACTCATGGTTTACACCCCACCTAAAAAACCTAAGACTACAGAAGAGAAAATGCGAAACAGCTTGGAACCGACATCCGACCGCTGAAAATAAAACTAACCTAATTAACATCTCCTCGCAATACAAAAGAGACATCATCCTGGCCAAACAAGAAACCTATAATAATAGGATCTCCCAATCCAACTCCAGCATGAAGGAGCTATTCTCCATCCTAAAGGAATTGGAAACTCCTATCACAGTACAGGATGACTCCATCAAAGACAAAACTTGGTGCACAGACATACAACTGGCACTAACCAACAAAGTATCCAACCTCCAAACAAAAATTGCCCTAAAGAAAGCCTCTCTGCCAACTCAACCTCTGATAGTCAAAATTCCCTCATCCAACAACCCAGAATCCACCCAATTCCGTTTCTCCAAGGTCTCAGTAATTGAGGTAGAGAAGACCATTTTGACCCTCAAACCTTCTAATTGCAAAGGCGACCAATGCCCCGCACAACTGATCAAGGATGCGGCTAGGGATTTAGCCCCCTTTATCACAAAACTTATCAATGCCTCCTTTACTACGGGCACCATCCCCCGCAATCTAAAGGAATCTTGGGTACTCCCCCTCCTAAAAAAGCAAACATTGGACCCCAACATTCCTACTAACTACAGGCCCATCACCACGGTTCCCTTCCTACTAAAAATATTAGACAAGGTAGCATACACCCAAATCCAGAACTTCCTTGAGATGAACCATCTCCTCGGCACCCGCCAATCCGGTTTCCGTCCGCAACACGGCACAGAGACTGCCCTTATCGACCTAAAAGCCCAAATAGATTCACTCAGAGACGAGGGAAAACTAGCTCTCCTCCTCCTTCTAGACCTCTCAGCCGCCTTTGATCTGGTGGACCATAAAGTCCTATGTAATCACTTGGACTCGGCTGCCCACTTCTCAGAGGAGGCTATAGTCTGGATTCAATCATTTCTTAGTGACAGGACCATGAGGGTGTTCTCCCCCGCAGCGGCAGCAGACCCTATCCCAATCACTTGCGGAGTGCCCCAGGGATCCTGCGTCTCGCCGACACTCTATAACATCTTCACCAAGCCACTCTTTGACGATCTTGATAATCTGGGTATCACCTACACTAACTATGCAGATGATACTCAGATTCTCTTACCACTTACTGGGGATTACGTCGAAGATCTGGCTCTGGTGAATAGAGTCTACAGCATCGTTCAGGCATGGATGGCCAACCATGGCCTATGCTTGAACGATGACAAAACAGAGCTCATCATCCTGGGCACGGCAGCCCGTATCTCCAAACTTAACCAAAACTACTCCGCCTTCATCATCGATGGCAACACTTTCAAGGTCGCCAGAGAAGTAAAAACCCTAGGTTTTTACCTTGATGCGACACTATCTTTCACCAAACAGGTGAACTCACTGTCATCATCCACTGCCTATACATGCAAGTTAATACGAGCTGGGAAACCATTCCTTTCAGAGGACAGCTGTCTTATTCTAGCTAGAGCCCTCATTTTATCGAAACTAGATTATTGCAACGCCCTCTACATAGGGACTACCAAACAAATCATCCACAGAATCCAAGTGCTCCAAAACAATGCACTTAGAGCGGCCCTAAGTATCCCCAGAAGTGCACACATTTCAGAAATAAGACGAAAACACAAATGGCTTTCCACCCAAGAAAAAATCAACCTTAAATCTGCGTCCCTTATCCACAAATGCCTAAACAACAAAGCTCCCCGATACCTCTCAGAACGCTTCAACAGGAAAAATCCAACGAGACTCACAAGGACAGCCAGCCCCAACTGCCTCCTAGTGCCCAGATTCAAACTAGCCACCATTGGAGGTTCCAGCTTCCCAGTTAAGGCAGCACAGTTATGGAATTCCCTACCCCTTGCACTCAGATCTGACCAAACCTTCAATAACTTTAGAAAGAACACCATAAAATGGCTTATTGAGAATGCGACATAGCGTATGTCACTTTATACGTAACGTCTTCTTATAATGTTTGTACTAACCTGCTCTTACTGTTTGATCGCCATAGATTTGACTGTTTAGCTACGCCTTATCTGCACTTGCACTTGCCCTACCCTGCAGATTCGAAATGTCCACTATGCCTGTAACCTGTAACGTTAACTAATCTGTAACCTGTAAACGTTAACTAAGCTGTAAACCTCCTTGTTCTCTTGCGCCCTGCTACCCTAGGGTCTGGTGCGCACAATAAATAAATAAACAAACAAACAAACAAACAAACAAATAAAATGCTAAGATTGTAAATGTTTTCTTCAATTTATTTAATTAAAAAAATATATCTACAGGTAAAACAGTTGGACAAGGGGGCACCCAGATTTGAATTAGAGACCTCTCGACCTGCAGTCTATTGCTACACCACTGATCTATACCCCCAGATCTGAAATGTTCACCTATATTAATTCAGTAATATGTACAAAGTGGAAGCAACATGCAATCACCATCAAAGCAATGCATTTTCAGCCACCAAACCCTCCTTATAACTATATGGGGTGCGAAGGATGTCCTTTATCTGCCTTGGTAAAATACAGTGAGGTTTCCATTGCAAGAATTCATACATTTCGTATCACATGTAGATCTTGGAACATGGAAAAAAAACTTTTGTCAAATGCACAAATTCTGCAAAACGTAACTGCTTCTCTACTGCAGTTTGTTGATTTTGTGCTAAGAGCAAAGTTAAACCCAATTGTTCATTGTTTTGTAAATGAAATGATGATATATCCTATTGGTTCTTACAGTGCATTGGGTTGAAAAACATTTTAACAGGATCTATTGAAGAGGGTATATGGTTATGAAACAGGGACTTCTTGAACTGCACTCCTACGCTCTACCACTGAGTTAAACCCTTGAATGCTGAAAACTGCCCTTTTTAAAAAAGGTGATAGAGTGGGTGACTGCATGCAACTTGTAGAACTAATGACATCAGTGCACGTCTGGTCAGCTGTACCAATTAATACATTTCATTATGGGCATATTATTGGTTTCCACCACAGTTTTATAACATTCATATGAGCTTCCAATTGATTATTTCAAACTGATAATATCACCAGTAGAACTTGGGTGAATGTAAAACACAGCTTGTATCATACGAAGAAATCCTAAACAGCTTAATGGTGTTTACCCTATGTTTCAGGTGATGAACAGGAGTATTTCAAATGTAGAAATGTGTTGCTCATTACATAAAATGCTTAGATTGTAAACGTTTTCTTCAATTAAAAGATATTTCTACAGGTGAAACAGTTGGACAAGGGGGCACCCACATTTGAACTGGGGAACCTCTTGATCTGCAGTCAAATGCTCTACCACTGAGCTATACCCCCAGTTCTGAAATGTTCACCTTTATTAATTCAGTAATATGTACAAAGTGGAAGCAACATGCAATCACCATCAAAGCAATGCATTTTCAGCCACCAAACCCTCCTTATAAGTATATGGGCTGCGAAGGATGTCCTTTATCTGCCTTGGTAAAATACAGTGAGGTTTCCATTGCAAGAATTCATACATTTCGTATCACATGTAGATCTTGGAACATGGAAAAAAAAACTTTTGTCAAATGCACAAATTCTACAAAAGGTAACTGCTTCTCTACTGCAGTTTTCTGATTTTGTGCTAAGACCATAGTTAAACCCAATTGTTCAATGTTTTGTAGGTGAAATGATGATGTATCCTATTGTTTCTTACAGTGCATTGGGTTGAAAAACATTTTAACATGATCTATTGAAGAGGGTATATGGTTATGAAACATGGACTTCTTGAACTGCACTCCTACGCTCTACCACTGACAGCTTAATGGTGTTTACCCTATGTTTCAGGTGATGATCAGGAGTATTTCAAATGTAGAAATGTGTTGCTCATTACATAAAATGCTTAGATTGTAAACGTTTTCTTCAATTTATTTAAGTAAAAGATATTTCTACAGGTAAAACAGTTGGACAAGGGGGCACCCAGATTTGAACTGGGGACCACTTGATCTGCAGTCAAATGCTCTACCACTGAGTTATACCCCCAGTTCTGAAAAGTTCACCTTTATTAATTCAGTAATATGTACAAAGTGGAAGCAACATGCAATCACCATCAAAGCAATGCATTTTCCGCCACCAAACCCTCCTTATAACTATATGGGGTGCAAAGGATGTCCTTTATATGCCTCGGTAAAATACAGTGAGGTTTCCATTGCAAGAATTCATACATTTCGTATCACATGTAGATCTTGGAACATGGAAAAAAAACTTTTGTCAAATGCACATATTCTGCAAATCGTAACTGCTTCTCTACTGCAGTTTGTTGATTTTGTGCTAAGAGCATAGTTAAACCCAATTGTTCATTGTTTTGTATATGAAATGATGATATATCCTATTGTTTCTTACAGTGCATTGGGTTGAAAAACATTTTAACATGATCTATTGAAGAGGTTATATGGTTATGAAACACGGACTTCTTGAACTGCACTCCTACGATATACCACTGAGTTAAACCCTTGAATGCTGAAAACTGCCAGTTTTTAAAAAGGTGATAGAGTGGGTGACTGCATGGAACTTGTAGAACTAATGACATCAGTGCACTTCTGGTCAGCTGTACAAATTAATACATTTCATTAAGGGCATATTATTGGTTTCTGCCAAAGTTTTATAACATTCATATGAGATTCCAATGGACTATTTCAAACTGATAATATCACCAGTAGAACTTAGGTGAATGTAAAACACAGCTTGTATCATACGAAGAAATCCTAAACAGCTTAATCGTGTTTACCCTATGTTTCAGGTGATGATCAGGAGTATTGCACATATAGCAATGTGTTGCTCATTACATAAAATGCTAAGATTGTAAATGTTTTCTTCAATTTATTTAATTAAAAAAATATATCTACAGGTAAAACAGTTGGACAAGGGGGCACCCAGATTTGAATTAGAGACCTCTCGACCTGCAGTCTATTGCTACACCACTGATCTATACCCCCAGATCTGAAATGTTCACCTATATTAATTCAGTAATATGTACAAAGTGGAAGCAACATGCAATCACCATCAAAGCAATGCATTTTCAGCCACCAAACCCTCCTTATAAGTATATGGGGTGCGAAGGATGTCCTTTATCTGCCTTGGTAAAATACAGTGAGGTTTCCATTGCAAGAATTCATACATTTCGTATCACATGTAGATCTTGGAACATGGAAAAAAAACTTTTGTCAAATGCACAAATTCTGCAAAACGTAACTGCTTCTCTACTGCAGTTTGTTGATTTTGTGCTAAGAGCATAGTTAAACCCAATTGTTCATTGTTTTGTATATGAAATGATGATATATCCTATTGTTTCTTACAGTGCATTGGGTTGAAAAACATTTTAACATGATCTATTGAAGAGGGTATATGGTTATGAAACAGGGACTTCTTGAACTGCACTCCTAGGCTCTACCACTGACATAAACCCTTGAATGCTGAAAACTGCCATTTTTTTAAAAAGGTGATAGTGTGGGTGACTGCATGGAACTTGTAGAACTAATGACATCAGTGCACTTCTGGTCAGCTGTACAAATTAATACATTTCATTAAGGGCATATTATTGGTTTCCGCCAAAGTTTAATAACATTCATATGAGATTCCAATGGACTATTTCAAACTGATAATATCACCAGTAGAACTTGGGTGAATGTAAAACACAGCTTGTATCATACGAAGAAATCCTAAACAGCTTACTGGTGTTTACCCTATGTTTCAGGTGAGGATCAGGAGTATTGCACATGTATCAATGTGTTGCTCCTTACATAAAATCCTAAGATTGTAAATGTGTTCTTCAATTTATTTAATTAAAAAAAATATATCTACAGGTAAAACAGTTGGACAAGGGGGCACCCAGATTTGAACTAGAGACCTCTTGACCTGCAGTCTATTGCTATACCACTGATCTATACCCCCAGTTCTGAAATGTTCACCTGTATTAATTCAGTAATATGTACAAAGTGGAAGCAACATGTAATCACCATCAACGCAATGCATTTTCAACCACCAAACCCTCCTTATAAGTATAAGGGGTACAAAAGATGTCCTTTATCTGCCTTGGTAAAATACAGTGAGGTTTCCATTGCAAGAATTCATACATTTCGTATCACATGTAGATCTTGGAACATGGAAAAAAAACTTTTGTCAAATGCACAAATTCTACAAAATGTAACTGCTTCTCTACTGCAGTTTGCTGATTTTGTGCAAAGACCATAGTTAAACCCAATTGTTCAATGTTTTGTATGTGAAATGATGATATATCCTATTGTTTCTTACAGTGCATTGGGTTGAAAAACATTTAAACATGATCTATTGAAGAGGGTATATGGTTATGAAACAGGGACTTCTTGAACTGCACTCCTATGCTCTAACACTGATTTAAACCCTTGAATGCTGAAAACTGCCCTTTTTTTAAAAAAGGTGATAGTGTGGGTGACTGCATGGAACTTGTAGAACTAATGACATCAGTGCACTTCTGGTCAGCTGTACAAATTAATACATTTCATTAAGGGCATATTATTGGTTTCCGCCAAAGTTTTATAACATTCATATGAGATTCCAATGGACTATTTCAAACTGATAATATCACCAGTAGAACTTGGGTGAATGTAAAACACAGCTTGTATCATACGAAGAAATCCTAAACAACTTAATGGTGTTTACCCTATGTTTCAGGTGATGATCAGGAGTATTTCAAATGTATAAATGTGTTGCTCATTACATAAAATGCTAAGATTGTAAAAGTTTTCTTCAATTTATTTAATTAAAAAATATATCTACAGGTAAAACAGTTGGACAAGGGGGCACCCAGATTTGAACTAGGGACCTCTTGATCTGCAGTCAAATGCTCTACCAGTGAGCTATACCCCCAGTTCTGAAAAGTTCACCTATATTAATTCAGTAATACGTACAAAGTGGAAGCAACATGCAATCACCATCAAAGCAATGCATTTTCAGCCACCAAACCCTCCTTATAAGTATAAGGGGTACAAAATATGTCCTTTATCTGCTTGGTAAAATACAGAGAGGTTTCCATTGCAAGAATTCATACATTTCGTATCACATGTAGATCTTGGAACATGGAAAAAAACTTTTGTCAAATGCACAAATTCTGCAAAACGTAACTGCTTCTCTACTGCAGTTTGTTGATATTGTGCTAAGAGCATCGTTAAACCCAATTGTTCATTGTTTTGTATATGAAATGATGATATATCCTATTGTTTCTTACAGGTCAATGGGTTGAAAAACATTTTAACAGGATCTATTGAAGAGGGTATATGTTTATGAAACAGGGACTTCTTGAACTGCACTCCTACGCTCTACCACTGAGTTAAACCCTTGAATGCTGAAAACTGCGCTTTTTTTAAAAAGGTGATAGAGTGGGTGACTGCATGGAACATGTAGAACTAATGACATCAGTGCACTTCTGGTCAGCTGTACAAATTAATACATTTCATTAAGGGCATATTATTGGTTTCCGCCAAAGTTTTATAACATTCATATGAGATTCCAATGGACTATTTTAAATTGATAATATCACCAGTAGAACTTGGGTGAATGTAAAACACAGCTTGTATCATACGAAGAATTCCTAAACAGCTTAATGGTGTTTACCCTATGTTTTAAGTGATAATCAGGAGTATTTCAAATGTAGCAATGTGTTGCTCATTACATAAAATGCTAAGATTGTAAATGTTTTCTTCAATTTATTTAATTAAAAAAATATATCTACAGGTAAAACAGTTGGACAAGGGGGCACCCAGAATTGAACTAGGGACCTCTTGATATGCAGTCAAATGCTCTACCAATGAGCTATACCCCCAGTTCTGAAATGTTCACCTATATTTATTCAGTAATATGTACAAAGTGGAAGCAACATGCAATCACCAACAAAGCAATGCATTTTCAGCCACCAAACCCTCCTTATAAGTATAAGGGGTACAAAATATGTCCTTCATCTGCATGGTAAAATACAGTGAGTTTTCCATTGCAATAATCCATACATTTCGTATCACATGTAGATCTTGGAACATGGAAAAAAACTTTTGTCAAATGCACAAATTCTGCAAAACGTAACTGCTTCTCTACTGCAGTTTGTTGATTTTGTGCTGAGAGCATAGTTAAACCCAATTGTTCATTGTTTTGTTTATGAAATGATGATATATCTAATTGTTTCTTACAGTGCATTGGGTTGAAAAACATTTTAGCAGGATCTATTGAAGAGGGTATATGGTTATGAAACAGGGACTTCTTGAACTGCACTCCTACGCTCTACCACTGACATAAACCCTTGAATGCTGAAAACTGCCCTTTTTTTAAAAAGGTGATTGTGTGGGTGACTGCATGGAACTTGTAGAACTAATGACATCAGTGCACTTCTGGTCAGCTGTACAAATTAATACATTTCATTAAGGGCATATTATTGGTTTCCGCCAAAGTTTAATAACATTCATATGAGATTCCAATGGACTATTTTAAATTGATAATATCACCAGTAGAACTTGGGTGAATGTAAAACACAGCTTGTATCATACGAAGAAATCCTAAACAGCTTAATGGTGTTTACCCTATGTTTCAGGTGAGGATCAGGAGTATTGCACATGTATCAATGTGTTGCTCCTTACATAAAATCCTAAGATTGTAAATGTTTTCTTCAATTTATTTAATTAAAAAAATATATCTACAGGTAAAACAGTTGGACAAGGGGGCACCCAGATTTGAACTAGAGACCTCTTGACCTGCAGTCTATTGCTATACCACTGATCTATACCTCCAGTTCTGAAATGTTCACCTGTATTAATTCAGTAATATGTACAAAGTGGAAGCAACATGCAATCACCATCAAAGCAATGCATTTTCAACCACCAAACCCTCCTTATAAGTATAAGGGGTACAAAATATGTCCTTTATCTGCTTGGTAAAATACAGTGAGGTTTCCATTGCAAGAATTCATACATTTCGTATCACATGTAGATCTTGGAACATGGAAAATAACTTTTGTCAAATGCACAAATTCTGCAAAACGTAACTGCTTCTCTACTGCAGTTTGTTGATATTGTGCTAAGAGCATAGTTAAACCGAATTGTTCATTATTTTGTATATGGAATGATGATATATCCTATTGTTTCTTACAGGTCATTGGGTTGAAAAACATTTTAACAGGATCTATTGAAGAGGGTATATGGTTATGAAACAGTGACTTCTTGAACTGCACTCCTACGCTCTACCACTGAGTTAAACCCTTGAATGCTGAAAACTGCGCTTTTTTTAAATAGGTGATAGAGTGGGTGACTGCATGGAACATGTAGAACTAATGACATCAGTGCACTTCTGGTCAGCTGTACAAATTAATACATTTCATTAAGGGCATATTATTGGTTTCCGCCAAAGTTTTATAACATTCATATGAGATTCCAATGGACTATTTTAAACTGATAATATCACCAGTAGAACTTGGGTGAATGTAAAACACAGCTTGTATCATACGAAGAAATCCTAAACAGCTTAATGGTGTTTACCCTATGTTTCAGGTGAAGATCAGGAGTATTTGAAATGTAGCAATGTGTTGCTCATTACATAAAATGCTAAGATTGTAAATGATTTCTTCAATTTATTTAATTAAAAAATATATCTACAGGTGGACAAGGGGGCACCCAGATTTGAACTAGAGACTTCTTGATATGCAGTGTATTGCTATACCACTGAGCTATACCCACAGATCTGAAATGTTCACCTATATTAATTCAGTAATATGTACAAAGTGGAAGCAACATGCAATCACCGTCAAAGCAATGCATTTTCAGCCACCAAACCCCCCTTATCACTATATGGGGTGCGAAGGATGTCCTTTATCTGCCTTGGTAAAATACAGTGAGGTTTCCTTTGCAAGAATTCATACATTTCGTATCACATGTAGATCTTGGAACATGGAAAAAAAACTTTTGTCAAATGCACAAATTCTGCAAAACGTACCTGCTTCTCTACTGCGGTTTGTTGATTTTGTGCTAAGAGCATAGTTAAACCCAATTGTTCATTGTTTCGTATATGAAATGATGATATATCTTATTGTTTCTTACAGTGCATTGGGTTGAAAAACATTTTAACAGGATCTATTGAAGAGGGTATATGGTTATGAAACAGGGACTTCTTGAACTGCACTCCTACGCTCTACCACTGACATAAACCCTTGAATGCTGAAAACTGCCCTTTTTTTTAAAAAGGTGATAGAATGGGTGACTGCATGGAACTTGTAGAACTAATGACATCAGCGCATACACTTCTGGTGAGCTGTACAAATTAATACATTTCATTAAGGGCATATTATTGGTTTCCGCCAAAGTTTAATAACATTCATATGAGATTCCAATGGACTATTTTAAATTGATAATATCACCAGTAGAACTTGGGTGAATGTAAAACACAGCTTGTATCATACGAAGAAATCCTAAACAGCTTAATGGTGTTTACCCTATGTTTCAGGTGAGGATCAGGAGTATTGCACATGTATCAATGTGTTGCTCCTTACATAAAATCCTAAGATTGTAAATGTTTTCTTCAATTTATTTAATTAAAAAAATATATCTACAGGTAAAACAGTTGGACAAGGGGGCACCCAGATTTGAACTAGAGACCTCTTGACCTGCAGTCTATTGCTATACCACTGATCTATACCTCCAGTTCTGAAATGTTCACCTGTATTAATTCAGTAATATGTACAAAGTGGAAGCAACATGCAATCACCATCAAAGCAATGCATTTTCAACCACCAAACCCTCCTTATAAGTATAAGGGGTACAAAATATGTCCTTTATCTGCTTGGTAAAATACAGTGAGGTTTCCATTGCAAGAATTCATACATTTCGTATCACATGTAGATCTTGGAACATGGAAAATAACTTTTGTCAAATGCACAAATTCTGCAAAACGTAACTGCTTCTCTACTGCAGTTTGTTGATATTGTGCTAAGAGCATAGTTAAACCCAATTGTTCATTATTTTGTATATGGAATGATGATATATCCTATTGTTTCTTACAGGTCATTGGGTTGAAAAACATTTTAACAGGATCTATTGAAGAGGGTATATGGTTATGAAACAGTGACTTCTTGAACTGCACTCCTACGCTCTACCACTGAGTTAAACCCTTGAATGCTGAAAACTGCGCTTTTTTTAAATAGGTGATAGAGTGGGTGACTGCATGGAACATGTAGAACTAATGACATCAGTGCACTTCTGGTCAGCTGTACAAATTAATACATTTCATTAAGGGCATATTATTGGTTTCCGCCAAAGTTTTATAACATTCATATGAGATTCCAATGGACTATTTTAAACTGATAATATCACCAGTAGAACTTGGGTGAATGTAAAACACAGCTTGTATCATACGAAGAAATCCTAAACAGCTTAATGGTGTTTACCCTATGTTTCAGGTGAAGATCAGGAGTATTTGAAATGTAGCAATGTGTTGCTCATTACATAAAATGCTAAGATTGTAAATGATTTCTTCAATTTATTTAATTAAAAAATATATCTACAGGTGGACAAGGGGGCACCCAGATTTGAACTAGAGACTTCTTGATATGCAGTGTATTGCTATACCACTGAGCTATACCCACAGATCTGAAATGTTCACCTATATTAATTCAGTAATATGTACAAAGTGGAAGCAACATGCAATCACCGTCAAAGCAATGCATTTTCAGCCACCAAACCCCCCTTATCACTATATGGGGTGCGAAGGATGTCCTTTATCTGCCTTGGTAAAATACAGTGAGGTTTCCTTTGCAAGAATTCATACATTTCGTATCACATGTAGATCTTGGAACATGGAAAAAAAACTTTTGTCAAATGCACAAATTCTGCAAAACGTAACTGCTTCTCTACTGCAGTTTGTTGATTTTGTGCTAAGAGCATAGTTAAACCCAATTGTTCATTGTTTCGTATATGAAATGATGATATATCTTATTGTTTCTTACAGTGCATTGGGTTGAAAAACATTTTAACAGGATCTATTGAAGAGGGTATATGGTTATGAAACAGGGACTTCTTGAACTGCACTCCTACGCTCTACCACTGACATAAACCCTTGAATGCTGAAAACTGCCCTTTTTTTTAAAAAGGTGATAGAATGGGTGACTGCATGGAACTTGTAGAACTAATGACATCAGCGCATACACTTCTGGTCAGCTGTACAAATTAATACATTTCATTAAGGGCATATTATTGGTTTCTGCCAAAGTTTTATAACATTCATATGAGATTCCAATGGACTATTTCAAACTGATAATATCACCAGTAGAACTTGGGTGAATGTAAAACACAGCTTGTATCATACGAAGAAATCCTAAACAGCTTAATCGTGTTTACCCTATGTTTCAGGTGATGATCAGGAGTATTTCACATATAGCAATGTGTTGCTCATTACATAAAATGCTAAGATTGTAAATGTTTTCTTCAATTTATTTAATTAAAAAAATATATCTACAGGTAAAACAGTTGGACAAGGGGGCACCCAGATTTGAATTAGAGACCTCTCGACCTGCAGTCTATTGCTACACCACTGATCTATACCCCCAGATCTGAAATGTTCACCTATATTAATTCAGTAATATGTACAAAGTGGAAGCAACATGCAATCACCATCAAAGCAATGCATTTTCAGCCACCAAACCCTCCTTATAACTATATGGGGTGCGAAGGATGTCCTTTATCTGCCTTGGTAAAATACAGTGAGGTTTCCATTGCAAGAATTCATACATTTCGTATCACATGTAGATCTTGGAACATGGAAAAAAAACTTTTGTCAAATGCACAAATTCTGCAAAACGTAACTGCTTCTCTACTGCAGTTTGTTGATTTTGTGCTAAGAGCAAAGTTAAACCCAATTGTTCATTGTTTTGTAAATGAAATGATGATATATCCTATTGGTTCTTACAGTGCATTGGGTTGAAAAACATTTTAACAGGATCTATTGAAGAGGGTATATGGTTATGAAACAGGGACTTCTTGAACTGCACTCCTACGCTCTACCACTGAGTTAAACCCTTGAATGCTGAAAACTGCCCTTTTTAAAAAAGGTGATAGAGTGGGTGACTGCATGCAACTTGTAGAACTAATGACATCAGTGCACGTCTGGTCAGCTGTACCAATTAATACATTTCATTATGGGCATATTATTGGTTTCCACCACAGTTTTATAACATTCATATGAGCTTCCAATTGATTATTTCAAACTGATAATATCACCAGTAGAACTTGGGTGAATGTAAAACACAGCTTGTATCATACGAAGAAATCCTAAACAGCTTAATGGTGTTTACCCTATGTTTCAGGTGATGAACAGGAGTATTTCAAATGTAGAAATGTGTTGCTCATTACATAAAATGCTTAGATTGTAAACGTTTTCTTCAATTAAAAGATATTTCTACAGGTGAAACAGTGGGACAAGGGGGCACCCACATTTGAACTGGGGAACCTCTTGATCTGCAGTCAAATGCTCTACCACTGAGCTATACCCCCAGTTCTGAAATGTTCACCTTTATTAATTCAGTAATATGTACAAAGTGGAAGCAACATGCAATCACCATCAAAGCAATGCATTTTCAACCACCAAACCCTCCTTATAAGTATAAGGGGTACAAAATATGTCCTTTATCTGCTTGGTAAAATACAGTGAGGTTTCCATTGCAAGAATTCATACATTTCGTATCACATGTAGATCTTGGAACATGGAAAATAACTTTTGTCAAATGCACAAATTCTGCAAACCGTAACTGCTTCTCTACTGCAGTTTGTTGATATTGTGCTAAGAGCATAGTTAAACCCAATTGTTCATTATTTTGTATATGGAATGATGATATATCCTATTGTTTCTTACAGGTCATTGGGTTGAAAAACATTTTAACAGGATCTATTGAAGAGGGTATATGGTTATGAAACAGGGACTTCTTGAACTGCACTCCTACGCTCTACCACTGAGTTAAACCCTTGAATGCTGAAAACTGCGCTTTTTTTAAATAGGTGATAGAGTGGGTGACTGCATGGAACATGTAGAACTAATGACATCAGTGCACTTCTGGTCAGCTGTACAAATTAATACATTTCATTAAGGGCATATTATTGGTTTCCGCCAAAGTTTTATAACATTCATATGCGATTCCAATGGACTATTTTAAACTGATAATATCACCAGTAGAACTTGGGTGAATGTAAAACACAGCTTGTATCATACGAAGAAATCCTAAACAGCTTAATGGTGTTTACCCTATGTTTCAGGTGAAGATCAGGAGTATTTGAAATGTAGCAATGTGTTGCTCATTACATAAAATGCTAAGATTGTAAATGTTTTCTTCAATTTATTTAATTAAAAAATATATCTACAGTTGGACAAGGGGGCACCCAGATTTGAACTAGAGACTTCTTGATATGCAGTGTATTGCTATACCACTGAGCTATACCCACAGATCTGAAATTTACACCTATATTAATTCAGTAATATGTACAAAGTGGAAGCAACATGCAATCACCGTCAAAGCAATGCATTTTCAGCCACCAAACCCCCCTTATCACTATATGGGGTGCGAAGGATGTCCTTTATCTGCCTTGGTAAAATACAGTGAGGTTTCCTTTGCAAGAATTCATACATTTCGTATCACATGTAGATCTTGGAACATGGAAAAAAAACTTTTGTCAAATGCACAAATTCTGCAAAACGTAACTGCTTCTCTACTGCAGTTTGTTGATTTTGTGCTAAGAGCATAGTTAAACCCAATTGTTCATTGTTTCGTATATGAAATGATGATATATCTTATTGTTTCTTACAGTGCATTGGGTTGAAAAACATTTTAACAGGATCTATTGAAGAGGGTATATGGTTATGAAACAGGGACTTTTTGAACTGCACTCCTACGCTCTACCACTGACATAAACCCTTGAATGCTGAAAACTGCCCTTTTTTTTAAAAAGGTGATAGAATGGGTGACTGCATGGAACTTGTAGAACTAATGACATCAGCGCATACACTTCTGGTCAGCTGTACAAATTAATACATTTCATTAAGGGCATATTATTGGTTTCTACCAAAGTTTTATAACATTCATATGAGATTCCAATGGACTATTTCAAACTGATAATATCACCAGTAGAACTTGGGTGAATGTAAAACACAGCTTGTATCATACGAAGAAATCCTAAACAGCTTAATCGTGTTTACCCTATGTTTCAGGTGATGATCAGGAGTATTTCACATATAGCAATGTGTTGCTCATTACATAAAATGCTAAGATTGTAAATGTTTTCTTCAATTTATTTAATTAAAAAAATATATCTACAGGTAAAACAGTTGGACAAGGGGGCACCCAGATTTGAATTAGAGACCTCTCGACCTGCAGTCTATTGCTACACCACTGATCTATACCCCCAGATCTGAAATGTTCACCTATATTAATTCAGTAATATGTACAAAGTGGAAGCAACATGCAATCACCATCAAAGCAATGCATTTTCAGCCACCAAACCCTCCTTATAGGTATATGGGGTGTGAAGGATGTCCTTTATCTGCCTTGGTAAAATACAGTGAGGTTTCCATTGCAAGAATTCATACATTTCGTATCACATGTAGATCTTGGAACATGGAAAAAAAACTTTTGTCAAATGCACAAATTCTGCAAAACGTAACTGCTTCTCTACTGCAGTTTGTTGATTTTGAGCTAAGAGCATAGTTAAACCCAATTGTTCATTGTTTTGTATATGAAATGATGATATATCCTATTGTTTCTTACAGTGCATTGGGTTGAAAAACATTTTAACATGATCTATTGAAGAGGGTATATGGTTTTGAAACAGGGACTTCTTGAACTGCACTCCTACGCTCTACCACTGAGTTAAACCCTTGAATGCTGAAAACTGCCCTTTTTAAAAAGGTGATAGAGTGGGTGACTGCATGGAACTTGTAGAACTAATGACATCTGTGCACTTCAGGTCAGCTGTACAAATTAATACATTCCATTAAGCTCATATTATTGGTTTCCGCCAAAGTTTTATAACATTCATATGAGCTTCCAATGGACTATTTGAAACTGATAATATCACCAGTAGAACTTGGGTGAATGTAATACACAGCTTGTATCATGCAAAGAAATCCTAAACAGCTTATTGGTGTTTACCCTATGTTTCAGGTGATGATCAGGAGTATTTCAAAGGTAGAAATGTGTTGCTCATTACATAAAATGCTTAGATTGTAAAGATTTTCTTCAATTTATTTAATTAAAAGATATTTCTACAGGTAAAACAGTTGGACAAGGGGGCACCCAGATTTGAACTGGGGACCTCTTGATCTGCAGTCAAATGCTCTACCACTGAGCTATACGCCCAGTTCTGAAATGATCACCTTTATTAATTCAGTAATATGTACAAAGTGGAAGCAACATGTAATCACCATCAACGCAATGCATTTTCAGCCACCAAACCCTCCATATAAGTATAAGGGGTACAAAAGATGTCCTTTATCTGCCTTGGTAAAATACAGTGAGGTTTCCATTGCAAGAATTCATACATTTCGTATCACATGTAGATCTTGGAACATGGAAAAAAAACTTTTGTCAAATGCACAAATTCTACAAAATGTAACTGCTTCTCTACTGCAGTTTGCTGATTTTGTGCAAATACCATAGTTAAACCCAATTGTTCAATGTTTTGTATGTGAAATGATGATATATCCTATTGTTTCTTATAGTGCATTGGGTTGAAAAACATTTAAACATGATCTATTGAAGAGGGTATATGGTTATGAAACAGGGACTTCTTGAACTGCACTCCTACACTCTACCACTGATTTAAACCCTTGAATGCTGAAAACTGCCCTTTTTTTGAAAAAGGTGATAGTGTGGGTGACTGCATGGAACTTGTAGAACTAATGACATCAGTGCACTTCTGGTCAGCTGTACAAATTAATACATTTCATTAAGGGCATATTATTGGTTTCCGCCAAAGTTTTATAACATTCATATGAGATTCCAATGGACTATTTCAAACTGATAATATCACCAGTAGAACTTGGGTGAATGTAAAACACAGCTTGTATCATACGAAGAAATCCTAAACAACTTAATGGTGTTTACCCTATGTTTCAGGTGATGATCAGGAGTATTTCAAATGTATAAATGTGTTGCTCATTACATAAAATGCTAAGATTGTAAAAGTTTTCTTCAATTTATTTAATTAAAAAATATATCTACAGGTAAAACAGTTGGACAAGGGGGCACCCAGATTTGAACTAGGGACCTCTTGATCTGCAGTCAAATGCTCTACCAGTGAGCTATACCCCCAGTTCTGAAAAGTTCACCTATATTAATTCAGTAATACGTACAAAGTGGAAGCAACATGCAATCACCATCAAAGCAATGCATTTTCAGCCACCAAACCCTCCTTATAAGTATAAGGGGTACAAAATATGTCCTTCATCTGCATGGTAAAATACAGTGAGGTTTCCATTGCAAGAATTCATACATTTCGTATCACATGTAGATCTTGGAACATGGAAAAAAACTTTTGTCAAATGCACAAATTCTGCAAAACGTAACTGCTTCTCTACTGCAGTTTGTTGATTTTGTGCTGAGAGCATAGATAAACCCAATTGTTCATTGTTTTGTTTATGAAATGATGATATATCTAATTGTTTCTTACAGTGCATTGGGTTGAAAAACATTTTAGCAGGATCTATTGAAGAGGGTATATGGTTATGAAACAGGGACTTCTTGAACTGCACTCCTACGCTCTACCACTGACATAAACCCTTGAATGCTGAAAACTGCCCTTTTTTTAAAAAGGTGATAGTGTGGGTGACTGCATGGAACTTGTAGAACTAATGACATCAGTGCACTTCTGGTTTGCTGTACAAATTAATACATTTCATTAAGGGCATATTATTGGTTTCCGCCAAAGTTTAATAACATTCATATGAGATTCCAATGGACTATTTCAAACTGATAATATCACCAGTAGAACTGGGTGAATGTAAAACACAGCTTGTATCATACGAAGAAATCCTAAACAGCTTAATGGTGTTTACCCTATGTTTCAGGTGAGGATCAGGAGTATTGCACATGTATCAATGTGTTGCTCCTTACATAAAATCCTAAGATTGTAAATGTTTTCTTCAATTTATTTAATTAAAAAAATATATCTACAGGTAAAACAGTTGGACAAGGGGGCACCCAGATTTGAACTAGAGACCTCTTGACCTGCAGTCTTTTGCTATACCACTGATCTATACCCCCAGTTCTGAAATGTTCACCTGTATTAATTCAGTAATATGTACAAAGTGGAAGCAACATGCAATCACCATCAACGCAATGCATTTTCAGCCACCAAACCCCCCTTATCACTATATGGGGTGCGAAGGATGTCCTTTATCTGCCTTGGTAAAATACAGTGAGGTTTCCATTGCAAGAATTCATACATTTCGTATCACATGTAGATCTTGGAACATGGAAAAAAAACTTTTGTCAAATGCACAAATTCTGCAAAACGTAACTGCTTCTCTACTGCAGTTTGTTGATTTTGTGCTAAGAGCATAGTTAAACCCAATTGTTCATTGTTTCGTATATGAAATGATGATATATCTTATTGTTTCTTACAGTGCATTGGGTTGAAAAACATTTTAACAGGATCTATTGAAGAGGGTATATGGTTATGAAACAGGGACTTCTTGAACTGCACTCCTACGCTCTACCACTGACATAAACCCTTGAATGCTGAAAACTGCCCTTTTTTTAAAAAGGTGATAGAATGGGTGACTGCATGGAACTTGTAGAACTAATGACATCAGCGCATACACTTCTGGTCAGCTGTACAAATTAATACATTTCATTAAGGGCATATTATTGGTTTCTGCCAAAGTTTTATAACATTCATATGAGATTCCAATGGACTATTTCAAACTGATAATATCACCAGTAGAACTTGGGTGAATGTAAAACACAGCTTGTATCATACGAAGAAATCCTAAACAGCTTAATCGTGTTTACCCTATGTTTCAGGTGATGATCAGGAGTATTTCACATATAGCAATGTGTTGCTCATTACATAAAATGCTAAGATTGTAAATGTTTTCTTCAATTTATTTAATTAAAAAAATATATCTACAGGTAAAACAGTTGGACAAGGGGGCACCCAGATTTGAATTAGAGACCTCTCGACCTGCAGTCTATTGCTACACCACTGATCTATAACCCCAGATCTGAAATGTTCACCTATATTAATTCAGTAATATGTACAAAGTGGAAGCAACATGCAATCACCATCAAAGCAATGCATTTTCAGCCACCAAACCCTCCTTATAAGTATATGGGGTGCGAAGGATGTCCTTTATCTGCCTTGGTAAAATACAGTGAGGTTTCCATTGCAAGAATTCATACATTTCGTATCACATGTAGATCTTGGAACATGGAAAAAAAACTTTTGTCAAATGCACAAATTCTGCAAAACGTAACTGCTTCTCTACTGCAGTTTGTTGATTTTGCGCTAAGAGCATAGTTAAACCCAATTGTTCATTGTTTTGTATATGAAATGATGATATATCCTATTGTTTCTTAGAGTGCATTGGGGTGAAAAACATTTTAACATGATCTATTGAAGAGGGTATATGGTTATGAAACAGGGACTTCTTGAACTGCACTCCTACGCTCTACCACTGAGTTAAACCCTTGAATGCTGAAAACTGCCCTTTTTTAAAAAGGTGATAGAGTGGGTGACTGCATGGAACTTGTAGAACTAATGACATCTGTGCACTTCAGGTCAGCTGTACAAATTAATACATTTCATTAAGCTCATATTATTGGTTTCCTCCTAAGTTTTATAACATTCATATGAGCTTCCAATGGACTATTTGAAACTGATAATATCACCAGTAGAACTTGGGTGAATGTAATACACAGCTTGTATCATACGAAGAAATCCTAAACAACTTAATGGTGTTTACCCTATGTTTCAGGTGATGATCAGGGCTTATTTCAAATGTATAAATGTGTTGCTCATTACATAAAATGCTAAGATTGTAAAAGTTTTCTTCAATTTATTTAATTAAAAAATATATCTACAGGTAAAATAGTTGGACAAGGGGGCACCCAGATTTGAACTATGGACCTCTTGATCTGCAGTCAAATGCTCTACCAGTGAGCTATACCCCCAGTACTGAAAAGTTCACCTATATTAATTCAGTAATACGTACAAAGTGGAAGCAACATGCAATCACCATCAAAGCAATGCATTTTCAGCCACCAAACCCTCCTTATAAGTATAAGGGGTACAAAATATGTCCTTTATCTGCTTGGTAAAATACAGAGAGGTTTCCATTGCAAGAATTCATACATTTCGTATCACATGTAGATCTTGGAACATGGAAAAAAACTTTTGTCAAATGCACAAATTCTGCAAAACGTAACTGCTTCTCTACTGCAGTTTGTTGATATTGTGCTAAGAGCATCGTTAAACCCAATTGTTCATTGTTTTGTATATGAAATGATGATATATCCTATTGTTTCTTACAGGTCATTGGGTTGAAAAACATTTTAACAGGATCTATTGAAGAGGGTATATGTTTATGAAACAGGGACTTCTTGAACTGCACTCCTACGCTCTACCACTGAGTTAAACCCTTGAATGCTGAAAACTGCGCTTTTTTTAAAAAGGTGATAGAGTGGGTGACTGCATGGAACATGTAGAACTAATGACATCAGTGCACTTCTGGTCAGCTGTACAAATTAATACATTTCATTAAGGGCATATTATTGGTTTCCGCCAAAGTTTTATAACATTCATATGAGATTCCAATGGACTATTTTAAATTGATAATATCACCAGTAGAACTTGGGTGAATGTAAAACACAGCTTGTATCATACGAAGAATTCCTAAACAGCTTAATGGTGTTTACCCTATGTTTCAAGTGATAATCAGGAGTATTTCAAATGTAGCAATGTGTTGCTCATTACATAAAATGCTAAGATTGTAAATGTTTTCTTCAATTTATTTAATTAAAAAAATATACCTACAGGTAAAACAGTTGGACAAGGGGGCACCCAGATTTGAACTAGGGACCTCTTGATATGCAGTAAAATGCTCTACCAGTGAGCTATACCCCCGGTTCTGAAATGTTCACCTATATTTATTCAGTAATATGTACAAAGTGGAAGCAACATGCAATCACCATCAAAGCAATGCATTTTCAGCCACCAAACCGTCCTTATAAGTATAAGGGGTACAAAATATGTCCTTCATCTGCATGGTAAAATACAGTGAGGTTTCCATTGCAAGAATTCATACATTTCGTATCACATGTAGATCTTGGAACATGGAAAAAAACTTTTGTCAAATGCACAAATTCTGCAAAACGTAACTGCTTCTCTACTGCAGTTTGTTGATATTGTGCTAAGAGCATCGTTAAACCCAATTGTTCATTGTTTTGTATATGAAATTATGATATATCCTATTGTTTCTTACAGGTCATTGGGTTGAAAAACATTTTAACAGGATCTATTGAAGAGGGTATATGTTTATGAAACAGGGACTTCTTGAACTGCACTCCTACGCTCTACCACTGAGTTAAACCCTTGAATGCTGAAAACTGCGCTTTTTTTAAAAAGGTGATAGAGTGGGTGACTGTATGGAACATGTAGAACTAATGACATCAGTGCACTTCTGGTCAGCTGTACAAATTAATACATTTCATTAAGGGCATATTATTGGTTTCCGCCAAAGTTTTATAACATTCATATGAGATTCCAATGGACTATTTTAAATTGATAATATCACCAGTAGAACTTGGGTGAATGTAATACACAGCTTGTATCATGCAAAGAAATCCTAAACAGCTTATTGGTGTTTACCCTATGTTTCAGGTGATGATCAGGAGTATTTCAAAGGTAGAAATGTGTTGCTCATTACATAAAATGCTTAGATTGTAAAGATTTTCTTCAATTTATTTAATTAAAAGATATTTCTACAGGTAAAACAGTTGGACAAGGGGGCACCCAGATTTGAACTGGGGACCTCTTGATCTGCAGTCAAATGCTCTACCACTGAGCTATACGCCCAGTTCTGAAATGATCACCTTTATTAATTCAGTAATATGTACAAAGTGGAAGCAACATGTAATCACCATCAACGCAATGCATTTTCAGCCACCAAACCCTCCATATAAGTATAAGGGGTACAAAAGATGTCCTTTATCTGCCTTGGTAAAATACAGTGAGGTTTCCATTGCAAGAATTCATACATTTCGTATCACATGTAGATCTTGGAACATGGAAAAAAAACTTTTGTCAAATGCACAAATTCTACAAAATGTAACTGCTTCTCTACTGCAGTTTGCTGATTTTGTGCAAATACCATAGTTAAACCCAATTGTTCAATGTTTTGTATGTGAAATGATGATATATCCTATTGTTTCTTATAGTGCATTGGGTTGAAAAACATTTAAACATGATCTATTGAAGAGGGTATATGGTTATGAAACAGGGACTTCTTGAACTGCACTCCTACACTCTACCACTGATTTAAACCCTTGAATGCTGAAAACTGCCCTTTTTTTGAAAAAGGTGATAGTGTGGGTGACTGCATGGAACTTGTAGAACTAATGACATCAGTGCACTTCTGGTCAGCTGTACAAATTAATACATTTCATTAAGGGCATATTATTGGTTTCCGCCAAAGTTTTATAACATTCATATGAGATTCCAATGGACTATTTCAAACTGATAATATCACCAGTAGAACTTGGGTGAATGTAAAACACAGCTTGTATCATACGAAGAAATCCTAAACAACTTAATGGTGTTTACCCTATGTTTCAGGTGATGATCAGGAGTATTTCAAATGTATAAATGTGTTGCTCATTACATAAAATGCTAAGATTGTAAAAGTTTTCTTCAATTTATTTAATTAAAAAATATATCTACAGGTAAAACAGTTGGACAAGGGGGCACCCAGATTTGAACTAGGGACCTCTTGATCTGCAGTCAAATGCTCTACCAGTGAGCTATACCCCCAGTTCTGAAAAGTTCACCTATATTAATTCAGTAATACGTACAAAGTGGAAGCAACATGCAATCACCATCAAAGCAATGCATTTTCAGCCACCAAACCCTCCTTATAAGTATAAGGGGTACAAAATATGTCCTTCATCTGCATGGTAAAATACAGTGAGGTTTCCATTGCAAGAATTCATACATTTCGTATCACATGTAGATCTTGGAACATGGAAAAAAACTTTTGTCAAATGCACAAATTCTGCAAAACGTAACTGCTTCTCTACTGCAGTTTGTTGATTTTGTGCTGAGAGCATAGATAAACCCAATTGTTCATTGTTTTGTTTATGAAATGATGATATATCTAATTGTTTCTTACAGTGCATTGGGTTGAAAAACATTTTAGCAGGATCTATTGAAGAGGGTATATGGTTATGAAACAGGGACTTCTTGAACTGCACTCCTACGCTCTACCACTGACATAAACCCTTGAATGCTGAAAACTGCCCTTTTTTTTAAAAAGGTGATAGTGTGGGTGACTGCATGGAACTTGTAGAACTAATGACATCAGTGCACTTCTGGTTTGCTGTACAAATTAATACATTTCATTAAGGGCATATTATTGGTTTCCGCCAAAGTTTAATAACATTCATATGAGATTCCAATGGACTATTTCAAACTGATAATATCACCAGTAGAACTGGGTGAATGTAAAACACAGCTTGTATCATACGAAGAAATCCTAAACAGCTTAATGGTGTTTACCCTATGTTTCAGGTGAGGATCAGGAGTATTGCACATGTATCAATGTGTTGCTCCTTACATAAAATCCTAAGATTGTAAATGTTTTCTTCAATTTATTTAATTAAAAAAATATATCTACAGGTAAAACAGTTGGACAAGGGGGCACCCAGATTTGAACTAGAGACCTCTTGACCTGCAGTCTTTTGCTATACCACTGATCTATACCCCCAGTTCTGAAATGTTCACCTGTATTAATTCAGTAATATGTACAAAGTGGAAGCAACATGCAATCACCATCAACGCAATGCATTTTCAGCCACCAAACCCCCCTTATCACTATATGGGGTGCGAAGGATGTCCTTTATCTGCCTTGGTAAAATACAGTGAGGTTTCCATTGCAAGAATTCATACATTTCGTATCACATGTAGATCTTGGAACATGGAAAAAAAACTTTTGTCAAATGCACAAATTCTGCAAAACGTAACTGCTTCTCTACTGCAGTTTGTTGATTTTGTGCTAAGAGCATAGTTAAACCCAATTGTTCATTGTTTCGTATATGAAATGATGATATATCTTATTGTTTCTTACAGTGCATTGGGTTGAAAAACATTTTAACAGGATCTATTGAAGAGGGTATATGGTTATGAAACAGGGACTTCTTGAACTGCACTCCTACGCTCTACCACTGACATAAACCCTTGAATGCTGAAAACTGCCCTTTTTTTAAAAAGGTGATAGAATGGGTGACTGCATGGAACTTGTAGAACTAATGACATCAGCGCATACACTTCTGGTCAGCTGTACAAATTAATACATTTCATTAAGGGCATATTATTGGTTTCTGCCAAAGTTTTATAACATTCATATGAGATTCCAATGGACTATTTCAAACTGATAATATCACCAGTAGAACTTGGGTGAATGTAAAACACAGCTTGTATCATACGAAGAAATCCTAAACAGCTTAATCGTGTTTACCCTATGTTTCAGGTGATGATCAGGAGTATTTCACATATAGCAATGTGTTGCTCATTACATAAAATGCTAAGATTGTAAATGTTTTCTTCAATTTATTTAATTAAAAAAATATATCTACAGGTAAAACAGTTGGACAAGGGGGCACCCAGATTTGAATTAGAGACCTCTCGACCTGCAGTCTATTGCTACACCACTGATCTATAACCCCAGATCTGAAATGTTCACCTATATTAATTCAGTAATATGTACAAAGTGGAAGCAACATGCAATCACCATCAAAGCAATGCATTTTCAGCCACCAAACCCTCCTTATAAGTATATGGGGTGCGAAGGATGTCCTTTATCTGCCTTGGTAAAATACAGTGAGGTTTCCATTGCAAGAATTCATACATTTCGTATCACATGTAGATCTTGGAACATGGAAAAAAAACTTTTGTCAAATGCACAAATTCTGCAAAACGTAACTGCTTCTCTACTGCAGTTTGTTGATTTTGCGCTAAGAGCATAGTTAAACCCAATTGTTCATTGTTTTGTATATGAAATGATGATATATCCTATTGTTTCTTAGAGTGCATTGGGGTGAAAAACATTTTAACATGATCTATTGAAGAGGGTATATGGTTATGAAACAGGGACTTCTTGAACTGCACTCCTACGCTCTACCACTGAGTTAAACCCTTGAATGCTGAAAACTGCCCTTTTTTAAAAAGGTGATAGAGTGGGTGACTGCATGGAACTTGTAGAACTAATGACATCTGTGCACTTCAGGTCAGCTGTACAAATTAATACATTTCATTAAGCTCATATTATTGGTTTCCTCCTAAGTTTTATAACATTCATATGAGCTTCCAATGGACTATTTGAAACTGATAATATCACCAGTAGAACTTGGGTGAATGTAATACACAGCTTGTATCATACGAAGAAATCCTAAACAACTTAATGGTGTTTACCCTATGTTTCAGGTGATGATCAGGGCTTATTTCAAATGTATAAATGTGTTGCTCATTACATAAAATGCTAACATTGTAAAAGTTTTCTTCAATTTATTTAATTAAAAAATATATCTACAGGTAAAATAGTTGGACAAGGGGGCACCCAGATTTGAACTATGGACCTCTTGATCTGCAGTCAAATGCTCTACCAGTGAGCTATACCCCCAGTACTGAAAAGTTCACCTATATTAATTCAGTAATACGTACAAAGTGGAAGCAACATGCAATCACCATCAAAGCAATGCATTTTCAGCCACCAAACCCTCCTTATAAGTATAAGGGGTACAAAATATGTCCTTTATCTGCTTGGTAAAATACAGAGAGGTTTCCATTGCAAGAATTCATACATTTCGTATCACATGTAGATCTTGGAACATGGAAAAAAACTTTTGTCAAATGCACAAATTCTGCAAAACGTAACTGCTTCTCTACTGCAGTTTGTTGATATTGTGCTAAGAGCATCGTTAAACCCAATTGTTCATTGTTTTGTATATGAAATGATGATATATCCTATTGTTTCTTACAGGTCATTGGGTTGAAAAACATTTTAACAGGATCTATTGAAGAGGGTATATGTTTATGAAACAGGGACTTCTTGAACTGCACTCCTACGCTCTACCACTGAGTTAAACCCTTGAATGCTGAAAACTGCGCTTTTTTTAAAAAGGTGATAGAGTGGGTGACTGCATGGAACATGTAGAACTAATGACATCAGTGCACTTCTGGTCAGCTGTACAAATTAATACATTTCATTAAGGGCATATTATTGGTTTCCGCCAAAGTTTTATAACATTCATATGAGATTCCAATGGACTATTTTAAATTGATAATATCACCAGTAGAACTTGGGTGAATGTAAAACACAGCTTGTATCATACGAAGAATTCCTAAACAGCTTAATGGTGTTTACCCTATGTTTCAAGTGATAATCAGGAGTATTTCAAATGTAGCAATGTGTTGCTCATTACATAAAATGCTAAGATTGTAAATGTTTTCTTCAATTTATTTAATTAAAAAAATATATCTACAGGTAAAACAGTTGGACAAGGGGGCACCCAGATTTGAACTAGGGACCTCTTGATATGCAGTAAAATGCTCTACCAGTGAGCTATACCCCCGGTTCTGAAATGTTCACCTATATTTATTCAGTAATATGTACAAAGTGGAAGCAACATGCAATCACCATCAAAGCAATGCATTTTCAGCCACCAAACCGTCCTTATAAGTATAAGGGGTACAAAATATGTCCTTCATCTGCATGGTAAAATACAGTGAGGTTTCCATTGCAAGAATTCATACATTTCGTATCACATGTAGATCTTGGAACATGGAAAAAAACTTTTGTCAAATGCACAAATTCTGCAAAACGTAACTGCTTCTCTACTGCAGTTTGTTGATATTGTGCTAAGAGCATCGTTAAACCCAATTGTTCATTGTTTTGTATATGAAATTATGATATATCCTATTGTTTCTTACAGGTCATTGGGTTGAAAAACATTTTAACAGGATCTATTGAAGAGGGTATATGTTTATGAAACAGGGACTTCTTGAACTGCACTCCTACGCTCTACCACTGAGTTAAACCCTTGAATGCTGAAAACTGCGCTTTTTTTAAAAAGGTGATAGAGTGGGTGACTGTATGGAACATGTAGAACTAATGACATCAGTGCACTTCTGGTCAGCTGTACAAATTAATACATTTCATTAAGGGCATATTATTGGTTTCCGCCAAAGTTTTATAACATTCATATGAGATTCCAATGGACTATTTTAAATTGATAATATCACCAGTAGAACTTGGGTGAATGTAATACACAGCTTGTATCATGCAAAGAAATCCTAAACAGCTTATTGGTGTTTACCCTATGTTTCAGGTGATGATCAGGAGTATTTCAAAGGTAGAAATGTGTTGCTCATTACATAAAATGCTTAGATTGTAAAGATTTTCTTCAATTTATTTAATTAAAAGATATTTCTACAGGTAAAACAGTTGGACAAGGGGGCACCCAGATTTGAACTGGGGACCTCTTGATCTGCAGTCAAATGCTCTACCACTGAGCTATACGCCCAGTTCTGAAATGGTCACCTTTATTAATTCAGTAATATGTACAAAGTGGAAGCAACATGTAATCACCATCAACGCAATGCATTTTCAGCCACCAAACCCTCCATATAAGTATAAGGGGTACAAAAGATGTCCTTTATCTGCCTTGGTAAAATACAGTGAGGTTTCCATTGCAAGAATTCATACATTTCGTATCACATGTAGATCTTGGAACATGGAAAAAAAACTTTTGTCAAATGCACAAATTCTACAAAATGTAACTGCTTCTCTACTGCAGTTTGCTGATTTTGTGCAAATACCATAGTTAAACCCAATTGTTCAATGTTTTGTATGTGAAATGATGATATATCCTATTGTTTCTTATAGTGCATTGGGTTGAAAAACATTTAAACATGATCTATTGAAGAGGGTATATGGTTATGAAACAGGGACTTCTTGAACTGCACTCCTACACTCTACCACTGATTTAAACCCTTGAATGCTGAAAACTGCCCTTTTTTTGAAAAAGGTGATAGTGTGGGTGACTGCATGGAACTTGTAGAACTAATGACATCAGTGCACTTCTGGTCAGCTGTACAAATTAATACATTTCATTAAGGGCATATTATTGGTTTCCGCCAAAGTTTTATAACATTCATATGAGATTCCAATGGACTATTTCAAACTGATAATATCACCAGTAGAACTTGGGTGAATGTAAAACACAGCTTGTATCATACGAAGAAATCCTAAACAACTTAATGGTGTTTACCCTATGTTTCAGGTGATGATCAGGAGTATTTCAAATGTATAAATGTGTTGCTCATTACATAAAATGCTAAGATTGTAAAAGTTTTCTTCAATTTATTTAATTAAAAAATATATCTACAGGTAAAACAGTTGGACAAGGGGGCACCCAGATTTGAACTAGGGACCTCTTGATCTGCAGTCAAATGCTCTACCAGTGAGCTATACCCCCAGTTCTGAAAAGTTCACCTATATTAATTCAGTAATACGTACAAAGTGGAAGCAACATGCAATCACCATCAAAGCAATGCATTTTCAGCCACCAAACCCTCCTTATAAGTATAAGGGGTACAAAATATGTCCTTCATCTGCATGGTAAAATACAGTGAGGTTTCCATTGCAAGAATTCATACATTTCGTATCACATGTAGATCTTGGAACATGGAAAAAAACTTTTGTCAAATGCACAAATTCTGCAAAACGTAACTGCTTCTCTACTGCAGTTTGTTGATTTTGTGCTGAGAGCATAGATAAACCCAATTGTTCATTGTTTTGTTTATGAAATGATGATATATCTAATTGTTTCTTACAGTGCATTGGGTTGAAAAACATTTTAGCAGGATCTATTGAAGAGGGTATATGGTTATGAAACAGGGACTTCTTGAACTGCACTCCTACGCTCTACCACTGACATAAACCCTTGAATGCTGAAAACTGCCCTTTTTTTAAAAAGGTGATAGTGTGGGTGACTGCATGGAACTTGTAGAACTAATGACATCAGTGCACTTCTGGTTTGCTGTACAAATTAATACATTTCATTAAGGGCATATTATTGGTTTCCGCCAAAGTTTAATAACATTCATATGAGATTCCAATGGACTATTTCAAACTGATAATATCACCAGTAGAACTGGGTGAATGTAAAACACAGCTTGTATCATACGAAGAAATCCTAAACAGCTTAATGGTGTTTACCCTATGTTTCAGGTGAGGATCAGGAGTATTGCACATGTATCAATGTGTTGCTCCTTACATAAAATCCTAAGATTGTAAATGTTTTCTTCAATTTATTTAATTAAAAAAATATATCTACAGGTAAAACAGTTGGACAAGGGGGCACCCAGATTTGAACTAGAGACCTCTTGACCTGCAGTCTTTTGCTATACCACTGATCTATACCCCCAGTTCTGAAATGTTCACCTGTATTAATTCAGTAATATGTACAAAGTGGAAGCAACATGCAATCACCATCAACGCAATGCATTTTCAGCCACCAAACCCCCCTTATCACTATATGGGGTGCGAAGGATGTCCTTTATCTGCCTTGGTAAAATACAGTGAGGTTTCCATTGCAAGAATTCATACATTTCGTATCACATGTAGATCTTGGAACATGGAAAAAAAACTTTTGTCAAATGCACAAATTCTGCAAAACGTAACTGCTTCTCTACTGCAGTTTGTTGATTTTGTGCTAAGAGCATAGTTAAACCCAATTGTTCATTGTTTCGTATATGAAATGATGATATATCTTATTGTTTCTTACAGTGCATTGGGTTGAAAAACATTTTAACAGGATCTATTGAAGAGGGTATATGGTTATGAAACAGGGACTTCTTGAACTGCACTCCTACGCTCTACCACTGACATAAACCCTTGAATGCTGAAAACTGCCCTTTTTTTAAAAAGGTGATAGAATGGGTGACTGCATGGAACTTGTAGAACTAATGACATCAGCGCATACACTTCTGGTCAGCTGTACAAATTAATACATTTCATTAAGGGCATATTATTGGTTTCTGCCAAAGTTTTATAACATTCATATGAGATTCCAATGGACTATTTCAAACTGATAATATCACCAGTAGAACTTGGGTGAATGTAAAACACAGCTTGTATCATACGAAGAAATCCTAAACAGCTTAATCGTGTTTACCCTATGTTTCAGGTGATGATCAGGAGTATTTCACATATAGCAATGTGTTGCTCATTACATAAAATGCTAAGATTGTAAATGTTTTCTTCAATTTATTTAATTAAAAAAATATATCTACAGGTAAAACAGTTGGACAAGGGGGCACCCAGATTTGAATTAGAGACCTCTCGACCTGCAGTCTATTGCTACACCACTGATCTATAACCCCAGATCTGAAATGTTCACCTATATTAATTCAGTAATATGTACAAAGTGGAAGCAACATGCAATCACCATCAAAGCAATGCATTTTCAGCCACCAAACCCTCCTTATAAGTATATGGGGTGCGAAGGATGTCCTTTATCTGCCTTGGTAAAATACAGTGAGGTTTCCATTGCAAGAATTCATACATTTCGTATCACATGTAGATCTTGGAACATGGAAAAAAAACTTTTGTCAAATGCACAAATTCTGCAAAACGTAACTGCTTCTCTACTGCAGTTTGTTGATTTTGCGCTAAGAGCATAGTTAAACCCAATTGTTCATTGTTTTGTATATGAAATGATGATATATCCTATTGTTTCTTAGAGTGCATTGGGGTGAAAAACATTTTAACATGATCTATTGAAGAGGGTATATGGTTATGAAACAGGGACTTCTTGAACTGCACTCCTACGCTCTACCACTGAGTTAAACCCTTGAATGCTGAAAACTGCCCTTTTTTAAAAAGGTGATAGAGTGGGTGACTGCATGGAACTTGTAGAACTAATGACATCTGTGCACTTCAGGTCAGCTGTACAAATTAATACATTTCATTAAGCTCATATTATTGGTTTCCTCCTAAGTTTTATAACATTCATATGAGCTTCCAATGGACTATTTGAAACTGATAATATCACCAGTAGAACTTGGGTGAATGTAATACACAGCTTGTATCATACGAAGAAATCCTAAACAACTTAATGGTGTTTACCCTATGTTTCAGGTGATGATCAGGGCTTATTTCAAATGTATAAATGTGTTGCTCATTACATAAAATGCTAAGATTGTAAATGTTTTCTTCAATTTATTTAATTAAAAAAATATATCTACAGGTAAAACAGTTGGACAAGGGGGCACCCAGATTTGAACTAGGGACCTCTTGATATGCAGTAAAATGCTCTACCAGTGAGCTATACCCCCAGTTCTGAAATGTTCACCTATATTTATTCAGTAATATGTACAAAGTGGAAGCAACATGCAATCACCATCAAAGCAATGCATTTTCAGCCACCAAACCGTCCTTATAAGTATAAGGGGTACAAAATATGTCCTTCATCTGCATGGTAAAATACAGTGAGGTTTCCATTGCAAGAATTCATACATTTCGTATCACATGTAGATCTTGGAACATGGAAAAAAACTTTTGTCAAATGCACAAATTCTGCAAAACGTAACTGCTTCTCTACTGCAGTTTGTTGATATTGTGCTAAGAGCATCGTTAAACCCAATTGTTCATTGTTTTGTATATGAAATTATGATATATCCTATTGTTTCTTACAGGTCATTGGGTTGAAAAACATTTTAACAGGATCTATTGAAGAGGGTATATGTTTATGAAACAGGGACTTCTTGAACTGCACTCCTACGCTCTACCACTGAGTTAAACCCTTGAATGCTGAAAACTGCGCTTTTTTTAAAAAGGTGATAGAGTGGGTGACTGTATGGAACATGTAGAACTAATGACATCAGTGCACTTCTGGTCAGCTGTACAAATTAATACATTTCATTAAGGGCATATTATTGGTTTCCGCCAAAGTTTTATAACATTCATATGAGATTCCAATGGACTATTTTAAATTGATAATATCACCAGTAGAACTTGGGTGAATGTAAAACACAGCTTGTATCATACGAAGAATTCCTAAACAGCTTAATGGTGTTTACCCTATGTTTTAAGTGATAATCAGGAGTATTTCAAATGTAGCAATGTGTTGCTCATTACATAAAATGCTAAGATTGTAAATGTTTTCTTCAATTTATTTAATTAAAAAAATATATCTACAGGTAAAACAGTTGGACAAGGGGGCACCCAGAATTGAACTAGGGACCTCTTGATATGCAGTCAAATGCTCTACCAATGAGCTATACCCCCAGTTCTGAAATGTTCACCTATATTTATTCAGTAATATGTACAAAGTGGAAGCAACATGCAATCACCATCAAAGCAATGCATTTTCAGCCACCAAACCCTCCTTATAAGTATAAGGGGTACAAAATATGTCCTTCATCTGCATGGTAAAATACAGTGAGTTTTCCATTGCAAGAATCCATACATTTCGTATCACATGTAGATCTTGGAACATGGAAAAAAACTTTTGTCAAATGCACAAATTCTGCAAAACGTAACTGCTTCTCTACTGCAGTTTGTTGATTTTGTGCTGAGAGCATAGTTAAACCCAATTGTTCATTGTTTTGTTTATGAAATGATGATATATCTAATTGTTTCTTACAGTGCATTGGGTTGAAAAACATTTTAGCAGGATCTATTGAAGAGGGTATATGGTTATGAAACAGGGACTTCTTGAACTGCACTCCTACGCTCTACCACTGACATAAACCCTTGAATGCTGAAAACTGCCCTTTTTTTAAAAAGGTGATAGTGTGGGTGACTGCATGGAACTTGTAGAACTAATGACATCAGTGCACTTCTGGTCAGCTGTACAAATTAATACATTTCATTAAGGGCATATTATTGGTTTCCGCCAAAGTTTAATAACATTCATATGAGATTCCAATGGACTATTTTAAATTGATAATATCACCAGTAGAACTTGGGTGAATGTAAAGCACAGCTTGTATCATACGAAGAAATCCTAAACAGCTTAATGGTGTTTACCCTATGTTTCAGGTGAGGATCAGGAGTATTGCACATGTATCAATGTGTTGCTCCTTACATAAAATCCTAAGATTGTAAATGTTTTCTTCAATTTATTTAATTAAAAAAATATATCTACAGGTAAAACAGTTGGACAAGGGGGCACCCAGATTTGAACTAGAGAGCTCTTGACCTGCAGTCTATTGCTATACCACTGATCTATACCCCCAGTTCTGAAATGTTCACCTGTATTAATTCAGTAATATGTACAAAGTGGAAGCAACATGCAATCACCATCAAAGCAATGCATTTTCAACCACCAAACCCTCCTTATAAGTATAAGGGGTACAAAATATGTCCTTTATCTGCTTGGTAAAATACAGTGAGGTTTCCATTGCAAGAATTCATACATTTCGTATCACATGTAGATCTTGGAACATGGAAAATAACTTTTGTCAAATGCACAAATTCTGCAAAACGTAACTGCTTCTCTACTGCAGTTTGTTGATATTGTGCTAAGAGCATAGTTAAACCCAATTGTTCATTATTTTGTATATGGAATGATGATATATCCTATTGTTTCTTACAGGTCATTGGGTTGAAAAACATTTTAACAGGATCTATTGAAGAGGGTATATGGTTATGAAACAGTGACTTCTTGAACTGCACTCCTACGCTCTACCACTGAGTTAAACCCTTGAATGCTGAAAACTGCGCTTTTTTTAAATAGGTGATAGAGTGGGTGACTGCATGGAACATGTAGAACTAATGACATCAGTGCACTTCTGGTCAGCTGTACAAATTAATACATTTTATTAAGGGCATATTATTGGTTTCCGCCAAAGTTTTATAACATTCATATGAGATTCCAATGGACTATTTTAAACTGATAATATCACCAGTAGAACTTGGGTGAATGTAAAACACAGCTTGTATCATACGAAGAAATCCTAAACAGCTTAATGGTGTTTACCCTATGTGTCAGGTGAAGATCAGGAGTATTTGAAATGTAGCAATGTGTTGCTCATTACATAAAATGCTAAGATTGTAAATGATTTCTTCAATTTATTTAATTAAAAAATATATCTACAGGTGGACAAGGGGGCACCCAGATTTGAACTAGAGACTTCTTGATATGCAGTGTATTGCTATACCACTGAGCTATACCCACAGATCTGAAATGTTCACCTATATTAATTCAGTAATATGTACAAAGTGGAAGCAACATGCAATCACCGTCAAAGCAATGCATTTTCAGCCACCAAACCCCCCTTATCACTATATGGGGTGCGAAGGATGTCCTTTATCTGCCTTGGTAAAATACAGTGAGGTTTCCTTTGCAAGAATTCATACATTTCGTATCACATGTAGATCTTGGAACATGGAAAAAAAACTTTTGTCAAATGCACAAATTCTGCAAAACGTAACTGCTTCTCTACTGCAGTTTGTTGATTTTGTGCTAAGAGCATAGTTAAACCCAATTGTTCATTGTTTCGTATATGAAATGATGATATATCTTATTGTTTCTTACAGTGCATTGGGTTGAAAAACATTTTAACAGGATCTATTGAAGAGGGTATATGGTTATGAAACAGGGACTTCTTGAACTGCACTCCTACGCTCTACCACTGACATAAACCCTTGAATGCTGAAAACTGCCCTTTTTTTTAAAAAGGTGATAGAATGGGTGACTGCATGGAACTTGTAGAACTAATGACATCAGCGCATACACTTCTGGTCAGCTGTACAAATTAATACATTTCATTAAGGGCATATTATTGGTTTCTGCCAAAGTTTTATAACATTCATATGAGATTCCAATGGACTATTTCAAACTGATAATATCACCAGTAGAACTTGGGTGAATGTAAAACACAGCTTGTATCATACGAAGAAATCCTAAACAGCTTAATCGTGTTTACCCTATGTTTCAGGTGATGATCAGGAGTATTTCACATATAGCAATGTGTTGCTCATTACATAAAATGCTAAGATTGTAAATGTTTTCTTCAATTTATTTAATTAAAAAAATATATCTACAGGTAAAACAGTTGGACAAGGGGGCACCCAGATTTGAATTAGAGACCTCTCGACCTGCAGTCTATTGCTACACCACTGATCTATACCCCCAGATCTGAAATGTTCACCTATATTAATTCAGTAATATGTACAAAGTGGAAGCAACATGCAATCACCATCAAAGCAATGCATTTTCAGCCACCAAACCCTCCATATAAGTATAAGGGGTACAAAAGATGTCCTTTATCTGTCTTGGTAAAATACAGTGAGGTTTCCATTGCAAGAATTCATACATTTCGTATCACATGTAGATCTTGGAACATGGAAAAAAAACTTTTGTCAAATGCACAAATTCTACAAAATGTAACTGCTTCTCTACTGCAGTTTGCTGATTTTGTGCAAATACCATAGTTAAACCCAATTGTTCAATGTTTTGTATGTGAAATGATGATATATCCTATTGTTTCTTACAGTGCATTGGGTTGAAAAACATTTAAACATGATCTATTGAAGAGGGTATATGGTTATGAAACAGGGACTTCTTGAACTGCACTCCTACGCTCTACCACTGATTCAAACCCTTGAATGCTGAAAACTGCCCTTTTTTTAAAAAAGGTGATAGTGTGGGTGACTGCATGGAACTTGTAGAACTAATGACATCAGTGCACTTCTGGTCAGCTGTACAAATTAATACATTTCATTAAGGGCATATTATTGGTTTCCGCCAAAGTTTTATAACATTCATATGAGATTCCAATGGACTATTTCAAACTGATAATATCACCAGTAGAACTTGGGTGAATGTAAAACACAGCTTGTATCATACGAAGAAATCCTAAACAACTTAATGGTGTTTACCCTATGTTTCAGGTGATGATCAGGAGTATTTCAAATGTATAAATGTGTTGCTCATTACATAAAATGCTAAGATTGTAAAAGTTTTCTTCAATTTATTTAATTAAAAAATATATCTACAGGTAAAACAGTTGGACAAGGGGGCACCCAGATTTAAACTAGGGACCTCTTGATCTGCAGTCAAATGCTCTACCAGTGAGCTATACCCCCAGTTCTTAAAAGTTCACCTATATTAATTCAGTAATACGTACAAAGTGGAAGCAACATGCAATCACCATCAAAGCAATGCATTTTCAGCCACCAAACCCTCCTTATAAGTATAAGGGGTACAAAATATGTCCTTTATCTGCTTGGTAAAATACAGAGAGGTTTCCATTGCAAGAATTCATACATTTCGTATCACATGTAGATCTTGGAACATGGAAAAAAACTTTTGTCAAATGCACAAATTCTGCAAAACGTAACTGCTTCTCTACTGCAGTTTGTTGATATTGTGCTAAGAGCATCGTTAAACCCAATTGTTCATTGTTTTGTATATGAAATGATGATATATCCTATTGTTTCTTACAGGTCATTGGGTTGAAAAACATTTTAACAGGATCTATTGAAGAGGGTATATGTATATGAAACAGGGACTTCTTGAACTGCACTCCTACGCTCTACCACTGAGTTAAACCCTTGAATGCTGAAAACTGCGCTTTTTTTTAAAAAGGTGATAGAGTGGGTGACTGCATGGAACATGTAGAACTAATGACATCAGTGCACTTCTGGTCAGCTGTACAAATTAATACATTTCATTAAGGGCATATTATTGGTTTCCGCCAAAGTTTTATAACATTCATATGAGATTCCAATGGACTATTTTAAATTGATAATATCACCAGTAGAACTTGGGTGAATGTAAAACACAGCTTGTATCATACGAAGAATTCTTAAACAGCTTAATGGTGTTTACCCTATGTTTCAAGTGATAATCAGGAGTATTTCAAATGTAGCAATGTGTTGCTCATTACATAAAATGCTAAGATTGTAAATGTTTTCTTCAATTTATTTAATTAAAAAAATATATCTACAGGTAAAACAGTTGGACAAGGGGGCACCCGGATTTGAACTAGGGACCTCTTGATATGCAGTCAAATGCTCTACCAGTGAGCTATACCCCCAGTTCTGAAATGTTCACCTATATTTATTCAGTAATATGTACAAAGTGGGAGCAACATGCAATCACCATCAAAGCAATGCATTTTCAGCCACCAAACCCTCCTTATAAGTATAAGGGGTACAAAATATGCCCTTCATCTGCATGGTAAAATACAGTGAGGTTTCCATTGCAAGAATTCATACATTTCGTATCACATGTAGATCTTGGAACATGGAAAAAAACTTTTGTCAAATGCACAAATTCTGCAAAACGTAACTGCTTCTCTACTGCAGTTTGTTGATTTTGTGCTGAGAGCATAGTTAAACCCAATTGTTCATTGTTTTGTTTATGAAATGATGATATATCTAATTGTTTCTTACAGTGCATTGGGTTGAAAAACATTTTAGCAGGATCTATTGAAGAGGGTATATGGTTATGAAACAGGGACTTCTTGAACTGCACTCCTACGCTCTACCACTGACATAAACCCTTGAATGCTGAAAACTGCCCTTTTTTTAAAAAGGTGATAGTGTGGGTGACTGCATGGAACTTGTAGAACTAATGACATCAGTGCACTTCTGGTCAGCTGTACAAATTAATACATTTCATTAAGGGCATATTATTGGTTTCCGCCAAAGTTTAATAACATTCATATGAGATTCCAATGGACTATTTCAAACTGATAATATCACCAGTAGAACTTGGGTGAATGTAAAACACAGCTTGTATCATACGAAGAAATCCTAAACAGCTTAATGGTGTTTACCCTATGTTTCAGGTGAGGATCAGGAGTATTGCACATGTATCAATGTGTTGCTCCTTACATAAAATCCTAAGATTGTAAATGTTTTCTTCAATTTATTTAATTAAAAAAATATATCTACAGGTAAAACAGTTGGACAAGGGGGCACCCAGATTTGAACTAGAGACCTCTTGACCTGCAGTCTATTGCTATACCACTGATCTATACCCCCAGTTCTGAAATGTTCACCTGTATTAAATCAGTAATATGTACAAAGTGGAAGCAACATGCAATCACCATCAAAGCAATGCATTTTCAACCACTAAACCCTCCTTATAAGTATAAGGGGTACAAAATATGTCCTTTATCTGCTTGGTAAAATACAGTGAGGTTTCCATTGCAAGAATTCATACATTTCGTATCACATGTAGATCTTGGAACATGGAAAATAACTTTTGTCAAATGCACAAATTCTGCAAACCGTAACTGCTTCTCTACTGCAGTTTGTTGATATTGTGCTAAGAGCATAGTTAAACCCAATTGTTCATTATTTTGTATATGGAATGATGATATATCCTATTGTTTCTTACAGGTCATTGGGTTGAAAAACATTTTAACAGGATCTATTGAATAGGGTATATGGTTATGAAACAGGGACTTCTTGAACTGCACTCCTACGCTCTACCACTGAGTTAAACCCTTGAATGCTGAAAACTGCGCTTTTTTTAAATAGGTGATAGAGTGGGTGACTGCATGGAACATGTAGAACTAATGACATCAGTGCACTTCTGGTCAGCTGTACAAATTAATACATTTCATTAAGGGCATATTATTGGTTTCCGCCAAAGTTTTATAACATTCATATGAGATTCCAATGGACTATTTTAAACTGATAATATCACCAGTAGAACTTGGGTGAATGTAAAACACAGCTTGTATCATACGAAGAAATCCTAAACAGCTTAATGGTATTTACCCTATGTTTCAGGTGAAGATCAGGAGTATTTGAAATGTAGCAATGTGTTGCTCATTACATAAAATGCTAAGATTGTAAATGTTTTCTTCAATTTATTTAATTAAAAAATATATCTACAGTTGGACAAGGGGGCACCCAGATTTGAACTAGAGACTTCTTGATATGCAGTGTATTGCTATACCACTGAGCTATACCCACAGATCTGAAATTTACACCTATATTAATTCAGTAATATGTACAAAGTGGAAGCAACATGCAATCACCGTCAAAGCAATGCATTTTCAGCCACCAAACCCCCCTTATCACTATATGGGGTGCGAAGGATGTCCTTTATCTGCCTTGGTAAAATACAGTGAGGTTTCCTTTGCAAGAATTCATACATTTCGTATCACATGTAGATCTTGGAACATGGAAAAAAAACTTTTGTCAAATGCACAAATTCTGCAAAACGTAACTGCTTCTCTACTGCAGTTTGTTGATTTTGTGCTAAGAGCATAGTTAAACCCAATTGTTCATTGTTTCGTATATGAAATGATGATATATCTTATTGTTTCTTACAGTGCATTGGGTTGAAAAACATTTTAACAGGATCTATTGAAGAGGGTATATGGTTATGAAACAGGGACTTTTTGAACTGCACTCCTACGCTCTACCACTGACATAAACCCTTGAATGCTGAAAACTGCCCTTTTTTTTAAAAAGGTGATAGAATGGGTGACTGCATGGAACTTGTAGAACTAATGACATCAGCGCATACACTTCTGGTCAGCTGTACAAATTAATACATTTCATTAAGGGCATATTATTGGTTTCTGCCAAAGTTTTATAACATTCATATGAGATTCCAATGGACTATTTCAAACTGATAATATCACCAGTAGAACTTGGGTGAATGTAAAACACAGCTTGTATCATACGAAGAAATCCTAAACAGCTTAATCGTGTTTACCCTATGTTTCAGGTGATGATCAGGTGTATTTCACATATAGCAATGTGTTGCTCATTACATAAAATGCTAAGATTGTAAATGTTTTCTTCAATTTATTTAATTAAAAAAATATATCTACAGGTAAAACAGTTGGACAAGGGGGCACCCAGATTTGAATTAGAGACCTCTCGACCTGCAGTCTATTGCTACACCACTGATCTATACCCCCAGATCTGAAATGTTCACCTATATTAATTCAGTAATATGTACAAAGTGGAAGCAACATGCAATCACCATCAAAGCAATGCATTTTCAGCCACCAAACCCTCCTTATAAGTATATGGGGTGCGAAGGATGTCCTTTATCTGCCTTGGTAAAATACAGTGAGGTTTCCATTGCAAGAATTCATACATTTCGTATCACATGTAGATCTTGGAACATGGAAAAAAAACTTTTGTCAAATGCACAAATTCTGCAAAACGTAACTGCTTCTCTACTGCAGTTTGTTGATTTTGAGCTAAGAGCATAGTTAAACCCAATTGTTCATTGTTTTGTATATGAAATGATGATATATCCTATTGTTTCTTACAGTGCATTGGGTTGAAAAACATTTTAACATGATCTATTGAAGAGGGTATATGGTTTTGAAACAGGGACTTCTTGAACTGCACTCCTACGCTCTACCACTGAGTTAAACCCTTGAATGCTGAAAACTGCCCTTTTTTAAAAAGGTGATAGAGTGGGTGACTGCATGGAACTTGTAGAAGTAATGACATCTGTGCACTTCAGGTCAGCTGTACAAATTAATACATTTCATTAAGCTCATATTATTGGTTTCCGCCAAAGTTTTATAACATTCATATGAGCTTCCAATGGACTATTTGAAACTGATAATATCACCAGTAGAACTTGGGTGAATGTAATACACAGCTTGTATCATGCAAAGAAATCCTAAACAGCTTATTGGTGTTTACCCTATGTTTCAGGTGATGATCAGGAGTATTTCAAAGGTAGAAATGTGTTGCTCATTACATAAAATGCTTAGATTGTAAAGATTTTCTTCAATTTATTTAATTAAAAAATATATCTACAGGTAAAACAGTTGGACAAGGGGGCACCCAGATTTGAACTAGGGACCTCTTGATCTGCAGTCAAATGCTCTACCAGTGAGCTATACCCCCAGTTCTGAAAAGTTCACCTATATTAATTCAGTAATACATACAAAGTGGAAGCAACATGTAATCACCATCAACGCAATGCATTTTCAGCCACCAAACCCTCCAAATAAGTATAAGGGGTACAAAAGATGTCCTTTATCTGCCTTGGTAAAATACAGTGAGGTTTCCATTGCAAGAATTCATACATTTCGTATCACATGTAGATCTTGGAACATGGAAAAAAAACTTTTGTCAAATGCACAAATTCTACAAAATGTAACTGCTTCTCTACTGCAGTTTGCTGATTTTGTGCAAAGACCATAGTTAAACCCAATTGTTCAATGTTTTGTATGTGAAATGATGATATATCCTATTGTTTCTTATAGTGCATTGGGTTGAAAAACATTTAAACATGATCTATTGAAGAGGGTATATGGTTATGAAACAGGGACTTCTTGAACTGCACTCCTACACTCTACCACTGATTTAAACCCTTGAATGCTGAAAACTGCCCTTTTTTTGAAAAAGGTGATAGTGTGGGTGACTGCATGGAACTTGTAGAACTAATGACATCAGTGCACTTCTGGTCAGCTGTACAAATTAATACATTTCATTAAGGGCATATTATTGGTTTCCGCCAAAGTTTTATAACATTCATATGAGATTCCAATGGACTATTTCAAACTGATAATATCACCAGTAGAACTTGGGTGAATGTAAAACACAGCTTGTATCATACGAAGAAATCCTAAACAACTTAATGGTGTTTACCCTATGTTTCAGGTGATGATCAGGAGTATTTCAAATGTATAAATGTGTTGCTCATTACATAAAATGCTAAGATTGTAAAAGTTTTCTTCAATTTATTTAATTAAAAAATATATCTACAGGTAAAACAGTTGGACAAGGGGGCACCCAGATTTGAACTAGGGACCTCTTGATCTGCAGTCAAATGCTCTACCAGTGAGCTATACCCCCAGTTCTGAAAAGTTCACCTATATTAATTCAGTAATACGTACAAAGTGGAAGCAACATGCAATCACCATCAAAGCAATGCATTTTCAGCCACCAAACCCTCCTTATAAGTATAAGGGGTACAAAATATGTCCTTTATCTGCTTGGTAAAATACAGAGAGGTTTCCATTGCAAGAATTCATACATTTCGTATCACATGTAGATCTTGGAACATGGAAAAAAACTTTTGTCAAATGCACAAATTCTGCAAAACGTAACTGCTTCTCTACTGCAGTTTGTTGATATTGTGCTAAGAGCATCGTTAAACCCAATTGTTCATTGTTTTGTATATGAAATGATGATATATCCTATTGTTTCTTACAGGTCATTGGGTTGAAAAACATTTTAACAGGATCTATTGAAGAGGGTATATGTTTATGAAACAGGGACTTCTTGAACTGCACTCCTACGCTCTACCACTGAGTTAAACCCTTGAATGCTGAAAACTGCGCTTTTTTTAAAAAGGTGATAGAGTGGGTGACTGCATGGAACATGTAGAACTAATGACATCAGTGCATTTCTGGTCAGCTGTACAAATTAATACATTTCATTAAGGGCATATTATTGGTTTCCGCCAAAGTTTTATAACATTCATATGAGATTTAATGGACTATTTTAAATTGATAATATCACCAGTAGAACCTGGGTGAATGTAAAACACAGCTTGTATCATACGAAGAATTCCTAAACAGCTTAATGGTGTTTACCCTATGTTTCAAGTGATAATCAGGAGTATTTCAAATGTAGCAATGTGTTGCTCATTACATAAAATGCTAAGATTGTAAATGTTTTCTTCAATTTATTTAATTAAAAAAATATATCTACAGGTAAAACAGTTGGACAAGGGGGCACCCAGATTTGAACTAGGGACCTCTGGATATGCAGTCAAATGCTCTACCAGTGAGCTATACCCCCAGTTCTGAAATGTTCACCTATATTTATTCAGTAATATGTACAAAGTGGAAGCAACATGCAATCACCATCAAAGCAATGCATTTTCAGCCACCAAACCCTCCTTATAAGTATAAGGGGTACAAAATATGTCCTTCATCTGCATGGTAAAATACAGTGAGGTTTCCATTGCAAGAATTCATACATTTCGTATCACATGTAGATCTTGGAACATGGAAAAAAACTTTTGTCAAATGCACAAATTCTGCAAAACGTAACTGCTTCTCTACTGCAGTTTGTTGATTTTGTGCTGAGAGCATAGTTAAACCCAATTGTTCATTGTTTTGTTTATGAAATGATGATATATCTAATTGTTTCTTACAGTGCATTGGGTTGAAAAACATTTTAGCAGGATCTATTGAAGAGGGTATATGGTTATGAAACAGGGACTTCTTGAACTGCACTCCTACGCTCTACCACTGACATAAACCCTTGAATGCTGAAAACTGCCCTTTTTTTTAAAAAGGTGATAGTGTGGGTGACTGCATGGAACTTGTAGAACTAATGACATCAGTGCACTTCTGGTCAGCTGTACAAATTAATACATTTCATTAAGGGCATATTATTGGTTTCCGCCAAAGTTTAATAACATTCATATGAGATTCCAATGGACTATTTCAAACTGATAATATCACCAGTAGAACTTGGGTGAATGTAAAACACAGCTTGTATCATACGAAGAAATCCTAAACAGCTTTCTGGTGTTTACCGTATGTTTCAGGTGAGGATCAGGAGTATTGCACATGTATCAATGTGTTGCTCCTTACATAAAATCCTAAGATTGTAAATGTTTTCTTCAATTTATTTAATTAAAAAAATATATCTACAGGTAAAACAGTTGGACAAGGGGGCACCCAGATTTGAACTAGAGAGCTCTTGACCTGCAGTCTATTGCTATACCACTGATCTATACCCCCAGTTCTGAAATGTTCACCTGTATTAATTCAGTAATATGTACAAAGTGGAAGCAACATGCAATCACCATCAAAGCAATGCATTTTCAACCACCAAACCCTCCTTATAAGTATAAGGGGTACAAAATATGTCCTTTATCTGCTTGGTAAAATACAGTGAGGTTTCCATTGCAAGAATTCATACATTTCGTATCACATGTAGATCTTGGAACATGGAAAATAACTTTTGTCAAATGCACAAATTCTGCAAAACGTAACTGCTTCTCTACTGCAGTTTGTTGATATTGTGCTAAGAGCATAGTTAAACCCAATTGTTCATTATTTTGTATATGAAATGATGATATATCCTATTGTTTCTTACAGGTCATTGGGTTGAAAAACATTTTAACAGGATCTATTGAAGAGGGTATATGGTTATGAAACAGGGACTTCTTGAACTGCACTCCTACGCTCTACCACTGAGTTAAACCCTTGAATGCTGAAAACTGCGCTTTTTTTAAATAGGTGATAGAGTGGGTGACTGCATGGAACATGTAGAACTAATGACATCAGTGCACTTCTGGTCAGCTGTACAAATTAATACATTTCATTAAGGGCATATTTTTGGTTTCTGCCAAAGTTTTATAACATTCATATGAGATTCCAATGGACTATTTTAAACTGATAATATCACCAGTAGAACTTGGGTGAATGTAAAACACAGCTTGTATCATACGAAGAAATCCTAAACAGCTTAATGGTGTTTACCCTATGTTTCAGGTGAAGATCAGGAGTATTTGAAATGTAGCAATGTGTTGCTCATTACATAAAATGCTAAGATTGTAAATGTTTTCTTCAATTTATTTAATTAAAAAATATATCTACAGGTGGACAAGGGGGCACCCAGATTTGAACTAGAGACTTCTTGACATGCAGTGTATTGCTATACCACTGAGCTATACCCACAGATCTGAAATGTTAACCTATATTAATTCAGTAATATGTACAAAGTGGAAGCAACATGCAATCACCGTCAAAGCAATGCATTTTCAGCCACCAAACCCCCCTTATCACTATATGGGGTGCGAAGGATGTCCTTTATCTGCCTTGGTAAAATACAGTGAGGTTTCCATTGCAAGAATTCATACATTTCGTATCACATGTAGATCTTGGAACATGGAAAAAAAACTTTTGTCAAATGCACAAATTCTGCAAAACGTAACTGCTTCTCTACTGCAGTTTGTTGATTTTGTGCTAAGAGCATAGTTAAACCCAATTGTTCATTGTTTCGTATATGAAATGATGATATATCTTATTGTTTCTTACAGTGCATTGGGTTGAAAAACATTTTAACAGGATCTATTGAAGAGGGTATATGGTTATGAAACAGGGACTTCTTGAACTGCACTCCTACGCTCTACCACTGACATAAACCCTTGAATGCTGAAAACTGCCCTTTTTTTAAAAAAGGTGGTAGAATGGGTGACTGCATGGAACTTGTAGAACTAATGACATCAGCGCATACACTTCTGGTCAGCTGTACAAATTAATACATTTCATTAAGGGCATATTATTGGTTTGTGCCAAAGTTTTATAACATTCATATGAGATTCCAATGGACTATTTCAAACTGATAATATCACCAGTAGAACTTGGGTGAATGTAAAACACAGCTTGTATCATACGAAGAAATCCTAAACAGCTTAATCGTGTTTACCCTATGTTTCAGGTGATGATCAGGAGTATTTCACATATAGCAATGTGTTGCTCATTACATAAAATGCTAAGATTGTAAATGTTTTCTTCAATTTATTTAATTAAAAAAATATATCTACAGGTAAAACAGTTGGACAAGGGGGCACCCAGATTTGAATTAGAGACCTCTCGACCTGCAGTCTATTGCTACACCACTGATCTATACCCCCAGATCTGAAATGTTCACCTATATTAATTCAGTAATATGTACAAAGTGGAAGCAACATGCAATCACCATCAAAGCAATGCATTTTCAGCCACCAAACCCTCCTTATAAATATATGGGGTGCGAAGGATGTCCTTTATCTGCCTTGGAAAAATACAGTGAGGTTTCCATTGCAAGAATTCATACATTTCGTATCACATGTAGATCTTGGAACATGGAAAGAAAACTTTTGTCAAATGCACAAATTCTACAAAATGTAACTGCTTCTCTACTGCAGTTTGCTGATTTTGTGCAAATACCATAGTTAAACCCAATTGTTCAATGTTTTGTATGTGAAATGATGATATATCCTATTGTTTCTTACAGTGCATTGGGTTGAAAAACATTTAAACATGATCTATTGAAGAGGGTATATGGTTATGAAACAGGAACTTCTTGAACTTCACTCCTACGCTCTACCACTGATTTAAACCCTTGAATGCTGAAAACTGCCCTTTTTTTAAAAAGGTGATAGTGTGGGTGACTGCATGGAACTTGTAGAACAAATGACATCAGTGCACTTCTGGTCAGCTGTACAAATTAATACATTTCATTAAGGGCATATTATTGGTTTCCGCGCCAAAGTTTTATAACATTCATATGAGATTCCAATGGACTATTTCAAACTGATAATATCACCAGTAGAACTTGGGTGAATGTAAAACACAGCTTGTATCATACGAAGAAATCCTAAACAACTTAATGGTGTTTACCCTATGCTTCAGGTGATGATCAGGAGTATTTCAAATGTACAAATGTGTTGCTCATTACATAAAATGCTAAGATTGTAAAAGTTTTCTTCAATTTATTTAATTAAAAAAATATATCTACAGGTAAAACAGTTGGACAAGGGGGCACCCAGATTTGAACTAGGGACCTCTTGATCTGCAGTCAAATGCTCTACCAGTGAGCTATACCCCCAGTTCTGAAAAGTTCACCTATATTAATTCAGTAATACGTACAAAGTGGAAGCAACATGCAATCACCATCAAAGCAATGCATTTTCAGCAACCAAACCCTGCTTATAAGTATAAGGGGTACAAAATATGTCCTTTATCTGCTTGGTAAAATACAGTGAGGTTTCCATTGCAAGAATTCATACATTTCGTATCACATGTAGATCTTGGAACATGGAAAAAAACTTTTGTCAAATGCACAAATTCTGCAAAACGTAACTGCTTCTCTACTGCACTGCAGTTTGTTGATATTGTGCTAAGAGCATCGTTAAACCCAATTGTTCATTGTTTTGTATATGAAATGATGATATATCCTATTGTTTCTTACAGGTCATTGGGTTGAAAAACATTTTAACAGGATCTATTGAAGAGGGTATATGGTTATGAAACAGGGACTTCTTGAACTGCACTCCTACGCTCTACCACTGAGTTAAACCCTTGAATGCTGAAAACTGCGCTTTTTTTAAAAAGGTGATAGAGTGGGTGACTGCATGGAACATGTAGAACTAATGACATCAGTGCACTTCTGGTCAGCTGTACAAATTAATACATTTCATTAAGGGCATATTATTGGTTTCCGCCAAAGTTTTATAACATTCATATGAGATTCCAATGGACTATCTTAAATTGATAATATCACCAGTAGAACTTGGGTGAATGTAAAACACAGCTTGTATCATACGAAGAGATCCTAAACAGCTTAATCGTGTTTACCCTATGTTTCAGGTGATGATCAGGAGTATTTCACATGTAGCAATGTGTTGCTCATTTCACTCTTCCTCATCGTGGGGCGAGGGCAGGAGCCCCCCCAGCACCCCAGCCCAGCAGAGGAACCACGAAGAACACGGACAGGGGCCTGCCTGACCCTGTCCCCACACGCCGCCTGACTCGCGCATGCCGGGCGCAGCGCGGCCTGAAACCGAGGCTGAGCCTCGCTAACATCAGCTGTAACCGCCGGCAGGCGGATCGCGCCGGCGGCCAGCTCCAAGGCCACTCTAAGGCCTGTTGGGTGCCTGCTCACCCCCTCACTCCACTCTTCCTCATCGTGGGGCGAGGGCAGGAGCCCCCCCAGCACCCCAGCCCAGCAGAGGAACCACGAAGAACACGGACAGGGGCCTGCCTGACCCTGTCCCCACACGCCGCCTGACTCGCGCATGCCGGGCGCAGCGCGGCCTGAAACCGAGGCTGAGCCTCGGTAACATCAGCTGTAACCGCCGGCAGGCGGATCGCGCCGGCGGCCAGCTCCAAGGCCACTCTAAGGCCTGTTGGGTGCCTGCTCACCCCCTCACTCCACTCTTCCTCATCGTGGGGCGAGGGCAGGAGCCCCCCCAGCACCCCAGCCCAGCAGAGGAACCACGAAGAACACGGACAGGGGCCTGCCTGACCCTGTCCCCACACGCCGCCTGACTCGCGCATGCCGGGCGCAGCGCGGCCTGAAACCGAGGCTGAGCCTCGCTAACATCAGCTGTAACCGCCGGCAGGCGGATCGCGCCGGCGGCCAGCTCCAAGGCCACTCTAAGGCCTGTTGGGTGCCTGCTCACCCCCTCACTCCACTCTTCCTCATCGTGGGGCGAGGGCAGGAGCCCCCCCAGCACCCCAGCCCAGCAGAGGAACCACGAAGAACACGGACAGGGGCCTGCCTGACCCTGTCCCCAAACGCCGACTGACTCGCGCATGCCGGGCGCAGCGCGGCCTGAAACCGAGGCTGAGCCTCGCTAACATCAGCTGTAACCGCCGGCAGGCGGATCGCGCCGGCGGCCAGCTCCAAGGCCACTCTAAGGCCTGTTGGGTGCCTGCTCACCCCCTCACTCCACTCTTCCTCATCGTGGGGCGAGGGCAGGAGCCCCCCCAGCACCCCAGCCCAGCAGAGGAACCACGAAGAACACGGACAGGGGCCTGCCTGACCCTGTCCCCACACGCCGCCTGACTCGCGCATGCCGGGCGCAGCGCGGCCTGAAACCGAGGCTGAGCCTCGCTAACATCAGCTGTAACCGCCGGCAGGCGGATCGCGCCGGCGGCCAGCTCCAAGGCCACTCTAAGGCCTGTTGGGTGCCTGTTCGGAGCCACAGGAGCCAGGGGCCACAAACTCTGCCCGTGCTGCTCCAGGCATCACAAACACCTTGTGTAATCACCTTGTTTGCCTCCGGAGCCTCGGAGCCAGTGTCTACTCGGACCTTTAATCTTTTGTGAGTAAAGGGGATACCCTCAGTTTACACTATTGTGCTTTCTGGTATGTCTTCTGCTATTCCACATTCATAAACATTTGAACTCGGTTTCTTTCACCCTCGATAACTGTTTGTTGCTTACGCTTATGCTTCCAACTCCGCCGCCTCTTTGCGTTACTGCTGCCACCTCTTTAATAGCTCAGTCATTTTCAGCCCCTAGTGCTTTATGCCTCATGACTGCTATTGGCCGTGCCCTTTGGTCGCTAACTGACCACTGCACTGTATTGTGCCTTATGGTCGCCCAGAGACCACTGTATTATTGTATTGTGCCTTATGGTCGCCCAGAGACCACTGTATTATTGTGTAGTGCCTTATGGTCGCCCAGAGACCACTGTATTATTGTGTAGTGCCTTGTGGTCGCCCAGAGACCACTGTATTATTGTGTAGTGCCTTGTGGTCGCCCAGAGACCACTGTATTATTGTGTAGTGCCTTATGGTCGCCCAGAGACCACTGTATTATTGTGTAGTGCCTTATGGTCGCCCAGAGACCACTGTATTATTGTGTAGTGCCTTATGGTCGCCCAGAGACCACTGTATTATTGTGTAGTGCCTTATGGTCGCCCAGAGACCACTGTATTATTGTGTAGTGCCTTATGGTCGCCCAGAGACCACTGTATTATTGTGTAGTGCCTTATGGTCGCCCAGAGACCACTGTATTATTGTGTAGTGCCTTATGGTCGCCCAGAGACCACTGTATTATTGTGTAGTGCCTTATGGTCGCCCAGAGACCACTGTATTATTGTGTAGTGCCTTGTGGTCGCCCAGAGACCACTGTACCATCACTCTCAGCCCAGTATCTGACCTCGGTTTTTAGACCTACATCTGACCGTCGCACTTAGCCCAATATCTGACTGCTACTCTCAGACTAGTACGTCACTGCTGCATTAATCTCGCTAAGTATTTGTGAACTGTACTCTGCCAACTCTGCCCCGTATCCATCCACGGCAACTAAGTCCAGCCCACCTAGCTCAGCTAGTAGTAACAATATGTACTTCCACATGCCCAACCCAGTTCACCTTGCACAATTCTCCAAACTGACAATTATCCTTACCATCATCTACACAACCATGCCTACAGTTCTGCCTACAGAGGGCCTTGGTGCCCACATACAACTCATCTCTAAACCCTGCAACTTAGAACAAAGGAAGCTTAGACTCCGGGCTCGACTACCTAAAATATTCGAACCTATTACTAAATATAACATTAACCTAGAACACCTCCGACCCAAAATATGCCGACCACTGGTAATCACCGCCCCTCTCAGACACCAACCACACCATAAAATCAATAAACTTATAGCCAAACCTCCGCTCACAGCACAGCTAGAACCTGAACTAAAAGCTGCTCTAATCAATGCCAGATCACTAGTCGCCCATGCCACTGACATAGCAGATATCATACGGGATAATAGCCTCGACTTCATTGCCATTACTGAATCTTGGCTCCACGATGCAGCAGGTCCGGCTCTCACTCTGGCAGTCCCAGAGAATTATACCATTCTCAGAGCTGACAGACCAGACTCGCGCGGTGGAGGAATTGCAATTATCGCCAAATCTAATCTCTCTATGAGGATCACACCCACACCCTCCCTCAAATCCTGCGAGCTTCTCTCTATCAAATTACCGACTGCAAACTCCCAAACACTAAATATCCACCTTATCTATAGACCCCCTGGCCCCGTCAGCACCTTCACCGAAGACATCACCACTGTTATCTCTGAGAAGCTAAAAGAATCCTCCCAAACACTTGTACTAGGAGATTTCAATCTAGGGCTCAACGATATCAACGACCATCATGCTACTGCCACAGGCAATACTCTGTCAGTGCTAGGCTTCACGCAGTTCGTGAATACTTCCACACATATCAAGGGAAGAACACTAGACTGGATTGCCAGTCACAACTGCTACCCCTCTATAACAGCCATCACCCCCCAAATATGGTCTGACCATTACCTTATCTCTTTCACCCTCAACACCAAAAGACCCACAGTCTTAACACCCACGCCAGCCACACCCACCTTAACGAGAAACAAGAAAAACATTACAGCCGACAATATTCTGCCCCACATCCTACCCAAACTAAATTCCCTACCTGACCACTCTGACCCAGGCATCCTAGTGGATGCATTCAACGCAGCCATGTGCTCTGCTCTTGACAGTATTGCTCCATTTAAACTCCGGATCAGTAAACCCAAAAAGCATTTGAACTCATGGTTTACACCCCACCTAAAAAACCTAAGACTACAGAAGAGAAAATGCGAAACAGCTTGGAACCGACATCCGACCGCTGAAAATAAAACTAACCTAATTAACATCTCCTCGCAATACAAAAGAGACATCATCCTGGCCAAACAAGAAACCTATAATAATAGGATCTCCCAATCCAACTCCAGCATGAAGGAGCTATTCTCCATCCTAAAGGAATTGGAAACTCCTATCACAGTACAGGATGACTCCATCAAAGACAAAACTTGGTGCACAGACATACAACTGGCACTAACCAACAAAGTATCCAACCTCCAAACAAAAATTGCCCTAAAGAAAGCCTCTCTGCCAACTCAACCTCTGATAGTCAAAATTCCCTCATCCAACAACCCAGAATCCACCCAATTCCGTTTCTCCAAGGTCTCAGTAATTGAGGTAGAGAAGACCATTTTGACCCTCAAACCTTCTAATTGCAAAGGCGACCAATGCCCCGCACAACTGATCAAGGATGCGGCTAGGGATTTAGCCCCCTTTATCACAAAACTTATCAATGCCTCCTTTACTACGGGCACCATCCCCCGCAATCTAAAGGAATCTTGGGTACTCCCCCTCCTAAAAAAGCAAACATTGGACCCCAACATTCCTACTAACTACAGGCCCATCACCACGGTTCCCTTCCTACTAAAAATATTAGACAAGGTAGCATACACCCAAATCCAGAACTTCCTTGAGATGAACCATCTCCTCGGCACCCGCCAATCCGGTTTCCGTCCGCAACACGGCACAGAGACTGCCCTTATCGACCTAAAAGCCCAAATAGATTCACTCAGAGACGAGGGAAAACTAGCTCTCCTCCTCCTTCTAGACCTCTCAGCCGCCTTTGATCTGGTGGACCATAAAGTCCTATGTAATCACTTGGACTCGGCTGCCCACTTCTCAGAGGAGGCTATAGTCTGGATTCAATCATTTCTTAGTGACAGGACCATGAGGGTGTTCTCCCCCGCAGCGGCAGCAGACCCTATCCCAATCACTTGCGGAGTGCCCCAGGGATCCTGCGTCTCGCCGACACTCTATAACATCTTCACCAAGCCACTCTTTGACGATCTTGATAATCTGGGTATCACCTACACTAACTATGCAGATGATACTCAGATTCTCTTACCACTTACTGGGGATTACGTCGAAGATCTGGCTCTGGTGAATAGAGTCTACAGCATCGTTCAGGCATGGATGGCCAACCATGGCCTATGCTTGAACGATGACAAAACAGAGCTCATCATCCTGGGCACGGCAGCCCGTATCTCCAAACTTAACCAAAACTACTCCGCCTTCATCATCGATGGCAACACTATCAAGGTCGCCAGAGAAGTAAAAACCCTAGGTTTTTACCTTGATGCGACACTATCTTTCACCAAACAGGTGAACTCACTGTCATCATCCACTGCCTATACATGCAAGTTAATACGAGCTGGGAAACCATTCCTTTCAGAGGACAGCTGTCTTATTCTAGCTAGAGCCCTCATTTTATCGAAACTAGATTATTGCAACGCCCTCTACATAGGGACTACCAAACAAATCATCCACAGAATCCAAGTGCTCCAAAACAATGCACTTAGAGCGGCCCTAAGTATCCCCAGAAGTGCACACATTTCAGAAATAAGACGAAAACACAAATGGCTTTCCACCCAAGAAAAAATCAACCTTAAATCTGCGTCCCTTATCCACAAATGCCTAAACAACAAAGCTCCCCGATACCTCTCAGAACGCTTCAACAGGAAAAATCCAACGAGACTCACAAGGACAGCCAGCCCCAACTGCCTCCTAGTGCCCAGATTCAAACTAGCCACCATTGGAGGTTCCAGCTTCCCAGTTAAGGCAGCACAGTTATGGAATTCCCTACCCCTTGCACTCAGATCTGACCAAACCTTCAATAACTTTAGAAAGAACACCATAAAATGGCTTATTGAGAATGCGACATAGCGTATGTCACTTTATACGTAACGTCTTCTTATAATGTTTGTACTAACCTGCTCTTACTGTTTGATCGCCATAGATTTGACTGTTTAGCTACGCCTTATCTGCACTTGCACTTGCCCTACCCTGCAGATTCGAAATGTCCACTATGCCTGTAACCTGTAACGTTAACTAATCTGTAACCTGTAAACGTTAACTAAGCTGTAAACCTCCTTGTTCTCTTGCGCCCTGCTACCCTAGGGTCTGGTGCGCACAATAAATAAATAAACAAACAAACAAACAAACAAACAAATAAAATGCTAAGATTGTAAATGTTTTCTTCAATTTATTTAATTAAAAAAATATATCTACAGGTAAAACAGTTGGACAAGGGGGCACCCAGATTTGAATTAGAGACCTCTCGACCTGCAGTCTATTGCTACACCACTGATCTATACCCCCAGATCTGAAATGTTCACCTATATTAATTCAGTAATATGTACAAAGTGGAAGCAACATGCAATCACCATCAAAGCAATGCATTTTCAGCCACCAAACCCTCCTTATAACTATATGGGGTGCGAAGGATGTCCTTTATCTGCCTTGGTAAAATACAGTGAGGTTTCCATTGCAAGAATTCATACATTTCGTATCACATGTAGATCTTGGAACATGGAAAAAAAACTTTTGTCAAATGCACAAATTCTGCAAAACGTAACTGCTTCTCTACTGCAGTTTGTTGATTTTGTGCTAAGAGCAAAGTTAAACCCAATTGTTCATTGTTTTGTAAATGAAATGATGATATATCCTATTGGTTCTTACAGTGCATTGGGTTGAAAAACATTTTAACAGGATCTATTGAAGAGGGTATATGGTTATGAAACAGGGACTTCTTGAACTGCACTCCTACGCTCTACCACTGAGTTAAACCCTTGAATGCTGAAAACTGCCCTTTTTAAAAAAGGTGATAGAGTGGGTGACTGCATGCAACTTGTAGAACTAATGACATCAGTGCACGTCTGGTCAGCTGTACCAATTAATACATTTCATTATGGGCATATTATTGGTTTCCACCACAGTTTTATAACATTCATATGAGCTTCCAATTGATTATTTCAAACTGATAATATCACCAGTAGAACTTGGGTGAATGTAAAACACAGCTTGTATCATACGAAGAAATCCTAAACAGCTTAATGGTGTTTACCCTATGTTTCAGGTGATGAACAGGAGTATTTCAAATGTAGAAATGTGTTGCTCATTACATAAAATGCTTAGATTGTAAACGTTTTCTTCAATTAAAAGATATTTCTACAGGTGAAACAGTTGGACAAGGGGGCACCCACATTTGAACTGGGGAACCTCTTGATCTGCAGTCAAATGCTCTACCACTGAGCTATACCCCCAGTTCTGAAATGTTCACCTTTATTAATTCAGTAATATGTACAAAGTGGAAGCAACATGCAATCACCATCAAAGCAATGCATTTTCAGCCACCAAACCCTCCTTATAAGTATATGGGCTGCGAAGGATGTCCTTTATCTGCCTTGGTAAAATACAGTGAGGTTTCCATTGCAAGAATTCATACATTTCGTATCACATGTAGATCTTGGAACATGGAAAAAAAAACATTTGTCAAATGCACAAATTCTACAAAAGGTAACTGCTTCTCTACTGCAGTTTTCTGATTTTGTGCTAAGACCATAGTTAAACCCAATTGTTCAATGTTTTGTAGGTGAAATGATGATGTATCCTATTGTTTCTTACAGTGCATTGGGTTGAAAAACATTTTAACATGATCTATTGAAGAGGGTATATGGTTATGAAACATGGACTTCTTGAACTGCACTCCTACGCTCTACCACTGACAGCTTAATGGTGTTTACCCTATGTTTCAGGTGATGATCAGGAGTATTTCAAATGTAGAAATGTGTTGCTCATTACATAAAATGCTTAGATTGTAAACGTTTTCTTCAATTTATTTAAGTAAAAGATATTTCTACAGGTAAAACAGTTGGACAAGGGGGCACCCAGATTTGAACTGGGGACCACTTGATCTGCAGTCAAATGCTCTACCACTGAGTTATACCCCCAGTTCTGAAAAGTTCACCTTTATTAATTCAGTAATATGTACAAAGTGGAAGCAACATGCAATCACCATCAAAGCAATGCATTTTCCGCCACCAAACCCTCCTTATAACTATATGGGGTGCAAAGGATGTCCTTTATATGCCTCGGTAAAATACAGTGAGGTTTCCATTGCAAGAATTCATACATTTCGTATCACATGTAGATCTTGGAACATGGAAAAAAACTTTTGTCAAATGGACATATTCTGCAAAATGGAACTGCTTCTCTACTGCAGTTTGTTGATTTTGTGCTAAGAGCATAGTTAAACCCAATTGTTCATTGTTTTGTATATGAAATGATGATATATCCTATTGTTTCTTACAGTGCATTGGGTTGAAAAACATTTTAACATGATCTATTGAAGAGGTTATATGGTTATGAAACACGGACTTCTTGAACTGCACTCCTACGATATACCACTGAGTTAAACCCTTGAATGCTGAAAACTGCCAGTTTTTAAAAAGGTGATAGAGTGGGTGACTGCATGGAACTTGTAGAACTAATGACATCAGTGCACTTCTGGTCAGCTGTACAAATTAATACATTTCATTAAGGGCATATTATTGGTTTCTGCCAAAGTTTTATAACATTCATATGAGATTCCAATGGACTATTTCAAACTGATAATATCACCAGTAGAACTTAGGTGAATGTAAAACACAGCTTGTATCATACGAAGAAATCCTAAACAGCTTAATCGTGTTTACCCTATGTTTCAGGTGATGATCAGGAGTATTGCACATATAGCAATGTGTTGCTCATTACATAAAATGCTAAGATTGTAAATGTTTTCTTCAATTTATTTAATTAAAAAAATATATCTACAGGTAAAACAGTTGGACAAGGGGGCACCCAGATTTGAATTAGAGACCTCTCGACCTGCAGTCTATTGCTACACCACTGATCTATACCCCCAGATCTGAAATGTTCACCTATATTAATTCAGTAATATGTACAAAGTGGAAGCAACATGCAATCACCATCAAAGCAATGCATTTTCAGCCACCAAACCCTCCTTATAAGTATATGGGGTGCGAAGGATGTCCTTTATCTGCCTTGGTAAAATACAGTGAGGTTTCCATTGCAAGAATTCATACATTTCGTATCACATGTAGATCTTGGAACATGGAAAAAAAACTTTTGTCAAATGCACAAATTCTGCAAAACGTAACTGCTTCTCTACTGCAGTTTGTTGATTTTGTGCTAAGAGCATAGTTAAACCCAATTGTTCATTGTTTTGTATATGAAATGATGATATATCCTATTGTTTCTTACAGTGCATTGGGTTGAAAAACATTTTAACATGATCTATTGAAGAGGGTATATGGTTATGAAACAGGGACTTCTTGAACTGCACTCCTAGGCTCTACCACTGACATAAACCCTTGAATGCTGAAAACTGCCATTTTTTTAAAAAGGTGATAGTGTGGGTGACTGCATGGAACTTGTAGAACTAATGACATCAGTGCACTTCTGGTCAGCTGTACAAATTAATACATTTCATTAAGGGCATATTATTGGTTTCCGCCAAAGTTTAATAACATTCATATGAGATTCCAATGGACTATTTCAAACTGATAATATCACCAGTAGAACTTGGGTGAATGTAAAACACAGCTTGTATCATACGAAGAAATCCTAAACAGCTTACTGGTGTTTACCCTATGTTTCAGGTGAGGATCAGGAGTATTGCACATGTATCAATGTGTTGCTCCTTACATAAAATCCTAAGATTGTAAATGTGTTCTTCAATTTATTTAATTAAAAAAAATATATCTACAGGTAAAACAGTTGGACAAGGGGGCACCCAGATTTGAACTAGAGACCTCTTGACCTGCAGTCTATTGCTATACCACTGATCTATACCCCCAGTTCTGAAATGTTCACCTGTATTAATTCAGTAATATGTACAAAGTGGAAGCAACATGTAATCACCATCAACGCAATGCATTTTCAACCACCAAACCCTCCTTATAAGTATAAGGGGTACAAAAGATGTCCTTTATCTGCCTTGGTAAAATACAGTGAGGTTTCCATTGCAAGAATTCATACATTTCGTATCACATGTAGATCTTGGAACATGGAAAAAAAACTTTTGTCAAATGCACAAATTCTACAAAATGTAACTGCTTCTCTACTGCAGTTTGCTGATTTTGTGCAAAGACCATAGTTAAACCCAATTGTTCAATGTTTTGTATGTGAAATGATGATATATCCTATTGTTTCTTACAGTGCATTGGGTTGAAAAACATTTAAACATGATCTATTGAAGAGGGTATATGGTTATGAAACAGGGACTTCTTGAACTGCACTCCTATGCTCTAACACTGATTTAAACCCTTGAATGCTGAAAACTGCCCTTTTTTTAAAAAAGGTGATAGTGTGGGTGACTGCATGGAACTTGTAGAACTAATGACATCAGTGCACTTCTGGTCAGCTGTACAAATTAATACATTTCATTAAGGGCATATTATTGGTTTCCGCCAAAGTTTTATAACATTCATATGAGATTCCAATGGACTATTTCAAACTGATAATATCACCAGTAGAACTTGGGTGAATGTAAAACACAGCTTGTATCATACGAAGAAATCCTAAACAACTTAATGGTGTTTACCCTATGTTTCAGGTGATGATCAGGAGTATTTCAAATGTATAAATGTGTTGCTCATTACATAAAATGCTAAGATTGTAAAAGTTTTCTTCAATTTATTTAATTAAAAAATATATCTACAGGTAAAACAGTTGGACAAGGGGGCACCCAGATTTGAACTAGGGACCTCTTGATCTGCAGTCAAATGCTCTACCAGTGAGCTATACCCCCAGTTCTGAAAAGTTCACCTATATTAATTCAGTAATACGTACAAAGTGGAAGCAACATGCAATCACCATCAAAGCAATGCATTTTCAGCCACCAAACCCTCCTTATAAGTATAAGGGGTACAAAATATGTCCTTTATCTGCTTGGTAAAATACAGAGAGGTTTCCATTGCAAGAATTCATACATTTCGTATCACATGTAGATCTTGGAACATGGAAAAAAACTTTTGTCAAATGCACAAATTCTGCAAAACGTAACTGCTTCTCTACTGCAGTTTGTTGATATTGTGCTAAGAGCATCGTTAAACCCAATTGTTCATTGTTTTGTATATGAAATGATGATATATCCTATTGTTTCTTACAGGTCATTGGGTTGAAAAACATTTTAACAGGATCTATTGAAGAGGGTATATGTTTATGAAACAGGGACTTCTTGAACTGCACTCCTACGCTCTACCACTGAGTTAAACCCTTGAATGCTGAAAACTGCGCTTTTTTTAAAAAGGTGATAGAGTGGGTGACTGCATGGAACATGTAGAACTAATGACATCAGTGCACTTCTGGTCAGCTGTACAAATTAATACATTTCATTAAGGGCATATTATTGGTTTCCGCCAAAGTTTTATAACATTCATATGAGATTCCAATGGACTATTTTAAATTGATAATATCACCAGTAGAACTTGGGTGAATGTAAAACACAGCTTGTATCATACGAAGAATTCCTAAACAGCTTAATGGTGTTTACCCTATGTTTCAAGTGATAATCAGGAGTATTTCAAATGTAGCAATGTGTTGCTCATTACATAAAATGCTAAGATTGTAAATGTTTTCTTCAATTTATTTAATTAAAAAAATATATCTACAGGTAAAACAGTAAACAAGGGGGCACCCAGATTTGAACTAGGGACCTCTTGATATGCAGTCAAATGCTCTACCAGTGAGCTATACCCCCAGTTCTGAAATGTTCACCTATATTTATTCAGTAATATGTACAAAGTGGAAGCAACATGCAATCACCATCAAAGCAATGCATTTTCAGCCACCAAACCGTCCTTATAAGTATAAGGGGTACAAAATATGTCCTTCATCTGCATGGTAAAATACAGTGAGGTTTCCATTGCAAGAATTCATACATTTCGTATCACATGTAGATCTTGGAACATGGAAAAAAACTTTTGTCAAATGCACAAATTCTGCAAAACGTAACTGCTTCTCTACTGCAGTTTGTTGATATTGTGCTAAGAGCATCGTTAAACCCAATTGTTCATTGTTTTGTATATGAAATTATGATATATCCTATTGTTTCTTACAGGTCATTGGGTTGAAAAACATTTTAACAGGATCTATTGAAGAGGGTATATGTTTATGAAACAGGGACTTCTTGAACTGCACTCCTACGCTCTACCACTGAGTTAAACCCTTGAATGCTGAAAACTGCGCTTTTTTTAAAAAGGTGATAGAGTGGGTGACTGTATGGAACATGTAGAACTAATGACATCAGTGCACTTCTGGTCAGCTGTACAAATTAATACATTTCATTAAGGGCATATTATTGGTTTCCGCCAAAGTTTTATAACATTCATATGAGATTCCAATGGACTATTTTAAATTGATAATATCACCAGTAGAACTTGGGTGAATGTAAAACACAGCTTGTATCATACGAAGAATTCCTAAACAGCTTAATGGTGTTTACCTATGTTTTAAGTGATAATCAGGAGTATTTCAAATGTAGCAATGTGTTGCTCATTACATAAAATGCTAAGATTGTAAATGTTTTCTTCAATTTATTTAATTAAAAAAATATATCTACAGGTAAAACAGTTGGACAAGGGGGCACCCAGAATTGAACTAGGGACCTCTTGATATGCAGTCAAATGCTCTACCAATGAGCTATACCCCCAGTTCTGAAATGTTCACCTATATTTATTCAGTAATATGTACAAAGTGGAAGCAACATGCAATCACCATCAAAGCAATGCATTTTCAGCCACCAAACCCTCCTTATAAGTATAAGGGGTACAAAATATGTCCTTCATCTGCATGGTAAAATACAGTGAGTTTTCCATTGCAAGAATCCATACATTTCGTATCACATGTAGATCTTGGAACATGGAAAAAAACTTTTGTCAAATGCACAAATTCTGCAAAACGTAACTGCTTCTCTACTGCAGTTTGTTGATTTTGTGCTGAGAGCATAGTTAAACCCAATTGTTCATTGTTTTGTTTATGAAATGATGATATATCTAATTGTTTCTTACAGTGCATTGGGTTGAAAAACATTTTAGCAGGATCTATTGAAGAGGGTATATGGTTATGAAACAGGGACTTCTTGAACTGCACTCCTACGCTCTACCACTGACATAAACCCTTGAATGCTGAAAACTGCCCTTTTTTTAAAAAGGTGATAGTGTGGGTGACTGCATGGAACTTGTAGAACTAATGACATCAGTGCACTTCTGGTCAGCTGTACAAATTAATACATTTCATTAAGGGCATATTATTGGTTTCCGCCAAAGTTTAATAACATTCATATGAGATTCCAATGGACTATTTTAAATTGATAATATCACCAGTAGAACTTGGGTGAATGTAAAACACAGCTTGTATCATACGAAGAAATCCTAAACAGCTTAATGGTGTTTACCCTATGTTTCAGGTGAGGATCAGGAGTATTGCACATGTATCAATGTGTTGCTCCTTACATAAAATCCTAAGATTGTAAATGTTTTCTTCAATTTATTTAATTAAAAAAATATATCTACAGGTAAAACAGTTGGACAAGGGGGCACCCAGATTTGAACTAGAGACCTCTTGACCTGCAGTCTATTGCTATACCACTGATCTATACCTCCAGTTCTGAAATGTTCACCTGTATTAATTCAGTAATATGTACAAAGTGGAAGCAACATGCAATCACCATCAAAGCAATGCATTTTCAACCACCAAACCCTCCTTATAAGTATAAGGGGTACAAAATATGTCCTTTATCTGCTTGGTAAAATACAGTGAGGTTTCCATTGCAAGAATTCATACATTTCGTATCACATGTAGATCTTGGAACATGGAAAATAACTTTTGTCAAATGCACAAATTCTGCAAAACGTAACTGCTTCTCTACTGCAGTTTGTTGATATTGTGCTAAGAGCATAGTTAAACCCAATTGTTCATTATTTTGTATATGGAATGATGATATATCCTATTGTTTCTTACAGGTCATTGGGTTGAAAAACATTTTAACAGGATCTATTGAAGAGGGTATATGGTTATGAAACAGTGACTTCTTGAACTGCACTCCTACGCTCTACCACTGAGTTAAACCCTTGAATGCTGAAAACTGCGCTTTTTTTAAATAGGTGATAGAGTGGGTGACTGCATGGAACATGTAGAACTAATGACATCAGTGCACTTCTGGTCAGCTGTACAAATTAATACATTTCATTAAGGGCATATTATTGGTTTCCGCCAAAGTTTTATAACATTCATATGAGATTCCAATGGACTATTTTAAACTGATAATATCACCAGTAGAACTTGGGTGAATGTAAAACACAGCTTGTATCATACGAAGAAATCCTAAACAGCTTAATGGTGTTTACCCTATGTTTCAGGTGAAGATCAGGAGTATTTGAAATGTAGCAATGTGTTGCTCATTACATAAAATGCTAAGATTGTAAATGATTTCTTCAATTTATTTAATTAAAAAATATATCTACAGGTGGACAAGGGGGCACCCAGATTTGAACTAGAGACTTCTTGTTATGCAGTGTATTGCTATACCACTGAGCTATACCCACAGATCTGAAATGTTCACCTATATTAATTCAGTAATATGTACAAAGTGGAAGCAACATGCAATCACCGTCAAAGCAATGCATTTTCAGCCACCAAACCCCCCTTATCACTATATGGGGTGCGAAGGATGTCCTTTATCTGCCTTGGTAAAATACAGTGAGGTTTCCTTTGCAAGAATTCATACATTTCGTATCACATGTAGATCTTGGAACATGGAAAAAAAACTTTTGTCAAATGCACAAATTCTGCAAAACGTAACTGCTTCTCTACTGCAGTTTGTTGATTTTGTGCTAAGAGCATAGTTAAACCCAATTGTTCATTGTTTCGTATATGAAATGATGATATATCTTATTGTTTCTTACAGTGCATTGGGTTGAAAAACATTTTAACAGGATCTATTGAAGAGGGTATATGGTTATGAAACAGGGACTTCTTGAACTGCACTCCTACGCTCTACCACTGACATAAACCCTTGAATGCTGAAAACTGCCCTTTTTTTTAAAAAGGTGATAGAATGGGTGACTGCATGGAACTTGTAGAACTAATGACATCAGCGCATACACTTCTGGTCAGCTGTACAAATTAATACATTTCATTAAGGGCATATTATTGGTTTCTGCCAAAGTTTTATAACATTCATATGAGATTCCAATGGACTATTTCAAACTGATAATATCACCAGTAGAACTTGGGTGAATGTAAAACACAGCTTGTATCATACGAAGAAATCCTAAACAGCTTAATCGTGTTTACCCTATGTTTCAGGTGATGATCAGGAGTATTTCACATATAGCAATGTGTTGCTCATTACATAAAATGCTAAGATTGTAAATGTTTTCTTCAATTTATTTAATTAAAAAAATATATCTACAGGTAAAACAGTTGGACAAGGGGGCACCCAGATTTGAATTAGAGACCTCTCGACCTGCAGTCTATTGCTACACCACTGATCTATACCCCCAGATCTGAAATGTTCACCTATATTAATTCAGTAATATGTACAAAGTGGAAGCAACATGCAATCACCATCAAAGCAATGCATTTTCAGCCACCAAACCCTCCTTATAACTATATGGGGTGCGAAGGATGTCCTTTATCTGCCTTGGTAAAATACAGTGAGGTTTCCATTGCAAGAATTCATACATTTCGTATCACATGTAGATCTTGGAACATGGAAAAAAAACTTTTGTCAAATGCACAAATTCTGCAAAACGTAACTGCTTCTCTACTGCAGTTTGTTGATTTTGTGCTAAGAGCAAAGTTAAACCCAATTGTTCATTGTTTTGTAAATGAAATGATGATATATCCTATTGGTTCTTACAGTGCATTGGGTTGAAAAACATTTTAACATGATCTATTGAAGAGGGTATATGGTTATGAAACAGGGACTTCTTGAACTGCACTCCTACGCTCTACCACTGAGTTAAACCCTTGAATGCTGAAAACTGCCCTTTTTAAAAAAGGTGATAGAGTGGGTGACTGCATGCAACTTGTAGAACTAATGACATCAGTGCACGTCTGGTCAGCTGTACCAATTAATACATTTCATTATGGGCATATTATTGGTTTCCACCACAGTTTTATAACATTCATATGAGCTTCCAATTGATTATTTCAAACTGATAATATCACCAGTAGAACTTGGGTGAATGTAAAACACAGCTTGTATCATACGAAGAAATCCTAAACAGCTTAATGGTGTTTACCCTATGTTTCAGGTGATGAACAGGAGTATTTCAAATGTAGAAATGTGTTGCTCATTACATAAAATGCTTAGATTGTAAACGTTTTCTTCAATTAAAAGATATTTCTACAGGTGAAACAGTGGGACAAGGGGGCACCCACATTTGAACTGGGGAACCTCTTGATCTGCAGTCAAATGCTCTACCACTGAGCTATACCCCCAGTTCTGAAATGTTCACCTTTATTAATTCAGTAATATGTACAAAGTGGAAGCAACATGCAATCACCATCAAAGCAATGCATTTTCAACCACCAAACCCTCCTTATAAGTATAAGGGGTACAAAATATGTCCTTTATCTGCTTGGTAAAATACAGTGAGGTTTCCATTGCAAGAATTCATACATTTCGTATCACATGTAGATCTTGGAACATGGAAAATAACTTTTGTCAAATGCACAAATTCTGCAAACCGTAACTGCTTCTCTACTGCAGTTTGTTGATATTGTGCTAAGAGCATAGTTAAACCCAATTGTTCATTATTTTGTATATGGAATGATGATATATCCTATTGTTTCTTACAGGTCATTGGGTTGAAAAACATTTTAACAGGATCTATTGAAGAGGGTATATGGTTATGAAACAGGGACTTCTTGAACTGCACTCCTACGCTCTACCACTGAGTTAAACCCTTGAATGCTGAAAACTGCGCTTTTTTTAAATAGGTGATAGAGTGGGTGACTGCATGGAACATGTAGAACTAATGACATCAGTGCACTTCTGGTCAGCTGTACAAATTAATACATTTCATTAAGGGCATATTATTGGTTTCCGCCAAAGTTTTATAACATTCATATGCGATTCCAATGGACTATTTTAAACTGATAATATCACCAGTAGAACTTGGGTGAATGTAAAACACAGCTTGTATCATACGAAGAAATCCTAAACAGCTTAATGGTGTTTACCCTATGTTTCAGGTGAAGATCAGGAGTATTTGAAATGTAGCAATGTGTTGCTCATTACATAAAATGCTAAGATTGTAAATGTTTTCTTCAATTTATTTAATTAAAAAATATATCTACAGTTGGACAAGGGGGCACCCAGATTTGAACTAGAGACTTCTTGATATGCAGTGTATTGCTATACCACTGAGCTATACCCACAGATCTGAAATTTACACCTATATTAATTCAGTAATATGTACAAAGTGGAAGCAACATGCAATCACCGTCAAAGCAATGCATTTTCAGCCACCAAACCCCCCTTATCACTATATGGGGTGCGAAGGATGTCCTTTATCTGCCTTGGTAAAATACAGTGAGGTTTCCTTTGCAAGAATTCATACATTTCGTATCACATGTAGATCTTGGAACATGGAAAAAAAACTTTTGTCAAATGCACAAATTCTGCAAAACGTAACTGCTTCTCTACTGCAGTTTGTTGATTTTGTGCTAAGAGCATAGTTAAACCCAATTGTTCATTGTTTCGTATATGAAATGATGATATATCTTATTGTTTCTTACAGTGCATTGGGTTGAAAAACATTTTAACAGGATCTATTGAAGAGGGTATATGGTTATGAAACAGGGACTTTTTGAACTGCACTCCTACGCTCTACCACTGACATAAACCCTTGAATGCTGAAAACTGCCCTTTTTTTTAAAAAGGTGATAGAATGGGTGACTGCATGGAACTTGTAGAACTAATGACATCAGCGCATACACTTCTGGTCAGCTGTACAAATTAATACATTTCATTAAGGGCATATTATTGGTTTCTACCAAAGTTTTATAACATTCATATGAGATTCCAATGGACTATTTCAAACTGATAATATCACCAGTAGAACTTGGGTGAATGTAAAACACAGCTTGTATCATACGAAGAAATCCTAAACAGCTTAATCGTGTTTACCCTATGTTTCAGGTGATGATCAGGAGTATTTCACATATAGCAATGTGTTGCTCATTAGATAAAATGCTAAGATTGTAAATGTTTTCTTCAATTTATTTAATTAAAAAAATATATCTACAGGTAAAACAGTTGGACAAGGGGGCACCCAGATTTGAATTAGAGACCTCTCGACCTGCAGTCTATTGCTACACCACTGATCTATACCCCCAGATCTGAAATGTTCACCTATATTAATTCAGTAATATGTACAAAGTGGAAGCAACATGCAATCACCATCAAAGCAATGCATTTTCAGCCACCAAACCCTCCTTATAGGTATATGGGGTGTGAAGGATGTCCTTTATCTGCCTTGGTAAAATACAGTGAGGTTTCCATTGCAAGAATTCATACATTTCGTATCACATGTAGATCTTGGAACATGGAAAAAAAACTTTTGTCAAATGCACAAATTCTGCAAAACGTAACTGCTTCTCTACTGCAGTTTGTTGATTTTGAGCTAAGAGCATAGTTAAACCCAATTGTTCATTGTTTTGTATATGAAATGATGATATATCCTATTGTTTCTTACAGTGCATTGGGTTGAAAAACATTTTAACATGATCTATTGAAGAGGGTATATGGTTTTGAAACAGGGACTTCTTGAACTGCACTCCTACGCTCTACCACTGAGTTAAACCCTTGAATGCTGAAAACTGCCCTTTTTAAAAAGGTGATAGAGTGGGTGACTGCATGGAACTTGTAGAACTAATGACATCTGTGCACTTCAGGTCAGCTGTACAAATTAATACATTTCATTAAGCTCATATTATTGGTTTCCGCCAAAGTTTTATAACATTCATATGAGCTTCCAATGGACTATTTGAAACTGATAATATCACCAGTAGAACTTGGGTGAATGTAATACACAGCTTGTATCATGCAAAGAAATCCTAAACAGCTTATTGGTGTTTACCCTATGTTTCAGGTGATGATCAGGAGTATTTCAAAGGTAGAAATGTGTTGCTCATTACATAAAATGCTTAGATTGTAAAGATTTTCTTCAATTTATTTAATTAAAAGATATTTCTACAGGTAAAACAGTTGGACAAGGGGACACCCAGATTTGAACTGGGGACCTCTTGATCTGCAGTCAAATGCTCTACCACTGAGCTATACGCCCAGTTCTGAAATGATCACCTTTATTAATTCAGTAATATGTACAAAGTGGAAGCAACATGTAATCACCATCAACGCAATGCATTTTCAGCCACCAAACCCTCCATATAAGTATAAGGGGTACAAAAGATGTCCTTTATCTGCCTTGGTAAAATACAGTGAGGTTTCCATTGCAAGAATTCATACATTTCGTATCACATGTAGATCTTGGAACATGGAAAAAAAACTTTTGTCAAATGCACAAATTCTACAAAATGTAACTGCTTCTCTACTGCAGTTTGCTGATTTTGTGCAAATACCATAGTTAAACCCAATTGTTCAATGTTTTGTATGTTAAATGATGATATATCCTATTGTTTCTTATAGTGCATTGGGTTGAAAAACATTTAAACATGATCTATTGAAGAGGGTATATGGTTATGAAACAGGGACTTCTTGAACTGCACTCCTACACTCTACCACTGATTTAAACCCTTGAATGCTGAAAACTGCCCTTTTTTTGAAAAAGGTGATAGTGTGGGTGACTGCATGGAACTTGTAGAACTAATGACATCAGTGCACTTCTGGTCAGCTGTACAAATTAATACATTTCATTAAGGGCATATTATTGGTTTCCGCCAAAGTTTTATAACATTCATATGAGATTCCAATGGACTATTTCAAACTGATAATATCACCAGTAGAACTTGGGTGAATGTAAAACACAGCTTGTATCATACGAAGAAATCCTAAACAACTTAATGGTGTTTACCCTATGTTTCAGGTGATGATCAGGAGTATTTCAAATGTATAAATGTGTTGCTCATTACATAAAATGCTAAGATTGTAAAAGTTTTCTTCAATTTATTTAATTAAAAAATATATCTACAGGTAAAACAGTTGGACAAGGGGGCACCCAGATTTGAACTAGGGATCTCTTGATCTGCAGTCAAATGCTCTACCAGTGAGCTATACCCCCAGTTCTGAAAAGTTCACCTATATTAATTCAGTAATACGTACAAAGTGGAAGCAACATGCAATCACCATCAAAGCAATGCATTTTCAGCCACCAAACCCTCCTTATAAGTATAAGGGGTACAAAATATGTCCTTTATCTGCTTGGTAAAATACAGAGAGGTTTCCATTGCAAGAATTCATACATTTCGTATCACATGTAGATCTTGGAACATGGAAAAAAACTTTTGTCAAATGCACAAATTCTGCAAAACGTAACTGCTTCTCTACTGCAGTTTGTTGATATTGTGCTAAGAGCATCGTTAAACCCAATTGTTCATTGTTTTGTATATGAAATGATGATATATCCTATTGTTTCTTACAGGTCATTGGGTTGAAAAACATTTTAACAGGATCTATTGAAGAGGGTATATGTTTATGAAACAGGGACTTCTTGAACTGCACTCCTACGCTCTACCACTGAGTTAAACCCTTGAATGCTGAAAACTGCGCTTTTTTTAAAAAGGTGATAGAGTGGGTGACTGCATGGAACATGTAGAACTAATGACATCAGTGCATTTCTGGTCAGCTGTACAAATTAATACATTTCATTAAGGGCATATTATTGGTTTCCGCCAAAGTTTTATAACATTCATATGAGATTTAATGGACTATTTTAAATTGATAATATCACCAGTAGAACTTGGGTGAATGTAAAACACAGCTTGTATCATACGAAGAATTCCTAAACAGCTTAATGGTGTTTACCCTATGTTTCAAGTGATAATCAGGAGTATTTCAAATGTAGCAATGTGTTGCTCATTACATAAAATGCTAAGATTGTAAATGTTTTCTTCAATTTATTTAATTAAAAAAATATATCTACAGGTAAAACAGTTGGACAAGGGGGCACCCAGATTTGAACTAGGGACCTCTGGATATGCAGTCAAATGCTCTACCAGTGAGCTATACCCCCAGTTCTGAAATGTTCACCTATATTTATTCAGTAATATGTACAAAGTGGAAGCAACATGCAATCACCATCAAAGCAATGCATTTTCAGCCACCAAACCCTCCTTAGAAGTTTAAGGGGTACAAAATATGTCCTTCATCTGCATGGTAAAATACAGTGAGGTTTCCATTGCAAGAATTCATACATTTCGTATCACATGTAGATCTTGGAACATGGAAAAAAACTTTTGTCATATGCACAAATTCTGCAAAACGTAACTGCTTCTCTACTGCAGTTTGTTGATTTTGTGCTGAGAACATAGTTAAACCCAATTGTTCATTGTTTTGTTTATGAAATGATGATATATCTAATTGTTTCTTACAGTGCATTGGGTTGAAAAACATTTTAGCAGGATCTATTGAAGAGGGTATATGGTTATGAAACAGGGACTTCTTGAACTGCACTCCTACGCTCTACCACTGACATAAACCCTTGAATGCTGAAAACTGCCCTTTTTTTTAAAAAGGTGATAGTGTGGGTGACTGCAGGGAACTTGTAGAACTAATGACATCAGTGCACTTCTGGTCAGCTGTACAAATTAATACATTTCATTAAGGGCATATTATTGGTTTCCGCCAAAGTTTAATAACATTCATATGAGATTCCAATGGACTATTTCAAACTGATAATATCACCAGTAGAACTTGGGTGAATGTAAAACACAGCTTGTATCATACGAAGAAATCCTAAACAGCTTAATGGTGTTTACCCTATGTTTCAGGTGAGGATCAGGAGTATTGCACATGTATCAATGTGTTGCTCCTTACATAAAATCCTAAGATTGTAAATGTTTTCTTCAATTTATTTAATTAAAAAAATATATCTACAGGTAAAACAGTTGGACAAGGGGGCACCCAGATTTGAACTAGAGAGCTCTTGACCTGCAGTCTATTGCTATACCACTGATCTATACCCCCAGTTCTGAAATGTTCACCTGTATTAATTCAGTAATATGTACAAAGTGGAAGCAACATGCAATCACCATCAAAGCAATGCATTTTCAACCACCAAACCCTCCTTATAAGTATAAGGGGTACAAAATATGTCCTTTATCTGCTTGGTAAAATACAGTGAGGTTTCCATTGCAAGAATTCATACATTTCGTATCACATGTAGATCTTGGAACATGGAAAATAACTTTTGTCAAATGCACAAATTCTGCAAAACGTAACTGCTTCTCTACTGCAGTTTGTTGATATTGTGCTAAGAGCATAGTTAAACCCAATTGTTCATTATTTTGTATATGAAATGATGATATATCCTATTGTTTCTTACAGGTCATTGGGTTGAAAAACATTTTAACAGGATCTATTGAAGAGGGTATATGGTTATGAAACAGGGACTTCTTGAACTGCACTCCTACGCTCTACCACTGAGTTAAACCCTTGAATGCTGAAAACTGCGCTTTTTTTAAATAGGTGATAGAGTGGGTGACTGCATGGAACATGTAGAACTAATGACATCAGTGCACTTCTGGTCAGCTGTACAAATTAATACATTTCATTAAGGGCATATTTTTGGTTTCTGCCAAAGTTTTATAACATTCATATGAGATTCCAATGGACTATTTTAAACTGATAATATCACCAGTAGAACTTGGGTGAATGTAAAACACAGCTTGTATCATACGAAGAAATCCTAAACAGCTTAATGGTGTTTACCCTATGTTTCAGGTGAAGATCAGGAGTATTTGAAATGTAGCAATGTGTTGCTCATTACATAAAATGCTAAGATTGTAAATGTTTTCTTCAATTTATTTAATTAAAAAATATATCTACAGGTGGACAAGGGGGCACCCAGATTTGAACTAGAGACTTCTTGACATGCAGTGTATTGCTATACCACTGAGCTATACCCACAGATCTGAAATGTTCACCTATATTAATTCAGTAATATGTACAAAGTGGAAGCAACATGCAATCACCATCAAAGCAATGCATTTTCAGCCACCAAACCCCCCTTATCACTATATGGGGTGCGAAGGATGTCCTTTATCTGCCTTGGTAAAATACAGTGAGGTTTCCATTGCAAGAATTCATACATTTCGTATCACATGTAGATCTTGGAACATGGAAAAAAAACTTTTGTCAAATGCACAAATTCTGCAAAACGTAACTGCTTCTCTACTGCAGTTTGTTGATTTTGTGCTAAGAGCATAGTTAAACCCAATTGTTCATTGTTTCGTATATGAAATGATGATATATCTTATTGTTTCTTACAGTGCATTGGGTTGAAAAACATTTTAACAGGATCTATTGAAGAGGATATATGGTTATGAAACCGGGACTTCTTGAACTGCACTCCTACGCTCTACCACTGACATAAACCCTTGAATGCTGAAAACTGCCCTTTTTTTAAAAAAGGTGGTAGAATGGGTGACTGCATGGAACTTGTAGAACTAATGACATCAGCGCATACACTTCTGGTCAGCTGTACAAATTAATACATTTCATTAAGGGCATATTATTGGTTTGTGCCAAAGTTTTATAACATTCATATGAGATTCCAATGGACTATTTCAAACTGATAATATCACCAGTAGAACTTGGGTGAATGTAAAACACAGCTTGTATCATACGAAGAAATCCTAAACAGCTTAATCGTGTTTACCCTATGTTTCAGGTGATGATCAGGAGTATTTCACATATAGCAATGTGTTGCTCATTACATAAAATGCTAAGATTGTAAATGTTTTCTTCAATTTATTTAATTAAAAAAATATATCTACAGGTAAAACAGTTGGACAAGGGGGCACCCAGATTTGAATTAGAGACCTCTCGACCTGCAGTCTATTGCTACACCACTGATCTATACCCCCAGATCTGAAATGTTCACCTATATTAATTCAGTAATATGTACAAAGTGGAAGCAACATGCAATCACCAACAAAGCAATGCATTTTCAGCCACCAAACCCTCCTTATAAGTATATGGGGTGCGAAGGATGTCCTTTATCTGCCTTGGTAAAATACAGTGAGGTTTCCATTGCAAGAATTCATACATTTCGTATCACATGTAGATCTTGGAACATGGAAAAAAAACTTTTGTCAAATGCACAAATTCTGCAAAACGTAACTGCTTCTCTACTGCAGTTTGTTGATTTTGTGCTAAGAGCATAGCTAAACCCAATTGTTCATTGTTTTGTATATGAAATGATGATATATCTTATTGTTTCTTACAGTGCATTGGGTTGAAAAACATTTTAACAGGATCTATTGAAGAGGGTATATGGTTATGAAACAGGGACTTCTTGAACTGCACTCCTACTCTCTACCACTGATTTAAACCCTTGAATGCTGAAAACTGCCCTTTTTTAAAAAAGGTGATAGTGTGGGTGACTGCATGGAACTCGTAGAACTAATGACATCAGTGCACTTCTGGTCAGCTGTACAAATTAATACATGTCATTAAGGGCATATTATTGGTTTCCGCCAAAGTTTAATAACATTCATATTAGATTCCAATGGACTATTTCAAACTGATAATATCACCAGTAGAACTTGGGTGAATGTAAAGCACAGCTTGTATCATACGAAGAAATCCTATACAGCTTAATGGTGTTTACCCTATGTTCCACGTGATAATAAGGAGTATTTCAAATGTAGAAATGTGTTGCTCATTACATAAAATGCTAAGATTGTAAAAGTTTTCTTCAATTTATTTAACTAAAAAAATATTTCTACAGGTAAAACAGTTGGACAAGGGGGCACCCAGGTTTGTACTAGGGACCTCTTGATCTGCAGTCACATGCTAAACCACTGAGCTATACCCCCAATTCTGAAATGTTCACCTTTATTCATTCAGAAATATGTACAAAGTGGAAGCAACATGCAATCACCATCAAAGCAATGCATTTTCAGCCACCAAACCCTCCTTATAACTATATGGGGTGCGAAGGATGTCCTTTATCTGCCTTGGTAAAATACAGTGAGGTTTCTATTGCAAGAATTCATACATTTCGTATCACATGTAGATCTTGGAACATGGAAAAAAAACTTTTGTCAAATGCACAAATTCTGCAAAACGTAACTGCTTCTCTACTGCAGTTTGTTGATTTTGTGCTAAGAGCAAAGTTAAACCCAATTGTTCATTGTTTTGTATATGAAATGATGATATATCCTATTGTTTCTTACAGTGCATTGGGTTGAAAAACATTTTAACAGGATCTATTGAAGAGGGTATATGGTTATGAAACAGGGACTTCTTGAACTGCACTCCTACGCTGTACCACTGAGTTAAACCCTTGAATGCTGAAAACTGCCCTTTTTAAAAAAAGGTGATAGAGTGGGTGACTGCATGGAACTTGTAGAACTAATGACATCAGTGCACGTCTGGTCAGCTGTACCAATTAATACATTTCATTAAGGGCATATTATTGGTTTCCACAACAGTTTTATAACATTCATATGAGCTTCTAATTGACTATTTCAAACTGATAATATCACCAGTAGAACTTGGGTGAATGTAAAACACAGCTTGTATCATACGAAGACATCCTAAACAGCTTAATGGTGTTTACCCTATGTTTCAGGTGATGATGAACAGTATTTCAAATGCAGAAATGAGTTGCTGATTACATAAAATGCTAAGATTGTAAATGTTTTCTTCAATTTATGTGAGTAAAAAAATATTTCTACAGGTAAAATAGTTGAACAAGGGAGCACTCATATTTGAACTAGGGACCTCTTGATCTGCAGTCAAATGCTCTACCACTGACCTATACCCCCAGTTCTGAAATGTACACCTTTATTAATTCAGTAATATGTACAAAGTGGAAGCAACATGCAATCACCATCAAAGCAATGCATTTTCAGCCACCAAACCCTCCTTATAAATATATGGGGTGCGAAGGATGTCCTTTATCTGCCTTGGAAAAATACAGTGAGGTTTCCATTGCAAGAATTCATACATTTCGTATCACATGTAGATCTTGGAACATGGAAAAAAAAACTTTTGTCAAATGCACAAATTCTACAAAATGTAACTGCTTCTCTACTGCAGTTTGCTGATTTTGTGCAAATACCATAGTTAAACCCAATTGTTCAATGTTTTGTATGTGAAATGATGATATATCCTATTGTTTCTTACAGTGCATTGGGTTGAAAAACATTTAAACATGATCTATTGAAGAGGGTATATGGTTATGAAACAGGAACTTCTTGAACTTCACTCCTACGCTCTACCACTGATTTAAACCCTTGAATGCTGAAAACTGCCCTTTTTTTTAAAAAGGTGATAGTGTGGGTGACTGCATGGAACTTGTAGAACAAATGACATCAGTGCACTTCTGGTCAGCTGTACAAATTAATACATTTCATTAAGGGCATATTATTGGTTTCCGCGCCAAAGTTTTATAACATTCATATGAGATTCCAATGGACTATTTCAAACTGATAATATCACCAGTAGAACTTGGGTGAATGTAAAACACAGCTTGTATCATACGAAGAAATCCTAAACAACTTAATGGTGTTTACCCTATGCTTCAGGTGATGATCAGGAGTATTTCAAATGTATAAATGTGTTGCTCATTACATAAAATGCTAAGATTGTAAAAGTTTTCTTCAATTTATTTAATTAAAAAATATATCTACAGGTAAAACAGTTGGACAAGGGGGCACCCAGATTTGAACTAGGGACCTCTTGATCTGCAGTCAAATGCTCTACCAGTGAGCTATACCCCCAGTTCTGAAAAGTTCACCTATATTAATTCAGTAATACGTACAAAGTGGAAGCAACATGCAATCACCATCAAAGCAATGCATTTTCAGCCACCAAACCCTGCTTATAAGTATAAGGGGTACAAAATATGTCCTTTATCTGCTTGGTAAAATACAGTGAGGTTTCCATTGCAAGAATTCATACATTTCGTATCACATGTAGATCTTGGAACATGGAAAAAAACTTTTGTCAAATGCACAAATTCTGCAAAACGTAACTGCTTCTCTACTGCACTGCAGTTTGTTGATATTGTGCTAAGAGCATCGTTAAACCCAATTGTTCATTGTTTTGTATATGAAATGATGATATATCCTATTGTTTCTTACAGGTCATTGGGTTGAAAAACATTTTAACAGGATCTATTGAAGAGGGTATATGGTTATGAAACAGGGACTTCTTGAACTGCACTCCTACGCTCTACCACTGAGTTAAACCCTTGAATGCTGAAAACTGCGCTTTTTTTAAAAAGGTGATAGAGTGGGTGACTGCATGGAACATGTAGAACTAATGACATCAGTGCACTTCTGGTCAGCTGTACAAATTAATACATTTCATTAAGGGCATATTATTGGTTTCCGCCAAAGTTTTATAACATTCATATGAGATTCCAATGGACTATCTTAAATTGATAATATCACCAGTAGAACTTGGGTGAATGTAAAACACAGCTTGTACCATACGAAGAGATCCTAAACAGCTTAATGGTGTTTACCCTATGTTTCAGGTGAAGATCAGGAGTATTTGAAATGTAGCAATGTGTTGCTCATTACATAAAATGCTAAGATTGTAAATGTTTTCTTCAATTTATTTAATTAAAAAATATATCTACAGGTAAAACAGGTGGACAAGGGGGCACCCAGATTTGAACTAGAGACTTCTTGACATGCAGTGTATTGCTATACCACTGAGCTATACCCACAGATCTGAAATGTTCACCTATATTAATTCAGTAATATGTACAAAGTGGAAGCAACATGCAATCACCGTCAAAGCAATGCATTTTCAGCCACCAAACCCCCCTTATCACTATATGGGGTGCGAAGGATGTCCTTTATCTGCCTTGGTAAAATACAGTGAGGTTTCCATTGCAAGAATTCATACATTTCGTATCACACGTAGATCTTGGAACATGGAAAAAAAACTTTTGTCAAATGCACAAATTCTGCAAAACGTAACTGCTTCTCTACTGCAGTTTGTTGATTTTGTGCTAAGAGCATAGTTAAACCCAATTGTTCATTGTTTCGTATATGAAATGATGATATATCTTATTGTTTCTCACAGTGCATTGGGTTGAAAAACATTTTAACAGGATCTATTGAAGAGGGTATATGGTTATGAAACAGGGACTTCTTGAACTGCACTCCTACGCTCTACCACTGACATAAACCCTTGAATGCTGAAAACTGCCCTTTTTTTAAAAAGGTGATAGAATGGGTGACTGCATGGAACTTGTAGAACTAATGACATCAGCGCATGCACTTCTGGTCAGCTGTACAAATTAATACATTTCATTAAGGGCATATTATTGGTTTCCGCCAAAGTTTTATAACATTCATATGAGATTCCAATGGACTATTTCAAACTGATAATATCACCAGTAGAACTTGGGTGAATGTAAAACACAGCTTGTGTCATACGAAGAAATCCTAAACAGCTTAATCGTGTTTACCCTATGTTTCAGGTGATGATCAGGAGTATTTCACATGTAGCAATGTGTTGCTCATTTCATAAAATGCTAAGATTGTAAATGTTTTCTTCAATTTATTTAATTAAAAAAATATATCTACAGGTAAAACAGTTGGACAAGGGGGCACCCAGATTTGAATTAGAGACCTCTCGACCTGCAGTCTATTGCTACACCACTGATCTATACCCCCAGATCTGAAATGTTCACCTATATTAATTCAGTAATATGTACAAAGTGGAAGCAACATGCAATCACCATCAAAGCAATGCATTTTCAGCCACCAAACCCTCCTTATAACTATATGGGGTGCGAAGGATGTCCTTTATCTGCCTTGGTAAAATACAGTGAGGTTTCCATTGCAAGAATTCATACATTTCGTATCACATGTAGATCTTGGAACATGGAAAAAAAACTTTTGTCAAATGCACAAATTCTGCAAAACGTAACTGCTTCTCTACTGCAGTTTGTTGATTTTGTGCTAAGAGCAAAGTTAAACCCAATTGTTCATTGTTTTGTAAATGAAATGATGATATATCCTATTGGTTCTTACAGTGCATTGGGTTGAAAAACATTTTAACAGGATCTATTGAAGAGGGTATATGGTTATGAAACAGGGACTTCTTGAACTGCACTCCTACGCTCTACCACTGAGTTAAACCCTTGAATGCTGAAAACTGCCCTTTTTAAAAAAGGTGATAGAGTGGGTGACTGCATGCAACTTGTAGAACTAATGACATCAGTGCACGTCTGGTCAGCTGTACCAATTAATACATTTCATTATGGGCATATTATTGGTTTCCACCACAGTTTTATAACATTCATATGAGCTTCCAATTGATTATTTCAAACTGATAATATCACCAGTAGAACTTGGGTGAATGTAAAACACAGCTTGTATCATACGAAGAAATCCTAAACAGCTTAATGGTGTTTACCCTATGTTTCAGGTGATGAACAGGAATATTTCAAATGTAGAAATGTGTTGCTCATTACATAAAATGCTTAGATTGTAAACGTTTTCTTCAATTAAAAGATATTTCTAGAGGTGAAACAGTGGGACAAGGGGGCACCCACATTTGAACTGGGGAACCTCTTGATCTGCAGTCAAATGCTCTACCACTGAGCTATACCCCCAGTTCTGAAATGTTCACCTTTATTAATTCAGTAATATGTACAAAGTGGAAGCAACATGCAATCACCATCAAAGCAATGCATTTTCAGCCACCAAACCCTCCTTATAAGTATATGGGCTGCGAAGGATGTCCTTTATCTGCCTTGGTAAAATACAGTGAGGTTTCCATTGCAAGAATTCATACATTTCGTATCACATGTAGATCTTGGAACATGGAAAAAAAAACTTTTGTCAAATGCACAAATTCTACAAAAGGTAACTGCTTCTCTACTGCAGTTTTCTGATTTTGTGCTAAGACCATAGTTAAACCCAATTGTTCAATGTTTTGTAGGTGAAATGATGATGTATCCTATTGTTTCTTACAGTGCATTGGGTTGAAAAACATTTTAACATGATCTATTGAAGAGGGTATATGGTTATGAAACATGGACTTCTTGAACTGCACTCCTACGCTCTACCACTGACAGCTTAATGGTGTTTACCCTATGTTTCAGGTGATGATCAGGAGTATTTCAAATGTAGAAATGTGTTGCTCATTACATAAAATGCTTAGATTGTAAACGTTTTCTTCAATTTATTTAATTAAAAGATATTTCTACAGGTAAAACAGTTGGACAAGGGGGCACCCAGATTTGAACTGGGGACCTCTTGATCTGCAGTCAAATGCTCTACCACTGAGTTATACCCCCAGTTCTGAAAAGTTCACCTTTATTAATTCAGTAATATGTACAAAGTGGAAGCAACATGCAATCACCATCAAAGCAATGCATTTTCCGCCACCAAACCCTCCTTATAACTATATGGGGTGCAAAGGATGTCCTTTATATGCCTCGGTAAAATACAGTGAGGTTTCCATTGCAAGAATTCATACATTTCGTATCACATGTAGATCTTGGAACATGGAAAAAAACTTTTGTCAAATGGACATATTCTGCAAAAGGGAACTGCTTCTCTACTGCAGTTTGTTGATTTTGTGCTAAGAGCATAGTTAAACCCAATTGTTCATTGTTTTGTATATGAAATGATGATATATCCTATTGTTTCTTACAGTGCATTGGGTTGAAAAACATTTTAACATGATCTATTGAAGAGGTTATATGGTTATGAAACACGGACTTCTTGAACTGCACTCCTACGATATACCACTGAGTTAAACCCTTGAATGCTGAAAACTGCCAGTTTTTAAAAAGGTGATAGAGTGCGTGACTGCATGGAACTTGTAGAACTAATGACATCAGTGCACTTCTGGTCAGCTGTACAAATTAATACATTTCATTAAGGGCATATTATTGGTTTCCGCCACAGTTTTATAACATTCATATGAGCTTTCAATGGACTATTTCAAACTGATAATATCACCAGTAGAACTTGGGTGGATGTGAAACAAAGCTTGTATCATACAAAGAAATCCTAAGCAGCTTAATGGTGTTTACCCTATGTTTCAGATGATGATCAACAGTATTTCAAATGCAGAAATGTGTTGCTCATTACATTCAATGCTAAGATTGTAAATGTTTACTTCAATTTATTTAATTAAAAACATATTTCTACAGGTAAAACAGTTGGACAAGGGGGCACCCAGATTTGAACTAGGGACCTATTGATCGGTAGTCAAATGCAGTACCACTGAGCTATACCCCCAGTTCTGAAATGTTCACCTTTATTAATTCAGGAATATGTACAAAGTGGAAGCAACATGCAATCACCATCAAAGCAATGCATTTTCAGCCACCAAACCCTCCATATAAGTATAAGGGGTACAAAAGATGTCCTTTATCTGCCTTGGTAAAATACAGTGAGGTTTCCATTGCAAGAATTCATACATTTCGTATCACATGTAGATCTTGGAACATGGAAAAAAAACTTTTGTCAAATGCACAAATTCTGCAAAACATAACTGCTTCTCTACTGCAGTTTGTTTATTTTGTGCTAAGAGCATAGTTAAACCCAATTGTTCATTGTTTTGCATATGAAATGATGATATATCCTATTGTTTTTTACAGTGCATTGGGTTGAAAAACATTTTAACAGGATCAATTGAAGAGGGTATATGGTTATGAAACAGAGACTTCTTGAACTGAACTCATACGCTCTACCACTGAGTTAAACCCTTGAATGCTGAAAACAGCCCTTTTTAAAAAAGTTGATAGAGTGGTTGACGGCATGGAACTTGTAGAACTAATGACATCAGTGCACTTCTGGTCAGCTGTATAAATGAATACATTTCATTAAGGGCATATTATTGGTTTCCGCCACAGTTTTATAACATTCATATGATCTTTCAATGGACTATTTCAAACTGATAATATCACCAGTAGAACTAGGGTGAATGTAAAACACAGCTTGTATCATACGAAGAAATCCTAAACAGCTTAATGGTGTTTACCCTATGTTTCAGGTGATGATCAACAGTATTTCAAATGCAGAAATGTGTTGCTCATTACATAAAATGCTAAAATTGTAAATGTTTACTTCAATTTATTTACTTAAAAACATATTTCTACAGGTAAAACAGTTGGACAAGGGGGCACCCAGATTTGAAATATTGGCCTCTTGATCTGTCGTCAAATTCTGCACCACTGAGCAATATCCCCAGTTCTGAAATGTTCACCTTTATTAATTCATTATTATGTACAAAGTGGAAGCAACATGCAATCACCATCAAAGCAATGCATTTTCAGCCACCAAACCCTCCATATAATTATAAGGGGTACAAAAGATGTCCTTTATCTGCCTTGGTAAAATACAGTGAGGTTTCCATTGCAAGAATTCATACATTTCGTATCACATGTAGATCTTGGAACATGGAAAAAAAACTTTTGTCAAATGCACAAATTCTGCAAAATGTAACTGCTTCTCTACTGCAATTTGGTGATTTTGTGCTAAGAGCATAGTTAAACCCCATTGTTCATTGTTTTGTATATGAAATGATGATATATCCTATTGTTTCTTACAGTGCAAGGGGTTGAAAAACATTTTAACAGGATCTATTGAAGAGGGTATATGGTTATGAAACAGGGACTTCTTGAACTGCCCTCCTACGCTCTACCACTGTGTTAAACCCTTGAATGCTGAAAACTGACCTTTTTAAAAAAGTTGATAGAGTGGGTGACGGCATGGAACTTGTAGAACTAATGACATCAGTGCACTTCTGGTCAGCTGTATAAATTAATACATTTCATTAAGGGCATATTATTGGTTTCTCCCAAAATTTTATAACATTCATACGAGCTTCCAATGGACTATTTCAAACTGATAATATCACCAGTAGAACTTGGGTGAATGTAAAACACAGCTTGTATCATAGGAAGAAATCCTACAGAGCTTAATGGTGTTTACCCTATGTTTCAGGTGATGATCAGGAGTATTTCAAATGTCGAAACGTGTTGCTCATTACATAAAATGCTAAGATTGTAAATGTTTTCTTCAATTCATTTAAGTAAAAAATGTTTCTAAAGGTAAAACAGTTGGACAAGGGGGCACCCAGATTTGAACTAGGGACCTCTTGATTTGCAGTCAAATGCTCTATCACTGAGCTATACCCTGAGTTTTGAAAGGTACATCTATATTAATTCAGTAATATGTACAAAGTGGAAGCAACATGCAATCACCATCAAAGCAATGCATTTTCCGCCACCAAACCCTCCTTATAACTATATGGGGTGCAAAGGATGTCCTTTATATGCCTTGGTAAAATACAGTGAGGTTTCCATTGCAAGAATTCATACATTTCGTATCACATGTAGATCTTGGAACATGGAAAAAAACTTTTGTCAAATGCACATATTCTGCAAAATGGAACTGCTTCTCTACTGCGGTTTGTTGATTTTGTGCTAAGAGCATAGTTAAACCCAATTGTTCATTGTTTTGTGTATGAAATGATGATATATCCTATTGTTTCTTACAGTGCATTGGGTTGAAAAACATTTTAACCTGATCTATTGAAGAGGTTATATGGTTATGAAACACGGACTTCTTGAACTGCACTCCTACGATATACCACTGAGTTAAACCCTTGAATGCTGAAAAGTGCCAGTTTTTAAAAAGGTGATAGAGTGGGTGACTGCATGGAACTTGTAGAACTAATGACATCAGTGCACTTGTGGTCAGCTGTACCAATTAATACATTTCATTAAGGGCATATTATTGGTTTCCACCACCGTTTTATAACATTCATATGAGCTTCCAATTGACTATTTCAAACTGATAATATCACCAGTAGAACTTGGGTGAATGTAAAACACAGCTTGTATCATGCGAAGAAATCCTAAACAGCTTAATGGTGTTTACCCTATGTTTCAGGTGATGATCAGGAGTATTTCAAATGCAGAAATGTGTTGCTCATTACATAAAATGCTAAGATTGTAAATGTTTTCTTCAATTTATTTGAGTAAAAAAATATTTATACAGGTAAAATAGTTAGACAAGTGAGCGCTCATATTTGAGCTAGGGACGTCTTGATCTGTAGTCAAATGCTCTACCACTGAGCTATACCCCCAGCTCAGAAATGTTCACCTATAGTAATTCAGTAATATATGCAAAGTGGAAGTAACCTGCATTCACCATCAAAGCAATGCATGTTCAGCCACCAAACCCTTCTTATAACTATAAGTGGTACAAAAGATGTCCTTTATCTGCCTTGGTAAAATACAGTGAGGTTTCCATTGCAAGAATTCATACATTTCCTATCACATGTAGATCTTGGAACATGGAAAAAAACTTTTGTCAAATGCACAAATTCTGCAAAACGTAACTGCTTCTCTACTGCAGTTTGTACATTTTGTGCTAAGAGCATAGTTAAACCTAATTGTTGATTGTTTTGTATATGAAATGATGATATATCTTATTGTTGCTTACAGTGTATTGGGTTGAAAAACATTTTAACAAGATCTATTGAAGAGGGTATATGGTTATGAAACAGGGACTTCTTGAACTGCACTCCTACGCTCTACCACTGACATAAACCCTTGAATGCTGAAAAGTGCCCTTTTTTAAAAAGGTGATAGAGTGGGTGACTGTATGGAACTTGTAGAACTAATGACATCAGTGCACTTCTGGTCAGCGGTACAAATTAATACATTTCATTAAGGGAATATTATTGGTTTACACCACAGTTTTATAACATTCTTATGAGCTTCCAATGGACTATTTCAAACTGATAATATCACCAGTAGAACCTGGGTGAATGTAATACACAGCTTGTATCATACGAAGAAATCCTAAACAGCTTAATGGTGTTTACCCTATGTTTCAGGTGATGATCAGGAGTATTTGAAATGTAGAAATGTGTTGCTCATTACATAAAATGCTTAGATTGTAAACGTTTTCTTCAATTAAAAGATATTTCTACAGGTGAAACAGTTGGACAAGGGGGCACCCACATTTGAACTGGGGAACCTCTTGATTTGCAGTCAAATGCTCTGCCACTGAGCTATACCCGCAGTTCTGAAATGTTCACCTATATTAATTCAGTAATATGTACAAAGTGGAAGCAACATGCAATCACCATCAAAGCAATGCATTTTCAGCCACCAAACCCTCCTTATAAGTATATGGGGTGCGAAGGATATCCTTTATCTGCCTTGGTAAAATACAGTGAGGTTTCCATTGCAAGAATTCATACATTTCGTATCACATGTAGATCTTGGAACATGGAAAAAAAAAGAACTTTTGTCAAATGCACAAATTCTGAAAACGTAACTGCTTCTCTACTGCAGTTTGTTGATTGTGTGCTAAAAGCATAGTTAAACCCAATTGTTCATTGTTTTGTATATGAAATGATGATATATCGTATTGTTTCTTACAGTGCATTGGGTTGAAAAACATTTTAACAGGATCTATAGAAGAGGGTATATGGTTATGAAACAGGGACTTCTTGAACTGCACTCCTACGCTCTACCACTGACATAAACCCTTGAATGCTGAAAACTGCCTTTTTTTAAAAAAGGTGATAGAGTGGGTGACTGTATGGAACTTGTAGAACTAATGACATCAGTGCACTTCTGGTCAGGTGTACAAATTAATACATTTCATTAAGGGCATATTATTGGTTTCCACCACAGTTTTATAACATTCATATGAGCTTCCAATGGACAATATCAAATTGATAATGTCACCAGTAGAACTTGGGTGAATGTAAAACACAGCTTGTATCATACAAAGAAATCGTAAACAGCTTAATGGTGTTTACCCTATGTTTCAGGAGATGATCAGGTGTATTTCAAATGTAGAAATGTGTTGCTCATTACATAAAATGCTAAGATTGTAAATGTTTTCTTCAATGTATTTCTACAGGTAAAACAGTTGGGCAAGGGGGCACCCAGATTTGAACTATGGACCTCTTCATCAGCAGTCAAATGCTCTACCACTGAGCTATACCCCCAGTACTGAAATGTTCTCCTATATTAATTCAGTAGTATGTACAAAGTGGAATCAACATGCAATCACCATCAACGCAATGCTTTGTTTGCCACCCAACCCTCCTTATAACTACATGGGGTGCAAAAGATGTCCTTTATCTGCCTTGGAAAAATACAGTGAGGTTTCCATTGCAAGAAATCATACATTTCGTATCACATGTAGATCTTGGAACATGGAGAAAAAAACTTTTGTCAAATGCACAAATTCTGCAAAACCTAACTGCTTCTCTACGACAGTTTGTTGATTTTGTGCTAAGAGCATAGTTAAACCCAATTGTTCATTGTTTTGTATATGAAATTATGATATATCCTATTGTTTCTTACAGTGCATTGAGTTTAAAAACATTTTAACAGGATCTATTGAAGAGGGTATATGGTTATGAAACAGGAACTTCTTGAACTGCACTCCGACGCTCTACCCCTGAGTTAAACCCTTGAATGCTGAAAACTTCCCTTTATTTGAAAGGTGATAGAGTGGGTGACTGCATGGAACTTGTAGAACTAATGACATCAGTGCACTTCTGGTCAGCTGTAAAAATTAATACATTTCATTAAGGTCATATTATTGGTTTCCGCCAAAGTTTTATAACATTCATATGAGCTTCCAATCGACTATTTCAAACTGATAATATCACCAGTAGAATTTGGGTGATTGTAAAATAAAGCTTGTATCATACGAAGAAATCCTAAACAGCTTAATGGTGTTTACCCTATGTTTCAGGTGATGACCAGGAGCATTTCAAATGTAGAACTGTGTTGCTTATTACATAAAATACTGAGATTGTAAATGTTTTCATCAATTTATTTAATTCGGAAATATTTCTACAGGTAAAACAGTTGGACAAGGGGGCACCCAGATTTGAACTAGGGACCTCTTATTCAGTAGTAAAAGGCTCTAGCACTGAGCTATACCCACATTACTGAAATGTTCACCTATATTAATTCAGTAATATGTACAAAGTGGAAGCAAAATGCAATCACCATCAAAGCAATGCATTTTCAGCCACCAAACCCTACCTATATCTATATGGGGTGCAGAAGATGTCCTTTATCTGCTGTAAGGATATTTGGTGTGTTACAGCACAGAGTACAGCACTACTGCACATGTAGCATTTTTTTTTGATGCAGCACCACCACATGGGTGTGGTGCATTGCTATATGTGTTGCCAGAGCAACATGGACATATAAGTAAAGACAGGCTATTCAGTCAAAAACGATTTTTACATATAAGATGCAAATCTATTTTTACAGTTAAAAGCACACATGTGCACATTCAAAATGCACACTATTTTTCACCTGAAATGCCTATGTTGCAAGAGACACATTTGAAAATTAATAACTAACCTTATTAATAACTAACCTGACTAATAAAACTTCATTTAACATAACCCACTAATAAAAATGTGTCTCTACTGCAGAATTAGGCCTACTCTGAAAGTGAACTTTTAAACGCACATTCATTTTTTTTCTCTGCTGCTCTGTCCACATAACTACAGGAAGCAAAAAGCTCGAAGGAACAGGAAATCAGTTTGTTACAATTGCCACTGTAGAAGTGAGCCATTGTGTAGTGAGGGAGGAGATGACATTATTGATTCTGATTGGAGCAGCGTCATAGTAAGTATCATGCTAGATGCTGTGGGATGTATTTACCCATGCATCCGAGCCCTACCTCAAAACTGTGCAGTACTGACATGGAAAACATCATGATGGCCAGAGCTTCCCAGAAAATGCACAGGGAAATGCATGAAGAATAGGCTGCCACTCATTTTTGCCGATGTTATGGGCACAGAAGGACACTGCCTAAAACCACCATTGGACTACCCACACAGTAGTCTGAAACCATTGGGAGTGGCAATGCTGATTGCCAAAAGCAAACCCATAACTGTTGGGAATTCATTTTCTTAAATCCCAAAAAGGGGTGCAGTACCAGTACTCACCACTATCCAAAAGCCGGCGTTTTAAAACAACACCAGATTTTACTTTTTGTAAAACTGAATAAGTGAACCCAAGGCAAGCCAAAGAAAGACTTACTGAGAGGTGGATACAATGTAAAGTTATATTCTGAAGTGACTTGAAGGTTTATAACAAGACTGGCTTAGCTGTGGATTTCAGCAGTTTAAGTAAATGTGGACTGAAAGACACTACAAATCTAAATGTTCAAATTGACTGAGTGACCTACTTTTGAGTGTCACATAGGTTGAAATTGTTTAAATGTCATAGTTTTAAACTTAGAATCAGCATTCTAGCTGCATATGTAAAAATGTTTAGTTTTATTTGAATGCAGAAACTGGGGAACAAAAAGTGACATTTTATCTGAAACTTGGCTTAAGGAACTGAATTTTGCCTGGCAACTACCCCCATCAGGAGTGAAACTTGAGTCACAGCTATGTTCCCAGGCCTAGCTGCCCTTTTGCTGCTCACACCAAAAGGGATATGACACTTCCCTGATTGAATTACCTGGGCTCTGCAGGAAATTGAACAAAGCCCTGTCCTGACTCAGGCAAATGTTTTATTGGCGGGAGTCGTAAATGGAGCTTCCTCTTGGCAGAAGCTGGGAGTGGCAGGGTCTCTGAGCTTGCCAGAAACTGGAAAGACTGGTTTCTGTACCATGTGACATGAAAAGACACACCTCTATAGCCAGAATATGGTTTTAGAAAAAGATGAATAACTCCTAGAGCGGACATGTGAAAATTGTATAAATGACACCATAATTCTTGTGATTTTTCTGCCCACATTTTAAGAGGTTTTTAGAACCGGTGGCATGTTCAGGGGAGTTTTAGCGGAAAAGAGGATATTACTCAAAATGTGTGCATGTGAAAAATCTGACACTTCATCAATTAATGTCCATACTCCCTGCGCACATGTATGTAAAGTTGGGTCAATGTCCGAAATTGCAAAAGCAGTTAAAAAGTGAAATATGTGCCATTTCTGAATGCAAGCCCCCAGGAAGAGCAGAGTTTGAACAGGGGATACCTCCTGTGATGTGTGAGGGGAGCATGTAATTTTAAACCAATGTTTACCTGTGCAAATATGTCTCTTTTTATCATATATAGATTGTGTGCAATTTGGCAGGGGAGTGTCCTCTCTGCAAGCCATAAAATGACATCGCTCTGACTCACAGTTCCTTCCCCAATCAAGTGAGAAATGGAAGTTTGACCAATTAGAAGCTGAGAGAGAGGTAGGGTCAGTGATGCTAGAACACACCCATTTTCAAAACACATAAAAGCAGAGAGACAGGACAGATAGGGACCTTCAAATCCATTTGCAGCTGGAAGCTCTGCCGGGAAAATCCATACTTTACCTCCATCAATCTCCAGAGAAAGCTGTGCAGAAAGATCCAGACTTTAAATCCCTCAATCTTCAGAATCCAGAGAGAGAGCAGACCCAGATCACTGTGAAGTGCAGAGACCAGAGTCCCGTCTAAAACCTGACCAGATCCATGGCGAGGCCCATTTCACCCAAGAATATAGTCTGAGTACCTCGAAAACTGTGCAGAACCAATCTCTTAGTTAAAATAATATAATTCAATCTATTTAATCTAAGTAGAACGGCCTCCTGTCACCTGTCATTTGCAAAGCTGTCACTTGTCATTTTCTAGTTGCAAGCTGCACTTGTCTTTTTGAACTTTAACATTCCAAATCCGAAAAACGACCTTTATTTAATCGCTCATATCTCCGTAACCGTTTGTGCTAGAGACTTGCAGTAACTTTCATCTGGAAGCTGAGATCCTAGGCTTTCATAGGACCCCAAAACAATATTGATAGCCCTTGTATTCCTTCTGTAATCGCCCCAGATGCATTCGCGAATTTTACCGCGATTTGCAAATTTCTTCACGTGTAAAAATCAGCTGCTGCTTGCCTTCCATTTGACAGAAAATCGTTTGCCTCATAAGAACTATCCCTGCATCACTGCTAGAGTGAGCCTGAGCTAATATTAACTTGATTTCACTCACCCTGAACCTCCTAGAATGAATTAAAAGCATTTTAGCATACTTTTCACTGAATTACCAGCACATATCAAAGCATTTTGCCTGTGTTTTCAACGTCTGTAGTCTAAGTTGCTGGGGTTAACTGAATCACATTTAATTGCATTTCTGAGAACTGTGTGCTTCCCTCCATTTCCTTGCATTGCATAAAAAGGGGGGGTGAATTGTCCAAGAAAGTGATTACATTGTCTTTTACTGAAATCCTATCAAGTTATTTTCTGTACTGCATTTCATTCCACATTGCATTCATTTGAAACCATAAAAGTATTGTTGCTATCTTATCCATTTCATGTCAACTCCTTAGTGATTATAAAGAAGTTGTAACGCTCACCTGATTCTCGCAGAGGCGCCGGTCTTGACTGGGCGACTACCGTATCTTCAAAGGTGATGTGTAGCACCCGGTTGGCTCTTTGGGCTGGACCTCTGTGCACTGTATGCCTGACGTGTAGAGTAAGATGTCTGCAGATAGAAAATATGGGGTTAATGAACTGGGGTTATTGGGGTGTCCCTATCTCTTTCCTCTTCTCCTCTCCTGTAGACCCCCAAAGGTTAACGCTCTCACCTTAGGTAAGTGAATGCCGAGCTCTCCATCTGCCTCGGGGCAGGGTGCTGTAACCAGTTTCTTCACTGGATAGGTAGCGCAGGCCTCTTGACTTCAGAGGACTGCTGTCCGTCGTTTACTGCACGAACGGTAAGTTTCGAGTCATTCAAATGTCTTTAAAGTCTTTAGTAATGATGTCTCTTGTTTTGCAGGGTTCCGGCGATGGCGGATGACGGGCTGAAGTGAGTTGAAGATGGAGCCCGTGTGATGAATAGAAGCGCCTGGAAGCACGTAAGTAAGCGCTTGTTGCCTGCTTCACTATGCGCTCTAACTGTCTTTTTATTTTGCAGGTACGAGTTCGGAGCGGCTGCAGGGTGCCGGAATACCCACTGGATTAGATGTGGAAAGGAGTAATGGCACGTGAGTATTAAAGTTCCCCAATGTCTTTAAACGCACCTTGTTTTGTCTTTCAGATGCGGGATGCAGCGCCGAAGGCCTCCGGAGCGTGCGAAGAGTTGGTAAACTTTTGTCTTTCAGATGCCGGAATGCAGTGTGAAGACCTCCGGAGCGCACGAAGAGTAGGTAAGCCTTTGCCTTTCAGATGCCGGAATGCTAACCTGTTCTTTCTTGTCTTTATAGGTGTTGCTGAAGACTGGATTCAGGATGGTAAGCCTTTGCCTTTCAGATGCCGGAATGCTAACCTGTTCTTTCTTGTCTTTATAGGTGTTGCTGAAGACTGGATTCAGGATGGTAAGCCTTTTTCCTTAGGCCCAGGACCGGATGCAGAAGACACGATGAGCATTCTGCTGCAGAGGTTGCAGAATAACGCAAAGCAAGATTCATCCACCGGGTGCGGTTTAAATAGCCTCCTGTAGTGCTTAGGTGTCTCCTTCCACAGCCACGCCTAAGTAAGAAAAGAGTTCCTGGTAAGAAAAGAGTTCCTGCCTTCCAGAAGAGTTCCAGTGTTCTGAATCTAGGGAGTGGCTCCAGCCCCACCCAACAGGAAAAGTAGTTCCAAACAGAAGAGGATCAGAGGCTCAACTGGCAGGCAAGTAAGCAGCATGGTCTGCTGAAGGTAAGTCCACCCAAGCATTATGAGCCCGGCGCTTCCAGCGCTGGGACTGGGCATATTTATGAGCCTGGTGCCACTGGCGCCAGGACTGGGTCCAAAAGGTCCCAATTGGGACTGGTTGGCACTCGGAACCTGGGTTATGGATCTGCTTCCAAGGGAGTTGGGAAAACCCTGACCTTTTGGAAGCAGAGATCATGACAGTACCCCCCCTCAAGGCCCCTCCCAAACCGGGCTTCTCCGGGGGTTTTGGCTTGTCAGGAAATGTTCGGTGAAATCTTTTGATTAGGCGAGGAGCGTGGACATATTCAGCAGGTTCCCAGGATCTCTCTTGGGGGCCGTAGCCTTTCCAGTCAATTAGGTAGAATAGTTTAGATTTGGAGATCTTGGAGTCCAGAATGCTTTTGACTTCAAACTCGAGTTCTCCATCCACTAGGATAGGTTTTGGAGATTTGGTTAGTCGGGTTTGAGGTTGCACGGGTTTTAATAGAGAGACGTGGAAGACCGGATGTATCTTCATGTGCGGGGGCAAGTCCAACTTGACCGCTACTGGGTTTACTATGGTAGTGATGGAATAGGGACCAAGGTATCTTGGGTTGAATGTGCGTGGCCCTTTTAGAGATAGATATTTGGTGGATAACCAGACTTGATCCCCTACTTGATAGTGAGGGGCTTCCTTCCGATGTTGATCTGCTCCTTTCTTGTATTGTTCTTTAGCCCTTTGAAGGTGAGAAACAGCTTCCTTAAAGGCTTGGGTGATTGTAGAATGCAGGTAGTCTACTGCTGGTGTTTCAAGATCTTGGAGGGGATCCAACTCCGAGGTTCGAGGGTGACTGCCGTACAAAAGAAAAAACGGGGTTTTCCCAGTTCCCGAATGGACAGAGTTATTGTAGGCATACTCGGCTATCCAAAGGATATCTTTCCAAGTTTTTTCAGTTTGTTGCAGCATGCAGCGTAAATACTGTTCCAGAGTTTGATTGGTTCTCTCGGTTTGTCCGTCGGTCTGAGGGTGGTGACTGGTCGATAGTCTCACATCAATTTGAGCCGACCGACAGCAACTTCGCCAAAAATGAGAAATAAATTGACTACCTCGATCCGAAATTAGAACCGAAGGAAAACCGTGCAGTCGGACGATGTTTTCGAGAAATTCTCGGGCCAGAGTTGCTGCTGTTGGCAAGCCTTTGAGCGGAATGAAATGCGCCATCTTGGAGAATAAGTCCACGATTACTAGAATCGTATTGTATCCGGAGCATGGAGGTAGATCGGTGATGAAGTCCATAGAAAGCGTATGCCAAGGGCGAGGTGGGATGTCAATAGGGCGTAAGAGGCCTGCTGGTCTTTCCTTTTGACTCTTGTTTTGGGCGCATACTCCACAGGACATTATAAAGTCTCTGATATCTTTTTTCCAAGACGGCCACCAGAAGTAGCGCTTGATCTTTTCTGAGGTCTTGGATATACCGGGATGACCTTCCATTAAAGAGTCGTGATAACAAGAGATTACTTTTTTCTGTAAATCTGTGCTGGGTAGGTATAATCGTTCTTGGAAATACAATAAGTTGTCCTTTACTGCAAAGTCCTTTCCCTGCAGATGCCAATTCTGTATGTCTGCTGGAGTTACAAGTTGCCTGGCTTTATCCTTAACTTCCTCTATGGATTTTGTGGCGATTACACCCAGAATTCTTTGTTCGGGAATGATTGGTACAGGTTTAGGGTTGACCAAGTGTTCTTCCACTCCCATCCGAGAAAGGGCATCGGCTTTACCGTTCTTTGTACCAGGTCGATAGGTAATTATGAAGTCAAACTCGGCAAAGAATAATGCCCAACGGAGTTGTCGAGAGGATTGGGCTTTTGCGGTCTTCAAATATTGCAGGTTTCGGTGATCCGTAATCACAGTAACGGTGTGTCGGGCCCCCAGCAGATAATGCCGCCAAGCCTTAAAGGCAGACTTGATAGCCAGAAGTTCCTTGTCAGTAATCGTGTAATTGATTTCAGGAGGCGAGAATTTGCGGGACCAAAATGCCACGGGATGCAACTGATTGGTTACCGGGTCCTTTTGTGATAGAACTGCCCCCATGGCAAGGCTTGAAGCATCAGTTTCCACAATGTAGGGGAGTTCGGGGCGAGGGTGTTTTAAGATTGGTGCAGAGATAAATTTAGTCTTCAAATCCTGGAAAGCTTGTTCCGCCTCGGTAGACCATTCAAAACGTTTGTTTTTCTTTAACAAGGCAGTGATGGGCTGGACTATTCGAGAGAATTCGGGGATAAACCTGCGGTAAAAGTTAGCGAAGCCTAACATGCTTTGCACACCTTTTACGGAGGATGGTGATGGCCATTTGAGAACTGCATCGACCTTCTTTGAATCCATACGCACTCCGCCAGGTGATAATATGAATCCCAAGAATTCAACTTCAGTCACGTTGAAAACACATTTTTCCAACTTAGCGAAAAGTTTGTGTTGATGCAATCTTTCGAGGACCATTTTCACGTGTTTCCGATGTTCAGATTCCGATGAAGAATAAACGAGGATGTCGTCAATGTAAACAACAACACATACATCTATGAGCTCTCTGAGGACATCGTTCATAAAATATTGAAAGGCGGCCGGGGCATTGCAAAGTCCGAAGGGCATGACCTGATATTCAAATAGCCCATACTTGGTGCGGAAGGCCGTCTTCCATTCATCGCCCTCTTTTACTCGTACCAAGTGGTAAGCTCCTCTAAGATCCAGCTTTGTATATATGCATGCTTTTCTGACTTGGTCCAGGAGTTCAGGGATCAAAGGTAACGGATATCTATTCTTAACGGTGATCTGGTTCAGGGAGCGATAATCGATACAAGTTCTAAGGTCTCCTTCCTTTTTTGGAACGAAGAACAAAGCTGAAGAAGCAGGGGACTTGGAAGGACGAATAAACCCATTTGCCAGGTATTGATCCAGGTATTGTCGAAGGTGAAGGTTCTCAGGCTCGGTGAGGGCATAAATTCTACTACAAGGAGGAGTAGACCCAGGTATCAGGTCTATCTGGCAGTCATAAGACCTATGAGGAGGTAGAGAGTTAGCCCGATCCTTCCGGAAAACATCTTGGTATTCTAGGTATTCGGGAGGTAACTGGGGAGTCTCTGAAGAAATTGCGGCCAGTGCAACACCAGGTGGAGGGTGACAAGTAGAGACACATTCTGGAAACTGGACCGTTCTTGCTCGCCAATCGATCAGAGGATTGTGTTTCTCTAACCAAGGTATTCCTAGAATAATCTGAAACTGAGGGGCCTTGATCACATCGAACACGATCTTCTCATGGTGTCCATCTTGACTTACTAGCGTCACCTCTTGAGTGGTATGCGTTACTGGCCCGGAGGCTATCTCCGTACCATCCACCGTAGTAATGACGTCCTTTACAGCCTTGGGACAAAGAGTTAGATTCATCCTCAAAACCATTTCATGATCCACATAATTGCCGATGGCACCGCTGTCGACGTAAGCTTCAATTGCATGTAATCGATCCGGATTATCAGGGCTAATGAGGACCATAGGTATCACGAAATGCGAGGTCACGGAACTGGTTTTCACGCTCGGCAAGAGGACCTCTATTCTTGTCGGGCGAGGTCGTTTCCCTGCTCAGAGTTTGTAACTTTGGTAACTGCAGCTCCCACTGCCTTCTTGGCAGGTTTCACCGGACAGTCTCGAAGAAAGTGCCCTGAGTTTCCGCAATATAGGCATAATTGCAACTGTTTCCTCCTTTCCCGCTCCCTTTGTGTTAGAGGACCTTTCAGACCCCCTATTTGCATGGGTTCCCCGGAGTCTACTCCTTTGGAAGGAGTTGGTGGTTTGGAAAATACTCGAGCATCAAACTTGGAACGATCGGCCTTCCTGTTCTGCAGCCTGTGATCTATTTGAACGACCAAGTCTATATAATCCGAACAGTCTTGTGGGGGATTCACTACTTGGGCTAAAACGTCTTTGAGCTCTCCACGTAGACCTCTATAAAACAGCGTAATCCTTTTGTCCTCAGGCCATTGAGTTTCCACTATTAGTCTATTGAAAGATGCAATATAAGCCAAAAGGTCTGATTACCCTGTCGCAACGAAAGAAGCTCATTGTCCAAGGCCTGCCCCTGTGAATGTCTTGCGAACAGTTTTTCCATACTAAGCTGAAAGGCTTGAAAATCATGGAGAACCGGATCATCTTGATTAACTAGAGGGATCGACCAGTCTGCCGCATTGCCACTAAGGTACGAAAGTACAAAAGCTACTTTTGCTTGATCAGTTGGAAAGGCTGCTGGCCGGCATAAGAAGTGCAACCGGCACTGATTGATAAATACTGCAAACCTCTTTGGGTCACCAGAAAATCGTTCGGGCGGACCCAGAGGTACATTCCCAGGTAGGTTGATCTGCACTGGATTCATAGAGGATGTTGAAGGAAGATTTGCCCCTGATGCGGGTAACGGGGCCTGTCCGGCTTGTGACTGTAGCACTTGTCTAGCAAGATTGTCTGTTCTCTCCTTGGAAATAATTAGTTCCCTTCTTAGAGCATTCGTTTCCTGACGAGCTGCATGCACTTCTGCCCTTAGTTCCCCAAGTAACCGGGCTAGGGGGTCAGTATCCGAGGTTTCCATAGCGCCTGGGCGAGAGTTTTGCGGTAGGCTTTGCGTTCTGTAACGCTCACCTGATTCTCGCAGAGGCGCCGGTCTTGACTGGGCGACTACCGTATCTTCAAAGGTGATGTGTAGCACCCGGTTGGCTCTTTGGGCTGGACCTCTGTGCACTGTATGCCTGACGTGTAGAGTAAGATGTCTGCAGATAGAAAATATGGGGTTAATGAACTGGGGTTTTTGGGGTGTCCCTATCTCTTTCCTCTTCTCCTCTCCTGTAGACCCCCAAAGGTTAACGCTCTCACCTTAGGTAAGTGAATGCCGAGCTCTCCATCTGCCTCGGGGCAGGGTGCTGTAACCAGTTTCTTCACTGGATAGGTAGCGCAGGCCTCTTGACTTCAGAGGACTGCTGTCCGTCGTTTACTGCACGAACGGTAAGTTTCGAGTCATTCAAATGTCTTTAAAGTCTTTAGTAATGATGTCTCTTGTTTTGCAGGGTTCCGGCGATGGCGGATGACGGGCTGAAGTGAGTTGAAGATGGAGCCCGTGTGATGAATAGAAGCGCCTGGAAGCACGTAAGTAAGCGCTTGTTGCCTGCTTCACTATGCGCTCTAACTGTCTTTTTATTTTGCAGGTACGAGTTCGGAGCGGCTGCAGGGTGCCGGAATACCCACTGGATTAGATGTGGAAAGGAGTAATGGCACGTGAGTATTAAAGTTCCCCAATGTCTTTAAACGCACCTTGTTTTGTCTTTCAGATGCGGGATGCAGCGCCGAAGGCCTCCGGAGCGTGCGAAGAGTTGGTAAACTTTTGTCTTTCAGATGCCGGAATGCAGTGTGAAGACCTCCGGAGCGCACAAAGAGTAGGTAAGCCTTTGCCTTTCAGATGCCGGAATGCTAACCTGTTCTTTCTTGTCTTTATAGGTGTTGCTGAAGACTGGATTCAGGATGGTAAGCCTTTGCCTTTCAGATGCCGGAATGCTAACCTGTTCTTTCTTGTCTTTATAGGTGTTGCTGAAGACTGGATTCAGGATGGTAAGCCTTTTTCCTTAGGCCCAGGACCGGATGCAGAAGACACGATGAGCGTTCTGCTGCAGAGGTTGCAGAATAACGCAAAGCAAGATTCATCCACCGGGTGTGGTTTAAATAGCCTCCTGTAGTGCTTAGGTGTCTCCTTCCACAGCCACGCCTAAGTAAGAAAAGAGTTCCTGGTAAGAAAAGAGTTCCTACCTTCCAGAAGAGTTCCAGTGTTCTGAATCTAGGGAGTGGCTCCAGCCCCACCCAACAGGAAAAGTAGTTCCAAACAGAAGAGGATCAGAGGCTCAACTGGCAGGCAAGTAAGCAGCATGGTCTGCTGAAGGTAAGTCCACCCAAGCATTATGAGCCCGGCGCTTCCAGCGCTGGGACTGGGCATATTTATGAGCCTGGTGCCACTGGCGCCAGGACTGGGTCCAAAAGGTCCCAATTGGGACTGGTTGGCACTCGGAACCTGGGTTATGGATCTGCTTCCAAGGGAGTTGGGAAAACCCTGACCTTTTGGAAGCAGAGATCATGACAGAAGTGTGCTAGTGCCAGATTCTCCGTTGTTAATCTTTATCATATCAGATTAAGTGTGATATCCAATTAGTAATTTATTATAAAGCGTGATATAATATATATTGTTTAAATTATCAAATAAACCTTTCAACTTGCAAAACAGAACTACTTCTTGGCTCAGTGGGGTCAGGGGGATTCCAAGGGAGGGGTGTTATATAGGGGTAGTCATCCAGAACGCATGAACTGGACATAAAGATATATCAATAAGGGTTTTCATTCAGTATTCTAGACTAGGCGTTGACTTGGCTGTAGTGCTGAATTGAATCCTCTTACAATGCTGTGATTAGAACTTTGCTGGAGAAGCTTGAGGGTAGGGGGAGAACAATCGAGATCTTGCAGAGCTGGGAGAAGGATCTGTTTCCTGGCTGGGGATTCCTGCTGCAAAAGCTGAGGGTTCCAGGCAATAACCCCGGTTTGAGAACGGCAGACACTTGTTCTCACTGGGGTTGATTTTCAAGGGAGCCAAATTCAGAAAGAGAATAGCCGGAGAAAACTCATGCTGAACAGTTAAGATAATTATAGAAGCGAGTGGGAGCTGTGCGAAAGTGTGCGAAACTGTTCAGTCAGTGTATTTCGAGGGAGTCTCAGTCTCTTATCAGCATATTTAATGTTACCAATTGAATATATTCTCGCAGCTCTCTGTTCATTTTATCACAAATAATGTTGTACCATTTCATATAAGGTAGTGGAAATTACCACAAAAATACCACAATAGCCCATGGTGGCACACAACACTAACACTAACACTGAAAATGTGGTATCCCTAAAATGTAGGCCTGAGGTCTCTCTAGTGATCAAGAACAATCTAGATAAAAAACAAGGGATGTTGGATATTGGGGCCACAAATAAACCAACCACTATACCAACCAACCACGCAAACTACCGCGCATATCATCTAAATAGGTCTGAATTCTGAAATAATGCGATGTATTCTTGTCATGTGTGACCCAATATGAATATAGAGAGTGATTATTGCTAAAGGTATTTTGGTGGTAAGAAAATACCGCAAAGCCCCAAATATCCACAAAATACCCAACATATTTATGGTGCGTTGCCGGCCGGGAAAGTGATCATAGAGTACCTACTGGGCGTGGCAAGCGTGTCTCACACTGCCATTTGCACATTAAAGGGAACCCATTTTATAATAGCAGTGTGCCACTAAAAACGAATTTCAGAATGTCACAAAGGGAAACCACATTTTCAGACCTAGTGCAATATTTGGAGGCAAAGTTGTTTGCACATGGGACGTGGTCGTCGAACAGCACCTTAGAATGGCGTGACCGCATTCAAGGTGAATTGCAGAAAGAAAAACTAGACAATATTTTTGCAGAAGGCAGCATAATTCAGGTCTGCCTTACAAGATTATTGAATGCAGCCGATAAAAGCGCAGAGAAAGACTGTTTAATACGGCTATGCAGCAAAATATGGTTTATTTTGAATAAGTCCCTGCGAATACAGGAAAATGATACCCAGCTAATTAACAGGTTAAAGACTGAATTAGATGGGGCAAGTAAAAATCAGGAAATGTTAAGAGCAGAATTGGATGTATGCCAAAAAGACATGCAATTAAAATGCAGAGACTTTGATGCTCAATTATCCAAAAGCAAGAAACAATTTGAGGATAGTGAGCAAGAATTGGTACACATAAAAGCCTTAGTGGACCACATTAGACAGGATAAAGATGAGGTTGTTTTAGAAATGCAGATTTTACAAAAAGAACATTGTGAAAAAGAATGTGATCTCCAGAGTGCAGAACAAGAAATGATTAAAATGACTGAAGAAAGAGACAAGAGAAATAAAGAGTTCAATGAATGCCAAATGCAAATGTGCGACATGCAGGAGGTGATTAATAAGATGAGTGATGAAAACAAATATTTGCAAACAGAATCCTTAAAAAGTGTAAGGACTTAGAACAGCAAATGTGCATTCCCAGGTCCCAGGAGAGGCGGCAGGGTACCACATTCAATGGAGTGGAGGTGAATTCTAGTTCTGCCCAAAGAGCTAGTGCTCCAGTGACTGGGCCGGTGACTGAACTTGGTTGCAGCGCAATTGGGGGATTTGATACTCCCATTGGGGGCAGCCACCAATCTCATACACCTGAAAACAGGATTGAATCACAAAATAGTGCAATTCCATGCATTGCAACAAGTAGCCCCATAAAAATAATGAAATCCATTAAAGCCCTGATCAAACCATTTAAAAAGGGAGGTGAATGCTGCATTGAGGATCACTTAGAAGCGGTACATGACATTTTTAAAGCACTCCAGATACCTAAGGAACAGTACAGACAATATTTTCAGTTAACTTTAGATGCCCCGACTGGCAGCATCATAAGGGGATTAAATGAACAGCAGAATATGACCTGGGTGGAGTTTGAAAAAGAAATTAGGCGTCATTTTTCTCCTTTTCAGTCATTGCAGGAGGCAAAGAAAGTCGCTTACACAATCACTGCTGGTCCTAATACATCCCCTCGCCAATTTTTACAAGACTTAAAAAGAGCATTTTCCACTTTGATGTATCTTTTGACCCAAATTCCAATGAGTTTAAAACTGCATACTTCTATGGGCTACAGAAAGACATCATATCCCAATTGGTCCGTGAATTTGACCGTGACAAGCCCCTTGAATGGATTGTACATCAAAGCACAAAACTATATGAGGTACTCTATTGTCAGGGTAGAGAAAGTGATAAAATGAAAGATACTAGACCTAAATCTAAAGAACCCTCAGCCACAGTAATGGAAATCAGGTCAGCCAAAATGTCCCTTGAGTCTGCTCAAAGCCAAGGTAAAAATAATGTGACACCTGAACAAAGGGGTAATCAACAAAGATCGCCACTTCCTGTACCAATGTTCCAATCACATGATCCTAGTAATAGGGAGAGCTACATCAGTCCTAGGTATTTAGGGGACACACCCCGGGTAGGATATCGGCCTGATATGGCAGGTATGAACAATAACCAGAGACAAAATCAAGATCAAAGAAATGATGGTCCCTACCAGTCATTGGGGACAAAGAGCAGATTTGATCCCAACACCATGATATATGGTAATCAGGATAGACCCCGATATGTGGATAGATTTCCTGATAATGGAAATCAACATAGGGGCCAGTACCCACAATCTGAGAGACAGGATATGAGGCAAAACATGCACTACAATCCACGTCAGTACAATGATTCCCCACCAGGGGACTATAATCAAAGGATGGATGCACCCCGCTCTCCTCCACAAATGAATCAAGAGTTCAGAAACCATCCCAACCGATATCAATCACCTGAGAGGTATCAGAATAGATCCAATCAGGGGGAAAAAAACAATATCGACCTAGGCCACAGAAAGAGGATTCTAGGGAGATGGAAAGGTTCCAGTGCCTTGAGGCCCAAGTGAAAATGTCAGCTGAGCAAATAGGAAAGCTCTATACAGCGCAAAAAAAACCTTCCAAATAGGGGGCTGATGGCCATAGCAATGACAGGGGGGCTTCCGAAAAGTGACTAAGTACTCATGATAACTGCAGTGCCAAAATGACAGATTGCTCTGATATAATTTTGCATAACGACTCTCAATGCCATCAATGCCTAATGAATTCAAAATGAAAGTGCCAGTAAATTAACATGTGACAGAAAGTGCAAATACTTCTAAAAAAGAGGTACGTTTAACCTAGAGCTAAATAAAACAGTAAAGATTTGCACAAATGAAAATGAAACATTAGGAATTCCAAAAGAACAAAGGGGCAGATTTAAGAAAAATGACTCCTGCATGGGGAATACCAGTGAACAGGGAGTAAGTGGGGATGCTATAGCTCCTTCCCTGGGCAAGCAAAACAATGACCAAACACAGGCAGAAAAAGGAAATACTCAAAAGGAGGGTACAAGTCAATCACCTGAAGAATTCTTTGAGCCACATATTTTTGAAGAGGCTGAAAGGGCTGGTATCACACTAAATGATCACAAATGCACAGAATTAAAAAATGACAAATTGCTGAATGATGTTGTTACACATGTTCAGTTGGAAGGTTGTAATGTGGTCTCTGATGTTACCCAGATGGATGGGCGAACAGTGGCCACACTCCAAAAAACCTCTGTTCATGGAGAAATGAATAAAGTCTCTCGCGCAGAAATGGGTAAAAAGGAGGGAAAAATGTCTTTCCATTTACCAATGTGCTTAGCCAAAAGTGAAAAAGACCTGAGAAAGGTGAGCCCTGAAATCAGTAAGAATTCACACTTCTTATGTGTATTAGAGGAAGTTGAGGACAGATATTATGCACCCATCACTGTAGAAGAAAAATGCCACACCTTTGCTATGATTGACACTGGCTCACAGGCCACAATTATGTCCAAGGAGCTGGTAAAGAGTATCAATGAAGGGAGACCCCCACAGAGTCAGATCACAGTGAAGGAAAGGTTCAGTGCATAACTTTAATGGGGAGGAGGTGCCCATCATAGGTGTAACTGAGGTTGACACAAAAATAGGAAAGCACAGAATGATCAAGAGGTATTGATCACATCTATTTGTGAAATTCCATTTCTGATGGGGACAGATTGCCTGAAAAGATTGTCTCCTCTCATAGATGGGGTGAATGGAGTGCTGTGGTCCTTAACCAAAAAACCATTGAGGCCTAAGAAACTAAAATCACAAAACAGCAATATAAATGAATGTCACACCGTTGCCAAAACAAATGATGCTGTGGAGGTATATCTCCAGAATAGCTGCATACCTAGTGTCACTGTTATATTAATGTGTCAAGACAAAATGCAGAGCGACAATGAAAAACTACCTGTACAAATATACTTGGACCCAAAGAAAAATTGACAGACTGCCATAGATGAGCACACATTACGTTTTTATTTAAAAGAGAAAACATGCAAACAGAATATTGCTCCTAAAACAGATTCAGAAAAACACATTACCACTCTGGCAGAAATACACATGGAAGATGAGCAACCATGGGTTCATGTTGGTATAAATGACTATTTTAAAACAATAAAAGCCACTTTAGCGCTTGGACATGAAAGGAGTTTCATTAATGAGAAATTGTTGCAAAAAATAATGGAGAGGGAAGAAATCCCGAAATTTAGGATTAAAAACAAATATGTTTCTGGGTTGGACAGTCCAGACTTTGAAAACCGAATTGCAGGCAGATGCATGCTTAAAATTAGCATTGGGCAGAAAACAATTTACCATAATGTATGGATAGTGAGTGGAGCACAAAATGAATTTTACATAGGCAATGACATCATGCACAGAATGTGTATGGTGTTAGATTTCCTTAATCAAAAAATATGGTCACGCCTAGGTGGTCCGGCACCTGAATTTGAAGACAAAAGAAGGGCTTATCATTGTGCACAACTGTTCCTTATGCAATCGAATTACAAATGAGGAAAGATACTATTATTCCTGCATTTACAAAACAGTTTGCAATAACAGTGAAATGCAAAAATGGACAGCAGATGAAAGGCTCTGATGCATTTGTATGCCTGAATGAATCCATAAAACAGCAAGGCCTGTATTATGAATACATTCCATTGGTAGACATTGGTGAAGGATCTGTAAAAATTATGGTAAATAATAAAGGTTGTCAGGATATTCATTTAGAGGAAAACTCCCCATTAGGAATGGCCATACAAAAATCACATTATACGGCAGATTTAAATAACATGGTGATTGGAAATATCCCTGAAAAGTATGTAGATTCCAAGGGTGAGTTGCCAGAACACCTGGACTCTCAGCCCAAAGGAATATTTAAAATTCATTCTGTGTATCCTTATGATTCAAATGAGACAGTGTGCTGCCATCAAGAGGATTGCATAATATTAATTTAAATGAAAATGAAACAGAAAATCAGCCCATTGAAGTGGAAGCTGATATGCCAAAATATTTAAAAGTGGCAGCTTTACAAAAAGACACAGCCACACAGTTAGAGGAAAGCGCCGAGATTCCCTTACCAGAAGATTTTCCAGAATTTTCCAAAATGGTAGAAGAGCAGATCTCCTTAGCGGATGCGTGTGAAAGCAATGAGGATAGGGACAATCTGAGGGAGATATTTATGGAGTTTAAGGATGTATTTGCAAAAGATGCTTATGATTGTGGTTTAACTGATTTACATGTGGCCACACTACCAGAAGGGTGTAGCAGAAATCCAGTGTTTGTACACCAGTAATGACTACCGCTGGCATGTTTAGAATCATTGGCAGAGATTATTAAAAATTTGGAATCGCGGGGAATCATCAGGCCCATTCATAGCACATCCAATACACCTATTTTAGGTGTGTTAAAGCCAAATGGTCAATGGCGGCTATGTGCAGACTTGAGAGAGTTAAATACAAGAGTACCAGTATCCAGTATCTAGATGGCCACTGCCATTCATTGATCAGGGCCTAGCTCAGGTACATGGTTCAAATGTATTTACCACATTAAATCTCACCTCTGGATATTGGTGCGTGCCATTGGCAGAGGAGATACAACATTTATTTTCCTTTACATTTGACAGGACTCAATACGCCTGGGTTAGAGCTCCGTTCGGGTACATCAATAGTGGGAGTGAATTTGGCATATTTTTGAGAAAGGCCATGCCGGATGCAGCGGAAAGAGGAACAATAGTTTACGTGGACGATGTCCTGATAAAAAATGAAAGCCTGAAAAGCCATTTTGATGAAATAAGACATGTGCTTGGCCAATTGCAGAAAGCAGGCGCCAAAGTATCTTTGCAAAAAGCACAATGGTGCAAGAAAAAAGTGAACTTTCTAGGGCATGAAGTGACTGAACATGGGCTAAATCCACAAAAGAAGAAAATAGAGGCCATACAAAGATTAAAAGATCCTAAAAATGTGAAAGGAGTAAAAAGTTTATTAGGGATGACAGGCTATAACAGAAAGTTAATTGAAAATTATGCAGAAATCACTCAACCATTGACTAAACTGCTTAAACTGAATACTCCCTGGAAATGGGAAAAAGAGCAGTCTAATGCAGTGGCTAAATTAAAGGAATGTCTTGTAAAGGCACCATGTTTAGCATATCCCATAAAGGACAGGGATTTATTTATAGAAATAGGTATTTCTGAACATTGTATGTCAGCAGTGTTATCACAAAAACACGATTTGAATCACAAAACCATTGCCTATGCAAGTAAGGCATTTTCCCAAGTTGAAATGAAATTTAATGAATGTGAAAAGGCCCTATTAACCACTGTGTGGGCGCTACAACATTTCCGCCCCATTGTTCAGGGAGAAAAGGTGATTATTGAAACAAACCATCAACCTTTGCAATTTTTAGAGAGTAAAAGAATTAGATCAGGTAATCTAGCGCAGTCCAGAATCACTTCGTGGACGCTGGCATTACAAGGTTTTCCCGTAGAAGTGAGATATGGACAAAATGAAAAGAACCCAATTGCTCAAGGGTTAGCTGACTTACATGACTGCGCAGCTGAACAAATACCAAATGAAATAGAAGTGGAAACTAGTTTGCAGGAATTTGAACAATCACCACACAAAGCTTTTGATGAAAAAACATGCAAGGATTTGCCAACTGTATATGTGGATGGTTGTGCTTTTCACATTGAAAATGACAGTAATAAACAATTAGTGGCAGGAATAGGAAATGTCTGGTTGAAATGTGAAGGCATCCCCAGTATAGGGATGAGGATTGGAGATAGGAGCAGTCAGGTGGCGGAATTGGCAGCCATTTATAAAGCATTTGCTACTGCAGTTGATAAAAAGTTCAGTGAAATTGTCCTGGTGACTGATTTTGGCTATGCACGGAATAGCTTTGTGGAGTATTTGCCTGGTTGGAAAGCAAGAGGCATGGTTACATACAACAAAAAGCCACTTAAACATGGAAAAATGATACAAGCCATAGACAAATTGGTGTCAGAGAATAATGTAACAATATACTGGAGAAAAATGTGTGGCCATTTAAAAACACCAGGAGAGGATAAGGAGGGAAATGATAAGGCAGACCACCTGGCTAAGATTGGGGCTGTGATGGGAGAATTGCTACCTATTGATTATTTAATGGGTGAAGTTCAAATTGATGCAGTGACTCGTTTTAAAGCACCAAAGGAGGTAGATCAACCAGTGGTACAGTGGAGTCATGACACGCCAGACCAAGATTTGATTGAGGCACAAAAGAATGATCGAATTTTGGGAATCTATTATAATCATTTGATAGATCCTGAACAAAATCCTTTAACAGAAAATGATTGTATGGGAAAAGAAGAGTTGAGGGTGCTATTAAAGAACAAAACACGAATTAGATTACAGGATGGACTCATGATTAGAGAGTCCATAACAGGACAAATACAGTGGGTGGTACCCCTTTCATTCAGAGGGCTAATGCTACACCATGCACATGATGCCATAACTGCAGGCGATAGAGGTTCACAAAAAACATTAGAAATACTAAAAGATTATGCTTACTGGTCACATATGTCCCAAGATGTGGAATTATATACTAGAGGATGTCTAGTATGCGCCCAATTTAAACCTGCTTCACCAATGCATAGAGCACCATTGATGAAAAGAGGCCTAACTCTCCCATGGTCAGATTTGCAAATAGACTATGTCGGTCCTTTAAAAAGGTCAAGCAGGGGAAACCGTTATATTTTAAGTGTGGTATGTTTGATGTCGAAGTGGATTGAATACATTCCTGCACCAGATTGTAGTGCGCAAACAGCAGCCACATTGCTGGTGAACCATGTGTTCTCAAGGTTTGGGTTGCCACAAAGAATTGAGTCAGGCAGAGGAAGTCATTTCACAAGTACTCTAATGAGTAAGATATGGCAAATACTAGGTGTGAAAAGGAACTACATATCGCATATCGGGCAGCGTCTTCAGGTACAGTTGAAAGGAGCAATAGGTCTGTTGTGGATATTTTAAAGAAATTTGTGGCAGAAGCAGGTTCCAGTTGGGATTTACGTTTACCGTTGGTTTTGATGGCAATCAGATCAACTCCTGCCAAAGCAACTGGTGTTAGCCCCCATGAGGTCTTGACAGGTAGGAAAATGGTGTTACCACAACACCTACTATACAGAACACATGAGCAGACACTTGTTAGTGCATCCACAGTTCATGAGTACATTGATGAACTGAGGAAGCATTTGCAACATGCATTTGCTTTTGTGCAGAGAAATCTGGAAAGGGCTGCTGACAGTGCTAAAACATACTATGATAAAAGAACATCAGTGAGAGAATACAGTTTTGGGGATCAGGTGTACAAGTTTCATTTTGGAAAAAGTAAACAGAAAAATTCTAAATTTCTAGCAGCCTGGGAGGGGCCATTTCGAATTATAGATAAGGTCTCCCCTGTAGTTTATAAAATTTTGAAAAATGAAGGTGAAATGGCAATAGAGCAGTTCGTCCATGTAAATCAAATCAAACCATGCCATCCCAGACATGAGATCAGGCAGCTTGAGCATGTAGAAACAGATAAAGTCCCTTGAGCACAAAAAGAGACAATAAATGGGTACAATCAGGAGGCAGTGACAGAGAAGTTAAAAAGTTGATTGTTATAATGGCACATAAACACTGTAATATATGTAAAAATATATAATATAAAATAAGTAAATAAATAAATAAATATATATAATGGAAGCTCATGGTTGGTGTGCAGAGAGAAAATGTATTAAATATTGAATGCTGTTTTATATATGCTTGTTTTCTTTTTAAACTTTTTATTTTTGGCAAAAGGGTGAAGTTAGTATTGTGCTATGTACTTAATTTGTTTCTTTTCTATTTGATTTAGAATATTAATATTATTTGGTCAGAGGTTCCGGGATCAGAGGCCACGGGGGATGATGGAGTCCTGGAGCCCACGTGGACAGATTCCGGGAACGCCCCAAAGAGGGGTGAAGACCAAGGCTGCAAAGCGATCAGCATTGAAGATGATACGATGATATGGTTAATGATGATGATATTTGGAGGGATCTTCAAGAATTCAGAAGCACAGGTTGTCATTGAACCTGGACCAGCATCTGGTATCGCGGTGGAAGAGGCACCAGGATTCATCATGAGTGATAGAAGGATGATTTTCCAAAATATCTACATACCATTGAATCCTGAGATTTTGATTGAAAAACATTTGAACAATACCGGAATTAAGATTGAGCAGACTAAAGAGTGGCTGGAAATAAGAAAAGAGGACACTGAGCAGTCAATAAGAGATATATTAATGCAGTTGGAGAAAACATTTGTGAATTCAACAGACATTAAGAAGAGGAGAGGAAAGAGAGGTGCGGTGATGCTCACGATATCATTGGTAATGTCTATAGTTGGAGCCATAATAGGTACCACAATATCAACAGCCAATTCTATTTCGGTAACAACACTGAGTACTAAAGCGCAACAACTGAGTATTGACCTAGAAATAATACAAAAAACATTAGATGGGATTAGAGGGGGACTGGATGTACAAGTAAGATTCATAAATGAAACTGCAATCATTCTAAATGAACAAGCAGATGTGATGCAATGGGCGACTAAAATAATACTTAAGCATGACAGAACTTTAAATGAAATATTGAACATAATGAGTCCTGTTGATAGACTATTAACGAATTATATGAGAGAAGTTCAAACTGCAGTTTCACAATTGATTCAAGGACATATCCCCTTGTATTTTGTTTCGCAGGATATTATTCGTCAAATGATAGAAAGATTTGCCAGGAGGGAAATTGATATAATACAGGTAAAAATTGCATTCGAAATGGGTAATGCAATGCCGTTATACGTGGACTTGGAAAGACTAGAGATCGGATTTTTGCTATGCATCCCATATGTAGCCCCTGAACTATCAAACGAAGTGGGTACACAACGTGGGATTTTGGCAAGAGGACAAATTTATTAAGATTAAGACTCCAGAAGTGGTGGCATTTCATTCATGGGAACCTGATGTTTATTTAATACCAAACCTGGAAACATGTGTCAAATTTAAAGAACAAAATTATATGTGTCCAGGTAAACCGTTTGTTCCTGATGCCACAGATCCTATTTGTGGTTTGAAATCTGACCCAAGTATATCAGAAGGATGTGAAGTGATTATTAGCAATATGGAGAGTGAAGAACTGGCACAGGCTAAGATGGTCAGAGGTAAATGGTTGGTCAGCACCTGTTTAAAGAACATGACGGTAGTACATTTAAACCATGGAACATACGTGGTTAAACAGGTGAAATATAATGTTTTTTATTTACAGGTTCCAAAGGATACAATTGTGTCAATTGGGGGGTTAACATTGTTTCATGTAACAAATGATGTTTGGGAAAGCCAAGTGGAAAATATCGATTTTTTTCAAAGGGATACTTTTCCAATAGATCCGGATGTGGAATATTTATTGAATCACAAAGAAAGACATGTTATAAAAATGAATTTGAGAAAAAACAATATTACAATTAGTAATCTGGGGATAATAGAAGTGGAAAGATTTAATTGGGGAACCTGGGGGGAACGCTCAATAGTGGATTTGGCTGTCCTGGTGCTAATCATGGGTGGATGGTTGATTGTGCTATCAGTAAAAATGAAAATGTTACTGATTTTAGTAGCTACGTCAGGAAGAGAAAGATATCCCAATACACATGCATTTTAAAAGAAAAAAAAGAACAAGTTGTTTTTAGGAATTGGCTTGGATCGTAGCCAAGTTCTAAAAACAAAAGGAGGGTATCTAAGGATATTTGGCGTGTTACAGCACATAGTACAGCACTACTGCACAGGTAGCATTTTTTTTTGATGCAGCACCACCACATGGGTGTGGTGCATTGCTATATGTGTTGCCAGAGTAACATGGACATATAAGTAAAGACAGGCTATTCAGTCAAAAACGATTTTTACATATAAGATGCAAATCTATTTTTACAGTTAAAAGCACACATGTGCACATTCAAAATGCACACTATTTTTCACCTGAAATGCCTATGTTGCAAGAAACACATTTGAAAATTAATAACTAACCTTATTAATAACTAACCTGACTAATAAAACTTCATTTAACATAACCCACTAATAAAAATGTGTCTCCACTGCAGAATTAGGCCTACTCTGAAAGTGAACTTTTAAACACACATTCAGTTTTTTTTCTCTGCTGCTCTGTCCACATAACTACAGGAAGCAAAGTGCTCGAAGGAACAGGAAATCAGTTTGTTACAATTGCCACTGTATAAGCGAGCCATTGTGTAGTGAGGGAAGAGATGACATGATTGATTCTGATTGGAGCAGTGTCATAGCAAGTATCATGCTAGAGGCTGTGATTGGAGTTTTGCTGGGGAAGCTTGAGGAGAGGGGGAGATCAATCGAGATCTTGCAGAGCTGGGAGAAGGACCTGTTTCCTGGCTGAGGCATTCCTGCTGCAAAAGCTGAGAGTTCCAGGCTCTTACAATAACCCTGTTTGAGAACGGCAGACGCTTGTTTTCACTGGGGTTAATCTTCAAGGGAGCCAAATTCAGAAAGAGAATAGCCGGAGAAAACTCATGCTGAACAGATAAGGTAATTACAGAAGCATGTGGGAGCTGGACGAAAGTTTGCGAAACTGTTCAGTCAGTGTATTCGAGGGAGTCCCAGTCACTTATCAGCATATTTAATGTTACCAATTGAATATATTCTCGCAGCTCTCTGTTCATTTTATCACAAATAATGTTGTACCATTTCATTTATTTCTGTAAAAAAAAGTTAAACTGTGTTTAAAAAAAGTTTCTATAATACAAAAATATCTGAAAACAGATGGCTAGTGTGTATTATTTCTCTCTTTCATTTTGCATGGGAAAAGGTTTAAACGTGGGTAGATTTTTAAACAGTGCAATTGTCATTTTAAAACAGATGTGTGCATGATTATATTCAGTATGAACAGTTGTGAGTGACTGTTTGTAGCATAGCCTGTTGGAGATACATGAGCCAACGGGAAGAGAGACTCTCTGGACATAGTTCCATACCGTATATGTGGTAGTGGAAATTACCACAAAAATACCGCAATAGCCCATGGTGGCACACAACACTGACACTGAAAATGTGGTATCCCTAAAATGTAGGCCTGAGGTCTCCATAGTGATCAAGAACAATCTAGATAAAAAACAAGGGATGTTGGATATTGGGGCCACAAATAAACCAACCACGCAAATTACCGCGCACATCATCTAAATAGGTCTGAATTCTGAAATAATGCAATGTATTATTGTTATGTGTGATCCAATATGAATACAGAGAGTGATTATTGCTAAAGGTATTTTGGCGGTAACAAAATACCGCAAAGCCCCAAATATCCACGAAATACCCAACAGGTTTCCATTGCAAGACTTCATACATTTCGTATCACATAACATGGAAAAAAAACTTTTGTCAAATGCACAAATTCTGAAAAACGTAACTGCTTCTCTACTGCAGTTTGTTGATATTGTGCTAAGAGCATAGTTAAACCCAATTGTTCATTGTTTTGTATATGAAATGATGATATATCCTATGGTTTCTTACAGTGCATTGGGTTGAAAAACATTTTAACAGGATCTATTGAAGAGGGTATATGGTTATGAAACAGGGACTTCTTGAACTGCCCACCTACGCTCTACCAATGAGTTAAACCCTTGAATGCTGAAAACTGACCTTTTTAAAAAAGGTGATAGAGTGGGTGACGGCATGGAACTTGTAGAACTAATGACATCAGTGCACTTCTGGTCAGCTGTATCAATTAATACATTTCATTAAGGGCATATTATGGGTTTCTGCCAAAGTTTTATAACATTCATATGAGCTTCCAATGGACTATTTCAAACTGATAATATCACCAGTAGAACTTGGGTGAATGTAAAACACAGCTTGCATCATAGGAAGGAATCCTAAACAGCTTAATGGTGTTTACCCTATGTTTCAGGTGATGATCAGGAGTATTTCAAATGTAGAAACGTGTTGCTCATTACATAAAATGCTAAGATTGTAAATGTTTTGTTCAATTTATTTAAGTAAAATAATGTTTCTACAGGTAAAACAGTTGGACAAGGGGGCACCGAGAATTGAACGAGGGACCTCTTGATCTGCAGTCAAATGCTCTACCACTGAGCTATACCCCCAGTTTTGAAATGTACATCTATATTAATTCAGTAATATGTACAAAGTGGAAGCAACATGCAATCACCATCAAAGCAATGCATTTTCCGCCACCAAACCCTCCTTATAAATATATGGGGTGCAAAGGATGTCCTTTATATGCCTTGGTAAAATACAGTGAGGTTTCCATTGCAAGAATTCATACATTTCGTATAACATGTAGATCTTGGAACATGGAAAAAAAACTTTTGTCAAATGCACATATTCTGCAAAATGGAACTGCTTCTCTACTGCAGTTTGTTGATTTTGTGCTAAGAGCATAGTTAAACCCAATTGTTCATTATTTTGTATATGAAATGATGATATATCCTATTGTTTCTTACAGTGCATTGGGTTGAAAAACATTTTAACAGGTTCTATTGAAGATGTTATATGGTTATGAAACACTGACTTCTTGAACTGCACTCCTACGATATACCACTGAGTTAAAACCTTGAATGCTGAAAACTGCCCGTTTTTAAAAAGGTGATAGAGTGGGTGACTGCATGGAACTTGTAGAACTAATGACATCAGTGCACGTCTGGTCAGCTGTACAAATTAATACATTTCATTAAGGGCATATTATTGGTTTCCGCCACAGTTTTATAACATTCATATGAGCTTTCAATGGACTATTTCAAACTGATAATATCACCAGTAGAACTTGGGTGGATGTGAAACACAGCTTGTATCATACGAAGAAATCCTAAACAGCTTAATGGTGTTTACCCTATGTTTCAGGTGATGATCAGGAGTATTTCAAATGCAGAAATGTGTTGCTCATTATATAAAATGCTAAGATTGTAAATGTTTACTTCAATTTATTTGAGTAAAACAATATTTTTACAGGTAAAATAGTAAGACACGGGAGCACTCATATTTGAACCAGGGACCTCTTGATCTGCAGTCAAATGCTCTACCACTGAGCTATACCCCCAGTTCAGAAACATTCACCTATATTAATTCAGTAATATGTACAAAGTGGAAGCAACATGCAATCACCATCAAAGCAATGCATTTTCTGCCACCAAACCCTTCTTATAACTATATGCGGTGCAACAGATGTCCTTTATCTGCCTTGGTAAAATACAGTGAGGTTTCCATTGCAAGAATTCATACATTTCGTATCACATGTAGATCTTGGAACATGGAAAAACAACTGTTGTCAAATGCACAAATTCTGCAAAACCTAACTGCTTCTCTACTGCAGTTGTTGATTTTCTGCTAAGAGCATAGTTAAACCCAATTGTTCATTGTTTTGTATATGAAATTATGATATATCATATTGTTTCTTACAGTGCATTGGGTTGAAAAACATTTTAACAGGATCTATTGAAGAGGGTATATGGTTATGAAACAGGGACTTCTTGAACTGCACTCCTACGCTCTACCACTGACTTAAACTCTTGAATGCTGAAAACTGCAATTTTTTAAAAAGGTGATAGAGTGGGTGACTGTATGGAACTTGTAGAACTAATAACATCAGTGCACTTCTGGTCAGCTGTACAAATTAATAGATTTCATTAAGGGCATATTATTAGTTTCCACCACAGTTTTATAACATTCATGTGAGCTTCCAATGGACTATTTCAAACTGATAATATCACCAGTAGAAATTGGGTGAATGTAAAACACAGCTTGTATCATACAAAGAAATCCTAAACAGCTTAATGGTCTTTACCCTATGTTTCAGGAGATGATCAGGAGTATTTCAAATGTAGAAATGTGTTGCTCATTACATAAAATGCTAAGATTATAAACATTTTCTTCAATTTATTTAATTAAAACATATTTCTACAGGTAAAACAGATGGACAAGGGGGGACCCAGATTTGAACTAGGGACCTCTTAATCTGCAGTCAAATGCTCTACCACTGAGCTATACCCCCAATTCTGAAAAGTGATCATTTATTAATTCAGTAATATGTACAAAGTGGAAGCAACATGCAATCACCATCAAAGCAATGCATTTTCAGCCACCAAACCCTCCTTATAAGTTTAAGGGGTACAAAAGATGTCCTTTGTCTGCCTTGGTAAACTACAGTGAGGTTTCCATTCCAAGAATTCATACATTTTGTATCACATGTAGATCTTGGAACATGGAAAAAAAAACTTTTGTCAAATGCACAAATTCTGCAAAACGTAACTGCTTCTCTACTGCAGTTTGTTGATTTTGTGCTAAGAGCATAGTTAAACCCAATTGTTCATTGTTTTCTATATGAAATGATGATATATCCTATTGTTTCTTACAATGCATTGGGTTGAAAAACATTTTAACAGGATCTATTGAAGAGGGTATATGGTTATGAAACAGGGACTTCTTGAACTGCACTCCTACGCTCTACCACTGAGTTAAACCCTTCAATGCTGAAAACTGCCCTTTTTTAAAAAGGTGATAGAGTGGGTGACTGCATGGAACTTGTAGAACTAATGACATCTGTGCACTTCTGGTCAGCTGTACAAATTAATACATTTCATTAAGGGCATATTATTGGTTTCCGCCAAAGTTTTTATTACATTCATATGAGCTTCCAATGGACTATTTCAAACTGATAATATCACCAGTAGAACTTGGGTGAATGTAAAACACAGCTTGTATCATAGGAAGAAATCCTAAACAGCTTAATGGTGTTTACCCTATGTTTCAGGTGATGATCAGGAGTATTTCAAATGTAGAAACGTGTTCTCATTACATAAAATGCTAAGATTGTAAATGTTTTCTTCAATTTATTTAAGTAAAAAAATATTTCCACAGGTAAAACAGTTGGACAAGGGGGCACCCAGATTTGAACTAGGGACCTCTCGATCTGCAGTCAAATGCTGTACCACTGAGCTATACACCCAATTTTGAATTGGATATCTATATTAATTCTGTAATATGTACAAAGTGGAAGCAACATGCAATCACCATCAAAGCAATGCATTTTCAGCCACCAAATCCTCCTTATAACTATATGGGGTGCAAAGGATGTCCTTTATATGCCTTGGTAAAATACAGTGAGGTTTCCATTGCAAGAATTCATACATTTCGTATCACATGTAGATCTTGGAACATGGAAAAAAAACTTTTGTCAAATGCACATATTCTGCAAAATGGAACTGCTTCTCTACTGCAGTTTGTTGATTTTGTGCTAAGAGCATAGTTAAACCCAATTGTTCATTGTTTTGTATATGAAATGATGATATATCCTATTGTTTCTTACAGTGCATTGGGTTGAAAAACATTTTAACAGGATCTATTCGAAGAGGGTATATGGTTATGAAACAGGGACTTCTTGAACTGCACTCCTACGCTCTACCAATGACACAAACCCTTGAATGCTGAAAAGTGCCCTTTTTTTAAAAAGGTGATACAGTGGGTGACTGCATGGAAATTGTAGAACTAATGACATCAGTGCACTTCTGGTCAGCTGTACAAATTAATACATTTCATTAAGGGCATATTATTGTTTTCAGCCACAGTTTTATAACATTCATATGAACTTTCAATGGACTATTTCAAACTGATAATATCACCAGTAGAACTTGGGTGAATGTAAAACACAGCTTGTATCATAGGAAGAAATCCTAAACAGCTTAATGGTGTTTACCCTATGTTTCAGGTGATGATCAGGAGTATTTCAAATGTAGAACATGTTGCTCATTACATAAAATGCTAAGATTGTAAATGTTTTCTTCAATTTATTTAAGTAAAAAAATATTTCTACAGGTAAAACAGTTGGACAAGGGGGCACCCAGATTTGAACTAAGGACCTCTTGATCTGCAGTCAAATGCACTACCACTGAGCTATACCCCCAGGTCTGAAATGTTCATCTTTATTTATTTAGTAATATGTACAAAGTGCAAGCAACATGCAATCACCATCAAAGCAATGCATTTTCAGCCACCAAACCCTCCTTATAAGTAGAAGGGGTACAAAAGATGTCCTTCATCTGCCTTGGTAAAATACAGTGAGGTTTCCATTGCAAAAATGCATTCATTTTGTATCACATGTAGATCTTGGAACATGGAAAAAAACGTTTGTCAAATGCACAAATTCTGCAAAACGTAACTGCTTCTCTACTGCATTTTGTTGATTTTGTGCTAGGAGCATAGTTAAACCCAATTGTTCATTATTTTGTATATGAAATGATGATATATCGTATTGTTTCTTACAGTGCATTGGGTTAAAAAATACATTTTAACAGGATCTATTGAAGAGGGTATATGGTTATGAAACAGGGACTTCTTGAACTGCACTCCTACGCTCTACCACTGAGTTAAACCCTTGAATGCTGAAAACTGCCCTTTTTTAAAAAGGTGATAGAGTGGGTGACTGTATGGAACTTGTAGAACTAATGACATCAGTTCACTTCTGGTCAGCTGTACAAATTGATACATTTCATTAAGGGCATATTATTGGTTTCCACCACAGTTTTATAACATTCATATGAGCTTCCAATGGACTATTTCAAACTGATAATATCACCAGTAGAACTTGGGTAAATGTAAAACACAGCTTGTATCATACGAAGAAATCAAAAACAGCATAATGGTGTTTACCCTATGTTTCAGGAGATGATCAGGAGTATTTCAAATGTAGAAATGTGTTGCTCATTACATAAAATGCTAAGATTGTAAATGTTTTCTTCAATTTATTTAATTAAAAAAATATTTCTACAGGTAAAACAGTTGGACAAGGGGTCACCCAGATTTGAATTAGGGACCTCTTGAGCTCAAGTGAAATGCTCTACCACTGAGCTATACCCCCAGATCTTAAATGTTCACCTGTATTTATTCAGTAATATGTACAAAGTGGAAATAAGATGCAATCACCATGAAAACAATGCATTTTCAGTCACCAAACCCTCCTTATAAGTATAAGGGGTACACAAGAAGTCCTTTATCTGCCTTGGTATAATACAGTGAGGTTTCCATTGCAAGATTTCATACATTTCGTATCACATGTAGATCTTGGAACATGAAAAAAAAATCTTTTGTCAAATGCACACATTCTGCAAAATGTAACTACTTCTCTACTGCAGTTTGTCGATTCTGTGCTAAGAGCATAGTTAAACCCAATTGTTCATTGTTTTGTATATGAAATGATGATATATCCTATTGTTTCTTACAGTGCATTGGGTTGAAAAACATTTAACATGATCTATTGAAGAGGGTATATGGTTATGAAACAGGGACTTCTTGAACTGCACTCCTACGCTCTACCATTGACATAAACCCTTGAATGTTGAAAACTGCCCTTTTTTATAAAGGTGATAGAGTGGGTGACTGTATGGAACTTGTAGAACTAATGACATCAGTGCACTTTCTTGTCAGCTGTACAAATTAATACATTTCATTAAGGGCATATTATTGGTTTCCACCACAGTTTTATAACATTCATATGAGCTTCCAATGGACTATTTCAAACTGATAATATCACCAGTAGAACTTGGGTGAATGTAAAACACAGCTTGTATCATGTGAGGAAATCCTAAACAGCTTAATGGTGTTTACCCTATGTTTCAGGAGGTGATCAGGAGTATTTCAAATGTAGAAATGTTTTGCTCATTACATAAAATGCTAAGATTGTAAATGTTTTCTTCAATTTATCTAATTAAAAAAATATTTCTACAGGTAAAACAAGTGGATAAGGGGGCACCCAAATTTAAACTAGGAACCTCTTGATCTGCAGTCAAATGCACTACCACTGAGCTATACCCCCAGGTCTGAAATGTTCATCTTTATTTATTTAGTAATATGTACAAAGTGCAAGCAACATGCAATCACCATCAAAGCAATGCATTTTCAGCCACCAAACCCTCCTTATAAGTATATGGGGTGCGAAGGATGTCCTTTATCTGCCTTGGTAAAATAAAGTGAGGTTTCCATTGCAAGAATTCATACATTTCGTATCACATGTAGATCTTGGAACATGGAAAAAAAAACTTTTGTCAAATGCACAAATTCTGCAAAACGTAACTGTTTCTCTACTGCAGTTTGTTGATTTTGTGCCAAGAGCATAGTTAAACCCAATTGTTTTTTGTTTTTTATATGAAATGATGATATATCCTATTGTTTCTTACAGTGCATTGGGTTGAGAAACATTTTAACAGGATCTATTGAAGAGGGTATGTGGTTATGAAACACTGACTTCTTAAACTGCACTCCTACGCTCTACCATTGACATAAACCCTTGAATGCTGAAAACTGCCCTTTTTTAAAAAGGTGATAGAGTGGGTGACTGTATGGAACTTGTAGAACTAATGACATCAGGGCACTTTCTGGTCAGCTGTACAAATTAATACATTTCATTAAGGGCTGTAAGGATATTTGGCGTGTTACAGCACAGAGTACAGCACTACTGCACAGGTAGCATTTCTTTTGATGCAGCACCACCACATGGGTGTGGTGCATTGCTATATGTGTTGCCAGAGTAACATGGACATATAAGTAAAGACAGGCTATTCAGTCAAAGACAATTTTTACATATAAGATGCAAATCTATTTTTACAGTTAAAAGCACACATGTGCACATTCAAAATGCACACTATTTTTCACCTGAAATGCCTATGTTGCAAGAGACACATTTGAAAATTAATAACTAACCTTATTAATAACTAACCTGACTAATAAAACTTCATTTAACATAACCCACTAATAAAAATGTGTCTCCACTGCAGAATCAGGCCTACTCTGAAAGTGATCTTTTAAACGCACATTCATTTATTTTTCTCTGCTGCTCTGTCCACATAACTACAGGAAGCAAAGAGCTCGAAGGAACAGGAAATCAGTTTGTTACAAATGCCACTGTAGAAGTGAGCCATTGTGTAGTGAGGGAGGAGATGACATGACTGATTCTGATTGGAGCAGCGTCATAGCAAGTATCATGCTAGAGGCTGTGATTAGAACTTTGCTGGAGAAGCTTGAGGAGAGGGGGAGAACAATCGAGATCTGGCAGAGCTGGGAGAAGGATCTTTTACTGGCTGGGGCATTCCTGCTGCAAAAGCTGAGAGTTCCAGGCAATAACCCCGGTTTGAGAACGGCAGACGCTTGTTCTCACTGGGGTTGATTTTCAAGATGAGTGATGAAAACAACTATTTGCAAAATGAAGCAAACAGACTCCTTAAAAAGTGTAAGGACTTAGAACAGCAAATGTGCATTCCCAAGTCCCAGGAGAGGCGGCAGGGTACCGCATTCAATGGAGTGGAGGTGAATTCAGTTCTGCCCAAAGAGCTAGTTCTCCAGTGACTGGGCCGGTGACTGAACTTGGTTGCAGCACCCTTGGGGGATTTGATACTCCCATTGGGGGCAGCCACCAATCTCATACACCTGAAAACAGGATTGAATCACAAAGTAGTGCAATTCCATGCATTGCAACAAATAGCCCCATAAAAATAATGAAATCCAAAAAAGCCCTGATCAAACCATTTAAAAAGGGAGGTGAATGCTGCATTGAGGATCATTTAGAAGAGGTGCATGATATTTTTAAAGCACTCCAGATACCTAAGGAACAGTACAGACAATATTTTCATTTAACTTTAGATGCCCCGACGGCCAGCATCATAAGGGGATTAAATGAACAGCAGAATATTACCTGGGTGGAGTTTGAAAAAGAAATTAGGCGTCATTTTTCTCCTTTTCAGTCATTGCAGGAGGCAAAGAAAGTCGCTTACACAATCACTGCTGGACCTAATACATCCCCTCGCCAATTTTTACAAGACTTAAAAAGAGCATTTTCTCGCTTTGATGTATCTTTTGACCCAAATTCCAATGAGTTTAAAACTGCATACTTCTATGGGCTACAGAAAGACATCATATCCCAATTGGTCCGTGAATTTGACCGTGACAAGTCCCTTGAATGGATTGTACATCAAAGCACAAAACTATATGAGGTACTCTATTGTCAGGGTAGAGAAAGTGATAAAATGAAAGATACTAGAGCTAAATCTAAAGAACCCTCAGCCACAGTAATGGAAATCAGGTCAGCCAAAATGTCCCTTGAGTCTGCTCAAAGCCAAGGTAAAAATAATGTGACAACTGAACAAAGGGGTAATCAACAAAGATCGCCATTTCCTGTACCAATGTTCCAATCACGTGATCCTAGTAATAGGGAGAGCTACATCAGCCCTAGGTATTTAGGGGACAGACCCCGGGTAGGATATCGGCCTGATATGGCAGGTATGAACAATAACCAGAGACAAAATCAAGATCAAAGAAATGATGGTCCCTACCAGTCATTGGGGACACAGAGCAGATTTGATCCCAACACCATGATATATGGTAATCAGGATAGACCCCGATATGTGGATCGATTTACTGATAATGGAAATCAACATAGGGGCCAGTACCCACAATCTGAGAGACAGGACATGAGGCAAAACATGAACTACAATCCACGTCAGTAAAATGATTCCCCACCAGGGGACTATAATCAAAGGATGGGTGCACCCCGCGCCCCTCCTCAAATGAATCAAGAGTTCAGAAACCATCCCAACCGACATCAATCACCTGAGAGGTATCAGAATAGATCCAATCAGGGGGAAAACAACCAATATCGACCTAGGCCACAGAAAGAGGATTCTAGAGAGATGGAAAGGTTCCAGTGCCTTGAGGCCCAAGTGAAAATGTTAGCTGAGCAAATAGGAAAGCTCTATACAGCGCAAAAACAACCTTCCAAAGAGGGGGCTGATGGCCATAGCAATGACCGGGGGGCTTCCGAAAAGTGACTAAGTACTCATGATAACTGCAGTGCCAAAATGACAGATTGCTCTGATATAATTTTGCTTAACAACTCTGAGATGCCTAATGAATTAAAAATGAAAGTGCCAGTAAATGAACATGTGACAGAAAGTGCAACTACTTCTAAAAAAGAGGTACGGTTTAACCTAGAGCTAAATAAAACAGTAAAGATGTGCACAAATGAAAAAGAAACATTAGGAATTCTAAAAGAACAAAGGGACAGATTTAAGAAAAATGACTCATTCATGGGGAATACCAGTGAACAGGGAGTAAGTGGGGATGCTATAGCTCCTTCCCTGGGCAAGCAAAACAATGACCAAACACAGGCAGAAAAAGGGAATACTCAAAAGGAGGGTACAAGTCAATCACCTGAAGAATTCTTTGAGCCACATATTTTTGAAGAGGCTGAAAGGGCTGGTATCACACTAAATGATCACAAATGCACAGAATTAAAAAATGACAAATTGCTGAATGATGTTGTTACACATGTTCAGTTGGAAGGTTGTAGTGTGGTCTCTGATGTTACCCAGATGGATGGGCGAACAGTGGCCACACTCCAAAAAACCTCTGATCATGGAGAAATGAATAAAGTCTCTCGCGCAGAAATGGGTAAAAAGGAGGGAAAAATGTCTTTCCATTTACCAATGTGCTTAGCCAAAAGTGAAAAAGGCCTGAGAAAGGTGAGCCCTGAAATCAGTAAGAATTCACACTTCTTATGTATATTAGAGGAAGTTGAGCACAAATATTATGCACCCATCACTGTAGAAGAAAAATGCCACACCTTTGCTATGATTGACACTGGCACACAGGCCACAATTATGTCCAAGGAGCTGGTAAAGAGTATCAATGAAGGGAGATCCCCACAGAGTCAGATCACAGTGAAGGAAAATCAAGGTCCAGTGCATAACTTTAATGGGGAGGAGGTGCCCATCATAGGTGTAACTGAGGTTGACATAAAAATAGGAAAGCACAGAATGAAACAAGAGGTATTGATCACATCTATTTGTGAAATTCCATTTCTGATGGGGACAGGTTGCTTGAAAAGATTGTCTCCTCTCATAGATGGGGTGAATGGAGTGCTGTGGTCCTTAACCAAAAAACCATTGAGGCTTAAGAAACTAAAATCACAAAACAGCAACATAAATGAATGCCACACCGTTGCCAAAACAAATGATGCTGTGGAGGTATAACTCCAGAATAGTTGCATACCTAGTGTCACTGTTATATTAATGTGTCAAGACAAAATGCAGAGCGACAATGAAAAACTACCTGTACAAATATACTTGGACCCAAGGAAAAATTGGCAGACTGCCATAGATGAGCACACATTACGTTTTTATTTAAAAGAGAAAACATGCAAACAGAATATTGCTCCTAAAACAGATTCAGAAAAACACATTACCACTCTGGCAGAAATACACATGGAAGATGAGCAACCATGGGTTCATGTTGGTATAAATGACTATTTTAAAACAATAAAAGGCACTTTAGCGCTTGGACATGAAAGGAGTTTCATTAATGAGAAATTATTGCAAAAAATAATGGAGAGGGAAAAAATCCCGAAATTTAGGATTAAAAACCAATATGTTTCTGGGTTGGACAGTCCAGACTTTGAAAACCGAATTGCAGGCAGATGCATGCTTAAAATTAGCATTGGGCAGAAAACAATTTACCATAATGTATGGATAGTGAGTGGAGCACAAAATGAATTTTACATGGGCAATGACATCATGCACAGAATGTGTATGGTGTTAGATTTCCTTAATCAAAAAATATGGTCACGCCTAGGTGGTCCGGCACCTGAATTTGAAGACAAAAGAAGGGCTTATCATTGTGCACAACTGGTTCCTTATGCAATCGAATTACAAATGAGGAAAGATACTATTATTCCTGCATTTACAAAACAGTTTGCAATAACACTGAAATGCAAAAATGGACAGCAGATGAAAGACTCTGATGCATTTGTATGCCTGAATGAATCCATAAAACAGCAAGGCCTGGATTATGAATACATTCCATTGGTAGATATTGGTGAAGGATCTGTAAAAATTATGGTAAATAATAAAGGTTGTCAGGATATTCATTTAGAGAAAAACTCCCCATTAGGAATGGCCATACAAAAATCACATTATACGACAGATTTAAATAACATGGTGATTGGAAATATCCCTGAAAAGTATGTAGATGCCAAGGGTGAGTTGCCAGAACACCTGGACTCTCAGCCCAAAGGAATATTTAAAATTCATTCTGTGTATCCTTATGATTCAAATGAGACAGTGTGCTGCCATCAAGAGGATTGCATAATATTAATTTAAATGAAAATGAAACAGAAAATCAGCCCATTGAAGTGGAAGCTGATATGCCAAAATATTTAAAAGTGGCAGCTTTACAAAAAGACACAGCCACACAGTTAGAGGAAAGCGCCGAGATTCCCTTACCAGAAGATTTTCCAGAATTTTCCAAAATGGTAGAAGAGCAGATCTCCTTAGCGGATGCGTGTGACAGCAATGAGGATAGGGACAATCTGAGGGAGATATTTATGGAGTTTAAGGATGTATTTACAAAAGATGCTTATGATTGTGGTTTAACTGATATACATGTGGCCACACTACCAGAAGGGTGTAGCAGAAGTCCAGTGTTTGTACGCCAGTATAGACTACCGCTGGCATGTTTAGAATCATTGGCCGAGATTATTAAAAATTTGGAATCGCGGGGAATCATCAGGCCCATTCATAGCACATCCAATAAACCTATTTTAGGTGTGTTAAAGCCAAATGGTCAATGGCGGCTATGTGCAGACTTGAGAGAGTTAAATAAAAGAGTACCAGTATCTAGATGGCCACTGCCATTCCTTGATCAGGGCCTAGCTCAGGTACATGGTTCAAAAGTATTTACCACATTAGATCTCACCTCTGGATATTGGTGCATGCCATTGGCAGAGGAGATACAACATTTATTTTCCTTTACATTTGACAGGACTCAATATGCCTGGCTTAGAGCTCCGTTCGGGTACATCAATAGTGGGAGTGAATTTGGCATATTTTTGAGAAAGGCCATGCCAGATGCAGCGGAAAGAGGAACAATAGTTTACGTGGACGATGTCCTGATAAAAAATGAAAGCCTGAAAAGCCATTTTGATGAAATAAGACATGTGCTTGGCCAATTGCAGAAAGCAGGCGCCAAAGTATCTTTGCAAAAAGCACAATGGTGCAAGAAAAAAGTGAACTTTCTAGGGCATGAAGTGACTGAACATGGGCTAAATCCACAAAAGAAGAAAATAGAGGCCATACAAAGATTAAAAGATCCTAAAAATGTGAAAGGAGTAAAAAGTTTATTAGGGATGACAGGCTATAACAGAAAGTTCATTGAAAATTATGCAGAAATCACTCAACCATTGACTAAACTGCTTAAACTGAATACTCCCTGGAAATGGGAAAAAGAGCAGTCTGATGCCGTGGCTAAATTAAAGTAATGTCTTGTAAAGGCACCATGTTTGGCATATCCCATAAAGTACAGGGATTTCTTTATAGAAATAGGTTTTTCTGAACATTGTATGTCAGCAGTGTTATCACAAAAACACAATTTGAATCACAAAACCATTGCCTATACAAGTAAGGCATTGTCCCAAGTTGAAATGAAATTTAATGAATGTGAAAAGGCCCTATTAACCACTGTGTGGGCGCTACAACATTTCCGCCCCATTGTTCAGGGAGAAAAGGTGATTATTGAAACAAATCATCAACCTTTGCAATTTTTAGAGAGTAAAAGAATTAGATCAGGTAATCTAGCGCAGTCCAGATTCACTTCATGGACGCTGGCATTACAAGGTTTTCCTGTAGAAGTGAGATATGGACAAAATAAAAAGAACCCAATTGCTCAAGGGTTAGCTGACTTACATGACTGCGCAGCTGAACAAATACCAAATGAAATGGAAGTGGAAACTAGTTTGCAGGAATTTGAACAATCACCACACAAAGCTTTTGATGAAAAAACATGCAAGGATTTGCCAACTGTATATGTGGATGGTTGTGCTTTTCACATTGAAAATGACCGTAATAAACAATTAGTGGCAGGAATAGGAAATGTCTGGTTGAAATGTGAAGGCGTCCCCAGTATAGGGATGAGGATTGGAGATAGGAGCAGTCAGGTGGCGGAATTGGCAGCCATTTATAAAGCAATTACTATTGCAGTTGATAAAAAGTTCAGTGAAATTGTCCTGGTGACTGATTCTGACTATGCACGGAATAGCTTTGTGGAGTATTTGCCTGGTTGGAAAGCAAGAGGCATGGTTACATACAACAAAAAGCCACTTAAACATGGAAAAATGATACAAGCCATAGACAAATTGGTGTCAGAGAATAATTTAACAATATACTGGAGAAAAATTCGTGGCCATTTAAAAACACCAGGAGAGGATAAGGAGGGAAATGATAAGGCAGACCACCTGGCTAAGATTGGGGCTGTGATGGGAGAATTGCTACCTATTGATTATTTAATGGATGGAATAAAAATTGATGCAGTAACATGTTCTAAAGCACCAAAGGAGGTAGATCAACCAGTGGTACAGTGGAGTCATGACACGCCAGACCAAGATTTGATTGAGGCACAAAAGAATGATCGAATTTTGGGAATCTATTATAATCATTTGATAGATCCTGAACAAAATCCTTTAACAGAAAATGATTGTATGGGAAAAGAAGAGTTGAGGGTGCTATTAAAGAACAAAACACGAATTAGATTACAGGATGGACTCATGATTAGAGAGTCCATAACAGGACAAATACAGTGGGTGGTACCCCTTTCATTCAGAGGGCTAATGCTACACCATGCACATGATGCCATAACTGCAGGCCATAGAGGTTCACAAAAAACATTGGAAATACTGAAAGATTATGCTTACTGGCCACATATGTCCCAAGATGTGGAATTATATACTAGAGGATGTCTAGTATGCGCCCAATTTAAAGCTGCTTCACCAATGCATAGAGTCCCATTAATGAAAAGAGGCCTAACTCTTCCATGGTCAGATTTGCAAATAGACTATGTAGGGCCTTTAAAAAGGTCGAGCAGAGGAAACCGTTATATTTTATTTATTTTTATTTTAAGTGTGGTATGTTTGATGTCCTGCACCAGATTGTAGTGCGCAAACAGCAGCCACATTGCTGGTGAACCATGTGTTCTCAAGGTTTGGGTTGCCACAAAGAATTGAGTCAGACAGAGGAAGTCATTTCACAAGTATTCTAATGAGTAAGGTATGGAAAATACTGGGTGTGAAAAGAAAACTACATATTGCATATCGGGCGGCCTCTTCAGGTGGAGTTGAACGAAGCAATAGGTCTGTTGTGGATATTTTAAAGAAATTTATGGCAGAAGCAGGTTCCAGCTGGGATTTACGTTTACCGTTGGTTTTGATGGCAATCAGATCAACCCCTGCCAAAGCAACAGGTGTTAGCCCCCATGAGGTCTTGACAGGTAGGAAAATGGTGTTACCACAACACCTACTATACAGAAAACATGAGCAAACACTTGTGAGTGCATCCACAGTTCATGAATATATTGATGAACTGAGGAGGCATTTGCAACATGCATTTGCTTTTGTGCAGAGAAATCTGGAAAGAGCTGCTGACAGTGAAAAGTCTTATTATGATAAAAAGACATCAGTAAAGGAATACAGTTTTGGGGATCAGGTGTACAAGTTTCATTTTGGAAAAAGTAAACAGAAAAATTCTAAATTTCTAGCAGCCTGGCAGGGGCCATTTCGAATTATAGATAAGGTCTCTCCTGTGGTTCATAAAATTTTGAAAAATTAAGGTGAAACGGCGATAAAGCAGTTTGTCCATGTAAATCAGATCAAACCATGCCATCCCAGACACGAGATCAGGCGGCTTGAGCATGTAGAAACAGAAAGCCCTGGGGCTACTACCCGCTGATGCACACAATACAACATAAAGTCCCTTGAACACAAAAAGAGAAAATAAATGGATATGAAGTGGGAGAATGGAAAAACAGGCTCCCGTCCTTCCCCTCTCGCGCCTGGCCTAAAGGATCACAGCCCAGGCACCCGCCACGAGAAGAGTTTGCCCATCTACCAGACGACCAAATACCCTGGTACAGGAACATACGGATGTGTCCATCTGCCTGCCCAGCAGCACGCCCTGCCCATGCCGACACCTGCGGCACGGATCAACTAGATTAAAACCTACACGTCGTTAGAGATGCCATGACGACCTAGCCAACGGTCAGCACACCTGTGCAAATATACACACTGGACACTCCCGCAGCAATCTACACGAAGAATACACACAGTGCTATGACGTAGGCGACAGACATACTCACGGACGTGCATCTTTATTATTTTTCACATAGGCTCTCAAAATGCAGAAACGCAAGACGCATCATGAAATCATCTAAACAGTTCCACCTATACACCAGGCCTAAGTAGGCCGCAAGCAAGAGCTTCCATGGACGTTAAAAGAACAAGAGTCAGGTTGCTGATCCTGCAGAATGAGCCCGGTGAAAGCAGACAGCCAAGGTCGCAATGTTGCAAACCGACATTCCGAAAGCAGACCATCAAGGACACGATGTTGCAACCTCGCACGCCGCGCACCAACGTTAAAGTCACACCTGAAAATTAAACCAGGCACACAGTGGAAAAACAATATTAATTGTGCAGAAGTCTGCCTCAAACACGGTCCCACCTCACGTGACCAAGCTGAACCTGACAGGATGCCAAGCCCAGGAGAAAGAAGGCGTCTGGATCCTTCGGTACAAGACACAGGCAGACACACTTAAAAGGCTCAATGGACATCTGCGACAGTCGGAGTAGTCGGCCTTCTTGCTCATGAATAAGTCCTCACATTGTCTGCACGTACTCATAGTGAAACATTGTTGCAAATGACAGGTACACCGAGAGCTGGAAACAGCGATGGTCCCAGGCTGGGAAGCTCGCGGGCGCACCAATCAGAACATGGGGCTGTTATCACTGATGCCATTAACATTGACCAATCATCAGGAGTCTTCATGTAACAATTCTCATGTATCTAATTGTAGGGACAACCCAGTATATCACCTGACTAACCCTTGTCCACTAATATTGTTCTCTATACGTATGCTATACTAACCCTACCACTCGAGCAATTAAGAGTGGCGATAGGTTTTTTGCTAACTTTCTAAGGTGACGCAAGTAGCGCGTCATACTAAGGTAAAAAGGGCCTGCGAGCCCCACGATTGTGTGTGTGTCAGGACGGACGCGTACGATCCTTGACCCATCCCTGCCGTTTTTGTTTAATAAACAGCAGAGTCACATTGCTTCTTGTGTGTGTCTCATACTCTATCTCATCTGGGATATACAGGAGGAGTTGGGGCCTCCCTGCCCGGAGGTCTGCGGACGGCCCGGCCGACCCCGGCAGAATTTCCCCCCGACAAGTTGGAGGCACTGCTGAGATCTGTTTAAGATCCGCCTTTTTATTTTTTTACTTTTTCCAGGCACTCCAGTTGCGAGGAGGCCCGGGGGCGCGGCCCCCTCTGCCGTCGCCCCCTTCTGAGGACTACAGGACCATCGCGGAGCTGCAAGAAGACCGGACAGCGCAATCCGGATATTGGCCCTCGGGAGCCGGTTGAGAAGTATCCCACCCGCGGTTGGCGAGTGTCCAGACGTGGTCCAGACGAGGGGAGGTGACGAGCCGCTTGGACGGGTGCACGCAGTCGAGCGGCCCCGCATCAAGAGAACTTGGTGAGCATGCCACGCACAACAAGCAATGTGAAATTGTGAGGGAGGGGGGAGGAATTAAATACGGGAGGCGGGAGGTGTTGCACAGGTGCGCGGCGAAGGTTTGACAACTTAGTGTTGGAAATAGAATGAATGGTAGTCGAACAAGTGCGAGAGCAGTCGACTACGTTACGCGAGAGAGGGGGGCGGAGCACGAAAACATCACGTGCGGCCGCTCGTAGAAACTGATTGGCCTAGGTAGCGACTACGTGCAAGGGTGGGTGTGTGTGGTTTCCTACGATTTGGCATTTATTGATCAATGAGTAGATGAGGATCCCTATTGTTCGAGCAGGAAACTCGATAGATAGATGACGTTTCCCTGTAGGCGGTAGCAAGTTAGTGCCTAATACGGAAGATAATTGGCTGGTTAAGCCCTCCTGTCGAGGGGCGTATCACACGCGAGGCGACGCAGCGTGCGCAGTCCGATTATATTATTGATTTGATTACCTTGTTCCAGGAGTGACAGGAAGACAGCTGTAGGGTTAACGGGGGTAGATTGCAAGTGTATTTTGAACTTAAAGAATATATAAAGAACTTATCAGTAGCTCGAAGAGATCGGTGATGTCACCAGTAGGGCTTTCATAGGATATCGCGAGCACAAGGAATCTTCGTCTTGAGAGTGGTGGGGAAGAGAACTGTGGTAAGGGAGTGGAAACGGAGATAAACGGTAATGAGTTGATCGGGGAAAGGCGAAACGGGGGACGTGGCTGCGCACGGAGAACGCCGGCCACGGCAAAGTGTAGAAGGGGGAGGAGCACGTGAAAGTAGGACAACTGTATAAGAACGCCATAAAGGGGTACGCAGCCGCAGGGGGCTACGTGCGCCTCGGCCGCAGGGGGCCGTAAGGGTGTTGTATAAAGAAAGAAAGACAGAAGAAAATATACAAATTTAACATACTATATTTTTTATAATTTTCCTTAGCGGACTATCGTAAGTCCCCAAACTTACGGGGCCAGGTAACAATATAAGGCTGTATATTGTAAACTACTAGTGAGATAAATTGCTACCAGATAGGGGAAGGGTAGCAAGTGGAGCGCTACTATGTCATACGGGACAGGATCGGGAGGGTGGGGGAACACCCTCACTACCCCACTACAACACATATGCACAACACTGCCACCCCATAGGGAGAAACTGATTAAGTATAGCATATAATGGACCCAGGGGACGGATAACAAAATGCTAATACCGTGGCCGCCTAATGGTAGCTTCGATCCATCTGCCCAACATTCACTATTAAACCATATGCACAATACATATAAAGGGAAGAAGTTGGCAAACCACGTGGAAGTGTTTAACTTATGGAGGATGTTCCATGGGTCCCGACCAGGACCAAATGAAATGTTCACTATGGGGGAAATACCGGAAGAAAAAGAGATTAAGGAGGAAGGAGAGGATGGGAAACAGGGGAGTGGGGACCCAAAGACCAGGAGGAACAGAGGAGAGGGAGGAGAAAAGAATAATAAAACAGATGAGATAAAAAAGGAACCGAGCAACAAGATACCCATAGCAAAGGGAGTGAAAACAGAGGGAGGGGGGTTGTACCCTTTAAGAGAATTAGGAGAAATAGAAAGAGGACAGTTAAGGGCGGCTGAGGGATACTCGAACCCGGCATACAGCCCTCCACCATATGTGGCTCATAGGAAAATGCCAGCAGGGGAGGGGAGGACTGGAGAAGACCAGACTGTGGAAATAGGAAATGATGAGTGGGTAGCTGCACAGATATTATTAAAATTACGAGGTTCATTAACAGGAGACGAGAAGGAGGTAGTAAAGAAAACAGACGAGGATAATGCAAGGGAGAGTGAAATGAGGGGGGATGAGCTGTTACGACAAAAGGGAGAGATTTTGGAGGAACGACTAGCAAAATTAAGGGATGAGCAGAATGAATTGATCAAGCAGCTTGAGAGGGAGGAGAAAGAGAGAGCGAGGAAAAGGAAAGAAGGTTAGAACGAATTGGAGAAAATACGGGAACGAACGGAGGAGCAAAGGAGAGAAGCTGAAAGGGTAAAAGCAGCAGCAGAAAGGGTATCAAGAGTAGTACTGCGAGAAAAGAAAAGGGAAGAAGAAGAAAAAGAAAAAGAAATGGCAATGTGGAAAAGGAGGTTACTATCAGAAACAACTAAGAAATACGAAGAAGGGAGGGTGATAGAGAGTATAGTAGAAAGAGAAAGGGTGAAATGAGAAAGGAAGAAGGTGGATGAAAGAATACTAGAACAGATGAGAAGTGAAGTAATGGAGGAATTAAAAAGGAAAAGGGAGGAAAATAGTAGGGAGATGGAGGAGAGAAATGAAGGAGAAGGAGAAGATAGGAGAAGGGAGAGTGGAGCATGGGGGGATGTATATAGAAAAACAGAAGTAGCAACAACATCAGCACAAAGGGGAGCGGTTGATAAAGGAGACGCAGGAGAACTGGACCTAATAGACTTACAAACAGTAACGATCAAGGGGAAAAAGACAGAGTGGGGGTTGCCGTTTATGACTGACTTTTGTAGTGAGGAAGAAGAAGGAGTGGAGAAGGAAGGAAGAAACAGTGAAAGGGAAAGTTTAGATAAACTATACATCACCCGGACCAACACAGACTCACCATGGATCAGTAGGAGAAAGGATGAGCTGGAGAGAAGTGAGGAGGGAGAGCGAGGAATAGTGGAAAGACAGACACATGAGGCAGCACCATCCCCATCCCCATCACACCTCTCCCCATTGCACCCTACATGCTCAACCACCTCACGCTCGTTACGCAAAATAAAACTCGCGCCCTTCACAGATGAACTGACACCCTATGCATGTCGGCTTAGAGACCTCCCTAGTCGCAGGCAGGAAAGACGAATACACATGCCCACATTAAATACAGGAAAAGATGGGAGAAGGGGAAAAGATGGAGAAGAAAGAGTTACGAGCAGGGGAAATACAGACGAAATTGAAGATGTAGAAGAAAGGGAAGAGGAGGAAGGGTGTGAGGACTCGATATTATGGAACACAAAGGGTGAAACGAGACATAACTTAATGCCACTTTTAGAGAGAGGAGGGGTTAGACCGCAGTATGTCCTTTGGAAGCATACCGATAAAGAAAATATAAAATGCAGGCTCCCATCATTAAGTGGAGGTGCGGGTAAGTGGATATATGAAATGGAAAAACACACCGCAGGACAGAAACTGGCAGTAGGAGATGTAAAGGGCCTGTTAATATCAATATTAGGGGATAGAGCGGATGACATTTGGAAGAGAGCGGGATTCCATGGGGTAACAATAACAAACACATCGCATGATGGGGCACCATTCGCAAACTGCAGACATGCACTATGGCAGGCACTGAGGGTACAGTACCCAGACACATCAGACATAGGAGCAATTACCTCACGCAAGATGCGTGGGAATGAAGACCCTGTTGATTATATCCAGGAGATCCAAGAGAAGTGGCGCATGGAAACTAGAGAGCAATGGGATAAAACACCAGCAATATTCTATCATATACTAGTACAAGGGCTCCGAGAAGAAGTTCAGAAACAACTAAAGAAAGTAGTGGGAATGGAAGCAAAACCATGGCCAGAAATACAACTGACTATAGTGCATCATTGCAGGACATGGCAAGGAAAAATGAAACAAAAGGAAGAGGACAGGAAAACGGAAGAGGCTAAACTAGTACAGAAAAAACTTACTAAATACACAATGGAAGGGGCACTAATAACTACGCCCACAACAATGACCCAAAGCCCCACACAAGTAGTGGCTGCACAAGATTCCGCCCAAATACCACCTTCACAGAATGTAACACAACAGGCGCCACCAATACAACCATACACGACCAACATGGGAGGAGGACATACAATGGCGGGAGTTGGGTATTATAATTATAACAGGGGGAGAGGAGGATTTATGAGGGGGAGAGGATACGGATATAACACCCAACAACAGGTGGGAGGACTTAGAAATCCCTACCCCACAGGGCAACCAGTATACCAGGACAACACAGGGAGCTTCCCATGGCAGAGTAGGGAACCACCGGTGTGTTGGAGTTGTGGACTATTGGGGCACATGTCACGCACGTGTAGAGTTAGACCAGGAACACCATCATGGAGTGAACAGGGACAACCAAGGCCCTCACAGGAACAGCAGGGCCTACAACAACAGCAGCCGTTGCAACAGGGAAATGAACAACAACAACAAATAACACAACAACAGCCAAAGACATATTCACTGCCACAACAACAGGTAGCGATGACACAACAACCCCAAGCACAACAAACACAACTGGGTAGGGTGACGGTCTTGGGACACAACCCTTACACAGGAAATGGCCAATCATTGTACCCTCAATAGAACTGCCCACAGACGGCCTTGGTGTGTCCCATCCTGTCAGTAACACCTAATAGTGCGGAGGAGCCACGCATAGAGGTAACGATAGGTGACAAAAAATTATCATTCCTTGTTGACACCGGGGCAACCCGGTCCTGCATAAGGGAAGGTAAATTTAAGATGTCAGGCGAAGCCATGAACACCCAAGGATTCTCTGGGGCTAGAGGGTTGGTTCCCTTTACTGATAACATTCCCTTATCTATTGGAGATTATGATCTGTCAGTTCCACTTCTATATTATAGTGCCTCACCAGTAAATATACTGCGGAGGGACATAATGAACAGGTTGAATATGACGATATCCTTTACTGAGGACGGCATAATTTGCTCTACTCCAGGGATTAACATGCTCACAGCATGACAGATTATGCAAGCATACTGCAGACAGACAGCGATTAGGGCGGAGCCAGTATATGGCGAACTATTCCAGTATGGAACAGATATGGCAATTGCATGGATGCCAGGGATAGACGGGAAAATATGGAGGAGGCCAGCAGCTTATCTGTTCAGACCAGAAACACCTGTTAATGAACCAGAAGGAAAGGTGGTCCTAATGGACATTGAGAGCATTATTGCAACAGCTGATTACATTGCTGTACATGCCCAAGACAGAGAAGGAAGAGCATGGAGGGCCGTGATAGCATTAACAGAAGGATGTAGGCTCACCCAGGTGTCAGATGAGGAGCTGTTTTCAGATGAAAAGGAAGAAGGTGAAATGGTGTTTATGATGAGTGTGGAAATATGGCTAAGAGTGGCTTACAAACAAGTAGCACAGAAAATTGCAATGGCACTTGAGGCACCCCAGTCCCCTTCTTTAAGGAGGATATGTCAAAGGTACCCAAATCATTGTGGACTACTGGCCCCTCTGACGTGGGGTGCATAAAAAGTATAGGGGGAGTAAGGATAACATTGAAAAAAGGTGCAATACTCCCCAGAGTAAAAGAGTACCCACTGTCAAAAGAGGCAGATGAGGGCATATATGAAACCATAACGGCCCTTATAAATAATGGCATATTGGTCCCCTCGGAATCACCATGTAACACGGATGTGTACCCTGTACGCAAGGCTAAAGGGGGGTCTTGGCGCTTCATACAGGATCTCAGGCCGTTGAACAACATAGTAGAAGCGGAATATCCTGTAGCAGCAAACCCGGCCACGATATTGTGTGGCATTCCAGCAGAGGCATCACGATTTACAGTGATCGACCTTAAAAATGCTTTTTTATCAATACCATTACACCCAGACTCACAAGATCTGACGAGCTTCACTTACAGAAACACAAAGTGGAAGCACACTAGATTGCCACAAGGGTATTGCGAATCACCCTCAATTTTCAACAGAGTAATACAGATGGATTTGAGTAACATTGAAGTGGAAAGCACAGTGTTGCAGTATGTGGATGACATAATAATTTGCAGTACAAACGAAAGAGCATGCAGAGAGGACTCCTTAAAGATGTTGACAATATTGGCTGAAAAAGGCTACAAGGTAGACATGGAAAAGATACAGTACTGTCAAGAACAGGTACTTTACATTGGTCAGCTTATATCCCAACATGGAAGAAAGATTGCACCACAAAGGGCACAGGCCATTTCAAACACTCCAATGCCACAAACTGTGAGGGAACTGCAGCAGTTCCTGGGGCTGTGCAACTACTGTAGAGCGTGGGTATTTGATTACAGTTCGTACATAGGACCCCTGCTTGAGGCGTTAAGGGAAGCTAATAAAGGGGAGAAAAAGCTGGGGTGGACGATGGAAATGAAAGAGGCTTTTGATGAATTGAAAGATGCGATATCAACTGCTCCAGTACTGGCATCCCCAGACTATGAGCGACAATTTTTTATATTTTCACATTGCGACTCAGCAGTAATGAAAGCAGTGTTGGCTCAAAAAACAAGCATGGGCTACAAACCAGTACCATTTTACAGAGGCCACTTAGATCCTGTGATGTTAGGTCACTTCCCTTGCGAACAAGTTCTCGCCGCAGCTGCTTTTGCGGTGGAAAAGGCATCAGCAATCACCATGGGGTGCCCAACTACACTGTTTGTGGAACATGCACTATGTGCGATATTGAATAAACCTAAGTCCACCCTAACCACGCAGAGGGCATCAGGTTATGAGATCATTTTATCCACAGCTGAACTATCAATTGTTAGATGTAGCACGGTCAACCCTGCAAGGTTCCTAGCAGAAGTAATTGAGGAGGGAGATTATGCCCATGACTGTACGGAAATAACTGAAATGTACTCATGTACTAGAAAGGTTGAAGAAAACGCACTGGAGGGTGGTGAGCTCTTATTTATTGATGGGTCATCAACTATCGATCAAAGGGATGGTATAAGGAGAACCGAGGCAGCAGTGATAAAAATGATGGCGGTACCGGTGTGTGTGGCAATGAAATGTGTACAATTACCACAGCATTACTCCGCTCAAGCAGCGGAATTAGTTGCACTGATCTTGGCATTGAAGGAAAGCTTTGACAAACGAGTGACCATATACTCCGACAGCGCATATGTTACATCCACTGTCCACTCAGGGCTGTCGAAATGGAGAAGAAGAGGGTTTAGGAGAGCTGATGGCACCCCAGTGCAACATGCTCTCTTATTATTGAAGTAATAAATGACCCCCAAGAATTAGCTTTAGTAAAATGCACCGCACACACCAATGGTGAAGACCACGTCTCAAAGGGGAATGCAGCAGCAGACGCACATGCGAAGTATGCTGCATACTTTGGTGAGATATGGAACCCCCCAGAGTCACAGAGAGGGAGAGGGAGGGGAATGGCTAAGGAGATGTTGATAAGAGAAGGGTACACCCATCTCCCAGCCACACAGATTATGGAGCTACAAGCGGCTGCACCAATGGCCGAAAAAGAAATATGGGTAAAAAGAGGATGCACAATGTCACCAACTGACGCACTATGGCGCCAGGGTGGCACTGGAAAGGTTGTAATACCATTGGCACTTTTGAACACTGCCCTGAGCCAACTACATCATCCAGCCCACACAGGCAAGGAAGTAATTGCAGCACGAATTAGGGAAGACTGGTTCTGCCCCGAGTTAAATTCTCATGTGTCAAATTTTATCAGTAATTGTCTCACATGTCAACAGTTTACGGCAGCCATACTCTAAAGGTGGTAAGAGGTACTATACCCCGGCCAGAGGGACCTTTCCGGCATCTCCATATTGATTATGTTGATATGATCAACATATGTCAAGGAAATAGGTATATGATTGTAGTAGTATGCCCATTCTCTAGGTGGATTGAAGCAGGGCCCTGTTCACACCCAGATGCATTTAGAGCAGCTTAATTCCTAGTGAGGGAGGTCTTCCCAAGGTGGGGAGTGTGCGAAGTGTTAAGGTCAGACAATGGCCCACATTTCGCAAATGAAATGTTCCAGCACATCACCTCCTTGCTGAACATAAAGCATAAATTTGCATGTGCATACCACCCACAGGCCAACGGTGTATGTGAACGCCTGAATGGCCTATTAAAGGAGGCAATTGCAAAGATACAGCAAACAACAAAGAAGAGTTGGTTATATTGCCTTCTATTAGCCCTATTTGAGCTAAGGAATAGACCAGGGTCCGACCACCACCTCACCCCACACGAGGTGGTTACCGGACGTCAAATGCGCCTTCCCCTAACGCCAACATCAAGAGCATTTACCGACCACGAAAGCACAGCGAGTGTTCTTGGTGATGAAATGTACCAATATGTGTCTTCTTTGATTACTAGTGTAGTGTTTGTGTCTCAACAGCTCGAGCGCACACGGGGCGGGTCTAACAGCAATCAACAAGAAGACGCGGATAAAGAATTGGAAAAGGAAAGACTGTGTAAAGTTGCTAAAGGTGACCACGTACTACTTCGCAATTTCAATAGGAAATGGAATAGTGCACGATTTACTGGCCCCCATCTGGTAGAGGAGGTATCAACGAGAGCAGTAAAGCTACAGGACAAGCGTGCCTGGAACCACCTACACGATGTAAAGATCTACAAACTCCAGACCCGCCCCAGCACCACCGACAGGTCCATTGGGAGAACAGCAACAACATCACCAACAGAGGAAGAAAGTTCTACCACAGCTAACGACCCAAGTGTTCCCATACCCTGTCAATCCCCAGATTCCCCAGAGACAATAACTGAAGAAGAAAAGGGTGATCCCCATACTGCCCACCCCATGGTCACACGCTCAAAGAGTAAAAATACTTCTGCAAGTTGAGCCCAACCCCCCTGCCCATTGACCCCTACCCCCACTACAAGTAATAACTGAACTAAAGGACATTGTGTTGCACAAGTACACATGTAAACACGTGAATGCTCTCTTTTCTTTTCTCTCGCACATGCAGGAACTGCGTATTATTGTACTGCTAAGAAAATAGATAACTAACAAATTCACTGCCCAGGAGTAGATGGTACCCTCAGACGATAACTACCCAGAAGAATTGTCACACCAATTTGTATATGAAGTAAAAAGGCCAACGTACCTGAAAAGGAGAAGGGTACGTGTCTACTACACAGCATTCCTCTTGGCCATAGAATATTCAATGCCCCACCTCCACCCATACTTGCCTGTCCTAAGAGATAGATCGCTTAGAATAGCGTGGGAACAGCTCTTCGCCTGGGCACTGAATGACTATTTGATAGGGAGAGCTTAAATAACAACAACTAACATTTAATAACCAGCATATTGAGAATTTTCAGGCGGGCAACTTTAACATCGCAAGAATACGCTGCCGGACCGCAGCAAGGTAAGAGCAAAATGCCGGTGAAATTAGCATATGTAATAAAAATAATAGGGATTTTGATGATCACCGGGTTCTTGGCTGCCTCTGTATGGCAGTACAGCTGTGCTATCAATATTATTGCTGTACCCAAACCTAATACACCCCCATCCCCAGCTGCAACAGGTGTTACGTCAGGTGATACTAGTAAAATTACACACAAGCAAAATAGAGTTAAACGCAGCACATACTCAGATAATAAAGGTATTGATAATTATATACAAGATTCAGCACACGTCTCAAACAACATATGGTACCAACACATGACCCGCATCGGTAAGCAGACAACAGAAGACAGCTGCTACGTTTGCTCATTAATACCATACGCCATGAGCGCTTCCCGAACATTTGTTGCCACAGAAATAGATGAAAAGACAGCACGATGCATAATATACTTGGCACTGTTCCAAACGAAAGGAAGATTTCAAGGGACAGTGGTGCATATGGTGTGGAAAACACGAGACTCATACCCATACGAAAACAACTTCCTCAAGACTTATTTGAGTTACCACAAGAGCAGTTTACATGCTGAAGCATTCAGATACATAACAAGTGGTCCTGCAAAAGGGGAAACAAAGAAAGTAACACTGCAGTATTTACCATGTGATTGGTACGCCACTGAAGCTCCTGGTAAACTAGGATGCTGGGAGAGGCCACTGGTGACGATAACGGGGAAGGTGTACTTGGACAACAATTGGGAGATAGGAGTGATTGGCAGCAACATGGTAACAAAGGAAACTATCTCAACTATCGAGGCACACAACCACAGATGTTGGACGACTTGGATCAAGTACGTGCCCATGCTCACGTGGATAGAGACGGATGAAGACCCAATAACAATACTGCCGCTGACTGCGCCTAAGGTATGCTACCAACATAAAGGAGAGGTGGACGTAGGATACAACACCAACTGTGCAAGCGTGATGGAGTTACCTGAGGGGGGAGCAGGAACAGCAGTGATAATGGACCATTACTGGGCCTGTGGAGAAAAGGCATACCACACACTGCCCCCTCTGTGGAATGGTGTGTGCACGATGGTGCACGTCAATGTACCATCACTAGTGGTACCCAAGAAGCATGTGAATGTGGAGAACTTTCCCAAAATGGATGAAGGGGACAAGAGAAAGAAGAGATCTGCACCACCTCAGGTGGAGCAAGGGAACAGGACCAACGTCAATAATACCATCCTAAATAGAAGGAAAAGACAAGGAGAACCTCTGACTGGAAATTACCTATGGGGAAGGTCGGAAACGGCACTCACTTCAATTCCGCCAGAACACAGACTATTCAGCAGAGCAGCAATGTTCTTCTCCTCAATAATACATCCGGGACTGCAGGCTTACGCAAACGCAAAATGGCTCCAGATAACTAGATGGGAACTAATGATGACCATCAATTCTACAGTAAATGGATTCAACGCAATAAAAGAGGAGCTGCGAGCTGTAAGGATGGTAGCACTCCAGAACAGATATGTATTGGACCTCCTCACAGCCATGGAAGGAGGAGTCTGCGCAAAGATAGGACAATCATGCTGCACGTTCATTCCTGCCAACGATGCTGACAATGGTACACTGGCAGAAGCAGGTTCACAATTGGCCCAGATGCACTCCAAAATGATGGATGAAAGTAATGGTGTAATAAAGGATGAGAGCTGGTTTTCGCTATTATGGTCATGGATGCCATCTTGGCTGTCAGATGGACTGAAAATCATAGTTGGTTGTACTATTTTGGCTGGAGCTACACTGATCATAATAAGATTTTGGAAGGCCCGGAAGGCACGCACCACCGACGAGTTGCTTGAAATGGTCGGTATGCACCCCTTGATGCCAGCAGATGACGGCCAACACACAGGAATAATAATACAAGAGAGAGAGAAATTGCGCAACCAGATCATCACCAACCACCTGGACCCACCATCGGTGAAGATCGAGAACCCAAGAAACCCCAGGAGTTACATCGGGAAATGGGTATACTGTACTCCTGGAGGAACATGTGAATATATGTACTGGTCATTTGAAGATCATGTTAACCACTATGGACATTTAGGAGGAATAACTAAAATATGGAGAGTAAGAGGAGATAACGAAAAGGATATGTTTGTGGTCGACAAGTCGACCAGAGGGGGGACAGAAGTGGGAGAATGGAAAAACAGGCTCCCGTCCTTCCCCTCTCGCGTCTGGACTAAAGGATCACGGCCCAGGCACCCGCCACGAGAAGAGTTTGCCCATCTACCAGACGACCAAATACCCTGGTACAGGAACATACGGATGTGTCCATCTGCCTGCCCAGCTGCACGCCCTGCCCATGCCGACACCTGCGGCACGGATCAACTAGATTAAAACCTACACGTCGTTAGAGATGTCATGACGACCTAGCCAACGGTCAGCACACCTGTGCAAATATACACACTGGACACTCCCGCACCAATCTACACGAAGAATACACTCAGTGCTATGACGTAGGCGACAGACATACTCACGGACGTGCATCTTTATTATTTTTCACATAGGCTCTCAAAATGCAGAAACGCAAGACGCATCATGAACTCATCTAAAAAGCTTGCTTACGCTTCTCCTAAACCCAGGTGCCATAATGAGAAATATAACGAAGACACGATACTGGTTATAAAACAATATGATACTATAACCTAAAGCGCCTGTGCACCAGACGGTTCCACCTATACACCAGGCCTAAGTAGGCCGCAAGCAAGAGCTTCCATGGACGTTAAAAGAACAAGAGTCAGGTTGCTGATCCTGCAGAATGAGCCCGGTGAAAGCAGACAGCCAAGGTCGCAATGTTGCAAACCCACATTCCGAAAGCAGACCATCAAGGGCACGATGTTGCAACCTCGCACGCCGCGCACCAACGTTAAAGTCACACCTGCAAATTAAACCAGGCACACGGTGGAAAAACAATATTAATTGTGCAGAAGTCTGCCTCAAACACGGTCCCACCTCACGTGACCAAGCTGAACCTGACAGGATGCCAAGCCCAGGAGAAAGAAGGCGTCTGGATCCTTCGGTACAAGACACAGGCAGACACACTTAAAAGGCTCAATGGACATCTGCGACAGTGGGAGTAGTCGGCCTTCTCGCTCATGAATAAGTCCTCACATTGTCTGCACGTACTCATAGTGAAACATTGTTGCAAATGACAGGTACACCGAGAGCTGGGAACAGCGATGGTCCCAGGCTGGGAAGCTCGCGGGCGCACCAATCACAACATGGGGCTCTTATCACTGACGCCATTAACATTGACCAATCATCAGGAGTCTTCATGTAACAATTCTCATGTATCTAATTGTAGGGACAACCCAGTATATCACCTGACTAACCCTTGTCCACTAATATTGTTCTCTATGCGTATGCTATACTAACCCTACCACTCGAGCAACCAATTAAGAGTGGCAATAGGTTTTTTGCTAACTTTCTAAGGTGACGCAAGTAGCGCGTCATACTAAGGTAAAAAGGGCCTGCGAGCCCCACGATTGTGTGTGTGTCAGGACGGACGCGTACGATCCTTGACCCATCCCTGCCGTTTTTGTTTAATAAACAGCAAAGTCACCTTGATTCTTCTGTGTGTCTCATACTCTATCTCATCTGGGATATACGGGAGGAGTTGGGGCCTCCCTGCCCGGAGGTCTGCGGACGGCCCGGCCGACCCCGGCAGAATTTCCCCCCGACAGATACAATCAGGAGGCAGTGACAGAGAAGTTAAAAAGTTGATTGTTATAATGGCACACAAACACTGTAATATATGTAAAAGTATATAATATAAAATAAGTAAATAAATAAATAAATAAATAAGTAAATAAATAAATAAATAGATAAATAAATATAATGGAAGCTCATGGTTGGTGTGCAGAGAGAAAATGTATTAAATATTGAATGCTGTTTTATATATGCTTGTTTTCTTTTTAACTTGTGTTTAATTTCAGAAAAAAAACAAAAACAAAAAAAAAAAAAATGTTTTTACCAAGCATGTTTTATTTTTGGAAAAAGGGTGAAGTTAGTATTGTGCAATATAGTTAATCTGTTTCTTTTCTATTTTGGTTTAGAACATTAACTATTTATACCGGAGGTCATGGGAGACAATGGAGTCCTGGAGCCCATATGGACGGATTCCGGGAAAGCCCCAAAGAGGGGTGAAGACCAAGGCTGCAAAGCGATCAGCATTGAAGATGATACCGATGATATGGTTAATGATGATGATATTTGGAGGGATCTTCAAGAATTCAGAAGCACAGGTTGTCATTGAACCTGGACCAGCATCTGGTATCGCGGTGGAAGAGGCACCAGGATTCATCATGAGTGATAGAAGGATGATTTTCCAAAATATCTACATACCATTGAATCCTGAGATTTTGATTGAAAAACATTTGAACAATACCGGAATTAAGATTGAACAGACTAAAGAGTGGCTGGAAATAAGAAAAGAGGACACAAAGCAGTCAATAAGAGATATATTAATGCAGTTGGAGAAAACATTTGTGAATTCAGCAGACATTAAGAAGAGGAGAGGAAAGAGAGGTGCAGTGATGCTCGTGATATCATTGGTAATGTCTATAGTTGGAGCCATAATACGTACCACAATATCAACAGCCAATTCTATTTCGGTAGGAACACTGAGTACTAAAGCGCAACAACTGAGTATTGACCTATAAATAATACAAAAAACATTAGATGGGATTAGAGGGGGACTGGATGAACAAGTAAGATTCATAAATGAAACTGCAATCATTCTAAATGAACAAGCAGATGTGATGCAACGGGCGACTAAAATAATACTTAAGCATGACAGAACTTTAAATGAAATATTGAACATAATGAGTCCTGTTGATAGACTATTAACGAATTATATGAGAGAAGTTCAAACTGCAGTTTCACAATTGATTCAAGGACATATCCCCTTGTATTTTGTTTCGCAGGATATTATTCGTCAAATGATAGAAAGATTGACCAGGAGGGAAATTGATATAATACAGGTAAAAATTGCTTTTGAAATGGGTAATGCAATGCCGTTATACGTGGACTTGGAAAGACTAGAGATCGGATTTTTGCTATGCATCCCATATGTAGCTCCTGAACTTATTTATCAAACGAAGTGGGTACACAACGTGGGATTTTGGCAAGAGGACACATTTATTAAGATTAAGACTCCAGAAGTGGTGGCATTTCAGTCATGGGAACCTGAAGTTTATTTAATACCAAACCTGGAAACATGTGTCAAATTTAAAGGACAAAATTATATGTGTCCAGGTAAACCGTTTGTTCCTGATGCCACAGATGCTGTTTGTGGTTTGAAATCTGTCCAAAGTATATCAGAAGGATGTGAAGTGATTATTAGCAATATGGGGAGTGAAGAACTGGCACAGGCTAAGATGGTCAGAGGTAAATGGTTGGTCAGCACCTGTTTAAAGAACATGACGGTAGTACATTTAAACCATGGAACATACGTGGTTAAACAGGTGAAATATAATGTTTTTTATGTATAGGTTCCAAAGGATACAATTGTGTCAATTGGGGGGTTAACATTGTTTCATGTAACAAATGATCTTTGGGAAAGCCAAGTGGAAAATATCGATTTTTTTCAAAGGGATACTTTTCCAATAGATCCCGATGTGGAATATTTATTGAAAGACATGTTATAAAAATGAATTTGAGAATAAACAATATTACAATTAGTAATCTGGGGATAATAGAAGTGGAAAGATTTAATTGGGGAACCTGGGGGGAACACTCAATAGTGGGTTTGGCTGTCCTGGTGCTAATCATGGGTGGATGGTTGATTGTGCTATCAGTAAAAATGAAAATGTTACTGATTTTAGTAGCTACATCAGGAAGAGAAAGATATCCCAATACACATGCATTTTAAAAGATAAAAAAGAACAAGTTGTTTTTAGGAATTGGCTTGGATCGTAGCCAAGTTCTAAAAACAAAAGGAGGGTATGTAAGGATATTTGGCGTGTTACAGCACAGAGTACAGCACTACTGCACAGGTAGTATTTTTTTTTGATGCAGCACCACCACATGGGTGTGGTGCAGTGCTATATGTGTTGCCAGAGTAACATGGACATATAAGTAAAGACAGGCTATTCAGTCAAAAACGATTTTTACATATAAGATGCAAATCTATTTTTACAGTTAAAAGCACACATGTTCACATTCAAAATGCACACTATTTATCACCTGAAATGCCTATGTGGCGAAAGAGACACATTTGAAAATGAATAACTAACCTTATTAATAACTAACCTGACTAATAAAACTTCATTTAACATAACCCACTAATAAAAATGTGTCTCCACTGCAGAATTAGGCCTACTCTGAAAGTGAACTTTTAAACGCACATTCATTTTTTTTTCTCTGCTGCTCTGTCCACATAACTACAGGAAGCAAAGAGCTCGAAGGAACAGGAAATCAGTTTGTTACAATTGCCACTGTAGAAGTGAGCCATTGTGTAGTGAGGGAGGAGATGATATGATTGATTCTGATTGGAGCAGCGTCATAGCAAGTATCATGCTAGAGGCTGTGATTAGAACTTTGCTGGAGAAGCTTGAGGAGAGGGGGAGAACAATCGAGATCTGGCAGAGCTGGGAGAAGGATCTTTTACTGGCTGGGGCATTCCTGCTGCAAAAGCTGAGAGTTCCAGGCAATAACCCCGGTTTGAGAACGGCAGACGCTTGTTCTCACTGGGGTTGATTTACAAGGGAGCCAAATTCAGAAAGAGAATAGCTGGAGAAAACTCATGCTGTACAGATAAGGTAATTATAGAAGCGAGTGGGAGCTGTGCGAAAGTGTGCGAAACTGTTCAGTCAGTGTATTAAAGGGAGTCTCAGTCCAATTGAATATATTCTCGCAGCTCTCTGTTCATTTATCACAAATAATGTTGTACCATTTCATTTATTTCTATAAAAAAAATTAAATTGTGTTTAAAAGAAATTTCTATAATACAAAAATATTTGAAAACAGATAGCTAGTGTGTATTATTTCTCTCTTTCATTTTGCATGGGAAAAGGTTTAAACGTGGGTAGATTTTTAAACAGTGCAATTGTCATTTTAAAACAGATGTGTGCATGATTCTATTCAGTATGGACAGTTGTGAGTGACTGTTTGTAGCATAGCCTGTTGGAGGTACATGAGTCAACGGTAAGAGAGACTCTCTGGACATAGTTCCCTACCGTATATAAGGTAGTGGAAATTACCACAAAAATACCACAATAGCCTATGGTGCCACACAACACTAACACTGAAAATGTGGTATCCCTAAAATGTAGGCCTGAGGTCTCTCTAGTGATCAAGAACAATCTAGATAAAAAACAAGGGATAAATAATGGCATATTGGTCCCCTTTGAATCACCATGTAACACTGATGTGTACCCTGTACGCAAGGCTAAAGGGGGGTCTTGGCGCTTCATACAGGATCTCAGGCCGTTGAACAACATAGTAGAAGCGGAATATCCTGTAGCAGCAAACCCGGCCACGATATTGTGTGGCATTCCAGCAGAGGCATCACGATTTACAGTGATCGACCTGAAAAATGCTTTTTTCTCAATACCATTACACCCAGACTCACAAGATCTGACGAGCTTCACTTACAGAAACACAAAGTGGAAGCACACTAGATTGCCACAAGGGTATTGCGAATCACCCTCAATTTTCAACAGAGTAATACAGATGGATTTGGGTAACATTGAAGTGGAAAGCACAGTGTTGCAGTATGTGGATGACATAATAATTTGCAGTACAAACGAAAGAGCATGCAGAGAGGACTCCTTAAAGATGTTGACAATATTGGCTGAAAAAGGCTACAAGGTAGACATGGAAAAGATACAGTACTGTCAAGAACAGGTACTTTACATTGGTCAGCTTATATCCCAACATGGAAGAAAGATTGCACCACAAAGGGCACAGGCCATTTCAAACACTCCAATGCCACAAACTGTGAGGGAACTGCAGCAGTTCCTGGGGCTGTGCAACTACTGTAGAGCGTGGGTATTTGATTATAGTTCGTACATAGGACCCCTGCTTGAGGCGTTAAGGGAAGCTAATAAAGGGGAGAAAAATCTGGGGTGGACGATGGAAATGAAAGAGGCTTTTGATGAATTGAAAGATGCGATATCAACTGCTCCAGTACTGGCATCCCCAGACTATGAGCGACAATTTTTTATATTTTCACATTGCGACTCAGCAGTAATGAAAGCAGTGTTGGCTCAAAAAACAAGCATGGGCTACAAACCAGTACCATTTTACAGCGGCCACTTAGATCCTGTGATGTTAGGTCACTTCCCTTGTGAACAAGTTCTCGCCGCAGCTGCTTTTGCGGTGGAAAAGGCATCAGCAATCACCATGGGGTGCCCAACTACACTGTTTGTGGAACATGCACTATTTGCGATATTGAATAAACCTAAGTCCACCCTAACCACGCAGAGGGCATCAGGTTATGAGATCATTTTATCCAGAGCTGAACTATCAATTGTTAGATGTAGCACGGTCAACCCTGCAAGGTTCCTAGCAGAAGTAATTGAGGAGGGAGATTATGCCCATGACTGTACGGAAATAACTGAAATGTACTCATGTACTAGAAAGGTTGAAGACAACGCACTGGAGGGTGGTGAGCTCTTATTTATTGATGGGTCATCAACTATCGATCAAAGGGATGGTATAAGGAGAACCGGGGCAGCAGTGGTAAAAATGATGGAGGTACCGGTGTGTGTGGCAATGAAATGTGTACAATTACCACAGCATTACTCCGCTCAAGCAGCGGAATTAGTTGCACTGATCTTGGCATTGAAGGAAAGCTTTGACAAACGAGTGACCATATACTCCGACAGCGCATATGTTACATCCACTGTCCACTCAGGGCTGTCGAAATGGAGAAGAAGAGGGTTTAGGAGAGCTGATGGCACCCCAGTGCAACATGCTCTCTTATTGGCTGAACTGATTGAAGTAATAAATGACCCCCAAGAATTAGCTTTAGTAAAATGCACCGCACACACCAATGGTGAAGACCACGTCTCAAAGGGGAATGCAGCAGCAGACGCACATGCAAAGTATGCTGCATACTTTGGTGAGATATGGAACCCCCCAGAGAGGGAGAGGGAGGGGAATGGCTAAGGAGATGTTGATAAGGGAAGGGTACACCCATCTACCAGCCACACAGATTATGGAGCTACAAGCGGCTGCACCAATGGCCGAAAAAGAAATATGGGTAAAAAGAGGATGCACAATGTCACCAACTGACGCACTATGGCGCCAGGGTGGCACTGGAAAGGTTGTAATACCATTGGCACTTTTGAACACTGCCCTGAGCCAACTACATCATCCAGCCCACACAGGCAAGGAAGTAATTGCAGCACGAATTAGGGAAGACTGGTTCTGCCCCGAGTTAAATTCTCATGTGTCAAATTTTATCAGTAATTGTCTCACATGTCACCAGTTTACGGCCGGCCAGAGGGACCTTTCCGGCATCTCCATATTGATTATGTTGATATGATCAACATATGTCAAGGAAATAGGTATATGATTGTAGTAGTATGCCCATTCTCTAGGTGGATTGAAGCAGGGCCCTGTTCACACCCAGATGCATTTAGAGCAGCTTAATTCCTAGTGAGGGAGGTCTTCCCAAGGTGGGGAGTGTGCGAAGTGTTAAGGTCAGACAATGGCCCACATTTCGCAAATGAAATGTTCCAGCACATCACCTCCTTGCTGAACATAAAGCATAAATTTGCATGTGCATACCACCCACAGGCCAACGGTGTATGTGAACGCCTGAATGGCCTATTAAAGGAGGCAATTGCAAAGATACAGCAAACTACAAAGAAGAGTTGGTTATATTGCCTTCCATTAGCCCTATTTGAGCTAAGGAATAGACCAGGGTCCGACCACCACCTCACCCCACACGAGGTGCTTACCGGACGTCAAATGTGCCTTCCCCTAACGCCAACATCAAGAGCATTTACCGACCACGAAAGCACAGCGAGTGTTCTTGCTGATGAAATGTACCAATATGTGTCTTCTTTGATTACTAGTGTAGTGTTTGTGTCTCAACAGCTCGAGCGCACACGGGGCGGGTCTAACAGCAATCAACAAGAAGACGCGGATAAAGAATTGGAAAAGGAAAGACTGTGTAAAGTTGCTAAAGGTGACCACGTACTACTTCGCAATTTCAATAGGAAATGGAATAGTGCACGATTTACTGGCCCCCATCTGGTAGAGGAGGTATCAACGAGAGCAGTAAAGCTAAAGGACAAGCGTGCCTGGAACCACCTACACGATGTAAAGATCTACAAACTCCAGACCCGCCCCAGCACCACCGACAGGTCCATTGGGAGAACAGCAACAACATCACCAACGGAGGAAGAAAGTTCTACCACAGCCAACGACCCAAGTGTTCCCATACCCTGTCAATCCCCAGATTCCCCAGAGACAATAACTGAAGAAGAAAAGGGTGATCCCCATACTGCCCACCCCATGGTCACACGCTCAAAGAGTAAAAATACTTCCGCCAGTTGAGCCCAACCCCCCTGCCCATTGACCCCTACCCCCACTACAAGTAATAACTGAACTAAAGGACATTGTGTTGCACAAGTACACATGTAAACACGTGAATGCTCTCTTTTCTTTTCTCTCGCACATGCAGGAACTGCGTATTATTGTACTGCTAAGAAAATAGATAACTAACAAATTCACTGCCCAGGAGTAGATGGTACCCTCAGACGATAACTACCCAGAAGAATTGTCACACCAATTTGTATATGAAGTAAAAAGGCCAACGTACCTGAAAAGGAGAAGGGTACGAGTCTACTACACAGCATTCCTCTTGGCCATAGAATATACAATGCCCCACCTCCACCCATACTTGCCTGTCCTAAGAGATAGATCGCTTAGAATAGCGTGGGAACAGCTCTTTGCCTGGGCACTGAATGACTATTTGATAGGGAGAGCTTAAATAACAACAACTAACATTTAATAACCAGCATATTGAGAATTTTCAGGCGGGCAACTTTAACATCGCAAGAATACGCTGCCGGACCGCAGTAAGGTAACAGCAAAATGCTGGTGAAATTAGCATATGTAATAAAAATAATAGGGATTTTGATGATCACCGGGTTCTTGGCTGCCTCTGTATGGCAGTACAGCTGTGCTATCAATATTATTGCTGTACCCAAACCTAATACACCCCCATCCCCAGCTGCAACAGGTGTTACATCAGGTGATACTCGTAAAATTACACACAAGCAAAATAGAGTTAAACGCAGCACATACTCAGATAATAAAGGTATTGATAATTATATACAAGATTCAGCACACGTCTCAAACAACATATGGTACCAACACATGACCCGCATCGGTAAGCAGACAACAGAAGACAGCTGCTACGTTTGCTCATTAATACCATACGCCATGAGCGCTTCCCGAACATTTGTTGCCACAGAAATAGATGAAAAGACAGCACGATGCATAATAAACTTGGCACTGTTCCAAACGAAAGGAAGATTTCAAGGGACAGTGGTGCATATGGTGTGGAAAACACGAGACTCATACCCATACGAAAACAACTTCCTCAAGACTTATTTGAGTTACCACAAGAGCAGTTTACATGCTGAAGCATTCAGATACATAACAAGTGGTCCTGCAAAAGGGGAAACAAAGAAAGTAACACTGCAGTATTTACCATGTGATTGGTACGCCACTGAAGCTCCTGGTAAACTAGGATGCTGGGAGAGGCCACTGGTGACGATAACGGGGAAGGTGTACTTGGACAACAATTGGGAGATAGGAGTGATTGGCAGCAACATGGTAACAAAGGAAACTATCTCAACTATCGAGGCACACAACCACAGATGTTGGACGACTTGGATCAAGTACGTGCCCATGCTCACGTGGATAGAGACGGATGAAGACCCAATAACAATACTGCCGCTGACTGCGCCTAAGGTATGCTACCAACATAAAGGAGAGGTGGACGTAGGATACAACACCAACTGTGCAAGCGTGATGGAGTTACCTGAGGGGGGAGCAGGAACAGCAGTGATAATGACCATTACTGGCCCTGTGGAGAAAAGGCATACCACACACTGCCCCCTCTGTGGAATGGTGTGTGCACGATGGTGCACGTCAATGTACCATCACTAGTGGTACCCAAGAAGCATGTGAATGTGGCAAACTTTCCCAAAATGGATGAAGGGGACAAGAGAAAGAAGAGATCTGCACCACCTCAGGTGGAGCAAGGGAACAGGACCAACGTCAATAATACCGTCCTAAATAGAAGGAAAAGACAAGGAGAACCTCTGACTGGAAATTACCTATGGGGAAGGTCGGAAACGGCACTCACTTCAATTCCGCCAGAACACAGACTATTCAGCAGAGCAGCAATGTTCTTCTCCTCAATAATACATCCGGGACTGCAGGCTTACGCAAACGCAAAATGGCTCCAGATAACTAGATGGGAACTAATGATGACCATCAATTCTACAGTAAATGGATTCAACGTAATAAAAGAGGAGCTGCGAGCTTAGGGATGGTAGGACTCCAGAACAGATATGTATTGGACCTCCTCACAGCCATGGAAGGAGGAGTCTGCGCAAAGATAGGACAATCATGCTGCACGTTCATTCCTGCCAACGATGCTGACAATGGTACACTGACAGAAGCAGGTTCACAATTGGCCCAGATGCACTCCAAAATGATGGATGAAAGTAATGGTGTAAAAAAGGATGAGAGCTGGTTTTCGCTATTATGGTCATGGATGCCATCTTGGCTGTCAGATGGACTGAAAATCATAGTTGGTTGTACTATTTTGGCTGTAGCTACACTGATCATAATAAGATTTTGGAAGGCCCGGAAGGCACGCACCACCGACGAGTTGCTTGAAATGGTCGGTATGCACCCCTTGATGCCAGCAGATGACGGCCAACACACAGGCATAATAATACAAGAGAGAGAGAAATTGCGCAACCAGATCATCACCAACCACCTGGACCCACCATCGGTGAAGATCGAGAACCCAAGAAACCCCAGGAGTTACATCGGGAAATGGGTATACTGTACTCCTGGAGGAACATGTGAATATATGTACTGGTCATTTGAAGATCATGTTAACCACTATGGACATTTAGGAGGAATAACTAAAATATGGAGAGTAAGAGGAGATAACGAAAAGGATATGTTTGTGGTCGACAAGTCGACCAGAGGGGGGACTGAAGTGGGAGAATGGAAAAACAGGCTCCCGTCCTTCCCCTCTCGCGCCTGGCCTAAAGGATCACGGCCCAGGCACCCGCCACGAGAAGAGTTTGCCCATCTACCAGACGACCAAATACCCTGGTACAGGAACATACGGATGTGTCCATCTGCCTGCCCAGCTGCACGCCCTGCCCATGCCGACACCTGCGGCACGGATCAACTAGATTAAAACCTACACGTCGTTAGAGATGTCATGACGACCTAGCCAACGGTCAGCACACCTGTGCAAATATACACACTGGACACTCCCGCACCAATCTACACGAAGAATACACTCAGTGCTATGACGTAGGCGACAGACATACTCACGGACGTGCATCTTTATTATTTTTCACATAGGCTCTCAAAATGCAGAAACGCAAGACGCATCATGAACTCATCTAAAAAGCTTGCTTACGCTTCTCCTAAACCCAGGTGCCATAATGAGAAATATAACGAAGACACGATACTGGTTATAAGACAATATGATACTATAACCTAAAGCGCCTGTGCACCAAACGGTTCCACCTATACACCAGGCCTAAGTAGGCCGCAAGCAAGAGCTTCCATGGACGTTAAAAGAACAAGAGTCAGGTTGCTGATCCTGCAGAATGAGCCCGTTGAAAGCAGACAGCCAAGGTCGCAATGTTGCAAACCCACATTCCGAAAGCAGACCATCAAGGGCACGATGTTGCAACCTCGCACGCCGCGCACCAACGTTAAAGTCACACCTGCAAATTAAACCAGGCACACAGTGGAAAAACAATATTAATTGTGCAGAAGTCTGCCTCAAACACGGTCCCACCTCACGTGACCAAGCTGAACCTGACAGGATGCCAAGCCCAGGAGAAAGAAGGCGTCTGGATCCTTCGGTACAAGACACAGGCAGACACACTTAAAAGGCTCAATGGACATCTGCGACAGTGGGAGTAGTCGGCCTTCTCGCTCATGAATAAGTCCTCACATTGTCTGCACGTACTCATAGTGAAACATTGTTGCAAATGACAGGTACACCGAGAGCTGGGAACAGCGATGGTCCCAGGCTGGGAAGCTCGCGGGCGCACCAATCAGAACATGGGGCTCTTATCACTGACGCCATTAACATTGACCAATCATCAGGAGTCTTCATGTAACAATTCTCATGTATCTAATTGTAGGGACAACCCAGTATATCACCTGACTAACCCTTGTCCACTAATATTGTTCTCTATACGTATGCTATACTAACCCTACCACTCGAGCAACCAATTAAGAGTGGCGATAGGTTTTTTGCTAACTTTCTAAGGTGACGCAAGTAGCGCGTCATACTAAGGTAAAAAGGGCCTTCGAGCCCCACGATTGTGTGTGTGTCAGGACGGACGCGTACGATCCTTGACCCATCCCTGCTGTTTTTGTTTAATAAACAGCAGAGTCACCTTGCTTCTTGTGTGTGTCTCATACTCTATCTCATCTGGGATATACGGGAGGAGTTGGGGCCTCCCTGCCCGGAGGTCTGCGGACGGCCCGGCCGACCCCGGCAGAATTTCCCCCCGACAGATACAATCAGGAGGCAATGAGAGAGAAGTTAAAAAGTTGATTGTTATAATGGCACACAAACACTGTAATATATGTAAAAGTATATAATATAAAATAAGTAAATAAATAAATAAATAAATAAGTAAATAAATAAATAAATAGATAAATAAATATAATGGAAGCTCATGGTTGGTGTGCAGAGAGAAAATGTATTAAATATTGAATGCTGTTTTATATATGCTTGTTTTCTTTTTAACTTGTGTTTAATTTCAGAAAAAAAACAAAAAAAAAAAAACAAAATGTTTTTACCAAGCATGTTTTATTTTTGGAAAAAGGGTGAAGTTAGTATTGTGCAATATACTTAATCTGTTTCTTTTCTATTTTGGTTTAGAACATTAACTATTTATACCGGAGGTCACGGGAGACAATGGAGTCCTGGAGCCCACATGGACGGATTCCGGGAAAGCCCCAAAGAAGGGTGAAGACCAAGGCTGCAAAGCGATCAGCATTGAAGATGATACCGATGATATGGTTAATGATGATGATATTTGGAGGGATCTTCAAGAATTCAGAAGCACAGGTTGTCATTGAACCTGGACCAGCATCTGGTATCGCGGTGGAAGAGGCACCAGGATTCATCATGAGTGATAGAAGGATGATTTTCCAAAATATCTACATACCATTGAATCCTGAGATTTTGATTGAAAAACATTTGAACAATACCGGAATTAAGATTGAACAGACTAAAGAGTGGCTGGAAATAAGAAAAGAGGACACAAAGCAGTCAATAAGAGATATATTAATGCAGTTGGAGAAAACATTTGTGAATTCAGCAGACATTAAGAAGAGGAGAGGAAAGAGAGGTGCAGTTATGCTCGTGATATCATTGGTAATGTCTATAGTTGGAGCCATAATAGGTACCACAATATCAACAGCCAATTCTATTTCGGTAGGAACACTGAGTACTAAAGCGCAACAACTGAGTATTGACCTATAAATAATACAAAAAACATTAGATGGGATTAGAGGGGGACTGGATGAACAAGTAAGATTCATAAATGAAACTGCAATCATTCTAAATGAACAAGCAGATGTGATGCAACGGGCGACTAAAATAATACTTAAGCATGACAGAACTTTAAATGAAATATTGAACATAATGAGTCCTGTTGATAGACTATTAACGAATTATGTGAGGGAAGTTCAAACTGCAGTTTTACAATTGATTCAAGGACATATCCCCTTGTATTTTGTTTCGCAGGATATTATTCGTCAAATGATAGAAAGATTGACCAGGAGGGAAATTGATATAATACAGGTAAAAATTGCATTTGAAATGGGTAATGCAATGCCGTTATACGTGGACTTGGAAAGACTAGAGATCGGATTTTTGCTATGCATCCCATATGTAGCTCCTGAACTTATTTATCAAACGAAGTGGGTACACAACGTGGGATTTTGGCAAGAGGACAAATTTATTAAGATTAAGACTCCAGAAGTGGTGGCATTTCAGTCATGGGAACCTGAAGTTTATTTAATACCAAACCTGGAAACATGTGTCAAATTTAAAGGACAAAATTATATGTGTCCAGGCAAACCGTTTGTTCCTGATGCCACAGATGCTGTTTGTGGTTTGAAATCTGACCAAAGTATATCAGAAGGATGTGAAGTGATTATTAGCAATATGGGGAGTGAAGAACTGGCACAGGCTAAGATGGTCAGAGGTAAATGGTTGGTCAGCACCTGTTTAAAGAACATGACGGTAGTACATTTAAACCATGGAACATACGTGGTTAAACAGGTGAAATATAATGTTTTTTATTTATAGGTTCCAAAGGATACAATTGTGTCAATTGGGGGGTTAACATTGTTTCATGTAACAAATGATCTTTGGGAAAGCCAAGTGGAAAATATCAATTTTTTTCAAAGGGATACTTTTCCAATAGATCCGGATGTGGAATATTTATTGAAAGACATGTTATAAAAATGAATTTGAGAAAAAACAATATTACAATTAGTAATCTGGGGATAATAGAAGTGGAAAGATTTAATTGGGGAACCTGGGGGGGACACTCAATAGTGGGTTTGGCTGTCCAGGTGCTAATCATGGGTGGATGGTTGATTGTGCTATCAGTAAAAATGAAAATGTTACTGATTTTAGTAGCTACATCAGGAAGAGAAAGATATCCCAATACACATGCATTTTAAAAGAAAAAAAAGAACAAGTTGTTTTTAGGAATTGGCTTGGATCGTAGCCAAGTTCTAAAAACAAAAGGAGGGTATGTAAGGATATTTGGCGTGTTACAGCACAGAGTACAGCACTACTGCACAGGTAGTATTTTTTTTTGATGCAGCACCACCACATGGGTGTGGTGCAGTGCTATATGTGTTGTCAGAGTAACATGGACATATAAGTAAAGACAGGCTATTCAGTCAAAAACGATTTTTACATATAAGATGCAAATCTATTTTTACAGTTAAAAGCACACATGTTCACATTCAAAATGCACACTATTTATCACCTGAAATGCCTATGTGGCGAAAGAGACACATTTGAAAATTAATAACTAACCTTATTAATAACTAACCTGACTAATAAAACTTCATTTAACATAACCCACTAATAAAAATGTGTCTCCACTGCAGAATTAGGCCTACTCTGAAAGTGAACTTTTAAACGCACATTCATTTTTTTTTCTCTGCTGCTCTGTCCACATAACTACAGGAAGCAAAGAGCTCGAAGGAACAGGAAATCAGTTTGTTACAATTGCCACTGTAGAAGTGAGCCATTGTGTAGTGAGGGGGGAGATGATATGATTGATTCTGATTGGAGCAGCGTCATAGCAAGTATCATGCTAGAGGCTGTGATTAGAACTTTGCTGGAGAAGCTTGAGGAGAGGGGGAGAACAATCGAGATCTGGCAGAGCTGGGAGAAGGATCTTTTACTGGCTGGGGCATTCCTGCTGCAAAAGCTGAGAGTTCCAGGCAATAACCCCGGTTTGAGAACGGCAGACGCTTGTTCTCACTGGGGTTGATTTTCAAGGGAGCCAAATTCAGAAAGAGAATAGCCGGAGAAAACTCATGCTGTACAGATAAGGTAATTATAGAAGCGAGTGGGAGCTGTGCGAAAGTGTGCGAAACTGTTCAGTCAGTGTATTAAAGGGAGTCTCAGTCCAATTGAATATATTCTCGCAGCTCTCTGTTCATTTATCACAAATAATGTTGTACCATTTCATTTATTTCTATAAAAAAAATTAAACTGTGTTTAAAAGAAATTTCTATAATACAAAAATATTTGAAAACAGATAGCTAGTGTGTATTATTTCTCTCTTTCATTTTGCATGGGAAAAGGTTTAAACGTGGGTAGATTTTTAAACAGTGCAATTGTCATTTTAAAACAGATGTGTGCATGATTCTATTCAGTATGGACAGTTGTGAGTGACTGTTTGTAGCATAGCCTGTTGGAGGTACATGAGTCAACGGGAAGAGAGACTCTCTGGACATAGTTCCCTACCGTATATAAGGTAGTGGAAATTACCACAAAAATACCACAATAGCCCATGGTGCCACACAACACTAACACTGAAAATGTGGTATCCCTAAAATGTAGGCCTGAGGTCTCTCTAGTGATCAAGAACAATCTAGATAAAAAACAAGGGATGTTGGATATTGGGGCCACAAATAAACCAACCACTTTACCAACCAACCACGCAAACTACCGTGCACATCATCTAAATAGGTCTGAATTCTGAAATAATGCAATGTATTATTGTCATATTTGACCCAATATGAATACAGAGAGTGATTATTGCTAAAGGTATTTTGGCGGTAAGAAAATACAGCAAAGCCCCAAATATCCACAAAATACCCAACAGGGCATATTATTGGTTTCCACCACAGTTTTATAACATTCATATGAGCTTCCAACGGACTATTTCAAACTGATAATATCACCAGTAGAACTTGGGTAAATGTAAAACACAGCTTGTATCATACGAAGAAATCATAAACAGCATAATGGTGTTTCAGGAGATGATCAGGAGTATTTCAAATGTAGAAATGTTTTGCTCATTACATAAAATGATAAGATTGCAAATGTTTTCTTCAATTTACAGTTGGACAAGGGCGCACCCAGATTTGAACTAAGGACCTCGTGATCTACAGTCAAGTGCTCTACCACTAGCTATACCCCCAATTCTGAAATGTTCACCTATTTTAATTCAGTAATATGTACAAAGTGGAAGCAACATGCAATCACCATCAAAGCAATACATTTTCAGCCACCAAACATTCCTTATAACTATAAGGGGTACACAAGATGTCCTTTATCTGCCTTGGTAAAATACAGTGAGGTTTCCATTGCAAGAATTCATACATTTCGTATTACATGTAGATCTTGGAACATGGAAAACAAATCTTTTGTCAAATGCACAAATTCTGCAAAAGGTAACTGCTTCTCTACTGCAGTTTGTTGATTTTGTGCTAAGAGCATAGTTAAACACAATTGTTCATTGTTTTGTATATGAAATGATGATATATCCTATTGTTTCTTACAGTGCATTGGGTTGAAAAACATTTTAACAGGATCTATTGACGAGGTTATATGGTTATGAAACAGGGACTTCTTGAACTGCACTCCTACGCTCTACCACTGAGTTAAACCCTTGATTGCTGAAAACAGCCCTTTTTTAAAAAGGTGATAGAGTGGGTGACTGTATGGAACTTGTAGAACTAATGACATCAGTGCACTTCTGGTCAGCTGTACAAATTAATAAATTTCATTTAGGGCATATTATTGGTTTCCACCACAGTTTTATAACATTCATATGAGCTTCCAATGGACTATTTCAAACTGATAATATCACCAGTAGAACTTGGGTGAATGTAAAACACAGCTTGTATCATATGAACAAATCCTAAAGAGTTTCATGGTGTTTACCCTATGTTTCAGGAGATGAGCAGGAGTATTTCAAATGTAGAAATGTGTTGCTCATTACATAAAATGCTAAGATTGTAAATGTTTTCTTCAATTTATTTCATTAAAAAAATATTTCTACTGGTAAAACAGTTGAACAAGGGGCAACCCAGATTTGAACTAGGAGACCTCTTGATCTGCAGTCAACTGCTCTACCACTGATCTATACCCCACTTCTGAAATGTTCACCTTTATTAATTCAGTAATATGTACAAAGTGCAAGCAACACGCAATCACCATCAAAGCAATGCATTTTCAGCCACCAAACCCTCCTTATAAGTATATGGGGTGCAAAGGATGTCCTTTATCTGCCTTGGTGAAATACAGTGAGGTTTCCATTGCAAGAATTCATACATTTCGTAACACATGTAGATCTTGGAACATGGAAAAAAAATCTTTTGTCAAATGCACAAATTCTGCAAAATGTAACTGTTTCTCTACTGCAGTTTGTTGATTTTGTGCTAAGAGCATAGTTAAACCCAATTGTTCATTGTTTTCTATATGAAATGATGATATATCCTACTGTTTCTAACAGTGCATTGGGTTGAATAACATTTTAACAGGATCTATTGACGAGGGTATATAGTTATGAAACAGGGACTTCTTGAACTGCACTCCTACGCTCTACCACTGAGTTAAACCCTTGAATGCTGAAAACTGCCCTTTTTTAAAAAGGTGATAGAGTGGGTGACTGTATGGAACTTGTAGAACTAATGACATCAGTGCACTTCTTGTCAGCTGTACAAATTAATACATTTCATTTAGGGAATATTATTGGTTTCCACCACAGTTTTATAACATTCATATGAGCTTCCAATGGACTATTTCAAACTGATAATATCACCAGTAGAACTTGGGTGAATGTAAAACACACCTTGTATCATATGAAGAAATCCGAAACAGTTTCATGGTGTTTACCCCATGTTTCAGGAGATGATCAGGAATATTTCAAATGTAGAAATGTGTTGCTCATTACATAAAATGCTAAGATTGTAAATGTTTTCTTCAATTTATTTAATTAAAAACATTTTTCTACAGGTAAAACAGTTGAACAAGGGGGCACCCAGATTTGAACTAAGGGACCTCTTGATCTGCAGTCAAATGCTCTACCACTGAGCTATACCCCCAGTTCTGAAATGTTCACCTTTATTAATTCAGTAATATATACAAAGTGCAAGCAACAGGCAATCACCATCAAAGCAATGCATTTTCAGCACCCAAACCCTCATATAAGTATATGGGGTGCGAAGCATGTCCTTTATCTGCCTTGGTAAAATACAGTGAGGTTTCCATTGCAAAAATTCATACATTTCGTAACACATGTAGATCTTGGAACATGGTAAAAAAATCTTTTGTCAAATGCACAAATTCTGCAAAATGTAACTGCTTCTCTACTGCAGTTTGTTGATTTTGTGCTAAGAGCATAGTTAAACCCAATTGTTCATTGTTTTGTATATGAAATGATGATATATCCTATTGTTTCTTACAGTGCATTGGGTTGAAAAACATTTTAACAGGATATATTGACGAGGGTATATGGTTATGAAACAGGGACTTCTTGAACTGCACTCCTACGCTCTACCACTGAAGTAAACCATTGAATGCTGAAAACTGCCCTTTTTTAAAAAGGTGATAGAGTGGGTGACTGTACGGAACTTGTAGAACTAATGACATCAGTGCACTTCTGGTCAGCTGTACAAATTAATACATTTCATTTAGGGCATATTATTGGTTTCCACCACAGTTTTATAACCATCATTTGAGCTTCCAATGGACTATTTCAAACTGATAATATCACCAGTAGAACTTGGGTGAATGTAAAACACAGCTTGTATCATATGAAGAAATCCTAAACAGTTTCATGGTGTTTACCCTATGTTTCAGGAGATGATCAGGAATATTTCAAATGTAGAAATGTGTTGCTCATTACATAAAATGCTAAGATTGTAAATGTTTTCTACAATTTATTTAATTAAAAAAATATTTCTACAGGTAAATCAGTTGAACAAGGGGGCACCCAGATTTGAACTAGGGGACCTCATGATCTGTAGTCAAATGCTCTACCACTGAGCTATACCCCCAGTTCTGAAATGTTCACTTATATTAATTCAGTAATATGTACAAAGTGGAAGCAACATGCAATCACCATCAAAGCAATGCATTTTCAGCCACCAAACCCTTCTTATAAGTATAAGGGGTACAAAAGATGTCCTTTATCTGCCTTGGTAAAATACAGTGAGGTTTCCATTGCAAGAATTCATACATTTCGTATCACATGTAGATCTTGGAACATGGAAAAACAATCTTTTGTCAAATGCACAAATTCTGCAAAATGTAACTGCTTCTCTACTGCAGTTTGTTGATTTTGTGCTAAGAGTATAGTTAAACCCAATTGTTCATTGTTTTTTATATGAAATGATGATATATCCTATTGTTTCTTTCAGTGCATTGGGTTGAAAAACATTTTAACAGGATCTATTGACGAGGGTATATGGTTATGAAACAGGGACTTCTTGAAATGCACTCCATTGCTCTACCACTGAGTTAAACCCTTGAATGCTGAAAACTGCCCTTTTTTAAAAAGGTGATAGAGTGGGTGACTGTATGGAACTTGTAGAACTAATGACATCAGTGCACTTCTGGTCAGCTGTACAAATTAATACATTTCATTAAGGGCATATTATTGGTTTCCACCACAGTTTTATAACATTCATATGAGCTTCCAATGGACTATTTCAAACTGATAATATCACCAGTAGAACTTGGGTGAATGTAAAACACAGCTTGTATCATATGAAGAAATCCTAAACAGTTTCATGGTGTTTACCCTATGTTTTAGGAGATGATCAGGAGTATTTCAAATGTAGAAATTTGTTGCTCATTACATAAAATGCTAACATTGTAAATGTTTTCTTCAATTTATTTAATAAAAAAAATATTTCTACAGGTAAAACAGTTGAACAAAGGGCACGCAGAGTTGAACTAGGGACCTCTTGATCTGCAGTCAAATGCTCTACTACTGAGCTATACGCCCAGTTCTGAAAAGTTCACCTTTATTAATTCAGTAATATGTACAAAGTGCAAGCAACATGCAATCACCATCAAAGCAATGCATTTTCAACCACCAAACCCTCCTTATAAGTATAAGGGGTACAAAAATGTCCTTTATCTGCCTTGGTAAAATACAGTGAGGTTTCCAATGCAAGAATTCATACATTTCGTATCACATGTAGATCTTGGAACATGAAAAAAAAACGTTTGACAAATGCACAAATTCTGCAAAACGTAACTGCTTCTCTACTGCGGTTTGGTGATTTTGTGCTAAGAGTATAATTAAACCCAATGTTCCATTGTTTTTTATATGAAATGATGATATATACTATTGTTTCTTACAGTGCATTGGGTTGAAAAACATTTTAACAGGATCTATTGACGAGGGTATATGCTTATGAAACAGGGACTTCTTGAACTGCACTCCTATGCTCTACCACTGAGTTAAACCCTTGAATGCTAAAAACTGCCCTTTTTTAAAAAGGTGATAGAGTGGGTGACTGTATGGAACTTGTAGAACTAATGACATCAGTGCACTTCTGGTCAGCTGTACAAATTAATACATTTCATTAAGGGCATATTATTGGTTTCCACCACAGTTTTATAACATTCATATGAGCTTCCAATGGACTATTTCAAACTGATCATATCACCAGTAGAACTTGGGTGAATGTAAAACACAGCTTGTATCATACGAATAAATCCTAAACAGCTTAATGGTGTTTACCCTATGTTTCAGGTGATGATCAGGAGTATTTCAAATGTAGAAATGTGTTGTTCATTACATAAAATGCTAAGATTGTAAATGTTTACTTCAATTTATTTAATTAAAAAAATATTTCTACAGGTAAAACAGGTGAAGAAGGGGGCACCCAGATTTGAACTAGGGACCTCTTGATCTGCAGTCAAATGCTCTACCACTGAGCTATACCCCCAGTTCTGAAAAGCTCACCTTTATTAATTCAGTAATATGTACAAAGTGCAAGCAACATGCAATCACCATCAAAGCAAAGCATTTTCAGCCACCAAACCCTCCTTATAAGTATATGGGGTGCGAAGGATGTCCTTTATCTGCCTTGGTAAAATACAGTGAGGTTTCCATTGCAAGAATTCATACATTTCGTATCACATGTAGATCTTGGAACATGGAAAAAATCTTTTGTCAAATGCATAAATTCTGCAAAATGTAACTGCTTCTCTACTGCAGTTTGTTGATTTTGTGCTAAGAGCATAGTTAAACCCAATTGTTCATTGTTTTGTATATGAAATGATGATATATCTTATTGTTTCTTACAGTGTATTGGGTTGAAAAACATTTTAACAGGATCTATTGAAGAGGGTATATGGTTATGAAACAGGGACTTTTTGAACTGCATTCCTACGCTCTACCACTGAGTTAAACCCTTGAATGCTGAAAACTGCCCTTTTTTAAAAAGGTGATAGAGTGGGAGACTGTATGGAACTTGTAGAACTAATGATATCAGTGCACTTCTGGTCAGCTGTACAAATTAATACATTTCATTAAGGGCATATTATTGGTTTCCGCCACAGTTTTATAACATTCATATGAGCTTCCAATGGACTATTTCAAACTGATCATATCACCAGTAGAACTTGGGTGAATGTAAAACACAGCTTGTATCATATGAAGAAATCCTAAACAGCTTAATGGTTACCCTATGTTTCAGGTGATGATCAGGAGTATTTCAAACGTAGAAATGTGTTGCTCATTACATAAAATGCTAACATTGTAAATGTTTTCTTCAATTTATTTAATTAAAAATATATTTCTACAGGTAAAACAGTTGGACAAGGGGGCACCTAGATTTGAACTAGGGACCTTTTGATCTGCAGTGAAATGCTCTACCCCTGAGCTATACCCCCATTTCTGAAATCTTCACCTTTATTTATTCAGTAATATGTACAAAGTGGAAGCAACATGCAATCACCATCAAAGCAATGCATTTTCAGCCACCAAACCCTCCTTATAAGTATAAGGGGTACAAAAGATGTCCTTTATCTGCCTTGGTAAAATACAGTGAGGTTTCCATTGCAAGAATTCATACATTTCGTATCACATGTAGATCTTGGAACATGGAAAAAAAATCTTTTGTCAAATGCACAAATTCTGCAAAATATAACTGCTTCTCTACTGCAGTTTGTTGATTTTGTGCTAAGAGCATAGTTAAACCCAATTGTTCATTGTTTTGTATATGAAATGATGATATATCTTATTGTTTCTTACAGTGCATCGGGTTGAAAAACATTTTAACAGGATCTATTGAAGAGGGTATATGGTTATGAAACAGGCACTTCTTGAACTGCATTCCTACGGTCTACCACTGAGTTAAACCCTTGAATGCTGAAAACTGCCCTTTTTTAAAAAGGTGATAGAGTGGGTGACTGTATGGAACTTGTAGAACTAATGACATCAGTGCACTTCTGGCCAGCTGTACAAATTAATACAGTTCATTAAGGGCATATTATTGGTTTCCACCACAGTTTTATAACATTCATATGAGCTTCCAATGGACTATTTCAAACTGATAATATCACCAGTAGAACTTGGGTGAAAGTAAAACACAGCTTGTATCATATGAAGAAATCCTAAACAGTTTCATGGTGTTTACCCTATGTTTCAGGAGATGATCAGGAGTATTTCAAATGTAGAAATGTGTTGCTCATTACATAAAATGCTAAGATTGTAAATGTTTTCTTCAATTTATTTAATTAAAAAAATAATTCTACAGGTAAAACAGTTGAACTATGGACCTCTTGATCTGCAGTCAAATGCTCTACCACTGAGCTATACCCCCAGTTCTGAAAAGTTCACCTTTATTAATTCAGTAATATGTACACAGTGCAAGCAACATGCAATCACCATCAAAGCAATGCATTTTCAGCCACCAAACCCTCCTTATAAGTATATGGGGTGCGAAGGATGTCCTTTATCTGCCTTGGTAAAATACAGTGAGGTTTCCATTGCAAGAATTCATGCATTTCGTATCACATGTAGATCTTGGAACATGGAAAAAAAATCTTTTGTCAAATGCACAAATTCTGAAAAATGTAAATGCTTGTCTACTGCAGTTTGTTGATTTTGTGCTAAGAGCATAGTTAAACCCAATTGTTCATTGTTTTGTATATGAAATGATGATATATCCTATTGTTTCTTACAGTGCATTGGGTTGAAAAACATTTTAACAGGATCTATTGACGAGGGTATATGCTTATGAAACAGGGACTTCATGAACTGCACTCCTATGCTCTACCACTGAGTTAAACCCTTGAATGCTGAAAACTGCCCTTTTTTTAAAAAAGGTGATAGAGTGGGTGACTGTATGGAACTTGTAGAACTAATGACATCAGTGCACTTCTGTTCAGCTGTACAAATTAATACATTTCATTAAGGGCATATTATTGGTTTCCACCACAGTTTTATAACATTCATATGAGCTTCCAATGGACTATTTCAAACTGATCATATCACCAGTAGAACTTGGGTGAATGTAAAACACAGCTTGTATCATATGAAGAAATCCTAAACAGCTTAATGGTGTTTACCCTATGTTTCAGGTGATGATCAGGAGTATTTCAAATGTAGAAATGTGTTGCTCATTACATAAAATGCTAAGATTGTAAATGTTTTCTTCAATTTATTTAATTAAAAAAATATTTCTACAGGTAAAACAGTTGAACAAGGTGGCACCCAGATTTGAACTAGGGACCTCTTTATCTGCAGTCAAATGCTCTACCACTGAGCTATACCCCCAGTTCTGAAAAATTCACCTTTATTAATTCAGTAATATGTACAAAGTGCAAGCAACATGCAATCACCATCAAAGCAATGCATTTTCAGCCACCAAACCCTCCTTATAAGTATATGGGGTGCGAAGGATGTCCTTTATCTGCCTTGGTAAAATACAGTGAGGTTTCCATTGCAAGAATTCATACATTTCGTATCACATGTAGATATTGGAACATGGAAAAAAAATCCTTTGTCAAATGCACAAATTCTGCAAAATGTAAATGCTTGTCTACTGCAGTTTGTTGATTTTGTGCTAAGAGCATAGTTAAACCCAATTGTTCATTGTTTTGTATATGAAATGATGATATATCCTATTGTTTCTTACAGTGCATTGGGTTGAAAAATATTTTAACAGGATATATTGACGAGGGTATATGCTTATGAAACAGGGACTTCTTGAACTGCACTCCTATGCTCTACCACTGAGTTAAACCCTTGAATGCTGAAAACTGCCCTTTTTTAAAAAGGTGATAGAGTGGGTGACTGTATGGAACTTGTAGAACTAATGACATCAATGCACTTCTGGTCAGCTGTACAAATTAATACATTTCATTAAGGGCATATTATTGGTTTCCACCACAGTTTTATAACATTCATATGAGCTTCCAACGGACTATTTCAAACTGGTCATATCACCAGTAGAACTTGGGTGAATGTAAAACACAGCTTGTATCATATGAAGAAATCCTAAACAGTTTCATGGTGTTTACCCTATGTTTCAGGAGATGATCAGGAGTATTTCAAATGTAGAAATGTGTTGCTCATTACATAAAATGCTAAGATTGTAAATGTTTTTTTCAATTTATTTAATAAAAAAATATTTCTACAGGTAAAACAGTTGAACAAGGGGGCACCCAGATATGAACTAGGGACCTCTTAATCTGCAGTCAAATGCTCTACCACTGAGCTATACCCACAGTTTGGAAAAGTTCACCTTTATTAATTCAGTAATATGTACAAAGTGCAAGCAACATGCAATCACCATCAAAGCAATGCATTTTCAGCCACCAAACCCTCCTTATAAGTATATGGGGTGCGAAGGATGTCCTTTATCTGCCTTGGTAAAATACAGTGAGGTTTCCATTGCAAGAATTCATACATTTCGTATCACATGTAGATCTTGGAACATGGAAAAAAAATCTTTTGTCAAATGCACAAATTCTGCAAAATGTAACTGCTTCTCTACTGCAGTTTGTTGATTTTGTGCTAAGCGCATAGTTAAACCCAATTGTTCATTGTTTTGTATATGAAATGATGATATATCCTATTGTTTCTTACAGTGCATTGGGTTGAAAAACATTTTAACAGGATCTATTGAAGAGGGTATATGGTTATGAAACAGGGACTTCTTGAACTACACTCCTACGCTCTACCACTGACATAAACCCTTCTATGTTGAAAACTGCCCTTTTTTAAAAAGGTGATAGAGTGGGTGACTGTATGGAACTTGTAGAACTAATGACATCAGTGCACTTCTGGTCAGCTGTACAAATTAATACAGTTCATTAAGGGCATATTATTGGTTTCCACCACAGTTTTATAACATTCATATGAGCTTCCAATGGACTATTTCAAACTGATAATATCACCAGTAGAACTTGGGTGAATGTAAAACACAGCTTGTATCATATGAAGAAATCCTAAACAGTTTCATGGTGTTTACCCTATGTTTCAGGAGATGATCAGGAGTATTTCAAATGTAGAAATGTGTTGCTCATTACATAAAATGCTAAGATTGTAAATGTTGTCTTCAATTTATTTAATTAAAAAAATATTTCTACAGGTAAAACAGTTGAACAAGGGGGCACCCAGATTTGAACTAGAGACCTCTTGATATGCAGTCAAATGCTCTACCACTGAGCTATACCCCCAGTTCTGAAAGGTTCTCCTTTATTAATTCAGTAATATGTACAAAGTGCAAGCAACATGCAATCACCATCAAAGCAATGCATTTTCAGCCACCAAACCCTCCTTATAAGTATATGGGGTGCGAAGGATGTCCTTTATCTGCCTTGGTAAAATACAGTGAGGTTTCCATTGCAAGAATTCATACATTTCGTATCACATGTAGATATTGGAACATGGAAAAAAAATATTTTGTCAAATGCACAAATTCTGCAAAATATAACTGCTTCTCTACTGCAGTTTGTTGATTTTGTGCTAAGAGCATAGTTAAACCCAATTGTTCATTGTTTTGTATATGAAATGATGATATATCCTATTGTTTCTTTCAGTGCATTGGGTTGAAAAACATTTTAACAGGATCTATTGACGAGGGTATATGGTTATGAAACATGGACTTCTTGAACTGCATTCCTACGCTCTACCACTGAGTTAAACCCTTGAATGCTGAAAACTGCCCTTTTTTTAAAAGGTGATAGAGTGGGTGACTGTATGGAACTTGTAGAACTAATGACATCAGTGCACTTCTGGTCAGCCGTACAAATTAATACAGTTCATTAAGGGCATATTATTGGTTTCCACCACAGTTTTATAACATTCATATGAGCTTCCAATGGACTATTTCAAACTGATAATATCACCAGTAGAACTTGGGTGAATGTAAAACACAGCGTGTATCATATGAAGAAATCCTAAACAGTTTCAAGGTGTTTACCCTATGTTTCAGTAGATGATCAGGAGTATTTCAAATGTAGAAATGTGTTGCTCATTACATAAAATGCTAAGATTGTTAATGTTTTCTTCAATTTATTTAATTAAAAAATATTTCTACAGGTAAAACAGTTCAACAAGGGGGCACCCAGATTTGAACTAAGGACCTCTTGATCTGCAGTCAAATGCTCTACCACTGAGCTATACCCCCAGTTCTGAAAAGTCACCTTTATTAATTCAGTAATATGTACAAAGTGCAAGCAACATGCAATCACCATCAAAGGAATGAATTTTCAACCACCAAACCCTCCTTATAAGTATATGGGGTGCGAAGGATGTCCTTTATCTGCCTTGGTAAAATACAGTGAGGTTTCCATTGCAAGAATTCATACATTTCGTATCAAATGTAGATCTTGGAACATGGAAAAAAATCTTTTGTCAAATGCACAAATTCTGCAAAATGTAACTGCTTCACTACTGCAGTTTGTTGATTTTGTGCTAAGAGCATAGTTAAACCCAATTGTTCATTGTTAACCGATGATATGGTTAATGATGATGATATTTGGAGGGATCTTCAAGAATTCAGAAGCACAGGTTGTCATTGAACCTGGACCAGCATCTGGTATCGCGGTGGAAGAGGCACCAGGATTCATCATGAGTGATAGAAGGATGATTTTCCAAAATATCTACATACCATTGAATCCTGAGATTTTGATTGAAAAACATTTGAACAATACCGGAATTAAGATTGAACAGACTAAAGAGTGGCTGGAAATAAGAAAAGAGGACACAAAGCAGTCAATAAGAGATATATTAATGCAGTTGGAGAAAACATTTGTGAATTCAGCAGACATTAAGAAGAGGAGAGGAAAGAGAGGTGCAGTTATGCTCGTGATATCATTGGTAATGTCTATAGTTGGAGCCATAATAGGTACCACAATATCAACAGCCAATTCTATTTCGGTAGGAACACTGAGTACTAAAGCGCAACAACTGAGTATTGACCTATAAATAATACAAAAAACATTAGATGGGATTAGAGGGGGACTGGATGAAAAAGTAAGATTCATAAATGAAACTGCAATCATTCTAAATGAACAAGCAGATGTGATGCAACGGGCGACTAAAATAATACTTAAGCATGACAGAACTTTAAATGAAATATTGAACATAATGAGTCCTGTTGATAGACTATTAACGAATTATGTGAGGGAAGTTCAAACTGCAGTTTTACAATTGATTCAAGGACATATCCCCTTGTATTTTGTTTCGCAGGATATTATTCGTCAAATGATAGAAAGATTGACCAGGAGGGAAATTGATATAATACAGGTAAAAATTGCATTTGAAATGGGTAATGCAATGCCGTTATACGTGGACTTGGAAAGACTAGAGATCGGATTTTTGCTATGCATCCCATATGTAGCTCCTGAACTTATTTATCAAACGAAGTGGGTACACAACGTGGGATTTTGGCAAGAGGACAAATTTATTAAGATTAAGACTCCAGAAGTGGTGGCATTTCAGTCATGGGAACCTGAAGTTTATTTAATACCAAACCTGGAAACATGTGTCAAATTTAAAGGACAAAATTATATGTGTCCAGGCAAACCGTTTGTTCCTGATGCCACAGATGCTGTTTGTGGTTTGAAATCTGACCAAAGTATATCAGAAGGATGTGAAGTGATTATTAGCAATATGGGGAGTGAAGAACTGGCACAGGCTAAGATGGTCAGAGGTAAATGGTTGGTCAGCACCTGTTTAAAGAACATGACGGTAGTACATTTAAACCATGGAACATACGTGGTTAAACAGGTGAAATATAATGTTTTTTATTTATAGGTTCCAAAGGATACAATTGTGTCAATTGGGGGGTTAACATTGTTTCATGTAACAAATGATCTTTGGGAAAGCCAAGTGGAAAATATCAATTTTTTTCAAAGGGATACTTTTCCAATAGATCCGGATGTGGAATATTTATTGAAAGACATGTTATAAAAATGAATTTGAGAAAAAACAATATTACAATTAGTAATCTGGGGATAATAGAAGTGGAAAGATTTAATTGGGGAACCTGGGGGGGACACTCAATAGTGGGTTTGGCTGTCCAGGTGCTAATCATGGGTGGATGGTTGATTGTGCTATCAGTAAAAATGAAAATGTTACTGATTTTAGTAGCTACATCAGGAAGAGAAAGATATCCCAATACACATGCATTTTAAAAGAAAAAAAAGAACAAGTTGTTTTTAGGAATTGGCTTGGATCGTAGCCAAGTTCTAAAAACAAAAGGAGGGTATGTAAGGATATTTGGCGTGTTACAGCACAGAGTACAGCACTACTGCACAGGTAGTATTTTTTTTTGATGCAGCACCACCACATGGGTGTGGTGCAGTGCTATATGTGTTGTCAGAGTAACATGGACATATAAGTAAAGACAGGCTATTCAGTCAAAAACGATTTTTACATATAAGATGCAAATCTATTTTTACAGTTAAAAGCACACATGTTCACATTCAAAATGCACACTATTTATCACCTGAAATGCCTATGTGGCGAAAGAGACACATTTGAAAATTAATAACTAACCTTATTAATAACTAACCTGACTAATAAAACTTCATTTAACATAACCCACTAATAAAAATGTGTCTCCACTGCAGAATTAGGCCTACTCTGAAAGTGAACTTTTAAACGCACATTCATTTTTTTTTCTCTGCTGCTCTGTCCACATAACTACAGGAAGCAAAGAGCTCGAAGGAACAGGAAATCAGTTTGTTACAATTGCCACTGTAGAAGTGAGCCATTGTGTAGTGAGGGGGGAGATGATATGATTGATTCTGATTGGAGCAGCGTCATAGCAAGTATCATGCTAGAGGCTGTGATTAGAACTTTGCTGGAGAAGCTTGAGGAGAGGGGGAGAACAATCGAGATCTGGCAGAGCTGGGAGAAGGATCTTTTACTGGCTGGGGCATTCCTGCTGCAAAAGCTGAGAGTTCCAGGCAATAACCCCGGTTTGAGAACGGCAGACGCTTGTTCTCACTGGGGTTGATTTTCAAGGGAGCCAAATTCAGAAAGAGAATAGCCGGAGAAAACTCATGCTGTACAGATAAGGTAATTATAGAAGCGAGTGGGAGCTGTGCGAAAGTGTGCGAAACTGTTCAGTCAGTGTATTAAAGGGAGTCTCAGTCCAATTGAATATATTCTCGCAGCTCTCTGTTCATTTATCACAAATAATGTTGTACCATTTCATTTATTTCTATAAAAAAAATTAAACTGTGTTTAAAAGAAATTTCTATAATACAAAAATATTTGAAAACAGATAGCTAGTGTGTATTATTTCTCTCTTTCATTTTGCATGGGAAAAGGTTTAAACGTGGGTAGATTTTTAAACAGTGCAATTGTCATTTTAAAACAGATGTGTGCATGATTCTATTCAGTATGGACAGTTGTGAGTGACTGTTTGTAGCATAGCCTGTTGGAGGTACATGAGTCAACGGGAAGAGAGACTCTCTGGACATAGTTCCCTACCGTATATAAGGTAGTGGAAATTACCACAAAAATACCACAATAGCCCATGGTGCCACACAACACTAACACTGAAAATGTGGTATCCCTAAAATGTAGGCCTGAGGTCTCTCTAGTGATCAAGAACAATCTAGATAAAAAACAAGGGATGTTGGATATTGGGGCCACAAATAAACCAACCACTTTACCAACCAACCACGCAAACTACCGTGCACATCATCTAAATAGGTCTGAATTCTGAAATAATGCAATGTATTATTGTCATATTTGACCCAATATGAATACAGAGAGTGATTATTGCTAAAGGTATTTTGGCGGTAAGAAAATACAGCAAAGCCCCAAATATCCACAAAATACCCAACAGGGCATATTATTGGTTTCCACCACAGTTTTATAACATTCATATGAGCTTCCAACGGACTATTTCAAACTGATAATATCACCAGTAGAACTTGGGTAAATGTAAAACACAGCTTGTATCATACGAAGAAATCATAAACAGCATAATGGTGTTTCAGGAGATGATCAGGAGTATTTCAAATGTAGAAATGTTTTGCTCATTACATAAAATGATAAGATTGCAAATGTTTTCTTCAATTTACAGTTGGACAAGGGCGCACCCAGATTTGAACTAAGGACCTCGTGATCTACAGTCAAGTGCTCTACCACTAGCTATACCCCCAATTCTGAAATGTTCACCTATTTTAATTCAGTAATATGTACAAAGTGGAAGCAACATGCAATCACCATCAAAGCAATACATTTTCAGCCACCAAACATTCCTTATAACTATAAGGGGTACACAAGATGTCCTTTATCTGCCTTGGTAAAATACAGTGAGGTTTCCATTGCAAGAATTCATACATTTCGTATTACATGTAGATCTTGGAACATGGAAAACAAATCTTTTGTCAAATGCACAAATTCTGCAAAAGGTAACTGCTTCTCTACTGCAGTTTGTTGATTTTGTGCTAAGAGCATAGTTAAACACAATTGTTCATTGTTTTGTATATGAAATGATGATATATCCTATTGTTTCTTACAGTGCATTGGGTTGAAAAACATTTTAACAGGATCTATTGACGAGGTTATATGGTTATGAAACAGGGACTTCTTGAACTGCACTCCTACGCTCTACCACTGAGTTAAACCCTTGATTGCTGAAAACAGCCCTTTTTTAAAAAGGTGATAGAGTGGGTGACTGTATGGAACTTGTAGAACTAATGACATCAGTGCACTTCTGGTCAGCTGTACAAATTAATAAATTTCATTTAGGGCATATTATTGGTTTCCACCACAGTTTTATAACATTCATATGAGCTTCCAATGGACTATTTCAAACTGATAATATCACCAGTAGAACTTGGGTGAATGTAAAACACAGCTTGTATCATATGAACAAATCCTAAAGAGTTTCATGGTGTTTACCCTATGTTTCAGGAGATGAGCAGGAGTATTTCAAATGTAGAAATGTGTTGCTCATTACATAAAATGCTAAGATTGTAAATGTTTTCTTCAATTTATTTCATTAAAAAAATATTTCTACTGGTAAAACAGTTGAACAAGGGGCAACCCAGATTTGAACTAGGAGACCTCTTGATCTGCAGTCAACTGCTCTACCACTGATCTATACCCCACTTCTGAAATGTTCACCTTTATTAATTCAGTAATATGTACAAAGTGCAAGCAACACGCAATCACCATCAAAGCAATGCATTTTCAGCCACCAAACCCTCCTTATAAGTATATGGGGTGCAAAGGATGTCCTTTATCTGCCTTGGTGAAATACAGTGAGGTTTCCATTGCAAGAATTCATACATTTCGTAACACATGTAGATCTTGGAACATGGAAAAAAAATCTTTTGTCAAATGCACAAATTCTGCAAAATGTAACTGTTTCTCTACTGCAGTTTGTTGATTTTGTGCTAAGAGCATAGTTAAACCCAATTGTTCATTGTTTTCTATATGAAATGATGATATATCCTACTGTTTCTAACAGTGCATTGGGTTGAATAACATTTTAACAGGATCTATTGACGAGGGTATATAGTTATGAAACAGGGACTTCTTGAACTGCACTCCTACGCTCTACCACTGAGTTAAACCCTTGAATGCTGAAAACTGCCCTTTTTTAAAAAGGTGATAGAGTGGGTGACTGTATGGAACTTGTAGAACTAATGACATCAGTGCACTTCTTGTCAGCTGTACAAATTAATACATTTCATTTAGGGAATATTATTGGTTTCCACCACAGTTTTATAACATTCATATGAGCTTCCAATGGACTATTTCAAACTGATAATATCACCAGTAGAACTTGGGTGAATGTAAAACACACCTTGTATCATATGAAGAAATCCGAAACAGTTTCATGGTGTTTACCCTATGTTTCAGGAGATGATCAGGAATATTTCAAATGTAGAAATGTGTTGCTCATTACATAAAATGCTAAGATTGTAAATGTTTTCTTCAATTTATTTAATTAAAAACATTTTTCTACAGGTAAAACAGTTGAACAAGGGGGCACCCAGATTTGAACTAAGGGACCTCTTGATCTGCAGTCAAATGCTCTACCACTGAGCTATACCCCCAGTTCTGAAATGTTCACCTTTATTAATTCAGTAATATATACAAAGTGCAAGCAACAGGCAATCACCATCAAAGCAATGCATTTTCAGCACCCAAACCCTCATATAAGTATATGGGGTGCGAAGCATGTCCTTTATCTGCCTTGGTAAAATACAGTGAGGTTTCCATTGCAAAAATTCATACATTTCGTAACACATGTAGATCTTGGAACATGGTAAAAAAATCTTTTGTCAAATGCACAAATTCTGCAAAATGTAACTGCTTCTCTACTGCAGTTTGTTGATTTTGTGCTAAGAGCATAGTTAAACCCAATTGTTCATTGTTTTGTATATGAAATGATGATATATCCTATTGTTTCTTACAGTGCATTGGGTTGAAAAACATTTTAACAGGATATATTGACGAGGGTATATGGTTATGAAACAGGGACTTCTTGAACTGCACTCCTACGCTCTACCACTGAAGTAAACCATTGAATGCTGAAAACTGCCCTTTTTTAAAAAGGTGATAGAGTGGGTGACTGTACGGAACTTGTAGAACTAATGACATCAGTGCACTTCTGGTCAGCTGTACAAATTAATACATTTCATTTAGGGCATATTATTGGTTTCCACCACAGTTTTATAACCATCATTTGAGCTTCCAATGGACTATTTCAAACTGATAATATCACCAGTAGAACTTGGGTGAATGTAAAACACAGCTTGTATCATATGAAGAAATCCTAAACAGTTTCATGGTGTTTACCCTATGTTTCAGGAGATGATCAGGAATATTTCAAATGTAGAAATGTGTTGCTCATTACATAAAATGCTAAGATTGTAAATGTTTTCTACAATTTATTTAATAAAAAAAATATTTCTACAGGTAAATCAGTTGAACAAGGGGGCACCCAGATTTGAACTAGGGGACCTCATGATCTGTAGTCAAATGCTCTACCACTGAGCTATACCCCCAGTTCTGAAATGTTCACTTATATTAATTCAGTAATATGTACAAAGTGGAAGCAACATGCAATCACCATCAAAGCAATGCATTTTCAGCCACCAAACCCTTCTTATAAGTATAAGGGGTACAAAAGATGTCCTTTATCTGCCTTGGTAAAATACAGTGAGGTTTCCATTGCAAGAATTCATACATTTCGTATCACATGTAGATCTTGGAACATGGAAAAACAATCTTTTGTCAAATGCACAAATTCTGCAAAATGTAACTGCTTCTCTACTGCAGTTTGTTGATTTTGTGCTAAGAGTATAGTTAAACCCAATTGTTCATTGTTTTTTATATGAAATGATGATATATCCTATTGTTTCTTTCAGTGCATTGGGTTGAAAAACATTTTAACAGGATCTATTGACGAGGGTATATGGTTATGAAACAGGGACTTCTTGAAATGCACTCCATTGCTCTACCACTGAGTTAAACCCTTGAATGCTGAAAACTGCCCTTTTTTAAAAAGGTGATAGAGTGGGTGACTGTATGGAACTTGTAGAACTAATGACATCAGTGCACTTCTGGTCAGCTGTACAAATTAATACATTTCATTAAGGGCATATTATTGGTTTCCACCACAGTTTTATAACATTCATATGAGCTTCCAATGGACTATTTCAAACTGATAATATCACCAGTAGAACTTGGGTGAATGTAAAACACAGCTTGTATCATATGAAGAAATCCTAAACAGTTTCATGGTGTTTACCCTATGTTTTAGGAGATGATCAGGAGTATTTCAAATGTAGAAATTTGTTGCTCATTACATAAAATGCTAACATTGTAAATGTTTTCTTCAATTTATTTAATAAAAAAAATATTTCTACAGGTAAAACAGTTGAACAAAGGGCACGCAGAGTTGAACTAGGGACCTCTTGATCTGCAGTCAAATGCTCTACTACTGAGCTATACGCCCAGTTCTGAAAAGTTCACCTTTATTAATTCAGTAATATGTACAAAGTGCAAGCAACATGCAATCACCATCAAAGCAATGCATTTTCAACCACCAAACCCTCCTTATAAGTATAAGGGGTACAAAAATGTCCTTTATCTGCCTTGGTAAAATACAGTGAGGTTTCCATTGCAAGAATTCATACATTTCGTATCACATGTAGATCTTGGAACATGAAAAAAAAACGTTTGACAAATGCACAAATTCTGCAAAACGTAACTGCTTCTCTACTGCGGTTTGGTGATTTTGTGCTAAGAGTATAATTAAACCCAATGTTCCATTGTTTTTTATATGAAATGATGATATATACTATTGTTTCTTACAGTGCATTGGGTTGAAAAACATTTTAACAGGATCTATTGACGAGGGTATATGCTTATGAAACAGGGACTTCTTGAACTGCACTCCTATGCTCTACCACTGAGTTAAACCCTTGAATGCTAAAAACTGCCCTTTTTTAAAAAGGTGATAGAGTGGGTGACTGTATGGAACTTGTAGAACTAATGACATCAGTGCACTTCTGGTCAGCTGTACAAATTAATACATTTCATTAAGGGCATATTATTGGTTTCCACCACAGTTTTATAACATTCATATGAGCTTCCAATGGACTATTTCAAACTGATCATATCACCAGTAGAACTTGGGTGAATGTAAAACACAGCTTGTATCATACGAATAAATCCTAAACAGCTTAATGGTGTTTACCCTATGTTTCAGGTGATGATCAGGAGTATTTCAAATGTAGAAATGTGTTGTTCATTACATAAAATGCTAAGATTGTAAATGTTTACTTCAATTTATTTAATTAAAAAAATATTTCTACAGGTAAAACAGGTGAAGAAGGGGGCACCCAGATTTGAACTAGGGACCTCTTGATCTGCAGTCAAATGCTCTACCACTGAGCTATACCCCCAGTTCTGAAAAGCTCACCTTTATTAATTCAGTAATATGTACAAATTGCAAGCAACATGCAATCACCATCAAAGCAAAGCATTTTCAGCCACCAAACCCTCCTTATAAGTATATGGGGTGCGAAGGATGTCCTTTATCTGCCTTGGTAAAATACAGTGAGGTTTCCATTGCAAGAATTCATACATTTCGTATCACATGTAGATCTTGGAACATGGAAAAAATCTTTTGTCAAATGCATAAATTCTGCAAAATGTAACTGCTTCTCTACTGCAGTTTGTTGATTTTGTGCTAAGAGCATAGTTAAACCCAATTGTTCATTGTTTTGTATATGAAATGATGATATATCTTATTGTTTCTTACAGTGTATTGGGTTGAAAAACATTTTAACAGGATCTATTGAAGAGGGTATATGGTTATGAAACAGGGACTTTTTGAACTGCATTCCTACGCTCTACCACTGAGTTAAACCCTTGAATGCTGAAAACTGCCCTTTTTTAAAAAGGTGATAGAGTGGGAGACTGTATGGAACTTGTAGAACTAATGATATCAGTGCACTTCTGGTCAGCTGTACAAATTAATACATTTCATTAAGGGCATATTATTGGTTTCCGCCACAGTTTTATAACATTCATATGAGCTTCCAATGGACTATTTCAAACTGATCATATCACCAGTAGAACTTGGGTGAATGTAAAACACAGCTTGTATCATATGAAGAAATCCTAAACAGCTTAATGGTTACCCTATGTTTCAGGTGATGATCAGGAGTATTTCAAACGTAGAAATGTGTTGCTCATTACATAAAATGCTAACATTGTAAATGTTTTCTTCAATTTATTTAATTAAAAATATATTTCTACTCGTAAAACAGTTGGACAAGGGGGCACCTAGATTTGAACTAGGGACCTTTTGATCTGCAGTGAAATGCTCTACCCCTGAGCTATACCCCCATTTCTGAAATCTTCACCTTTATTTATTCAGTAATATGTACAAAGTGGAAGCAACATGCAATCACCATCAAAGCAATGCATTTTCAGCCACCAAACCCTCCTTATAAGTATAAGGGGTACAAAAGATGTCCTTTATCTGCCTTGGTAAAATACAGTGAGGTTTCCATTGCAAGAATTCATACATTTCGTATCACATGTAGATCTTGGAACATGGAAAAAAAATCTTTTGTCAAATGCACAAATTCTGCAAAATATAACTGCTTCTCTACTGCAGTTTGTTGATTTTGTGCTAAGACCATAGTTAAACCCAATTGTTCATTGTTTTGTATATGAAATGATGATATATCTTATTGTTTCTTACAGTGCATCGGGTTGAAAAACATTTTAACAGGATCTATTGAAGAGGGTATATGGTTATGAAACAGGCACTTCTTGAACTGCATTCCTACGCTCTACCACTGAGTTAAACCCTTGAATGCTGAAAACTGCCCTTTTTTTAAAAGGTGATAGAGTGGGTGACTGTATGGAACTTGTAGAACTAATGACATCAGTGCACTTCTGGCCAGCTGTACAAATTAATACAGTTCATTAAGGGCATATTATTGGTTTCCACCACAGTTTTATAACATTCATATGAGCTTCCAATGGACTATTTCAAACTGATAATATCACCAGTAGAACTTGGGTGAAAGTAAAACACAGCTTGTATCATATGAAGAAATCCTAAACAGTTTCATGGTGTTTACCCTATGTTTCAGGAGATGATCAGGAGTATTTCAAATGTAGAAATGTGTTGCTCATTACATAAAATGCTAAGATTGTAAATGTTTTCTTCAATTTATTTAATTAAAAAAATAATTCTACAGGTAAAACAGTTGAACTATGGACCTCTTGATCTGCAGTCAAATGCTCTACCACTGAGCTATACCCCCAGTTCTGAAAAGTTCACCTTTATTAATTCAGTAATATGTACACAGTGCAAGCAACATGCAATCACCATCAAAGCAATGCATTTTCAGCCACCAAACCCTCCTTATAAGTATATGGGGTGCGAAGGATGTCCTTTATCTGCCTTGGTAAAATACAGTGAGGTTTCCATTGCAAGAATTCATGCATTTCGTATCACATGTAGATCTTGGAACATGGAAAAAAAATCTTTTGTCAAATGCACAAATTCTGAAAAATGTAAATGCTTGTCTACTGCAGTTTGTTGATTTTGTGCTAAGAGCATAGTTAAACCCAATTGTTCATTGTTTTGTATATGAAATGATGATATATCCTATTGTTTCTTACAGTGCATTGGGTTGAAAAACATTTTAACAGGATCTATTGACGAGGGTATATGCTTATGAAACAGGGACTTCATGAACTGCACTCCTATGCTCTACCACTGAGTTAAACCCTTGAATGCTGAAAACTGCCCTTTTTTTAAAAAAGGTGATAGAGTGGGTGACTGTATGGAACTTGTAGAACTAATGACATCAGTGCACTTCTGTTCAGCTGTACAAATTAATACATTTCATTAAGGGCATATTATTGGTTTCCACCACAGTTTTATAACATTCATATGAGCTTCCAATGGACTATTTCAAACTGATCATATCACCAGTAGAACTTGGGTGAATGTAAAACACAGCTTGTATCATATGAAGAAATCCTAAACAGCTTAATGGTGTTTACCCTATGTTTCAGGTGATGATCAGGAGTATTTCAAATGTAGAAATGTGTTGCTCATTACATAAAATGCTAAGATTGTAAATGTTTTCTTCAATTTATTTAATTAAAAAAATATTTCTACAGGTAAAACAGTTGAACAAGGTGGCACCCAGATTTGAACTAGGGACCTCTTTATCTGCAGTCAAATGCTCTACCACTGAGCTATACCCCCAGTTCTGAAAAATTCACCTTTATTAATTCAGTAATATGTACAAAGTGCAAGCAACATGCAATCACCATCAAAGCAATGCATTTTCAGCCACCAAACCCTCCTTATAAGTATATGGGGTGCGAAGGATGTCCTTTATCTGCCTTGGTAAAATACAGTGAGGTTTCCATTGCAAGAATTCATACATTTCGTATCACATGTAGATATTGGAACATGGAAAAAAAATCCTTTGTCAAATGCACAAATTCTGCAAAATGTAAATGCTTGTCTACTGCAGTTTGTTGATTTTGTGCTAAGAGCATAGTTAAACCCAATTGTTCATTGTTTTGTATATGAAATGATGATATATCCTATTGTTTCTTACAGTGCATTGGGTTGAAAAATATTTTAACAGGATATATTGACGAGGGTATATGCTTATGAAACAGGGACTTCTTGAACTGCACTCCTATGCTCTACCACTGAGTTAAACCCTTGAATGCTGAAAACTGCCCTTTTTTAAAAAGGTGATAGAGTGGGTGACTGTATGGAACTTGTAGAACTAATGACATCAATGCACTTCTGGTCAGCTGTACAAATTAATACATTTCATTAAGGGCATATTATTGGTTTCCACCACAGTTTTATAACATTCATATGAGCTTCCAACGGACTATTTCAAACTGGTCATATCACCAGTAGAACTTGGGTGAATGTAAAACACAGCTTGTATCATATGAAGAAATCCTAAACAGTTTCATGGTGTTTACCCTATGTTTCAGGAGATGATCAGGAGTATTTCAAATGTAGAAATGTGTTGCTCATTACATAAAATGCTAAGATTGTAAATGTTTTTTTCAATTTATTTAATAAAAAAATATTTCTACAGGTAAAACAGTTGAACAAGGGGGCACCCAGATATGAACTAGGGACCTCTTAATCTGCAGTCAAATGCTCTACCACTGAGCTATACCCACAGTTTGGAAAAGTTCACCTTTATTAATTCAGTAATATGTACAAAGTGCAAGCAACATGCAATCACCATCAAAGCAATGCATTTTCAGCCACCAAACCCTCCTTATAAGTATATGGGGTGCGAAGGATGTCCTTTATCTGCCTTGGTAAAATACAGTGAGGTTTCCATTGCAAGAATTCATACATTTCGTATCACATGTAGATCTTGGAACATGGAAAAAAAATCTTTTGTCAAATGCACAAATTCTGCAAAATGTAACTGCTTCTCTACTGCAGTTTGTTGATTTTGTGCTAAGCGCATAGTTAAACCCAATTGTTCATTGTTTTGTATATGAAATGATGATATATCCTATTGTTTCTTACAGTGCATTGGGTTGAAAAACATTTTAACAGGATCTATTGACGAGGGTATATGGTTATGAAACATGGACTTCTTGAACTACACTCCTACGCTCTACCACTGAGTTAAACCCTTGAATGCTGAAAACTGCCCTTTTTTTAAAAGGTGATAGAGTGGGTGACTGTATGGAACTTGTAGAACTAATGACATCAGTGCACTTCTGGTCAGCCGTACAAATTAATACAGTTCATTAAGGGCATATTATTGGTTTCCACCACAGTTTTATAACATTCATATGAGCTTCCAATGGACTATTTCAAACTGATAATATCACCAGTAGAACTTGGGTGAATGTAAAACACAGCGTGTATCATATGAAGAAATCCTAAACAGTTTCAAGGTGTTTACCCTATGTTTCAGTAGATGATCAGGAGTATTTCAAATGTAGAAATGTGTTGCTCATTACATAAAATGCTAAGATTGTTAATGTTTTCTTCAATTTATTTAATTAAAAAATATTTCTACAGGTAAAACAGTTCAACAAGGGGGCACCCAGATTTGAACTAAGGACCTCTTGATCTGCAGTCAAATGCTCTACCACTGAGCTATACCCCCAGTTCTGAAAAGTCACCTTTATTAATTCAGTAATATGTACAAAGTGCAAGCAACATGCAATCACCATCAAAGGAATGAATTTTCAACCACCAAACCCTCCTTATAAGTATATGGGGTGCGAAGGATGTCCTTTATCTGCCTTGGTAAAATACAGTGAGGTTTCCATTGCAAGAATTCATACATTTCGTATCAAATGTAGATCTTGGAACATGGAAAAAAATCTTTTGTCAAATGCACAAATTCTGCAAAATGTAACTGCTTCACTACTGCAGTTTGTTGATTTTGTGCTAAGAGCATAGTTAAACCCAATTGTTCATTGTTAACCGATGATATGGTTAATGATGATGATATTTGGAGGGATCTTCAAGAATTCAGAAGCACAGGTTGTCATTGAACCTGGACCAGCATCTGGTATCGCGGTGGAAGAGGCACCAGGATTCATCATGAGTGATAGAAGGATGATTTTCCAAAATATCTACATACCATTGAATCCTGAGATTTTGATTGAAAAACATTTGAACAATACCGGAATTAAGATTGAACAGACTAAAGAGTGGCTGGAAATAAGAAAAGAGGACACAAAGCAGTCAATAAGAGATATATTAATGCAGTTGGAGAAAACATTTGTGAATTCAGCAGACATTAAGAAGAGGAGAGGAAAGAGAGGTGCAGTTATGCTCGTGATATCATTGGTAATGTCTATAGTTGGAGCCATAATAGGTACCACAATATCAACAGCCAATTCTATTTCGGTAGGAACACTGAGTACTAAAGCGCAACAACTGAGTATTGACCTATAAATAATACAAAAAACATTAGATGGGATTAGAGGGGGACTGGATGAACAAGTAAGATTCATAAATGAAACTGCAATCATTCTAAATGAACAAGCAGATGTGATGCAACGGGCGACTAAAATAATACTTAAGCATGACAGAACTTTAAATGAAATATTGAACATAATGAGTCCTGTTGATAGACTATTAACGAATTATGTGAGGGAAGTTCAAACTGCAGTTTTACAATTGATTCAAGGACATATCCCCTTGTATTTTGTTTCGCAGGATATTATTCGTCAAATGATAGAAAGATTGACCAGGAGGGAAATTGATATAATACAGGTAAAAATTGCATTTGAAATGGGTAATGCAATGCCGTTATACGTGGACTTGGAAAGACTAGAGATCGGATTTTTGCTATGCATCCCATATGTAGCTCCTGAACTTATTTATCAAACGAAGTGGGTACACAACGTGGGATTTTGGCAAGAGGACACATTTATTAAGATTAAGACTCCAGAAGTGGTGGCATTTCAGTCATGGGAACCTGAAGTTTATTTAATACCAAACCTGGAAACATGTGTCAAATTTAAAGGACAAAATTATATGTGTCCAGGCAAACCGTTTGTTCCTGATGCCACAGATGCTGTTTGTGGTTTGAAATCTGACCAAAGTATATCAGAAGGATGTGAAGTGATTATTAGCAATATGGGGAGTGAAGAACTGGCACAGGCTAAGATGGTCAGAGGTAAATGGTTGGTCAGCACCTGTTTAAAGAACATGACGGTAGTACATTTAAACCATGGAACATACGTGGTTAAACAGGTGAAATATAATGTTTTTTATTTATAGGTTCCAAAGGATACAATTGTGTCAATTGGGGGGTTAACATTGTTTCATGTAACAAATGATCTTTGGGAAAGCCAAGTGGAAAATATCAATTTTTTTCAAAGGGATACTTTTCCAATAGATCCGGATGTGGAATATTTATTGAAAGACATGTTATAAAAATGAATTTGAGAAAAAACAATATTACAATTAGTAATCTGGGGATAATAGAAGTGGAAAGATTTAATTGGGGAACCTGGGGGGGACACTCAATAGTGGGTTTGGCTGTCCAGGTGCTAATCATGGGTGGATGGTTGATTGTGCTATCAGTAAAAATGAAAATGTTACTGATTTTAGTAGCTACATCAGGAAGAGAAAGATATCCCAATACACATGCATTTTAAAAGAAAAAAAAGAACAAGTTGTTTTTAGGAATTGGCTTGGATCGTAGCCAAGTTCTAAAAACAAAAGGAGGGTATGTAAGGATATTTGGCGTGTTACAGCACAGAGTACAGCACTACTGCACAGGTAGTATTTTTTTTTGATGCAGCACCACCACATGGGTGTGGTGCAGTGCTATATGTGTTGTCAGAGTAACATGGACATATAAGTAAAGACAGGCTATTCAGTCAAAAACGATTTTTACATATAAGATGCAAATCTATTTTTACAGTTAAAAGCACACATGTTCACATTCAAAATGCACACTATTTATCACCTGAAATGCCTATGTGGCGAAAGAGACACATTTGAAAATTAATAACTAACCTTATTAATAACTAACCTGACTAATAAAACTTCATTTAACATAACCCACTAATAAAAATGTGTCTCCACTGCAGAATTAGGCCTACTCTGAAAGTGAACTTTTAAACGCACATTCATTTTTTTTTCTCTGCTGCTCTGTCCACATAACTACAGGAAGCAAAGAGCTCGAAGGAACAGGAAATCAGTTTGTTACAATTGCCACTGTAGAAGTGAGCCATTGTGTAGTGAGGGGGGAGATGATATGATTGATTCTGATTGGAGCAGCGTCATAGCAAGTATCATGCTAGAGGCTGTGATTAGAACTTTGCTGGAGAAGCTTGAGGAGAGGGGGAGAACAATCGAGATCTGGCAGAGCTGGGAGAAGGATCTTTTACTGGCTGGGGCATTCCTGCTGCAAAAGCTGAGAGTTCCAGGCAATAACCCCGGTTTGAGAACGGCAGACGCTTGTTCTCACTGGGGTTGATTTTCAAGGGAGCCAAATTCAGAAAGAGAATAGCCGGAGAAAACTCATGCTGTACAGATAAGGTAATTATAGAAGCGAGTGGGAGCTGTGCGAAAGTGTGCGAAACTGTTCAGTCAGTGTATTAAAGGGAGTCTCAGTCCAATTGAATATATTCTCGCAGCTCTCTGTTCATTTATCACAAATAATGTTGTACCATTTCATTTATTTCTATAAAAAAAATTAAACTGTGTTTAAAAGAAATTTCTATAATACAAAAATATTTGAAAACAGATAGCTAGTGTGTATTATTTCTCTCTTTCATTTTGCATGGGAAAAGGTTTAAACGTGGGTAGATTTTTAAACAGTGCAATTGTCATTTTAAAACAGATGTGTGCATGATTCTATTCAGTATGGACAGTTGTGAGTGACTGTTTGTAGCATAGCCTGTTGGAGGTACATGAGTCAACGGGAAGAGAGACTCTCTGGACATAGTTCCCTACCGTATATAAGGTAGTGGAAATTACCACAAAAATACCACAATAGCCCATGGTGCCACACAACACTAACACTGAAAATGTGGTATCCCTAAAATGTAGGCCTGAGGTCTCTCTAGTGATCAAGAACAATCTAGATAAAAAACAAGGGATGTTGGATATTGGGGCCACAAATAAACCAACCACTTTACCAACCAACCACGCAAACTACCGTGCACATCATCTAAATAGGTCTGAATTCTGAAATAATGCAATGTATTATTGTCATATTTGACCCAATATGAATACAGAGAGTGATTATTGCTAAAGGTATTTTGGCGGTAAGAAAATACAGCAAAGCCCCAAATATCCACAAAATACCCAACAGGGCATATTATTGGTTTCCACCACAGTTTTATAACATTCATATGAGCTTCCAACGGACTATTTCAAACTGATAATATCACCAGTAGAACTTGGGTAAATGTAAAACACAGCTTGTATCATACGAAGAAATCATAAACAGCATAATGGTGTTTCAGGAGATGATCAGGAGTATTTCAAATGTAGAAATGTTTTGCTCATTACATAAAATGATAAGATTGCAAATGTTTTCTTCAATTTACAGTTGGACAAGGGCGCACCCAGATTTGAACTAAGGACCTCGTGATCTACAGTCAAGTGCTCTACCACTAGCTATACCCCCAATTCTGAAATGTTCACCTATTTTAATTCAGTAATATGTACAAAGTGGAAGCAACATGCAATCACCATCAAAGCAATATATTTTCAGCCACCAAACATTCCTTATAACTATAAGGGGTACACAAGATGTCCTTTATCTGCCTTGGTAAAATACAGTGAGGTTTCCATTGCAAGAATTCATACATTTCGTATTACATGTAGATCTTGGAACATGGAAAACAAATCTTTTGTCAAATGCACAAATTCTGCAAAAGGTAACTGCTTCTCTACTGCAGTTTGTTGATTTTGTGCTAAGAGCATAGTTAAACACAATTGTTCATTGTTTTGTATATGAAATGATGATATATCCTATTGTTTCTTACAGTGCATTGGGTTGAAAAACATTTTAACAGGATCTATTGACGAGGTTATATGGTTATGAAACAGGGACTTCTTGAACTGCACTCCTACGCTCTACCACTGAGTTAAACCCTTGATTGCTGAAAACAGCCCTTTTTTAAAAAGGTGATAGAGTGGGTGACTGTATGGAACTTGTAGAACTAATGACATCAGTGCACTTCTGGTCAGCTGTACAAATTAATAAATTTCATTTAGGGCATATTATTGGTTTCCACCACAGTTTTATAACATTCATATGAGCTTCCAATGGACTATTTCAAACTGATAATATCACCAGTAGAACTTGGGTGAATGTAAAACACAGCTTGTATCATATGAACAAATCCTAAAGAGTTTCATGGTGTTTACCCTATGTTTCAGGAGATGAGCAGGAGTATTTCAAATGTAGAAATGTGTTGCTCATTACATAAAATGCTAAGATTGTAAATGTTTTCTTCAATTTATTTCATTAAAAAAATATTTCTACTGGTAAAACAGTTGAACAAGGGGCAACCCAGATTTGAACTAGGAGACCTCTTGATCTGCAGTCAACTGCTCTACCACTGATCTATACCCCACTTCTGAAATGTTCACCTTTATTAATTCAGTAATATGTACAAAGTGCAAGCAACACGCAATCACCATCAAAGCAATGCATTTTCAGCCACCAAACCCTCCTTATAAGTATATGGGGTGCAAAGGATGTCCTTTATCTGCCTTGGTGAAATACAGTGAGGTTTCCATTGCAAGAATTCATACATTTCGTAACACATGTAGATCTTGGAACATGGAAAAAAAATCTTTTGTCAAATGCACAAATTCTGCAAAATGTAACTGTTTCTCTACTGCAGTTTGTTGATTTTGTGCTAAGAGCATAGTTAAACCCAATTGTTCATTGTTTTCTATATGAAATGATGATATATCCTACTGTTTCTAACAGTGCATTGGGTTGAATAACATTTTAACAGGATCTATTGACGAGGGTATATAGTTATGAAACAGGGACTTCTTGAACTGCACTCCTACGCTCTACCACTGAGTTAAACCCTTGAATGCGGAAAACTGCCCTTTTTTAAAAAGGTGATAGAGTGGGTGACTGTATGGAACTTGTAGAACTAATGACATCAGTGCACTTCTTGTCAGCTGTACAAATTAATACATTTCATTTAGGGAATATTATTGGTTTCCACCACAGTTTTATAACATTCATATGAGCTTCCAATGGACTATTTCAAACTGATAATATCACCAGTAGAACTTGGGTGAATGTAAAACACACCTTGTATCATATGAAGAAATCCTAAACAGTTTCATGGTGTTTACCCTATGTTTCAGGAGATGATCAGGAATATTTCAAATGTAGAAATGTGTTGCTCATTACATAAAATGCTAAGATTGTAAATGTTTTCTTCAATTTATTTAATTAAAAACATTTTTCTACAGGTAAAACAGTTGAACAAGGGGGCACCCAGATTTGAACTAAGGGACCTCTTGATCTGCAGTCAAATGCTCTACCACTGAGCTATACCCCCAGTTCTGAAATGTTCACCTTTATTAATTCAGTAATATATACAAAGTGCAAGCAACAGGCAATCACCATCAAAGCAATGCATTTTCATCACCCAAACCCTCATATAAGTATATGGGGTGCGAAGCATGTCCTTTATCTGCCTTGGTAAAATACAGTGAGGTTTCCATTGCAAAAATTCATACATTTCGTAACACATGTAGATCTTGGAACATGGTAAAAAAATCTTTTGTCAAATGCACAAATTCTGCAAAATGTAACTGCTTCTCTACTGCAGTTTGTTGATTTTGTGCTAAGAGCATAGTTAAACCCAATTGTTCATTGTTTTGTATATGAAATGATGATATATCCTATTGTTTCTTACAGTGCATTGGATTGAAAAACATTTTAACAGGATATATTGACGAGGGTATATGGTTATGAAACAGGGACTTCTTGAACTGCACTCCTACGCTCTACCACTGAAGTAAACCATTGAATGCTGAAAACTGCCCTTTTTTAAAAAGGTGATAGAGTGGGTGACTGTACGGAACTTGTAGAACTAATGACATCAGTGCACTTCTGGTCAGCTGTACAAATTAATACATTTCATTTAGGGCATATTATTGGTTTCCACCACAGTTTTATAACCATCATTTGAGCTTCCAATGGACTATTTCAAACTGATAATATCACCAGTAGAACTTGGGTGAATGTAAAACACAGCTTGTATCATATGAAGAAATCCTAAACAGTTTCATGGTGTTTACCCTATGTTTCAGGAGATGATCAGGAATATTTCAAATGTAGAAATGTGTTGCTCATTACATAAAATGCTAAGATTGTAAATGTTTTCTACAATTTATTTAATTAAAAAAATATTTCTACAGGTAAATCAGTTGAACAAGGGGGCACCCAGATTTGAACTAGGGGACCTCATGATCTGTAGTCAAATGCTCTACCACTGAGCTATACCCCCATTTCTGAAATCTTCACCTTTATTTATTCAGTAATATGTACAAAGTGGAAGCAACATGCAATCACCATCAAAGCAATGCATTTTCAGCCACCAAACCCTCCTTATAAGTATAAGGGGTACAAAAGATGTCCTTTATCTGCCTTGGTAAAATACAGTGAGGTTTCCATTGCAAGAATACATACATTTCGTATCACATGTAGATCTTGGAACATGGAAAAAAAATCTTTTGTCAAATGCACAAATTCTGCAAAATATAACTGCTTCTCTACTGCAGTTTGTTGATTTTGTGCTAAGAGCATAGTTAAACCCAATTGTTCATTGTTTTGTATATGAAATGATGATATATCTTATTGTTTCTTACAGTGCATCGGGTTGAAAAACATTTTAACAGGATCTATTGAAGAGGGTATATGGTTATGAAACAGGCACTTCTTGAACTGCATTCCTACGCTCTACCACTGAGTTAAACCCTTGAATGCTGAAAACTGCCCTTTTTGTAAAAGGTGATAGAGTGGGTGACTGTATGGAACTTGTAGAACTAATGACATCAGTGCACTTCTGGCCAGCTGTACAAATTAATACAGTTCATTAAGGGCATATTATTGGTTTCCACCACAGTTTTATAACATTCATATGAGCTTCCAATGGACTATTTCAAACTGATAATATCACCAGTAGAACTTGGGTGAAAGTAAAACACAGCTTGTATCATATGAAGAAATCCTAAACAGTTTCATGGTGTTTACCCTATGTTTCAGGAGATGATCAGGAGTATTTCAAATGTAGAAATGTGTTGCTCATTACATAAAATGCTAAGATTGTAAATGTTTTCTTCAATTTATTTAATTAAAAAAATAATTCTACAGGTAAAACAGTTGAACTATGGACCTCTTGATCTGCAGTCAAATGCTCTACCACTGAGCTATACCCCCAGTTCTGAAAAGTTCACCTTTATTAATTCAGTAATATGTACACAGTGCAAGCAACATGCAATCACCATCAAAGCAATGCATTTTCAGCCACCAAACCCTCCTTATAAGTATATGGGGTGCGAAGGATGTCCTTTATCTGCCTTGGTAAAATACAGTGAGGTTTCCATTGCAAGAATTCATGCATTTCGTATCACATGTAGATCTTGGAACATGGAAAAAAAATCTTTTGTCAAATGCACAAATTCTGAAAAATGTAAATGCTTGTCTACTGCAGTTTGTTGATTTTGTGCTAAGAGCATAGTTAAACCCAATTGTTCATTGTTTTGTATATGAAATGATGATATATCCTATTGTTTCTTACAGTGCATTGTGTTGAAAAACATTTTAACAGGATCTATTGACGAGGGTATATGCTTATGAAACAGGGACTTCATGAACTGCACTCCTATGCTCTACCACCGAGTTAAACCCTTGAATGCTGAAAACTGCCCTTTTTTTAAAAAAGGTGATAGAGTGGGTGACTGTATGGAACTTGTAGAACTAATGACATCAGTGCACTTCTGTTCAGCTGTACAAATTAATACATTTCATTAAGGGCATATTATTGGTTTCCACCACAGTTTTATAACATTCATATGAGCTTCCAATGGACTATTTCAAACTGATCATATCACCAGTAGAACTTGGGTGAATGTAAAACACAGCTTGTATCATATGAAGAAATCCTAAACAGCTTAATGGTGTTTACCCTATGTTTCAGGTGATGATCAGGAGTATTTCAAATGTAGAAATGTGTTGCTCATTACATAAAATGCTAAGATTGTAAATGTTTTCTTCAATTTATTTAATTAAAAAAATATTTCTACAGGTAAAACAGTTGAACAAGGTGGCACCCAGATTTGAACTAGGGACCTCTTTATCTGCAGTCAAATGCTCTACCACTGAGCTATACCCCCAGTTCTGAAAAATTCACCTTTATTAATTCAGTAATATGTACAAAGTGCAAGCAACATGCAATCACCATCAAAGCAATGCATTTTCAGCCACCAAACCCTCCTTATAAGTATATGGGGTGCGAAGGATGTCCTTTATCTGCCTTGGTAAAATACAGTGAGGTTTCCATTGCAAGAATTCATACATTTCGTATCACATGTAGATATTGGAACATGGAAAAAAAATCCTTTGTCAAATGCACAAATTCTGCAAAATGTAAATGCTTGTCTACTGCAGTTTGTTGATTTTGTGCTAAGAGCATAGTTAAACCCAATTGTTCATTGTTTTGTATATGAAATGATGATATATCCTATTGTTTCTTACAGTGCATTGGGTTGAAAAATATTTTAACAGGATATATTGACGAGGGTATATGCTTATGAAACAGGGACTTCTTGAACTGCACTCCTATGCTCTACCACTGAGTTAAACCCTTGAATGCTGAAAACTGCCCTTTTTTAAAAAGGTGATAGAGTGGGTGACTGTATGGAACTTGTAGAACTAATGACATCAATGCACTTCTGGTCAGCTGTACAAATTAATACATTTCATTAAGGGCATATTATTGGTTTCCACCACAGTTTTATAACATTCATATGAGCTTCCAACGGACTATTTCAAACTGGTCATATCACCAGTAGAACTTGGGTGAATGTAAAACACAGCTTGTATCATATGAAGAAATCCTAAACAGTTTCATGGTGTTTACCCTATGTTTCAGGAGATGATCAGGAGTATTTCAAATGTAGAAATGTGTTGCTCATTACATAAAATGCTAAGATTGTAAATGTTTTTTTCAATTTATTTAATAAAAAAATATTTCTACAGGTAAAACAGTTGAACAAGGGGGCACCCAGATATGAACTAGGGACCTCTTAATCTGCAGTCAAATGCTCTACCACTGAGCTATACCCACAGTTTGGAAAAGTTCACCTTTATTAATTCAGTAATATGTACAAAGTGCAAGCAACATGCAATCACCATCAAAGCAATGCATTTTCAGCCACCAAACCCTCCTTATAAGTATATGGGGTGCGAAGGATGTCCTTTATCTGCCTTGGTAAAATACAGTGAGGTTTCCATTGCAAGAATTCATACATTTCGTATCACATGTAGATCTTGGAACATGGAAAAAAAATCTTTTGTCAAATGCACAAATTCTGCAAAATGTAACTGCTTCTCTACTGCAGTTTGTTGATTTTGTGCTAAGCGCATAGTTAAACCCAATTGTTCATTGTTTTGTATATGAAATGATGATATATCCTATTGTTTCTTACAGTGCATTGGGTTGAAAAACATTTTAACAGGATCTATTGAAGAGGGTATATGGTTATGAAACAGGGACTTCTTGAACTACACTCCTACGCTCTACCACTGACATAAACCCTTCTATGTTGAAAACTGCCCTTTTTTAAAAAGGTGATAGAGTGGGTGACTGTATGGAACTTGTAGAACTAATGACATCAGTGCACTTCTGGTCAGCTGTACAAATTAATACAGTTCATTAAGGGCATATTATTGGTTTCCACCACAGTTTTATAACATTCATATGAGCTTCCAATGGACTATTTCAAACTGATAATATCACCAGTAGAACTTGGGTGAATGTAAAACACAGCTTGTATCATATGAAGAAATCCTAAACAGTTTCATGGTGTTTACCCTATGTTTCAGGAGATGATCAGGAGTATTTCAAATGTAGAAATGTGTTGCTCATTACAAAAAATGCTAAGATTGTAAATGTTTTCTTCAATTTATTTAATTAAAACAATATTTCTACAGGTAAAACAGTTGAACAAGGGGGCACCCAGATTTGAACTTGGGACCTCTTGATCTGCAGTCAAATGCTCTACCACTGAGTTATACCCTCAGTTCTAAAAATTTCACTTTTATTAATTCAGTAATATGTACAAAGTGCAAGCAACATGCAATCACCATCAAAGCAAAGCATTTTCAGCCACCAAACCCTCCTTATAAGTATAAGGGGTACGAAAGATGTCCTTTATCTGCCTTGGTAAAATACAGTGAGGTTTCCATTGCAAGAATTCATACATTTCGTATCACATGTAGATCTTGGAACATGGAAAAAAATCTTTTGTCAAATGCACAAATTCTGCAAAATGTAACTGCTTCTCCACTGCAGTTTGTTGATTTTGTGCTAAGAGCATAGTTAAACCCAATTGTTCATTGTTTTGTATATGAAATGATGATATATCCTATTGTTTCTTACAGTGCATTGGGTTGAAAAACATTTTAACAGGATATATTGACGAGGGTATATGCTTATGAAACAGGGATTTCTTGAACTGCATTCCTACGCTCTACCACTGAGTTAAACCCTTGAATGCTGAAAACTGCCCTTTTTTTAAAAGGTGATAGAGTGGGTGACTGTATGGAACTTGTAGAACTAATGACATCAGTGCACTTCTGGTCAGCCGTACAAATTAATACAGTTCATTAAGGGCATATTATTGGTTTCCACCACAGTTTTATAACATTCATATGAGCTTCCAATGGACTATTTCAAACTGATAATATCACCAGTAGAACTTGGGTGAATGTAAAACACAGCGTGTATCATATGAAGAAATCCTAAACAGTTTCAAGGTGTTTACCCTATGTTTCAGTAGATGATCAGGAGTATTTCAAATGTAGAAATGTGTTGCTCATTACATAAAATGCTAAGATTGTTAATGTTTTCTTCAATTTATTTAATTAAAAAATATTTCTACAGGTAAAACAGTTCAACAAGGGGGCACCCAGATTTGAACTAAGGACCTCTTGATCTGCAGTCAAATGCTCTACCACTGAGCTATACCCCCAGTTCTGAAAAGTCACCTTTATTAATTCAGTAATATGTACAAAGTGCAAGCAACATGCAATCACCATCAAAGGAATGAATTTTCAACCACCAAACCCTCCTTATAAGTATATGGGGTGCGAAGGATGTCCTTTATCTGCCTTGGTAAAATACAGTGAGGTTTCCATTGCAAGAATTCATACATTTCGTATCAAATGTAGATCTTGGAACATGGAAAAAAATCTTTTGTCAAATGCACAAATTCTGCAAAATGTAACTGCTTCACTACTGCAGTTTGTTGATTTTGTGCTAAGAGCATAGTTAAACCCAATTGTTCATTGTTTTGTATATGAAATGATGATATATCTTATTGTTTCTTACAGTGCATTGGGTTGAAAAACATTTTAATAGGATCTATTGAAGAGGGTATATGGTTATGAAACAGGGACTTCTTGAACTGCATTCCTACGCTCTACACTGCGTTAAACCCTTGAATGCTGAAAACTGCCCTTTCTTAAAAAGGTGATAGAGTGGGTGACTGTATGGAACTTGTAGAACTAATGACATCAGTGCACTTCAGGTCAGCTGTACAAATTAATACAGTTCATTAAGGGCATATTATTGGTTTCCGCCACAGTTTTATAACATTCATATGAGCTTCCAATGGACTTTTTCAAACTGATCATATCACCAGTAGAACTTGGGTGAATGTAAAACACAGCTTGTATCATATGAAGAAATCCTAAACAGCTTAATGGTTACCCTATGTTTCAGGTGATGATCAGGAGTATTTCAAATGTAGAAATGTGTTGCTCATTACATAAAATGCTGAGATTGTAAATGTTTTCTTCAATTTATTTAATTAAAAACATATTTCTACAGGTAAAACAGTTGAACAGGGGGACACCCAGATTTGAACTAGGGACCTCTTGATCTGTAGTGAAATGCTCTACCACTGAGCTATACCCCCACTTCTGAATAGCTCACCTTGATTAATTCAGTAATATGTACAAAGTGCAAGCAACATGCAATCACCATCAAAGAAATGCATTTTCAGCCACCAAACCCTCCTTATAAGTATAAAGGGTACAAAAGATGTCCTTTATCTGCCTTGGTAAAATACAGTGAGGTTTCCATTGCAAGAATTCATACATTTTGTATCACATGTAGATCTTGGAACATGGAAAAAAAAATCTTTTGTCAAATGCACAAATTCTGCAAAATGTAACTGCTTCTCTACTGCAGTTTGTTGATTTTGTGCTAAGAGCATAGTTAAACCCAATTGTTCATTGTTTTGTATATGAAATGATGATATATCTTATTGTTTCTTACTGTGCATTGGGTTGAAAAACATTTTAACAGGATCTATTGAAGAGGGTATATGGTTATGAAACAGGCACTTCTTGAATTACACTCCTACGCTCTACCACTGACATAAACCCTTCAATGTTGAAAACTGCCCTTTTTTAAAAAGGTGATAGAGTGGGTGACTGTATGGAACTTGTAGAACTAATGACATCAGTGCACTTCTGGTCAGCTGTACAAATTAATACAGTTCATTAAGGGCATAGTATTGGTTTCCACCACAGTTTTATAGCATTCATATGAGCTTCCAATGGACTATTTCAAACTGATAATATCACCAGTAGAACTTGGGTGAATGTAAAACACAGCTTGTATCATATGAAGAAATCCTAAACAGTTTCATGGCGTTTACCCTATGTTTCAGGAGATGATCAGGAGTATTTCAAATGTAGAAATGTGTTGCTCATTACATAAAATGCTAAGATTGTAAATGTTGTCTTCAATTTATTTAATTAAAAAAATATTTCTACAGGTAAAACAGTTGAACAAGGGGGCACTCAGATTTGAACTAGAGACCTCTTGATCTGCAGTCAAATGCTCTACCACTGAGCTATACCCCCAGTTCTGAAAGGTTCACCTTTATTAATTCAGTAATATGTACAAAGTGCAAGCAACATGCAATCACCATCAAAGCAATGCATTTTCAGCCACCAAACCCTCCTTATAAGTATATGGGGTGCGAAGGATGTCCTTTATCTGCCTTGGTAAAACACAGTGAGGTTTCCATTGCAAGAATTCATACATTTCGTATCACATGTAGATGTTGGAACATGGAAAAAAAATCTTTTGTCAAATGCACAAATTCTGAAAAATGTAAATGCTTGTCTACTGCAGTTTGTTGATTTTGTGCTAAGAGCATAGTTAAACCCAATTGTTCATTGTTTTGTATATGAAATGATGATATATCCTATTGTTTCTTACAGTGCATTCGGTTGAAAAACATTGTAACATGATCTATTGAAGAGGGTATATGGTTATGAAACAGGGACTCCTTGAACTACACTCCTACGCTCTACCACTGACATAAACCCTTGAATGTTGAAAACTGCCCTTTTTTAAAAAGGTGATAGAGTGGGTGACTCTATGGAACTTGTAGAACTAATGACATCAGTGCACTTCTGGTCAGCTGTACAAATTAATACAGTTCATTAAGGGCATAGTATTGGTTTCCACCACAGTTTTATAACATTCATATGAGCTTCCAATGGACTATTTCAAACTGATAATATCACCAGTAGAACTTGGGTGAATGTAAAACACAGCTTGTATCATATGAAGAAATCCTAAACAGTTTCATGGTGTTTACCCTATGTTTCAAGAGATGATCAGGAGTATTTCAAATGTAGAAATGTGTTGCTCATTACATAAAATGCTAAGATTGTAAATGTTGTCTTCAATTTATTTAATTAAAAAAATATTTCTACAGGTAAAAGAGTTGAAAAAGGGGCACTCAGATTTGAACTAGAGACCTCTTGATCTGCAGTCAAATGCTCTACCACTGAGCTATACCCCCAGTTCTGAAAAGTTCTCCTTTATTAATTCAGTAATATGTACAAAGTGCAAGCAACATGCAATCACCATCAAAGCAATGCATTTTCAGCCACCAAACCCTCCTTATAAGTATATGGGGTGCGAAGGATGTCCTTTATCTGCCTTGGTAAAACACAGTGAGGTTTCCATTGCAAGAATTCATGCATTTCGTATCACATGTAGATATTGGAACATGGAAAAAAAATCTTTTGTCAAATGCACAAATTCTGAAAAATGTAAATGCTTGTCTACTGCAGTTTGTTGATTTTGTACTAAGAGCATAGTTAAACCCAATTGTTCATTGTTTTGTATATGAAATGATGATATATCCTATTGTTTCTTACAGTGCATTCGGTTGAAAAACATTGTAACATGATCTATTGAAGAGGGTATATGGTTATGAAACAGGGACTCCTTGAACTACACTCCTACGCTCTACCACTGACATAAACCCTTGAATGTTGAAAACTGCCCTTTTTTAAAAAGGTGATAGAGTGGGTGACTCTATGGAACTTGTAGAACTAATGACATCAGTGCACTTCTGGTCAGCTGTCCAAATTAATACATTTCATTAAGGGCATATTATTGGTTTCCACCACAGTTTTATAACATTCATATGAGCTTCCAATGGACTATTTCAAACTGATCATATCACCAGTAGAACTTGGGTGAATGTAAAACACAGCTTGTATCATATGAAGAAATCCTAAACAGCTTAATGGTGTTTACCCTATGTTTCAGGTGATGATCAGGAGTATTTCAAATGTAGAAATGTGTTGCTCATTACATAAAATGCTAAGATTGTAAATGTTTACTTCAATTTATTTAATTAAAAAAATATTTCTACAAGTAAAACAGTTGGACAAGGGGGCACCCACATTTGAACTAGGGACATTTTGATCTGCAGTGAAATGTTCTACCCCTGAGCTATACCCCCATTTCTGAAATGTTCCCCTTTATTTATTCAGTAATATGTACAAAGTGAAAGCAACATGCAATTACCATCAAAGCAATGCATTTTCAGCCACCAAACCCTCCTTATAAGTATAAGGGGTACAAAAGATGTCCTTTATCTGCCTTGGTAAAATACAGTGAGGTTTCCATTGCAAGAATTCATACTTCATACATTTTGTATCACATGTAGATCTTGGAACATGGAAAAAAATATTTTGTCAAATGCACAAATTCTGCAAAATGTAACTGCTTCTCTACTGCAGTTTGTTGATTTTGTGCTAAGAGTATAGTTAAACCCAATCGTTCATTGTTTTTTTATATGAAATGATGATATATCCTATTGTTTCTTACAGTGCATTGGGTTGAAAAACATTTTAACAGGATCTATTGACGAGGGTATATGGTTATGAAACAGGGACTTCTTCAACTGCACTCCTATGCTCTACCACTGAGTTAAACCCTTGAATGCTGAAAACTACCCTTTTTTAAAAAGGTGATAGAGTGGGTGACTGTATGGAACTTGTAGAACTAATGACATCAGTGCACTTCTGGTCAGCTGTACAAATTAATACATTTCATTAAGGGCATATTATTGGTTTCCACCACAGTTTTATAACATTCATATGAGCTTCCAATGGACTATTTCAAACTGATAATATCACCAGTAGAACTTGGGTGAATGTAAAACACAGCTTGTACCATATGAAGAAATCCTAAACAGTTTCATGGTGTTTACCCTATGTTTCAGGAGATGATCAGGAGTATTTCAAATGTAGAAATTTATTGCTCATTACATAAAATGCTAACATTGTAAATGTTTTCTTCAATTTATTTAATAAAAAAAATATTTCTACAGGTAAAACAGTTGAACAAAGGGCACCCAGAGTTGAACTAGGGACCTCTTGATCTGCAGTCAAATGCTCTACTACTGAGCTATACGCCCAGTTCTGAAAAGTTCGCCTTTATTAATTCAGTAATATGTACAAAGTGCAAGCAACATGCAATCACCATCAAAGCAATGCATTTTCAACCACCAAACCCTCCTTATAAGTATAAGGGGTACAAAAATGTCCTTTATCTGCCTTGGTAAAATACAGTGAGGTTTCCATTGCAAGAATTCATACATTTCGTATCACATGTAGATCTTGGAACATGAAAAAAAAACGTTTGACAAATGCACAAATTCTGCAAAACGTAACTGCTTCTCTACAGCAGTTTGTTGATTTTGTGCTAAGAGTATAATTAAACCCAATGTTCCATTGTTTTTTATATGAAATGATGATATATCCTATTGTTTCTTACAGTGCATTGGGTTGAAAAACATTTTAACAGGATCTATTGACGAGGGTATATGCTTATGAAACAGGGACTTCTTGAACTGCACTCCTATGCCCTACCACTGAGTTAAACCCTTGAATGCTGAAAACTGCCCTTTTTTAAAAAGGTGATAGAGTGGGTGACTGTATGGAACTTGTAGAACTAATGACATTAATGCACTTCTGGTCAGCTGTACAAATTAATACATTTCATTAAGGGCATATTATTGGTTTCCACCACAGTTTTATAACATTCATATGAGCTTCCAATGGACTATTTCAAACTGATAATATCACCAGTAGAACTTGGGTGAATGTAAAACACAGCTTGTATCATATGAAGAAATCCTAAACAGCTTAATGGTTACCCTATGTTTCAGGAGATGATCAGGAGTATTTCAAATGTAGAAATGTGTTGCTCATTACATAAAATCCAAAGATTGTAAATGTTTACTTCAATTTATTTAATTAAAAAAATATTTCTACAGGTAAAACAGTTGGACAAGGGGGCAACCACATTTGAACTAGGGACATTTTGATCTGCAGTGAAATGCTCTACCCCTGAGCTATACCCCCATTTCTGAAATGTTCACCTTTATTTATTCAGTAATATGTACAAAGTGAAAGCAACATGCAATCACCATCAAAGCAATGCATTTTCAGCCACCAAACCCTCCTTATAAGTATAAGGGGTACAAAAGATGTCCTTTATCTGCCTTGGTAAAATACAGTGAGGTTTCCATTGCAAGAATTCATACATTTCGTATCACATGTAGATCTTGGAACATGGAAAAACAATCTTTTGTCAAATGCACAAATTCTGCAAAATGTAACTGCTTCTCTACTGCAGTTTGTTGATTTTGTGCTAAGAGTATAGTTAAACCCAATTGTTCATTGTTTTTTATATGAAATGATGATATATCCTATTGTTTCTTTCAGTGCATTGGGTTGAAAAACATTTTAACAGGATCTATTGACGAGGGTATATGGTTATGAAACAGGGACTTCTTGAAATGCACTCCATTGCTCTACCACTGAGTTAAACCCTTGAATGCTGAAAACTGCCCTTTTTTAAAAAGGTGATAGAGTGGGTGACTGTATGGAACTTGTAGAACTAATGACATCAGTGCACTTCTGGTCAGCTGTACAATTAATACATTTCATTAAGGGCATATTATTGGTTTCCACCACAGTTTTATAACATTCATATGAGCTTCCAATGGACTATTTCAAACTGATAATATCACCAGTAGAACTTGGGTGAATGTAAAACACAGCTTGTATCATATGAAGAAATCCTAAACAGTTTCATGGTGTTTACCCTATGTTTTAGGAGATGATCAGGAGTATTTCAAATGTAGAAATTTGTTGCTCATTACATAAAATGCTAACATTGTAAATGTTTTCTTCAATTTATTTAATAAAAAAAATATTTCTACAGGTAAAACAGTTGAACAAAGGGCACCCAGAGTTGAACTAGGGACCTCTTGATCTGCAATCAAATGCTCTACTACTGAGCTATACGCCCAGTTCTGAAAAGTTCACCTTTATTAATTCAGTAATATGTACAAAGTGCAAGCAACATGCAATCACCATCAAAGCAATGCATTTTCAACCACCAAACCCTCCTTATAAGTATAAGGGGTACAAAAATGTCCTTTATCTGCCTTGGTAAAATACAGTGAGGTTTCCATTGCAGGAATTCATACATTTCGTATCACATGTAGATCTTGGAACATGAAAAAAAAACGTTTGACAAATGCACAAATTCTGCAAAACGTAACTGCTTCTCTACTGCGGTTTGTTGATTTTGTGCTAAGAGTATAATTAAACCCAATGTTCCATTGTTTTTTATATGAAATGATGATATATCCTATTGTTTCTTACAGTGCATTGGGTTGAAAAACATTTTAACAGGATCTATTGACGAGGGTATATGCTTATGAAACAGGGACTTCTTGAACTGCACTCCTATGCTCTACCACTGAGTTAAACCCTTGAATGCTAAAAACTGCCCTTTTTTAAAAAGGTGATAGAGTGGGTGACTGTATGGAACTTGTAGAACTAATGACATCAGTGCACTTCTGGTCAGCTGTACAAATTAATACATTTCATTAAGGGCATATTATTGGTTTCCACCACAGTTTTATAACATTCATATGAGCTTCCAATGGACTATTTCAAACTGATCATATCACCAGTAGAACTTGGGTGAATGTAAAACACAGCTTGTATCATACGAATAAATCCTAAACAGCTTAATGGTGTTTACCCTATGTTTCAGGTGATGATCAGGAGTATTTCAAATGTAGAAATGTGTTGTTCATTACATAAAATGCTAAGATTGTAAATGTTTACTTCAATTTATTTAATTAAAAAAATATTTCTACAGGTAAAACAGTTGAAGAAGGGGGCACCCAGATTTGAACTAGGGACCTCTTGATCTGCAGTCAAATGCTCTACCACTGAGCTATACCCCCAGTTCTGAAAAGCTTACCTTTATTAATTCAGTAATATGTACAAAGTGCAAGCAACATGCAATCAACATCAAAGCAAAGCATTTTCAGCCACCAAACCCTCCTTATAAGTATATGGGGTGCGAAGGATGTCCTTTATCTGCCTTGGTAAAATACAGTGAGGTTTCCATTGCAAGAATTCATACATTTCGTATCACATGTAGATCTTGGAACATGGAAAAAAATCTTTTGTCAAATGCATAAATTCTGCAAAATGTAACTGCTTCTCTACTGCAGTTTGTTGATTTTGTGCTAAGAGCATAGTTAAACCCAATTGTTCATTGTTTTGTATATGAAATGATGATATATCTTATTGTTTCTTACAGTGTATTGGGTTGAAAAACATTTTAACAGGATCTATTGAAGAGGGTATATGGTTATGAAACAGGGACTTTTTGAACTGCATTCCTACGCTCTACCACTGAGTTAAACCCTTGAATGCTGAAAACTGCCCTTTTTTAAAAAGGTGATAGAGTGGGTGACTGTATGGAACTTGTAGAACTAATGACATCAGTGCACTTCTGGTCAGCTGTACAAATTAATACATTTCATTAAGGGCATATTATTGGTTTCCACCACAGTTTTATAACATTCATATGAGCTTCCAATGGACTATTTCAAACTGATAATATCACCAGCAGAACTTGGGTGAATGTAAAACACAGCTTGTATCATATGAAGAAATCCTAAACAGTTTCATGGTGTTTACCCTATGTTTAAGGAGATGATCAAGAGTATTTCAAATGTAGAAATGTGTTGCTCAATACATAAAATGCTAAGATTGTAAATGTTTACTTCAATTTATTTAATTAAAAAAATATTTCTACAGGTAAAACAATTGAACAAAGGGCACCCAGAGTTGAACTAGGGACCTCTTGATCTGCAGTCAAATGCTCTACTACTGAGCTATACCCCCAGTTCTGAAAAGTTCACCTTTATTAATTGAGTAATATGTACAAAGTGCAAGCAACATGCAATCACCATCAAAGCAATGCATTTTCAGGCACCAAACCCTACTTATAAGTATAAGGGGTACAAAAGATGTCCTTTATCTGCCTTGGTAAAATACAGTGAGGTTTCCATTGCAAGAATTCATACATTTCGTATCACATGAAGATCTTGGAACATGGAAAAAAAATCTTTTGTCAAATGCACAAATTCTGCAAAACGTAACTGCTTCTCTACTGCAGTTTGTTGATTTTGTGCTAAGAGTATAGTTAAACCCAATTGTTCATTGTTTTGTATATGAAATGATGATATATCCTATTGTTTCTTACAGTGCATTGGGTTGAAAAACATTTTAACAGGATCTATTGAAGAGGGTATATGGTTATGAAACAGGGACTTTTTGAACTGCATTCCTACGCTCTACCACTGAGTTAAACCCTTGAATGCTGAAAACTGCCCTTTTTTAAAAAGGTGATAGAGTGGGAGACTGTATGGAACTTGTAGAACTAATGATATCAGTGCACTTCTGGTCAGCTGTACAAATTAATACATTTCATTAAGGGCATATTATTGGTTTCCACCACAGTTTTATAACATTCATATGAGCTTCCAATGGACTATTTCAAACTGATAATATCACCAGTAGAACTTGGGTGAATGTAAAACACAGCTTGTATCATATGAAGAAATCCTAAACAGCTTAATGGTTACCCTATGTTTCAGGAGATGATCAGGAGTATTTCAAATGTAGAAATGTGTTGCTCATTACATAAAATCCAAAGATTGTAAATGTTTACTTCAATTTATTTAATTAAAAAAATATTTCTACAGGTAAAACAGTTGGACAAGGGGGCAACCACATTTGAACTAGGGACATTTTGATCTGCAGTGAAATGCTCTACCCCTGAGCTATACCCCCATTTCTGAAATGTTCACCTTTATTTATTCAGTAATATGTACAAAGTGAAAGCAACATGCAATCACCATCAAAGCAATGCATTTTCAGCCACCAAACCCTCCTTATAAGTATAAGGGGTACAAAAGATGTCCTTTATCTGCCTTGGTAAAATACAGTGAGGTTTCCATTGCAAGAATTCATACATTTCGTATCACATGTAGATCTTGGAACATGGAAAAACAATCTTTTGTCAAATGCACAAATTCTGCAAAATGTAACTGCTTCTCTACTGCAGTTTGTTGATTTTGTGCTAAGAGTATAGTTAAACCCAATTGTTCATTGTTTTTTATATGAAATGATGATATATCCTATTGTTTCTTTCAGTGCATTGGGTTGAAAAACATTTTAACAGGATCTATTGACGAGGGTATATGGTTATGAAACAGGGACTTCTTGAAATGCACTCCATTGCTCTACCACTGAGTTAAACCCTTGAATGCTGAAAACTGCCCTTTTTTAAAAAGGTGATAGAGTGGGTGACTGTATGGAACTTGTAGAACTAATGACATCAGTGCACTTCTGGTCAGCTGTACAATTAATACATTTCATTAAGGGCATATTATTGGTTTCCACCACAGTTTTATAACATTCATATGAGCTTCCAATGGACTATTTCAAACTGATAATATCACCAGTAGAACTTGGGTGAATGTAAAACACAGCTTGTATCATATGAAGAAATCCTAAACAGTTTCATGGTGTTTACCCTATGTTTTAGGAGATGATCAGGAGTATTTCAAATGTAGAAATTTGTTGCTCATTACATAAAATGCTAACATTGTAAATGTTTTCTTCAATTTATTTAATAAAAAAAATATTTCTACAGGTAAAACAGTTGAACAAAGGGCACCCAGAGTTGAACTAGGGACCTCTTGATCTGCAATCAAATGCTCTACTACTGAGCTATACGCCCAGTTCTGAAAAGTTCACCTTTATTAATTCAGTAATATGTACAAAGTGCAAGCAACATGCAATCACCATCAAAGCAATGCATTTTCAACCACCAAACCCTCCTTATAAGTATAAGGGGTACAAAAATGTCCTTTATCTGCCTTGGTAAAATACAGTGAGGTTTCCATTGCAGGAATTCATACATTTCGTATCACATGTAGATCTTGGAACATGAAAAAAAAACGTTTGACAAATGCACAAATTCTGCAAAACGTAACTGCTTCTCTACTGCGGTTTGTTGATTTTGTGCTAAGAGTATAATTAAACCCAATGTTCCATTGTTTTTTATATGAAATGATGATATATCCTATTGTTTCTTACAGTGCATTGGGTTGAAAAACATTTTAACAGGATCTATTGACGAGGGTATATGCTTATGAAACAGGGACTTCTTGAACTGCACTCCTATGCTCTACCACTGAGTTAAACCCTTGAATGCTAAAAACTGCCCTTTTTTAAAAAGGTGATAGAGTGGGTGACTGTATGGAACTTGTAGAACTAATGACATCAGTGCACTTCTGGTCAGCTGTACAAATTAATACATTTCATTAAGGGCATATTATTGGTTTCCACCACAGTTTTATAACATTCATATGAGCTTCCAATGGACTATTTCAAACTGATCATATCACCAGTAGAACTTGGGTGAATGTAAAACACAGCTTGTATCATACGAATAAATCCTAAACAGCTTAATGGTGTTTACCCTATGTTTCAGGTGATGATCAGGAGTATTTCAAATGTAGAAATGTGTTGTTCATTACATAAAATGCTAAGATTGTAAATGTTTACTTCAATTTATTTAATTAAAAAAATATTTCTACAGGTAAAACAGTTGAAGAAGGGGGCACCCAGATTTGAACTAGGGACCTCTTGATCTGCAGTCAAATGCTCTACCACTGAGCTATACCCCCAGTTCTGAAAAGCTTACCTTTATTAATTCAGTAATATGTACAAAGTGCAAGCAACATGCAATCAACATCAAAGCAAAGCATTTTCAGCCACCAAACCCTCCTTATAAGTATATGGGGTGCGAAGGATGTCCTTTATCTGCCTTGGTAAAATACAGTGAGGTTTCCATTGCAAGAATTCATACATTTCGTATCACATGTAGATCTTGGAACATGGAAAAAAATCTTTTGTCAAATGCATAAATTCTGCAAAATGTAACTGCTTCTCTACTGCAGTTTGTTGATTTTGTGCTAAGAGCATAGTTAAACCCAATTGTTCATTGTTTTGTATATGAAATGATGATATATCTTATTGTTTCTTACAGTGTATTGGGTTGAAAAACATTTTAACAGGATCTATTGAAGAGGGTATATGGTTATGAAACAGGGACTTTTTGAACTGCATTCCTACGCTCTACCACTGAGTTAAACCCTTGAATGCTGAAAACTGCCCTTTTTTAAAAAGGTGATAGAGTGGGTGACTGTATGGAACTTGTAGAACTAATGACATCAGTGCACTTCTGGTCAGCTGTACAAATTAATACATTTCATTAAGGGCATATTATTGGTTTCCACCACAGTTTTATAACATTCATATGAGCTTCCAATGGACTATTTCAAACTGATCATATCACCAGTAGAACTTGGGTGAATGTAAAACACAGCTTGTATCATATGAAGAAATCCTAAACAGTTTCATGGTGTTTACCCTATGTTTAAGGAGATGATCAAGAGTATTTCAAATGTAGAAATGTGTTGCTCAATACATAAAATGCTAAGATTGTAAATGTTTACTTCAATTTATTTAATTAAAAAAATATTTCTACAGGTAAAACAATTGAACAAAGGGCACCCAGAGTTGAACTAGGGACCTCTTGATCTGCAGTCAAATGCTCTACTACTGAGCTATACCCCCAGTTCTGAAAAGTTCACCTTTATTAATTGAGTAATATGTACAAAGTGCAAGCAACATGCAATCACCATCAAAGCAATGCATTTTCAGGCACCAAACCCTACTTATAAGTATAAGGGGTACAAAAGATGTCCTTTATCTGCCTTGGTAAAATACAGTGAGGTTTCCATTGCAAGAATTCATACATTTCGTATCACATGAAGATCTTGGAACATGGAAAAAAAATCTTTTGTCAAATGCACAAATTCTGCAAAACGTAACTGCTTCTCTACTGCAGTTTGTTGATTTTGTGCTAAGAGTATAGTTAAACCCAATTGTTCATTGTTTTGTATATGAAATGATGATATATCCTATTGTTTCTTACAGTGCATTGGGTTGAAAAACATTTTAACAGGATCTATTGAAGAGGGTATATGGTTATGAAACAGGGACTTTTTGAACTGCATTCCTACGCTCTACCACTGAGTTAAACCCTTGAATGCTGAAAACTGCCCTTTTTTAAAAAGGTGATAGAGTGGGAGACTGTATGGAACTTGTAGAACTAATGATATCAGTGCACTTCTGGTCAGCTGTACAAATTAATACATTTCATTAAGGGCATATTATTGGTTTCCGCCACAGTTTTATAACATTCATATGAGCTTCCAATGGACTATTTCAAACTGATCATATCACCAGTAGAACTTGGGTGAATGTAAAACACAGCTTGTATCATATGAAGAAATCCTAAACAGCTTAATGGTTACCCTATGTTTCAGGTGATGATCAGGAGTATTTCAAATGTAGAAATGTGTTGCTCATTACATAAAATGCTAACATTGTAAATGTTTTCTTCAATTTATTTAATTAAAAATATATTTCTACAGGTAAAACAGTTGGACAAGGGGGCACCTAGATTTGAACTAGGGACCTTTTGATCTGCAGTGAAATGCTCTACCCCTGAGCTATACCCCCATTTCTGAAATCTTCACCTTTATTTATTCAGTAATATGTACAAAGTGAAAGCGACATGCAATCACCATCAAAGCAATGCATTTTCAGCCACCAAACCCTCCTTATAAGTATAAGGGGTACAAAAGATGTCCTTTATCTGCCTTGGTAAAATACAGTGAGGTTTCCATTGCAAGAATTCATACATTTCGTATCACATGTAGATCTTGGAACATGGAAAAAAAATCTTTTGTCAAATGCACAAATTCTGCAAAATATAACTGCTTCTCTACTGCAGTTTGTTGATTTTGTGCTAAGAGCATAGTTAAACCCAATTGTTCATTGTTTTGTATATGAAATGATGATATATCTTATTGTTTCTTACAGTGCATCGGGTTGAAAAACATTTTAACAGGATCTATTGAAGAGGGTATATGGTTATGAAACAGGCACTTCTTGAACTGCATTCCTACGCTCTACCACTGAGTTAAACCCTTGAATGCTGAAAACTGCCCTTTTTTTAAAAGGTGATAGAGTGGGTGACTGTATGGAACTTGTAGAACTAATGACATCAGTGCACTTCTGGCCAGCTGTACAAATTAATACAGTTCATTAAGGGCATATTATTGGTTTCCACCACAGTTTTATAACATTCATATGAGCTTCCAATGGACTATTTCAAACTGATCATATCACCAGTAGAACTTGGGTGAATGTAAAACACAGCTTGTATCATACGAATAAATCCTAAACAGCTTAATGGTGTTTACCCTATGTTTCAGGTGATGATCAGGAGTATTTCAAATGTAGAAATGTGTTGTTCATTACATAAAATGCTAAGATTGTAAATGTTTACTTCAATTTATTTAATTAAAAAAATATTTCTACAGGTAAAACAGTTGAAGAAGGGGGCACCCAGATTTGAACTAGGGACCTCTTGATCTGCAGTCAAATGCTCTACCACTGAGCTATACCCCCAGTTCTGAAAAGCTCACCTTTATTAATTCAGTAATATGTACAAAGTGCAAGCAACATGCAATCACCATCAAAGCAAAGCATTTTCAGCCACCAAACCCTCCTTATAAGTATATGGGGTGCGAAGGATGTCCTTTATCTGCCTTGGTAAAATACAGTGAGGTTTCCATTGCAAGAATTCATACATTTCGTATCACATGTAGATCTTGGAACATGGAAAAAATCTTTTGTCAAATGCATAAATTCTGCAAAATGTAACTGCTTCTCTACTGCAGTTTGTTGATTTTGTGCTAAGAGCATAGTTAAACCCAATTGTTCATTGTTTTGTATATGAAATGATGATATATCTTATTGTTTCTTACAGTGTATTGGGTTGAAAAACATTTTAAAATACAGTGAGGTTTCCATTGCAAGAATTCATACATTTCGTATCACATGTAGATCTTGGAACATGGAAAAACAATCTTTTGTCAAATGCACAAATTCTGCAAAATGTAACTGCTTCTCTACTGCAGTTTGTTGATTTTGTGCTAAGAGTATAGTTAAACCCAATTGTTCATTGTTTTTTATATGAAATGATGATATATCCTATTGTTTCTTTCAGTGCATTGGGTTGAAAAACATTTTAACAGGATCTATTGACGAGGGTATATGGTTATGAAACAGGGACTTCTTGAAATGCACTCCATTGCTCTACCACTGAGTTAAACCCTTGAATGCTGAAAACTGCCCTTTTTTAAAAAGGTGATAGAGTGGGTGACTGTATGGAACTTGTAGAACTAATGACATCAGTGCACTTCTGGTCAGCTGTACAAATTAATACATTTCATTAAGGGCATATTATTGGTTTCCACCACAGTTTTATAACATTCATATGAGCTTCCAATGGACTATTTCAAACTGATAATATCACCAGTAGAACTTGGGTGAAAGTAAAACACAGCTTGTATCATATGAAGAAATCCTAAACAGTTTCATGGTGTTTACCCTATGTTTCAGGAGATGATCAGGAGTATTTCAAATGTAGAAATGTGTTGCTCATTACATAAAATGCTAAGATTGTAAATGTTTTCTTCAATTTATTTAATTAAAAAAATAATTCTACAGGTAAAACAGTTGAACTATGGACCTCTTGATCTGCAGTCAAATGCTCTACCACTGAGCTATACCCCCAGTTCTGAAAAGTTCACCTTTATTAATTCAGTAATATGTACACAGTGCAAGCAACATGCAATCACCATCAAAGCAATGCATTTTCAGCCACCAAACCCTCCTTATAAGTATATGGGGTGCGAAGGATGTCCTTTATCTGCCTTGGTAAAATACAGTGAGGTTTCCATTGCAAGAATTCATGCATTTCGTATCACATGTAGATCTTGGAACATGGAAAAAAAATCTTTTGTCAAATGCACAAATTCTGAAAAATGTAAATGCTTGTCTACTGCAGTTTGTTGATTTTGTGCTAAGAGCATAGTTAAACCCAATTGTTCATTGTTTTGTATATGAAATGATGATATATCCTATTGTTTCTTACAGTGCATTGGGTTGAAAAACATTTTAACAGGATCTATTGACGAGGGTATATGCTTATGAAACAGGGACTTCATGAACTGCACTCCTATGCTCTACCACTGAGTTAAACCCTTGAATGCTGAAAACTGTCCTTTTTTTAAAAAAGGTGATAGAGTGGGTGACTGTATGGAACTTGTAGAACTAATGACATCAGTGCACTTCTGTTCAGCTGTACAAATTAATACATTTCATTAAGGGCATATTATTGGTTTCCACCACAGTTTTATAACATTCATATGAGCTTCCAATGGACTATTTCAAACTGATCATATCACCAGTAGAACTTGGGTGAATGTAAAACACAGCTTGTATCATATGAAGAAATCCTAAACAGCTTAATGGTGTTTACCCTATGTTTCAGGTGATGATCAGGAGTATTTCAAATGTAGAAATGTGTTGCTCATTACATAAAATGCTAAGATTGTAAATGTTTTCTTCAATTTATTTAATTAAAAAAATATTTCTACAGGTAAAACAGTTGAACAAGGTGGCACCCAGATTTGAACTAGGGACCTCTTTATCTGCAGTCAAATGCTCTACCACTGAGCTATACCCCCAGTTCTGAAAAATTCACCTTTATTAATTCAGTAATATGTACAAAGTGCAAGCAACATGCAATCACCATCAAAGCAATGCATTTTCAGCCACCAAACCCTCCTTATAAGTATATGGGGTGCGAAGGATGTCCTTTATCTGCCTTGGTAAAATACAGTGAGGTTTCCATTGCAAGAATTCATACATTTCGTATCACATGTAGATATTGGAACATGGAAAAAAAATCCTTTGTCAAATGCACAAATTCTGCAAAATGTAAATGCTTGTCTACTGCAGTTTGTTGATTTTGTGCTAAGAGCATAGTTAAACCCAATTGTTCATTGTTTTGTATATGAAATGATGATATATCCTATTGTTTCTTACAGTGCATTGGGTTGAAAAATATTTTAACAGGATATATTGACGAGGGTATATGCTTATGAAACAGGGACTTCTTGAACTGCACTCCTATGCTCTACCACTGAGTTAAACCCTTGAATGCTGAAAACTGCCCTTTTTTAAAAAGGTGATAGAGTGGGTGACTGTATGGAACTTGTAGAACTAATGACATCAATGCACTTCTGGTCAGCTGTACAAATTAATACATTTCATTAAGGGCATATTATTGGTTTCCACCACAGTTTTATAACATTCATATGAGCTTCCAACGGACTATTTCAAACTGGTCATATCACCAGTAGAACTTGGGTGAATGTAAAACACAGCTTGTATCATATGAAGAAATCCTAAACAGTTTCATGGTGTTTACCCTATGTTTCAGGAGATGATCAGGAGTATTTCAAATGTAGAAATGTGTTGCTCATTACATAAAATGCTAAGATTGTAAATGTTTTTTTCAATTTATTTAATAAAAAAATATTTCTACAGGTAAAACAGTTGAACAAGGGGGCACCCAGATATGAACTAGGGACCTCTTAATCTGCAGTCAAATGCTCTACCACTGAGCTATACCCACAGTTTGGAAAAGTTCACCTTTATTAATTCAGTAATATGTACAAAGTGTAAGCAACATGCAATCACCATCAAAGCAATGCATTTTCAGCCACCAAACCCTCCTTATAAGTATATGGGGTGCGAAGGATGTCCTTTATCTGCCTTGGTAAAATACAGTGAGGTTTCCATTGCAAGAATTCATACATTTCGTATCACATGTAGATCTTGGAACATGGAAAAAAAATCTTTTGTCAAATGCACACATTCTGCAAAATGTAACTGCTTCTCTACTGCAGTTTGTTGATTTTGTGCTAAGCGCATAGTTAAACCCAATTGTTCATTGTTTTGTATATGAAATGATGATATATCCTATTGTTTCTTACAGTGCATTGGGTTGAAAAACATTTTAACAGGATCTATTGAAGAGGGTATATGGTTATGAAACAGGGACTTCTTGAACTACACTCCTACGCTCTACCACTGACATAAACCCTTCTATGTTGAAAACTGCCCTTTTTTAAAAAGGTGATAGAGTGGGTGACTGTATGGAACTTGTAGAACTAATGACATCAGTGCACTTCTGGTCAGCTGTACAAATTAATACAGTTCATTAAGGGCATATTATTGGTTTCCACCACAGTTTTATAACATTCATATGAGCTTCCAATGGACTATTTCAAACTGATAATATCACCAGTAGAACTTGGGTGAATGTAAAACACAGCTTGTATCATATGAAGAAATCCTAAACAGTTTCATGGTGTTTACCCTATGTTTCAGGAGATGATCAGGAGTATTTCAAATGTAGAAATGTGTTGCTCATTACAAAAAATGCTAAGATTGTAAATGTTTTCTTCAATTTATTTAATTAAAACAATATTTCTACAGGTAAAACAGTTGAACAAGGGGGCACCCAGATTTGAACTTGGGACCTCTTGATCTGCAGTCAAATGCTCTACCACTGAGTTATACCCTCAGTTCTAAAAATTTCACTTTTATTAATTCAGTAATATGTACAAAGTGCAAGCAACATGCAATCACCATCAAAGCAAAGCATTTTCAGCCACCAAACCCTCCTTATAAGTATAAGGGGTACGAAAGATGTCCTTTATCTGCCTTGGTAAAATACAGTGAGGTTTCCATTGCAAGAATTCATACATTTCGTATCACATGTAGATCTTGGAACATGGAAAAAAATCTTTTGTCAAATGCACAAATTCTGCAAAATGTAACTGCTTCTCCACTGCAGTTTGTTGATTTTGTGCTAAGAGCATAGTTAAACCCAATTGTTCATTGTTTTGTATATGAAATGATGATATATCCTATTGTTTCTTACAGTGCATTGGGTTGAAAAACATTTTAACAGGATATATTGACGAGGGTATATGCTTATGAAACAGGGACTTCTTGAACTGCACTCCTATGCTCTACCACTGAGTTAAACCCTTGAATGCTGAAAACTGCCCTTTTTTAAAAAGGTGATAGAGTGGGTGACTGTATGGAACTTGTAGAACTAATGACATCAATGCACTTCTGGTCAGCTGTACAAATTAATACATTTCATAAAGGGCATATTATTGGTTTCCACCACAGTTTTATAACATTCATATGAGCTTCCAATGGACTATTTCAAACTGGTCATATCACCAGTAGAACTTGGGTGAATGTAAAACACAGCTTGTATCATATGAAGAAAACAGTTTCATGGTGTTTACCCTATGTTTCAGGAGATGATCAGGAGTATTTCAAATGTAGAAATGTGTTGCTCATTACATAAAATGCTAAGATTGTAAATGTTGTCTTCAATTTATTTAATTAAAAAAATATTTCTACAGGTAAAACAGTTGAACAAGGGGGCACCCAGATTTGAACTAGAGACCTCTTGATATGCAGTCAAATGCTCTACCACTGAGCTATACCCCCAGTTCTGAAAAGTTCTCCTTTATTAATTCAGTAATATGTACAAAGTGCAAGCAACATGCAATCACCATCAAAGCAATGCATTTTCAGCCACCAAACCCTCCTTATAAGTATATGGGGTGCGAAGGATGTCCTTTATCTGCCTTGGTAAAATACAGTGAGGTTTCCATTGCAAGAATTCATACATTTCGTATCACATGTAGATATTGGAACATGGAAAAAAAATATTTTGTCAAATGCACAAATTCTGCAAAATATAACTGCTTCTCTACTGCAGTTTGTTGATTTTGTGCTAAGAGCATAGTTAAACCCAATTGTTCATTGTTTTGTATATGAAATGATGATATATCCTATTGTTTCTTTCAGTGCATTGGGTTGAAAAACATTTTAACAGGATCTATTGACGAGGGTATATGGTTATGAAACATGGACTTCTTGAACTGCATTCCTACGCTCTACCACTCAGTTAAACCCTTGAATGCTGAAAACTGCCCTTTTTTTAAAAGGTGATAGAGTGGGTGACTGTATGGAACTTGTAGAACTAATGACATCAGTGCACTTCTGGTCAGCCGTACAAATTAATACAGTTCATTAAGGGCATATTATTGGTTTCCACCACAGTTTTATAACATTCATATGAGCTTCCAATGGACTATTTCAAACTGATAATATCACCAGTAGAACTTGGGTGAATGTAAAACACAGCGTGTATCATATGAAGAAATCCTAAACAGTTTCAAGGTGTTTACCCTATGTTTCAGTAGATGATCAGGAGTATTTCAAATGTAGAAATGTGTTGCTCATTACATAAAATGCTAAGATTGTTAATGTTTTCTTCAATTTATTTAATTAAAAAATATTTCTACAGGTAAAACAGTTCAACAAGGGGGCACCCAGATTTGAACTAAGGACCTCTTGATCTGCAGTCAAATGCTCTACCACTGAGCTATACCCCCAGTTCTGAAAAGTCACCTTTATTAATTCAGTAATATGTACAAAGTGCAAGCAACATGCAATCACCATCAAAGGAATGAATTTTCAACCACCAAACCCTCCTTATAAGTATTTGGGGTGCGAAGGATGTCCTTTATCTGCCTTGGTAAAATACAGTGAGGTTTCCATTGCAAGAATTCATACATTTCGTATCAAATGTAGATCTTGGAACATGGAAAAAAATCTTTTGTCAAATGCACAAATTCTGCAAAATGTAACTGCTTCACTACTGCAGTTTGTTGATTTTGTGCTAAGAGCATAGTTAAACCCAATTGTTCATTGTTTTGTATATGAAATGATGATATATCTTATTGTTTCTTACAGTGCATTGGGTTGAAAAACATTTTAACAGGATCTATTGAAGAGGGTATATGGTTATGAAACAGGGACTTCTTGAACTGCATTCCTACGCTCTACACTGCGTTAAACCCTTGAATGCTGAAAACTGCCCTTTCTTAAAAAGGTGATAGAGTGGGTGACTGTATGGAACTTGTAGAACTAATGACATCAGTGCACTTCAGGTCAGCTGTACAAATTAATACAGTTCATTAAGGGCATATTATTGGTTTCCGCCACAGTTTTATAACATTCATATGAGCTTCCAATGGACTTTTTCAAACTGATCATATCACCAGTAGAACTTGGGTGAATGTAAAACACAGCTTGTATCATATGAAGAAATCCTAAACAGCTTAATGGTTACCCTATGTTTCAGGTGATGATCAGGAGTATTTCAAATGTAGAAATGTGTTGCTCATTACATAAAATGCTGAGATTGTAAATGTTTTCTTCAATTTATTTAATTAAAAACATATTTCTACAGGTAAAACAGTTGAACAGGGGGACACCCAGATTTGAACTAGGGACCTCTTGATCTGTAGTGAAATGCTCTACCACTGAGCTATACCCCCACTTCTGAATAGCTCACCTTGATTAATTCAGTAATATGTACAAAGTGCAAGCAACATGCAATCACCATCAAAGAAATGCATTTTCAGCCACCAAACCCTCCTTATAAGTATAAGGGGTACAAAAGATGTCCTTTATCTGCCTTGGTAAAATACAGTGAGGTTTCCATTGCAAGAATTCATACATTTTGTATCACATGTAGATCTTGGAACATGGAAAAAAAAATCTTTTGTCAAATGCACAAATTCTGCAAAATGTAACTGCTTCTCTACTGCAGTTTGTTGATTTTGTGCTAAGAGCATAGTTAAACCCAATTGTTCATTGTTTTGTATATGAAATGATGATATATCTTGTTGTTTCTTACTGTGCATTGGGTTGAAAAACATTTTAACAGGATCTATTGAAGAGGGTATATGGTTATGAAACAGGCACTTCTTGAATTACACTCCTACGCTCTACCACTGACATAAACCCTTCAATGTTGAAAACTGCCCTTTTTTAAAAAGGTGATAGAGTGGGTGACTGTATGGAACTTGTAGAACTAATGACATCAGTGCACTTCTGGTCAGCTGTACAAATTAATACAGTTCATTAAGGGCATAGTATTGGTTTCCACCACAGTTTTATAGCATTCATATGAGCTTCCAATGGACTATTTCAAACTGATAATATCACCAGTAGAACTTGGGTGAATGTAAAACACAGCTTGTATCATATGAAGAAATCCTAAACAGTTTCATGGCGTTTACCCTATGTTTCAGGAGATGATCAGGAGTATTTCAAATGTAGAAATGTGTTGCTCATTACATAAAATGCTAAGATTGTAAATGTTGTCTTCAATTTATTTAATTAAAAAAATATTTCTACAGGTAAAACAGTTGAACAAGGGGGCACTCAGATTTGAACTAGAGACCTCTTGATCTGCAGTCAAATGCTCTACCACTGAGCTATACCCCCAGTTCTGAAAAGTTCTCCTTTATTAATTCAGTAATATGTACAAAGTGCAAGCAACATGCAATCACCATCAAAGCAATGCATTTTCAGCCACCAAACCCTCCTTATAAGTATATGGGGTGCGAAGGATGTCCTTTATCTGCCTTGGTAAAACACAGTGAGGTTTCCATTGCAAGAATTCATACATTTCGTATCACATGTAGATATTGGAACATGGAAAAAAAATCTTTTGTCAAATGCACAAATTCTGAAAAATGTAAATGCTTGTCTACTGCAGTTTGTTGATTTTGTGCTAAGAGCATAGTTAAACCCAATTGTTCATTGTTTTGTATATGAAATGATGATATATCCTATTGTTTCTTACAGTGCATTCGGTTGAAAAACATTGTAACATGATCTATTGAAGAGGGTATATGGTTATGAAACAGGGACTCCTTGAACTACACTCCTACGCTCTACCACTGACATAAACCCTTGAATGTTGAAAACTGCCCTTTTTTAAAAAGGTGATAGAGTGGGTGACTCTATGGAACTTGTAGAACTAATGACATCAGTGCACTTCTGGTCAGCTGTACAAATTAATACAGTTCATTAAGGGCATAGTATTGGTTTCCACCACAGTTTTATAACATTCATATGAGCTTCCAATGGACTATTTCAAACTGATAATATCACCAGTAGAACTTGGGTGAATGTAAAACACAGCTTGTATCATATGAAGAAATCCTAAACAGTTTCATGGTGTTTACCCTATGTTTCAAGAGATGATCAGGAGTATTTCAAATGTAGAAATGTGTTGCTCATTACATAAAATGCTAAGATTGTAAATGTTGTCTTCAATTTATTTAATTAAAAAAATATTTCTACAGGTAAAAGAGTTGAAAAAGGGGCACTCAGATTTGAACTAGAGACCTCTTGATCTGCAGTCAAATGCTCTACCACTGAGCTATACCCCCAGTTCTGAAAAGTTCTCCTTTATTAATTCAGTAATATGTACAAAGTGCAAGCAACATGCAATCACCATCAAAGCAATGCATTTTCAGCCACCAAACCCTCCTTATAAGTATATGGGGTGCGAAGGATGTCCTTTATCTGCCTTGGTAAAACACAGTGAGGTTTCCATTGCAAGAATTCATACATTTCGTATCACATGTAGATATTGGAACATGGAAAAAAAATCTTTTGTCAAATGCACAAATTCTGAAAAATGTAAATGCTTGTCTACTGCAGTTTGTTGATTTTGTACTAAGAGCATAGTTAAACCCAATTGTTCATTTTTTGTATATGAAATGATGATATATCCTATTGTTTCTTACAGTGCATTCGGTTGAAAAACATTGTAACATGATCTATTGAAGAGGGTATATGGTTATGAAACAGGGACTCCTTGAACTACACTCCTACGCTCTACCACTGACATAAACCCTTGAATGTTGAAAACTGCCCTTTTTTAAAAAGGTGATAGAGTGGGTGACTCTATGGAACTTGTAGAACTAATGACATCAGTGCACTTCTGGTCAGCTGTACAAATTAATACAGTTCATTAAGGGCATAGTATTGGTTTCCACCACAGTTTTATAACATTCATATGAGCTTCCAATGGACTATTTCAAACTGATAATATCACCAGTAGAACTTGGGTGAATGTAAAACACAGCTTGTATCATATGAAGAAATCCTAAACAGTTTCATGGTGTTTACCCTATGTTTCAAGAGATGATCAGGAGTATTTCAAATGTAGAAATGTGTTGCTCATTACATAAAATGCTAAGATTGTAAATGTTGTCTTCAATTTATTTAATTAAAAAAATATTTCTACAGGTAAAAGAGTTGAACAAGGGGGCACTCAGATTTGAACTAGAGACCTCTTGATCTGCAGTCAAATGCTCTACCACTGAGCTATACCCCCAGTTCTGAAAAGTTCTCCTTTATTAATTCAGTAATATGTACAAAGTGCAAGCAACATGCAATCACCATCAAAGCAATGCATTTTCAGCCACCAAACCCTCCTTATAAGTATATGGGGTGCGAAGGATGTCCTTTATCTGCCTTGGTAAAATACAGTGAGGTTTCCATTGCAAGAATTCATACATTTCGTATCACATGTAGATATTGGAACATGGAAAAAAAATCTTTTGTCAAATGCACAAATTCTGAAAAATGTAAATGCTTGTCTACTGCAGTTTGTTGATTTTGTGCTAAGAGCATAGTTAAACCCAATTTTTCATTGTTTTGTATATGAAATGATGATATATCCTATTGTTTCTTACAGTGCATTCGGTTGAAAAACATTGTAACATGATCTAATGAAGAGGGTATATGGTTATGAAACAGGGACTCCTTGAACTACACTCCTATGCTCTACCACTGACATAAACCCTTGAATGTTGAAAACTGCCCTTTTTTAAAAAGGTGATAGAGTGGGTGACTCTATGGAACTTGTAGAACTAATGACATCAGTGCACTTCTGGTCAGCTGTACAAATTAATACATTTCATTAAGGGCATATTATTGGTTTCCACCACAGTTTTATAACATTCATATGAGCTTCCAATGGACTATTTCAAACTGATCATATCACCAGTAGAACTTGGGTGAATGTAAAACACAGCTTGTATCATATGAAGAAATCCTAAACAGCTTAATGGTGTTTACCCTATGTTTCAGGTGATGATCAGGAGTATTTCAAATGTAGAAATGTGTTGCTCATTACATAAAATGCTAAGATTGTAAATGTTTACTTCAATTTATTTAATTAAAAAAATATTTCTACAGGTAAAACAGTTGGACAAGGGGGCACCCACATTTGAACTAGGGACATTTTGATCTGCAGTGAAATGTTCTACCCCTGAGCTATACCCCCATTTCTGAAATGTTCCCCTTTATTTATTCAGTAATATGTACAAAGTGAAAGCAACATGCAATTACCATCAAAGCAATGCATTTTCAGCCACCAAACCCTCCTTATAAGTATAAGGGGTACAAAAGATGTCCTTTATCTGCCTTGGTAAAATACAGTGAGGTTTCCATTGCAAGAATTCATACTTCATACATTTTGTATCACATGTAGATCTTGGAACATGGAAAAAAATATTTTGTCAAATGCACAAATTCTGCAAAATGTAACTGCTTCTCTACTGCAGTTTGTTGATTTTGTGCTAAGAGTATAGTTAAACCCAATCGTTCATTGTTTTTTTATATGAAATGATGATATATCCTATTGTTTCTTACAGTGCATTGGGTTGAAAAACATTTTAACAGGATCTATTGACGAGGGTATATGGTTATGAAACAGGGACTTCTTCAACTGCACTCCTATGCTCTACCACTGAGTTAAACCCTTGAATGCTGAAAACTACCCTTTTTTAAAAAGGTGATAGAGTGGGTGACTGTATGGAACTTGTAGAACTAATGACATCAGTGCACTTCTGGTCAGCTGTACAAATTAATACATTTCATTAAGGGCATATTATTGGTTTCCACCACAGTTTTATAACATTCATATGAGCTTCCAATGGACTATTTCAAACTGATAATATCACCAGTAGAACTTGGGTGAATGTAAAACACAGCTTGTACCATATGAAGAAATCCTAAACAGTTTCATGGTGTTTACCCTATGTTTCAGGAGATGATCAGGAGTATTTCAAATGTAGAAATTTGTTGCTCATTACATAAAATGCTAACATTGTAAATGTTTTCTTCAATTTATTTAATAAAAAAAATATTTCTACAGGTAAAACAGTTGAACAAAGGGCACCCAGAGTTGAACTAGGGACCTCTTGATCTGCAGTCAAATGCTCTACTACTGAGCTATACGCCCAGTTCTGAAAAGTTCGCCTTTATTAATTCAGTAATATGTACAAAGTGCAAGCAACATGCAATCACCATCAAAGCAATGCATTTTCAACCACCAAACCCTCCTTATAAGTATAAGGGGTACAGAAATGTCCTTTATCTGCCTTGGTAAAATACAGTGAGGTTTCCATTGCAAGAATTCATACATTTCGTATCACATGTAGATCTTGGAACATGAAAAAAAAACGTTTGACAAATGCACAAATTCTGCAAAACGTAACTGCTTCTCTACAGCAGTTTGTTGATTTTGTGCTAAGAGTATAATTAAACCCAATGTTCCATTGTTTTTTATATGAAATGATGATATATCCTATTGTTTCTTACAGTGCATTGGGTTGAAAAACATTTTAACAGGATCTATTGACGAGGGTATATGCTTATGAAACAGGGACTTCTTGAACTGCACTCCTATGCCCTACCACTGAGTTAAACCCTTGAATGCTGAAAACTGCCCTTTTTTAAAAAGGTGATAGAGTGGGTGACTGTATGGAACTTGTAGAACTAATGACATCAATGCACTTCTGGTCAGCTGTACAAATTAATACATTTCATTAAGGGCATATTATTGGTTTCCACCACAGTTTTATAACATTCATATGAGCTTCCAATGGACTATTTCAAACTGATAATATCACCAGTAGAACTTGGGTGAATGTAAAACACAGCTTGTATCATATGAAGAAATCCTAAACAGCTTAATGGTTACCCTATGTTTCAAGAGATGATCAGGAGTATTTCAAATGTAGAAATGTGTTGCTCATTACATAAAATCCAAAGATTGTAAATGTTTACTTCAATTTATTTAATTAAAAAAATATTTCTACAGGTAAAACAGTTGGACAAGGGGGCAACCACATTTGAACTAGGGACATTTTGATCTGCAGTGAAATGCTCTACCCCTGAGCTATACCCCCATTTCTGAAATGTTCACCTTTATTTTTTCAGTAATATGTACAAAGTGAAAGCAACATGCAATCACCATCAAAGCAATGCATTTTCAGCCACCAAACCCTCCTTATAAGTATAAGGGGTACAAAAGATGTCCTTTATCTGCCTTGGTAAAATACAGTGAGGTTTCCATTGCAAGAATTCATACATTTCGTATCACATGTAGATCTTGGAACATGGAAAAACAATCTTTTGTCAAATGCACAAATTCTGCAAAATGTAACTGCTTCTCTACTGCAGTTTGTTGATTTTGTGCTAAGAGTATAGTTAAACCCAATTGTTCATTGTTTTTTTATATGAAATGATGATATATCCTATTGTTTCTTTCAGTGCATTGGGTTGAAAAACATTTTAACAGGATCTATTGACGAGGGTATATGGTTATGAAACAAGGACTTCTTGAAATGCACTCCATTGCTCTACCACTGAGTTAAACCCTTGAATGCTGAAAACTGCCCTTTTTTAAAAAGGTGATAGAGTGGGTGACTGTATGGAACTTGTAGAACTAATGACATCAGTGCACTTCTGGTCAGCTGTACAAATTAATACATTTCATTAAGGGCATATTATTGGTTTCCACCACAGTTTTATAACATTCATATGAGCTTCCAATGGACTATTTCAAACTGATAATATCACCAGTAGAACTTGGGTGAATGTAAAACACAGCTTGTATCATATGAAGAAATCCTAAACAGTTTCATGGTGTTTACCCTATGTTTCAGGAGATGATCAGGAGTATTTCAAATGTAGAAATGTGTTGCTCATTACATAAAATGCTAACATTGTAAATGTTTTCTTCAATTTATTTAATAAAAAAAATATTTCTACAGGTAAAACAGTTGAACAAAGGGCACCCAGAGTTGAACTAGGGACCTCTTGATCTGCAGTCAAATGCTCTACTACTGAGCTATACGCCCAGTTCTGAAAAGTTCACCTTTATTAATTCAGTAATATGTACAAAGTGCAAGCAACATGCAATCACCATCAAAGCAATGCATTTTCAAACACCAAACCCTCCTTATAAGTATAAGGGGTACAAAAATGTCCTTTATCTGCCTTGGTAAAATACAGTGAGGTTTCCATTGCAAGAATTCATACATTTCGTATCACATGTAGATCTTGGAACATGAAAAAAAAACGTTTGACAAATGCACAAATTCTGCAAAACGTAACTGCTTCTCTACTGCGGTTTGTTGATTTTGTGCTAAGAGTATAATTAAACCCAATGTTCCATTGTTTTTTATATGAAATGATGATATATCCTATTGTTTCTTACAGTGCATTGGGTTGAAAAACATTTTAACAGGATCTATTGACGAGGGTATATGCTTATGAAACAGGGACTTCTTGAACTGCACTCCTATGCTCTACCACTGAGTTAAACCCTTGAATGCTAAAAACTGCCCTTTTTTAAAAACGTGATAGAGTGGGTGACTGTATGGAACTTGTAGAACTAATGACATCAGTGCACTTCTGGTCAGCTGTACAAATTAATATATTTCATTAAGGGCATATTATTGGTTTCCACCACAGTTTTATAACATTCATATGAGCTTCCAATGGACTATTTCAAACTGATCATATCACCAGTAGAACTTGGGTGAATGTAAAACACAGCTTGTATCATACGAATAAATCCTAAACAGCTTAATGGTGTTTACCCTATGTTTCAGGTGATGATCAGGAGTATTTCAAATGTAGAAATGTGTTGCTCATTACATAAAATGCTAAGATTGTAAATGTTTACTTCAATTTATTTAATTAAAAAAATATTTCTACAGGTAAAACAGTTGAAGAAGGGGGCACCCAGATTTGAACTAGGAACCTCTTGATCTGCAGTCAAATGCTCTACCACTGAGCTATACCCCCAGTTCTGAAAAGCTCACCTTTATTAATTCAGTAATATGTACAAAGTGCAAGCAACATGCAATCACCATCAAAGCAAAGCATTTTCAGCCACCAAACCCTCCTTATAAGTATATGGGGTGCGAAAGATGTCCTTTATCTGCCTTGGTAAAATACAGTGAGGTTTCCATTGCAAGAATTCATACATTTCGTATCACATGTAGATCTTGGAACATGGAAAAAAATCTTTTGTCAAATGCATAAATTCTGCAAAATGTAACTGCTTCTCTACTGCAGTTTGTTGATTTTGTGCTAAGAGCATAGTTAAACCCAATTGTTCATTGTTTTGTATATGAAATGATGATATATCTTATTGTTTCTTACAGTGTATTGGGTTGAAAAACATTTTAACAGGATCTATTGAAGAGGGTATATGGTTATGAAACAGGGACTTTTTGAAATGGATTCCTACACTCTACCACTGATTTAAACCCTTGAATGCTGAAAACTGCCCTTTTTTAAAAAGGTGATAGAGTGGGTGACTGTATGGAACTTGTAGAACTAATGACATCAGTGCACTTCTGGTCAGCTGTACAAATTAATACATTTCATTAAGGGCATATTATTGGTTTCCACCACAGTTTTATAACATTCATATGAGCTTCCAATGGACTATTTCAAACTGATAATATCACCAGCAGAACTTGGGTGAATGTAAAACACAGCTTGTATCATATGAAGAAATCCTAAACAGTTTCATGGTGTTTACCCTATGTTTAAGGAGATGATCAAGAGTATTTCAAATGTAGAAATTTGTTGCTCAATACATAAAATGCTAAGATTGTAAATGTTTACTTCAATTTATTTAATTAAAAAAATATTTCTACAGGTAAAACAGTTGAACAAAGGGCACCCAGAGTTGAACTAGGGACCTCTTGATCTGCAGTCAAATGCTCTACTACTGAGCTATACCCCCAGTTCTGAAAAGTTCACCTTTATTAATTCAGTAATATGTACAAAGTGCAAGCAACATGCAATCACCATCAAAGCAATGCATTTTCAGGCACCAAACCCTACTTATAAGTATAAGGGGTACAAAAGATGTCCTTTATCTGCCTTGGTAAAATACAGTGAGGTTTCCATTGCAAGAATTCATACATTTCGTATCACATGAAGATCTTGGAACATGGAAAAAAAATCTTTTGTCAAATGCACAAATTCTGCAAAATGTAACTGCTTCTCTACTGCAGTTTGTTGATTTTGTGCTAAGAGTGTAGTTAAACCCAATTGTTCATTGTTTTGTATATGAAATGATGATATATCCTATTGTTTCTTACAGTGCATTGGGTTGAAAAACATTTTAACAGGATCTATTGAAGAGGGTATATGGTTATGAAACAGGGACTTCTTGAACTACACTCCTACGCTCTATACTGCCATAAACCCTTGAATGTTGAAAACTGCCCTTTTTTAAAAAGGTGATAGAGTGGGTGACTCTATGGAACTTGTAGAACTAATGATATCAGTGCACTTCTGGTCAGCTGTACAAATTAATACATTTTAAGGGCATATTATTGGTTTCCGCCACAGTTTTATGACATTCATATGAGCTTCCAATGGACTATTTCAAACTGATCATATCACCAGTAGAACTTGGGTGAATGTAAAACACAGCTTGTATCATATGAAGAAATCCTAAACAGCTTAATGGTTACCCTATGTTTCAGGTGATGATCAGGAGTATTTCAAATGTAGAAATGTGTTGCTCATTACATAAAATGCTAAGATTGTAAATGTTTTCTTCAATTTATTTAATTAAAAATATATTTCTACAGGTAAAACAGTTGGACAAGGGGGCACCTAGATTTGAACTAGGGACCTTTTGATCTGCAGTGAAATGCTCTACCCCTGAGCTATACCCCCATTTCTGAAATCTTCACCTTTATTTATTCAGTAATATGTACAAAGTGGAAGCAACATGCAATCACCATCAAAGCAATGCATTTTCAGCCACCAAACCCTCCTTATAAGTATAAGGGGTACAAAAGATGTCCTTTATCTGCCTTGGTAAAATAAAGTGAGGTTTCCATTGCAAGAATTCATACATTTCGTATCACATGTAGATCTTGGAACATGGAAAAAAAATCTTTTGTCAAATGCACAAATTCTGCAAAATATAACTGCTTCTCTACTGCAGTTTGTTGATTTTGTGCTAAGAGCATAGTTAAACCCAATTGTTCATTGTTTTGTATATGAAATGATGATATATCCTATTGTTTCTTACAGTGCATTGGGTTGAAAAACATTTTAACAGGATCTATTCAAGAGGGTATTTGGTTATGAAACAGGGACTTCTTGAACTACACTCCTACACTCTACCACTGACATAAACCCTTCAATGTTGAAAACTGCCCTTTTTTAAAAAGGTGATAGAGTGGGTGACTGTATGGAACTTGTAGAACTAATGACATCAGTGCACTTCTGGTCAGCTGTACAAATTAATACAGTTCATTAAGGGCATATTATTGGTTTCCACCACAGTTTTATAACATTCATATGAGCTTCCAATGGACTATTTCAAACTGATAATATCACCAGTAGAACTTGGGTGAATGTAAAACACAGCTTGTATCATATGAAGAAATCCTAAACAGTTTCATGGTGTTTACCCTATGTTTCAGGAGATGATCAGGAGTATTTCAAATGTAGAAATGTGTTGCTCATTACATAAAATGCTAAGATTGTAAATGTTGTCTTCAATTTATTTAATTAAAAAAATATTTCTACAGGTAAAACAGTTGAACAAGGGGGCACCCAGATTTGAACTAGAGATCTCTTGATCTGCAGTCAAATGCTCTACCACTGAGCTATACCCCCAGTTCTGAAAAGTTCTCCTTTATTAATTCAGTAATATGTAGAAAGTGCAAGCAACATGCAATCACCATCAAAGCAATGCATTTTCAGCCACCAAACCCTCCTTATAAGTATATGGGGTGCGAAGGATGTCCTTTATCTGCCTTGGTAAAATACAGTGAGGTTTCCATTGCAAGAATTCATACATTTCGTATCACATGTAGATATTGGAACATGGAAAAAAAATCTTTTGGCAAATGCACAAATTCTGAAAAATGTAATTGCTTGTCTACTGCAGTTTGTTGATTTTGTGCTAAGAGCATAGTTAAACCCAATTGTTCATTGTTTTGTATATGAAATGATGATATATCTTATTGTTTCTTACAGTGCATTGGGTTGAAAAACATTTTAACAGGATCTATTGAAGAGGGTATATGGTTATGAAACAGGGACTTCTTGAACTGCATTCCTACGCTCTACACTGCGTTAAACCCGTGAATGCTGAAAACTGCCCTTTTTTAAAAAGGTGATAGAGTGGGTGACTGTATGGAACTTGTAGAACTAATGACATCAGTGCACTTCTGTTCAGCTGTACAAATTAATACATTTCATTAAGGGCATATTATTGGTTTCCTCCACAGTTTAATAACATTCATATGAGCTTCCAATGGACTATTTCAAACTGATCATATCACCAGTAGAACTTGGGTGAATGTAAAACACAGCTTGTATCATATGAAGAAATCCTAAACAGCTTAATGGTGTTTACCCTATGTTTCAGGTGATGATCAGGAGTATTTCAAATGTAGAAATGTGTTGCTCATTACATAAAATGCTAAGATTGTAAATGTTTTCTTCAATTTATTTAATTAAAAAAATATTTCTACAGGTAAAACAGTTGAACAAGGGGGCACCCAGATTTGAACTAGGGATCTCTTTATCTGCAGTCAAATGCTCTACCACTGAGCTATACCCCCAGTTCTGAAAAATTCGCCTTTATTAATTCAGTAATATGTACAAAGTGCAAGCAACATGCAATCACCATCAAAGCAATGCATTTTCAGCCACCAAACCCTCCTTATAAGTATATGGGGTGTGAAGGATGTCCTTTATCTGCCTTGGTAAAATACAGTGAGGTTTCCATTGCAAGAATTCATACATTTCGTATCACATGTAGATATTGCGACATGGAAAAAAAATCCTTTGTCAAATGCACAAATTCTGCAAAATGTAAATGCTTGTCTACTGCAGTTTGTTGATTTTGTGCTAAGAGCATAGTTAAACCCAATTGTTCATTGTTTTGTATATGAAATGATGATATATCCTATTGTTTCTTACAGTGCATTGGGTTGAAACATATTTTAACAGGGTATATTGACGAGGGTATATGCTTATGAAACAGGGACTTCTTGAACCTTGAACTGCAATCCTATGCTCTACCACTGAGTTAAACCCTTGAATGCTGAAAACTGCCCTTTTTTAAAAAGGTGATAGAGTGGGTGACTGTATGGAACTTGTAGAACTAATGACATCAATGCACTTCTGGTCAGCTGTACAAATTAATACGTTTCATTAAGGGCATATTATTGGTTTCCACCACAGTTTTATAACATTCATATGAGCTTCCAACGGACTATTTCAAACTGGTCATATCACCAGTAGAACTTGGGTGAATGTAAAACACAGCTTGTATCATATGAAGAAATCCTAAACAGTTTCATGGTGTTTACCCTATGTTTCAGGAGATGATCAGGAGTATTTCAAATGTAGAAATGTGTTGCTCATTACATAAAATGCTAAGATTGTAAATGTTTTCTTCAATTTATTTAATTAAAAAAATAATTCTACAGGTAAAACAGTTGAACTAGGGACCTCTTGATCTGCAGTCAAATGCTCTACCACTGAGCTATACCCCCAGTTCTGAAAAGTTCACCTTTATTAATTCAGTAATATGTACAAAGTGCAAGCAACATGCAATCACCATCAAAGCAATGCATTTTCAGCCACCAAACCCTCCTTATAAGTATATGGGGTGCGAAGGATGTCCTTTATCTGCCTTGGTAAAATACAGTGAGGTTTCCATTGCAAGAATTCATGCATTTCGTATCACATGTAGATCTTGGAACATGGAAAAAAAATCTTTTGTCAAATGCACAAATTCTGAAAAATGTAAATGCTTGTCTACTGCAGTTTGTTGATTTTGTGCTAAGAGCATAGTTAAACCCAATTGTTCATTGTTTTGTATATGAAATGATGATATATCCTATTGTTTCTTACAGTGCATTGGGTTGAAAAACATTTTAACAGGATCTATTGACGAGGGTATATGCTTATGAAACAGGGACTTCATGAACTGCACTCCTATGCTCTACCACTGAGTTAAACCCTTGAATGCTGAAAACTGCCTTTTTTTTAAAAAAGGTGATAGAGTGGGTGACTGTATGGAACTTGTAGAACTAATGACATCAGTGCACTTCTGTTCAGCTGTACAAATTAATACATTTCATTAAGGGCACATTATTGGTTTCCACCACAGTTTTATAACATTCATATGAGCTTCCAATGGACTATTTCAAACTGATCATATCACCAGTAGAACTTGGGTGAATGTAAAACACAGCTTGTATCATATGAAGAAATCCTAAACAGCTTAATGGTGTTTACCCTATGTTTCAGGTGATGATCAGGAGTATTTCAAATGTAGAAATGTGTTGCTCATTACATAAAATGCTAAGATTGTAAATGTTTTCTTCAATTTATTTAATTAAAAAAATATTTCTACAGGTAAAACAGTTGAACAAGGGGGCACCCAGATTTGAACTAGGGACCTCTTTATCTGCAGTCAAATGCTCTACCACTGAGCTATACCCCCAGTTCTGAAAAATTCACCTTTATTAATTCAGTAATATGTACAAAGTGCAAGCAACATGCAATCACCATCAAAGCAATGCATTTTCAGCCACCAAACCCTCCTTATAAGTATATGGGGTGCGAAGGATGTCCTTTATCTGCCTTGGTAAAATACAGTGAGGTTTCCATTGCAAGAATTCATACATTTCGTATCACATGTAGATATTGGGACATGGAACAAAAATCCTTTGTCAAATGCACAAATTCTGCAAAATGTAAATGCTTGTCTACTGCAGTTTGTTGATTTTGTGCTAAGAGCATAGTTAAACCCAATTGTTCATTGTTTTGTATATGAAATGATGATATATCCTATTGTTTCTTACAGTGCATTGGGTTGAAAAATATTTTAACAGGGTATATTGACGAGGGTATATGCTTATGAAACAGGGACTTCTTGAACTGCACTCCTATGCTCTACCACTGAGTTAAACCCTTGAATGCTGAAAACTGCCCTTTTTTAAAAAGGTGATAGAGTGGGTGACTGTATGGAACTTGTAGAACTAATGACATCAATGCACTTCTGGTCAGCTGTACAAATTAATACGTATCATTAAGGGCATATTATTGGTTTCCACCACAGTTTTATAACATTCATATGAGCTTCCAACGGACTATTTCAAACTGGTCATATCACCAGTAGAACTTGGGTGAATGTAAAACACAGCTTGTATCATATGAAGAAATCCTAAACAGTTTCATGGTGTTTACCCTATGTTTCAGGAGATGATCAGGAGTATTTCAAATGTAGAAATGTGTTGCTCATTACATAAAATGCTAAGATTGTAAATGTTTTTTTCAATTTATTTAATAAAAAAATATTTCTACAGGTAAAACAGTTGAACAAGGGGGCACCCAGATATGAACTAGGGACCTCTTAATCTGCAGTAAAATGCTCTACCACTGAGCTATACCCACAGTTTAGAAAAGTTCACCTTTATTAATTCAGTAATATGTACAAAGTGCAAGCAACATGCAATCACCATCAAAGCAATGCATTTTCAGCCACCAAACCCTCCTTATAAGTATATGGGGTGCGAAGGATGTCCTTTATCTGCCTTGGTAAAATACAGTGAGGTTTCCATTGCAAGAATTCATACATTTCGTATCACATGTAGATCTTGGAACATGGAAAAAAAATCTTTTGTCAAATGCACAAATTCTGCAAAATGTAACTGCTTCTCTACTGCAGTTTGTTGATTTTGTGCTAAGCGCATAGTTAAACCCAATTGTTCATTGTTTTGTATATGAAATGATGATATATCCTATTGTTTCTTACAGTGCATTGGGTTGAAAAACATTTTAACAGGATCTATTGAAGAGGGTATATGGTTATGAAACAGGGACTTCTTGAACTACACTCCTACGCTCTACCACTGACATAAACCCTTCTATGTTGAAAACTGCCCTTTTTTAAAAAGGTGATAGAGTGGGTGACTGTATGGAACTTGTAGAACTAATGACATCAGTGCACTTCTGGTCAGCTGTACAAATTAATACAGTTCATTAAGGGCATATTATTGGTTTCCACCACAGTTTTATAACATTCATATGAGCTTCCAATGGACTATTTCAAACTGATAATATCACCAGTAGAACTTGGGTGAATGTAAAACACAGCTTGTATCATATGAAGAAATCCTAAACAGTTTCATGGTGTTTACCCTATGTTTCAGGAGATGATCAGGAGTATTTCAAATGTAGAAATGTGTTGATCATTACAAAAAATGCTAAGATTGTAAATGTTTTCTTCAATTTATTTAATTAAAAAATATTTCTACAGGTAAAACAGTTGAACAAGGGGGCACCCAGATTTGAACTTGGGACCTCTTGATCTGCAGTCAAATGCTCTACCACTGAGTTATACCCTCAGTTCTGAAAATTTCACTTTTATTAATTCAGTAATATGTACAAAGTGCAAGCAACATGCAATCACCATCAAAGCAAAGCTTTTTCAGCCACCAAACCCTCCTTATAAGTATAAGGGGGACGAAAGATGTCCTTTATCTGCCTTGGTAAAATACAGTGAGGTTTCCATTGCAAGAATTCATACATTTCGTATCACATGTAGATCTTGGAACATGGAAAAAAATCTTTTGTCAAATGCACAAATTCTGCAAAATGTAACTGCTTCTCTACTGCAGTTTGTTGATTTTGTGCTAAGAGCATAGTTAAACCCAATTGTTCATTGTTTTGTATATGAAATGATGATATATCCTATTGTTTCTTACAGTGCATTGGGTTGAAAAACATTTTAACAGGATATATTGACGAGGGTATATGCTTATGAAACAGGGACTTCTTGAACTGCACTCCTATGCTCTACCACTGAGTTAAACCCTTGAATGCTGAAAACTGCCCTTTTTTAAAAAGGTGATAGAGTGGGTGACTGTATGGAACTTGTAGAACTAATGGCATCAATGCACTTCTGGTCAGCTGTACAAATTAATACATTTCATAAAGGGCATATTATTGGTTTCCACCACAGTTTTATAACATTCATATGAGCTTCCAATGGACTATTTCAAACTGGTCATATCACCAGTAGAACTTGGGTGAATGTAAAACACAGCTTGTATCATATGAAGAAAACAGTTTCATGGTGTTTACCCTATGTTTCAGGAGATGATCAGGAGTATTTCAAATGTAGAAATGTGTTGCTCATTACATAAAATGCTAAGATTGTAAATGTTTTTTTCAATTTATTTAATAAAATAATATTTCTACAGGTAAAACAGTTGAACAAGGGGCATCCAGATATGAACTAGGGACCTCTTGATCTGCAGTCAAATGCTCTAACACTGAGCTATACCCCCAGTTTGGAAAAGTTCACCTTTATTAATTCAGTAATATGTACAAAGTGCAAGCAACATGCAATCACCATCAAAGCAATGCATTTTCAGCCACCAAACCCTCCTTATAAGTATAAGGGGTACAAAAGATGTCCTTTATCTGCCTTGGTAAAATACAGTGAGTTTTCCATTGCAAGAATTCATACATTTCGTATCACATGTAGATCTTGGAACATGGAAAAAAAATCTTTTGTCAAATGCACAAATTCTGCAAAATGTAACTGCTTCTCTACTGCAGTTTGTTGATTTTGTGCTAAGCGAATAGTTAAACCCAATTGTTGATTGTTTTGTATATGAAATGATGATATATCCTATTGTTTCTTACAGTGCATTGGGTTGAAAAACATTTTAACAGGATCTATTGAAGAGGGTATTTGGTTATGAAACAGGGACTTCTTGAACTACACTCCTACACTCTACCACTGACATAAACCCTTCAATGTTGAACACTGCCCTTTTTTAAAAAGGTGATAGAGTGGGTGACTGTATGGAACTTGTAGAACTAATGACATCAGTGCACTTCTGGTCAGCTGTACAAATTAATACAGTTCATTAAGGGCATAGTATTGGTTTCCACCACAGTTTTATAACATTCATATGAGCTTCCAATGGACTATTTCAAACTGATAATATCACCAGTAGAACTTGGGTGAATGTAAAACACAGCTTGTATCATATGAAGAAATCCCAAACAGTTTCATGGTGTTTACCCTATGTTTCAGGAGATGATCAGGAGTATTTCAAATGTAGAAATGTGTTGCTCATTACATAAAATGCTAAGATTGTAAATGTTGTCTTCAATTTATTTAATTAAAAAAATATTTCTACAGGTAAAACAGTTGAACAAGGGGGCACCCAGATTTGAAACAGAGACCTCTTGATCTGCAGTCAAATGCTCTACCACTGAGCTATACCGCCAGTTCTGAAAGGCTCTTCTTTATTAATTCAGTAATATGTACAAAGTGCAAGCAACATGCAATCACCATCAAAGCAATGCATTTTCAGTCACCAAACCCTCCTTATAAGTATATGGGGTGCGAAGGATGTCCTTTATCTGCCTTGGTAAAATACAGTGAGGTTTCCATTGCAAGAATTCATACATTTCGTATCACATGTAGATCTTGGAACATGAAAAAAAAACGTTTGACAAATGCACAAATTCTGCAAAACGTAACTGCTTCTCTACAGCAGTTTGTTGATTTTGTGCTAAGAGTATAATTAAACCCAATGTTCCATTGTTTTTTATATGAAATGATGATATATCCTATTGTTTCTTACAGTGCATTGGGTTGAAAAACATTTTAACAGGATCTATTGACTAGGGTATATGCTTATGAAACAGGGACTTCTTGAACTGCACTCCTATGCTCTACCACTGAGTTAAACCCTTGAATGCTAAAAACTGCCCTTTTTTAAAAAGGTGATAGAGTGGGTGACTGTATGGAACTTGTAGAACTAATGACATCAGTGCACTTCTGGTCAGCTGTACAAATTAATACATTTCATTAAGGGCATATTATTGGTTTCCACCACAGTTTTATAACATTCATATGAGCTTCCAATGGACTATTTCAAACTGATCATATCACCAGTAGAACTTGGGTGAATGTAAAACACAGCTTGTATCATACGAAGAAATCCTAAACAGCTTAATGGTGTTTACCCTATGTTTCAGGTGATGATCAGGAGTATTTCAAATGTAGAAATGTGTTGCTCATTACATAAAATGCTAAGATTGTAAATGTTTACTTCAATTTATTTAATAAAAAAAATATTTCTACAGGTAAAACAGTTGAAGAAGGGGGCACCCAGATTTGAACTAGGGACCGCTTGATCTGCAGTCAAATGCTCTACCACTGAGCTATACCCCCAGTTCTGAAAAGCTCACCTTTATTAATTCAGTAATATGTACAAAGTGCAAGCAACATGCAATCACCATCAAAGCAAAGCATTTTCAGCCACCAAACCCTCCTTATAAGTATATGGGGTGCGAAGGATGTCCTTTATCTGCCTTGGTAAAATACAATGAGGTTTCCATTGCAAGAATTCATACATTTCGTATCACATGTAGATCTTGGAACATGGAAAAAAATCTTTTGTCAAATGCATAAATTCTGCAAAATGTAACTGCTTCTCTACTGCAGTTTGTTGATTTTGTGCTAAGAGCATAGTTAAACCCAATTGTTCATTGTTTTGTATATGAAATGATGATATATCTTATTGTTTCTTACAGTGTATTGGGTTGAAAACCATTTTAACAGGATCTATTGAAGAGGGTATATGGTTATGAAACAGGGACTTTTTGAACTGCATTCCTACGCTCTACCACTGAGTTGAACCCTTGAATGCTGAAAACTGCCCTTTTTTAAAAAGGTGATAGAGTGGGTGACTGTATGGAACTTGTAGAACTAATGACATCAGTGCACTTCTGGACAGCTGTACAAATTAATACAGTTCATTAAGGGCATATTATTGGTTTCCACCACAGTTTTATAACATTCATATTAGCTTCCAATGGACTATTTCAAACTGATAATATCACCAGTAGAACTTGGGTGCATGTAAAACACAGCTTGCATCATATGAAGAAATCCTAAACAGTTTCATGGTGTTTACCCTATGTTTCAGGAGATGATCAGGAGTATATCAAATGTAGAAAAGTGTTGCTCATTACATAAAATGCTAAGATTGTAAATGTTTTCTTCAATTTATTTAATAAAAAAATATATTTCTACAGGTAAAACAGTTGAACAAGGGGGTACTCAGATTTGAACTATGGACCTCTAGAGCTGCAGTGAAATGCTCTACCCCTGAACTATACCCCCATTTCTGAAATATTCACCTTTATTTATTCAGTAATATGTACAAAGTGGAAGCAACATGCAATCACAATCAAAGCAATGCATGTTCAGCCACCAAACCCTCTTTATAAGTATAAGGGGTGCGAAGAATGTCCTTTATCTGCCTTGGTAAAATACAGTGAGGTTTCCATTGCAAGAATTCATACATTTCGTATCACATGTAGATCTTGGAACATGGAAAAAAATCTTTTTGTCAAATGAACAAATTCTGAAAAATGTAACTGCTTCTCTACTGCAGTTTGTTGATTTTGTGCTAAGAGCATAGTTAAAACCAATTGTTCATTGTTTTGTATATGAAATGATGATATATCCTATTGTTTCTTACAGTGCATTTGGTTGAAAAACATTTTAACAGGATCTATTGAAGAGGGTATATGGTTATGAAACAGGGACTTCTTGAACTGCACTCCTATGCTCTAGCACTGAGTTAAACCCTTGAATGCTGAAAACTGCCCTTTTTTAAAAAGGTGATAGAGTGGGTGACTGTATGGAACTTGTAGAACTAATGACATTAGTGCACTTCTGGTCAGCTGTACAAATTAATACATTTCATTAAGGGCATATTATTGGTTTCCACCGCAGTTTTATAACATTCATATGAGCTTCCAATGGACTATTTCAAACTGATAATATCACCAGCAGAACTTGGGTGAATGTTAAACACAGCTTGTATCATATGAAGAAATCCTAAACAGTTTCATGGTGTTTACCCTATGTTTAAGGAGATGATCAGGAGTATTTCAAATGTAAAAATTTGTTGCTCATTACATAAAATGCTAAGATTGTAAATGTTTACTTCAATTTATTTTATTAAAAAAATATTTCTACAGGTAAAACAGTTGAACAAAGGGCATCCAGAGTTGAACTAGGGACCTCTTGATCTGCAGTCAAATGCTCTACTACTGAGCTATACTGCCAGTTCTGAAAAGTTCACCTTTATTAATTCAGTAATATGTACAAAGTGCAAGCAACATGCAATCACCATCAAAGCAATGCATTTTCAGCCACCAAACCCTACTTATAAGTATAAGGGGTACAAAAAGTCCTTTATCTGCCTTGGTAAAATACAGTGAGGTTTCAAGAATTCAAATTAATACATTTCATTAAGGGCATATTATTGGTTTCCACCACAGTTTTATAACATTCATATGAGCTTCAAATGGACTATTTCAAACTGATCATATCACCAGTAGAACTTGGGTGAATGTAAAACACAGCTTGTATCATATGAAGAATCCCTAAACAGTTTCATGGTGTTTACCCTATGTTTCAGGAGATGATCAGGAGTATTTCAAATGTAGAAATGTGTTGCTCATTACATAAAACGCTAAGAGTGCAAATGTTTACTTCAATTTATTTAATTAAAAACATATTTCTACAGGTAAAACAGTTGGACAAGGGGGCACCTAGATTTGAACTAGGGACCTTTTGATCTGCAGTGAAATGCTCTACCCCTGAGCTATACCCCCATTTCTGAAATATTCACCTTTATTTATTCAGTAATATGTACAACGTGGAAGCAACATGCAATCACCATCAAAGCAATGCATTTTCAGCCACCAAACCCTCCTTATAAGTATAAGGGGTACAAAAGATGTCCTTTATCTGCCTTGGTAAAATACAGTGAGGTTTCCATTGCAACAATTCATACATTTGGTATCACATGAAGATCTTGGAACATGGAAAAAAAATCTTTTGTCAAATGCACAAATTCTGCAAAACATAACTGCTTCTCTACTGCAGTTTGTTGATTTTGTGCTAAGAGTATAGTTAAACCCAATTGTTCATTGTTTTTTATATGAAATGATGATATATCCTATTGTTTCTTACAGTGCATTGGGTTGAAAAACATTTTAACAGGATCTATTGACGAGGGTATATGCTTATGAAACTGGGACTTCTTGAACTGCACTCCTATGCTCTACCACTGAGTTAAACCCTTGAATGCTGAAAACTGCCCTTTTTTAAAAAGGTGATAGAGTGGGTGACTGTATGGAACTTGTAGAACTAATGACATCAGTGCACTTCTGGTCAGCTGTACAAATTAATACATTTCATTAAGGGCATAATATTGGTTTCCACCACAGTTTTATAACATTCATATGAGCTTCCAATGGACTATTTCAAACTGATCATATCACCAGTAGAACTTGGGTGAATGTAAAACACAGCTTGTATCATATGAAGAAATCCTAAACAGCTTAATGGTTACCCTATGTTTCAGGTGATGATCAGGAGTATTTCAAATGTAGAAATGTGTTGCTCATTACATAAAATGCTAACATTGTAAATGTTTTCTTCAATTTATTTAATTAAAAATATATTTCTACAGGTAAAACAGTTGGACAAGGGGGCACCTAGATTTGAACTAGGGACCTTTTGATCTGCAGTGAAATGCTCTACCCCTGAGCTATACCCCCATTTCTGAAATCTTCACCTTTATTTATTCAGTAATATGTACAAAGTGGAAGCAACATGCAATCACCATCAAAGCAATGCATTTTCAGCCACCAAACCCTCCTTATAAGTATAAGGGGTACAAAAGATGTCCTTTATCTGCCTTGGTAAAATACAGTGAGGTTTCCATTGCAAGAATTCATACATTTCGTATCACATGTAGATCTTGGAACATGGAAAAAAAATCTTTTGTCAAATGCACAAATTCTGCAAAATATAACTGCTTCTCTACTGCAGTTTGTTGATTTTGTGCTAAGAGCATAGTTAAACCCAATTGTTCATTGTTTTGTATATGAAATGATGATATATCTTATTGTTTCTTACAGTGCATTGGGTTGAAAAACATTTTAACAGGATCTATTGAAGAGGGTATATGGTTATGAAACAGGGACTTCATGAACTGCACTCCTATGCTCTACCACTGAGTTAAACCCTTGAATGCTGAAAACTGCCCTTTTTTTTTAAAAAGGTGATAGAGTGGGTGACTGTATGGAACTTGTAGAACTAATGACATCAGTGCACTTCTGTTCAGCTGTACAAATTAATACATTTCATTAAGGGCATATTATTGGTTTCCACCACAGTTTTGTAACATTCATATGAGCTTCCAATGGACTATTTCAAACTGATCATATCACCAGTAGAACTTGGGTGAATGTAAAACACAGCTTGTATCATATGAAGAAATCCTAAACAGCTTAATGGTGTTCACCCTATGTTTCAGGTGATGATCAGGAGTATTTCAAATGTAGAAATGTGTTGCTCATTACATAAAATGCTAAGATTGTAAATGTTTTCTTCAATTTATTTAATTAAAAAAATATTTCTACAGGTAAAACAGTTGAACAAGGGGGCACCCAGATTTGAACTAGGGACCTCTTTATTTGCAGTCAAATGCTCTACCACTGAGCTATACCCCCAATTCTGAAAAATTCACCTTTATTAATTCAGTAATATGTACAAAGGGCAAGCAACATGCAATCACCATCAAAGCAATGCATTTTCAGCCACCAAACCCTCCTTATAAGTATATGGGGTGAGAAGGATGTCCTTTATCTGCCTTGGTAAAATACAGTGAGGTTTCCATTGCAAGAATTCATACATTTCGTATCACATGTAGATATTGGGACATGGAAAAAAAATCCTTTGTCAAATGCACAAATTCTGCAAAATGTAAATGCTTGTCTACTGCAGTTTGTTGATTTTGTGCTAAGAGCATAGTTAAACCCAATTGTTCATTGTTTTGTATATGAAATGATGATATATCCTATTGTTTCTTACAGTGCATTGGGTTGAAAAATATTTTAACAGGATATATTGACGAGGGTATATGCTTATGAAACAGGGACTTCTTGAACTGCACTCCTATGCTCTACCACTGAGTTAAACCCTTGAATACTGAAAACTGCCCTTTTTCAAAAAGGTGATAGAGTGGGTGACTGTATGGAACTTGTAGAACTAATGACATCAATGCACTTCTGGTCAGCTGTACAAATTAATACATTTCATTAAGGGCATATTATTGGTTTCCACCACAGTTTTATAACATTCATATGAGCTTCCAACAGACTATTTCAAACTGGTCATATCACCAGTAGAACTTGGGTGAATGTAAAACACAGCTTGTATCATATGAAGAAATCCTAAACAGTTTCATGGTGTTTACCCTATGTTTCAGGAGATGATCAGGAGTATTTCAAATGTAGAAATGTGTTGCTCATTACATAAAATGCTAAGATTGTAAATGTTTTTTTCAATTTATTTAATAAAAAAATATTTCTACAGGTAAAACAGTTGAACAAGGGGGCACCCAGATATGAACTAGAGACCTCTTAATCTGCAGTCAAATGCTCTACCACTGAGCTATACCCACAGTTTGGAAAAGTTCACCTTTATTAATTCAGTAATATGTACAAAGTGCAAGCAACATGCAATCACCATCAAAGCAATGCATTTTCAGCCACCAAACCCTCCTTATAAGTATATGGGGTGCGAAGGATGTCCTTTATCTGCCTTGGTAAAATACAGTGAGGTTTCCATTGCAAGAATTCATACATTTCGTATCACATGTAGATCTTGGAACATGAAAAAAAAACGTTTGACAAATGCACAAATTCTGCAAAACGTAACTGCTTCTCTACAGCAGTTTGTTGATTTTGTGCTAAGAGTATAATTAAACCCAATGTTCCATTGTTTTTTATATGAAATGATGATATATCCTATTGTTTCTTACAGTGCATTGGGTTGAAAAACATTTTAACAGGATCTATTGACTAGGGTATATGCTTATGAAACAGGGACTTCTTGAACTGCACTCCTATGCTCTACCACTGAGTTAAACCCTTGAATGCTAAAAACTGCCCTTTTTTAAAAAGGTGATAGAGTGGGTGACTGTATGGAACTTGTAGAACTAATGACATCAGTGCACTTCTGGTCAGCTGTACAAATTAATACATTTCATTAAGGGCATATTATTGGTTTCCACCACAGTTTTATAACATTCATATGAGCTTCCAACAGACTATTTCAAACTGGTCATATCACCAGTAGAACTTGGGTGAATGTAAAACACAGCTTGTATCATATGAAGAAATCCTAAACAGTTTCATGGTGTTTACCCTATGTTTCAGGAGATGATCAGGAGTATTTCAAATGTAGAAATGTGTTGCTCATTACATAAAATGCTAAGATTGTAAATGTTTTTTTCAATTTATTTAATAAAAAAATATTTCTACAGGTAAAACAGTTGAACAAGGGGGCACCCAGATATGAACTAGAGACCTCTTAATCTGCAGTCAAATGCTCTACCACTGAGCTATACCCACAGTTTGGAAAAGTTCACCTTTATTAATTCAGTAATATGTACAAAGTGCAAGCAACATGCAATCACCATCAAAGCAATGCATTTTCAGCCACCAAACCCTCCTTATAAGTATATGGGGTGCGAAGGATGTCCTTTATCTGCCTTGGTAAAATACAGTGAGGTTTCCATTGCAAGAATTCATACATTTCGTATCACATGTAGATCTTGGAACATGAAAAAAAAACGTTTGACAAATGCACAAATTCTGCAAAACGTAACTGCTTCTCTACAGCAGTTTGTTGATTTTGTGCTAAGAGTATAATTAAACCCAATGTTCCATTGTTTTTTATATGAAATGATGATATATCCTATTGTTTCTTACAGTGCATTGGGTTGAAAAACATTTTAACAGGATCTATTGACTAGGGTATATGCTTATGAAACAGGGACTTCTTGAACTGCACTCCTATGCTCTACCACTGAGTTAAACCCTTGAATGCTAAAAACTGCCCTTTTTTAAAAAGGTGATAGAGTGGGTGACTGTATGGAACTTGTAGAACTAATGACATCAGTGCACTTCTGGTCAGCTGTACAAATTAATACATTTCATTAAGGGCATATTATTGGTTTCCACCACAGTTTTATAACATTCATATGAGCTTCCAATGGACTATTTCAAACTGATCATATCACCAGTAGAACTTGGGTGAATGTAAAACACAGCTTGTATCATACGAAGAAATCCTAAACAGCTTAATGGTGTTTACCCTATGTTTCAGGTGATGATCAGGAGTATTTCAAATGTAGAAATGTGTTGCTCATTACATAAAATGCTAAGATTGTAAATGTTTACTTCAATTTATTTAATAAAAAAAATATTTCTACAGGTAAAACAGTTGAAGAAGGGGGCACCCAGATTTGAACTAGGGACCGCTTGATCTGCAGTCAAATGCTCTACCACTGAGCTATACCCCCAGTTCTGAAAAGCTCACCTTTATTAATTCAGTAATATGTACAAAGTGCAAGCAACATGCAATCACCATCAAAGCAAAGCATTTTCAGCCACCAAACCCTCCTTATAAGTATATGGGGTGCGAAGGATGTCCTTTATCTGCCTTGGTAAAATACAATGAGGTTTCCATTGCAAGAATTCATACATTTCGTATCACATGTAGATCTTGGAACATGGAAAAAAATCTTTTGTCAAATGCATAAATTCTGCAAAATGTAACTGCTTCTCTACTGCAGTTTGTTGATTTTGTGCTAAGAGCATAGTTAAACCCAATTGTTCATTGTTTTGTATATGAAATGATGATATATCTTATTGTTTCTTACAGTGTATTGGGTTGAAAACCATTTTAACAGGATCTATTGAAGAGGGTATATGGTTATGAAACAGGGACTTTTTGAACTGCATTCCTACGCTCTACCACTGAGTTGAACCCTTGAATGCTGAAAACTGCCCTTTTTTAAAAAGGTGATAGAGTGGGTGACTGTATGGAACTTGTAGAACTAATGACATCAGTGCACTTCTGGACAGCTGTACAAATTAATACAGTTCATTAAGGGCATATTATTGGTTTCCACCACAGTTTTATAACATTCATATTAGCTTCCAATGGACTATTTCAAACTGATAATATCACCAGTAGAACTTGGGTGCATGTAAAACACAGCTTGCATCATATGAAGAAATCCTAAACAGTTTCATGGTGTTTACCCTATGTTTCAGGAGATGATCAGGAGTATATCAAATGTAGAAAAGTGTTGCTCATTACATAAAATGCTAAGATTGTAAATGTTTTCTTCAATTTATTTAATAAAAAAATATATTTCTACAGGTAAAACAGTTGAACAAGGGGGTACTCAGATTTGAACTATGGACCTCTAGAGCTGCAGTGAAATGCTCTACCCCTGAACTATACCCCCATTTCTGAAATATTCACCTTTATTTATTCAGTAATATGTACAAAGTGGAAGCAACATGCAATCACAATCAAAGCAATGCATGTTCAGCCACCAAACCCTCTTTATAAGTATAAGGGGTGCGAAGAATGTCCTTTATCTGCCTTGGTAAAATACAGTGAGGTTTCCATTGCAAGAATTCATACATTTCGTATCACATGTAGATCTTGGAACATGGAAAAAAATCTTTTTGTCAAATGAACAAATTCTGAAAAATGTAACTGCTTCTCTACTGCAGTTTGTTGATTTTGTGCTAAGAGCATAGTTAAAACCAATTGTTCATTGTTTTGTATATGAAATGATGATATATCCTATTGTTTCTTACAGTGCATTTGGTTGAAAAACATTTTAACAGGATCTATTGAAGAGGGTATATGGTTATGAAACAGGGACTTCTTGAACTGCACTCCTATGCTCTAGCACTGAGTTAAACCCTTGAATGCTGAAAACTGCCCTTTTTTAAAAAGGTGATAGAGTGGGTGACTGTATGGAACTTGTAGAACTAATGACATTAGTGCACTTCTGGTCAGCTGTACAAATTAATACATTTCATTAAGGGCATATTATTGGTTTCCACCGCAGTTTTATAACATTCATATGAGCTTCCAATGGACTATTTCAAACTGATAATATCACCAGCAGAACTTGGGTGAATGTTAAACACAGCTTGTATCATATGAAGAAATCCTAAACAGTTTCATGGTGTTTACCCTATGTTTAAGGAGATGATCAGGAGTATTTCAAATGTAAAAATTTGTTGCTCATTACATAAAATGCTAAGATTGTAAATGTTTACTTCAATTTATTTTATTAAAAAAATATTTCTACAGGTAAAACAGTTGAACAAAGGGCACCCAGAGTTGAACTAGGGACCTCTTGATCTGCAGTCAAATGCTCTACTACTGAGCTATACTGCCAGTTCTGAAAAGTTCACCTTTATTAATTCAGTAATATGTACAAAGTGCAAGCAACATGCAATCACCATCAAAGCAATGCATTTTCAGCCACCAAACCCTACTTATAAGTATAAGGGGTACAAAAAGTCCTTTATCTGCCTTGGTAAAATACAGTGAGGTTTCAAGAATTCAAATTAATACATTTCATTAAGGGCATATTATTGGTTTCCACCACAGTTTTATAACATTCATATGAGCTTCAAATGGACTATTTCAAACTGATCATATCACCAGTAGAACTTGGGTGAATGTAAAACACAGCTTGTATCATATGAAGAATCCCTAAACAGTTTCATGGTGTTTACCCTATGTTTCAGGAGATGATCAGGAGTATTTCAAATGTAGAAATGTGTTGCTCATTACATAAAACGCTAAGAGTGCAAATGTTTACTTCAATTTATTTAATTAAAAACATATTTCTACAGGTAAAACAGTTGGACAAGGGGGCACCTAGATTTGAACTAGGGACCTTTTGATCTGCAGTGAAATGCTCTACCCCTGAGCTATACCCCCATTTCTGAAATATTCACCTTTATTTATTCAGTAATATGTACAACGTGGAAGCAACATGCAATCACCATCAAAGCAATGCATTTTCAGCCACCAAACCCTCCTTATAAGTATAAGGGGTACAAAAGATGTCCTTTATCTGCCTTGGTAAAATACAGTGAGGTTTCCATTGCAACAATTCATACATTTGGTATCACATGAAGATCTTGGAACATGGAAAAAAAATCTTTTGTCAAATGCACAAATTCTGCAAAACATAACTGCTTCTCTACTGCAGTTTGTTGATTTTGTGCTAAGAGTATAGTTAAACCCAATTGTTCATTGTTTTTTATATGAAATGATGATATATCCTATTGTTTCTTACAGTGCATTGGGTTGAAAAACATTTTAACAGGATCTATTGACGAGGGTATATGCTTATGAAACTGGGACTTCTTGAACTGCACTCCTATGCTCTACCACTGAGTTAAACCCTTGAATGCTGAAAACTGCCCTTTTTTAAAAAGGTGATAGAGTGGGTGACTGTATGGAACTTGTAGAACTAATGACATCAGTGCACTTCTGGTCAGCTGTACAAATTAATACATTTCATTAAGGGCATAATATTGGTTTCCACCACAGTTTTATAACATTCATATGAGCTTCCAATGGACTATTTCAAACTGATCATATCACCAGTAGAACTTGGGTGAATGTAAAACACAGCTTGTATCATATGAAGAAATCCTAAACAGCTTAATGGTTACCCTATGTTTCAGGTGATGATCAGGAGTATTTCAAATGTAGAAATGTGTTGCTCATTACATAAAATGCTAACATTGTAAATGTTTTCTTCAATTTATTTAATTAAAAATATATTTCTACAGGTAAAACAGTTGGACAAGGGGGCACCTAGATTTGAACTAGGGACCTTTTGATCTGCAGTGAAATGCTCTACCCCTGAGCTATACCCCCATTTCTGAAATCTTCACCTTTATTTATTCAGTAATATGTACAAAGTGGAAGCAACATGCAATCACCATCAAAGCAATGCATTTTCAGCCACCAAACCCTCCTTATAAGTATAAGGGGTACAAAAGATGTCCTTTATCTGCCTTGGTAAAATACAGTGAGGTTTCCATTGCAAGAATTCATACATTTCGTATCACATGTAGATCTTGGAACATGGAAAAAAAATCTTTTGTCAAATGCACAAATTCTGCAAAATATAACTGCTTCTCTACTGCAGTTTGTTGATTTTGTGCTAAGAGCATAGTTAAACCCAATTGTTCATTGTTTTGTATATGAAATGATGATATATCTTATTGTTTCTTACAGTGCATTGGGTTGAAAAACATTTTAACAGGATCTATTGAAGAGGGTATATGGTTATGAAACAGGGACTTCATGAACTGCACTCCTATGCTCTACCACTGAGTTAAACCCTTGAATGCTGAAAACTGCCCTTTTTTTTAAAAAAGGTGATAGAGTGGGTGACTGTATGGAACTTGTAGAACTAATGACATCAGTGCACTTCTGTTCAGCTGTACAAATTAATACATTTCATTAAGGGCATATTATTGGTTTCCACCACAGTTTTGTAACATTCATATGAGCTTCCAATGGACTATTTCAAACTGATCATATCACCAGTAGAACTTGGGTGAATGTAAAACACAGCTTGTATCATATGAAGAAATCCTAAACAGCTTAATGGTGTTTACCCTATGTTTCAGGTGATGATCAGGAGTATTTCAAATGTAGAAATGTGTTGCTCATTACATAAAATGCTAAGATTGTAAATGTTTTCTTCAATTTATTTAATTAAAAAAATATTTCTACAGGTAAAACAGTTGAACAAGGGGGCACCCAGATTTGAACTAGGGACCTCTTTATTTGCAGTCAAATGCTCTACCACTGAGCTATACCCCCAATTCTGAAAAATTCACCTTTATTAATTCAGTAATATGTACAAAGGGCAAGCAACATGCAATCACCATCAAAGCAATGCATTTTCAGCCACCAAACCCTCCTTATAAGTATATGGGGTGAGAAGGATGTCCTTTATCTGCCTTGGTAAAATACAGTGAGGTTTCCATTGCAAGAATTCATACATTTCGTATCACATGTAGATATTGGGACATGGAAAAAAAATCCTTTGTCAAATGCACAAATTCTGCAAAATGTAAATGCTTGTCTACTGCAGTTTGTTGATTTTGTGCTAAGAGCATAGTTAAACCCAATTGTTCATTGTTTTGTATATGAAATGATGATATATCCTATTGTTTCTTACAGTGCATTGGGTTGAAAAATATTTTAACAGGATATATTGACGAGGGTATATGCTTATGAAACAGGGACTTCTTGAACTGCACTCCTATGCTCTACCACTGAGTTAAACCCTTGAATACTGAAAACTGCCCTTTTTCAAAAAGGTGATAGAGTGGGTGACTGTATGGAACTTGTAGAACTAATGACATCAATGCACTTCTGGTCAGCTGTACAAATTAATACATTTCATTAAGGGCATATTATTGGTTTCCACCACAGTTTTATAACATTCATATGAGCTTCCAACAGACTATTTCAAACTGGTCATATCACCAGTAGAACTTGGGTGAATGTAAAACACAGCTTGTATCATATGAAGAAATCCTAAACAGTTTCATGGTGTTTACCCTATGTTTCAGGAGATGATCAGGAGTATTTCAAATGTAGAAATGTGTTGCTCATTACATAAAATGCTAAGATTGTAAATGTTTTTTTCAATTTATTTAATAAAAAAATATTTCTACAGGTAAAACAGTTGAACAAGGGGGCACCCAGATATGAACTAGAGACCTCTTAATCTGCAGTCAAATGCTCTACCACTGAGCTATACCCACAGTTTGGAAAAGTTCACCTTTATTAATTCAGTAATATGTACAAAGTGCAAGCAACATGCAATCACCATCAAAGCAATGCATTTTCAGCCACCAAACCCTCCTTATAAGTATATGGGGTGCGAAGGATGTCCTTTATCTGCCTTGGTAAAATACAGTGAGGTTTCCATTGCAAGAATTCATACATTTCGTATCACATGTAGATCTTGGAACATGTAAAAAAAATCTTTTGTCAAATGCACAAATTCTGCAAAATGTAACTGCTTCTCTACTGCAGTTTGTTGATTTTGTGCTAAGCGCATAGTTAAACCCAATTGTTCATTGTTTTGTATATGAAATGATGATATATCCTATTGTTTCTTACAGTGCATTGGGTTGAAAAACATTTTAACAGGATCTATTGAAGAGGGTATATGGTTATGAAACAGGGACTTCTTGAACTACACTCCTACGCTCTACCACTGACATAAACCCTTCTATGTTGAAAACTGCCCTTTTTTAAAAAGGTGATAGAGTGGGTGACTGTATGGAACTTGTAGAACTAATGACATCAGTGCACTTCTGGTCAGCTGTACAAATTAATACAGTTCATTAAGGGCATATTATTGGTTTCCACCACAGTTTTATAACATTCATATGAGCTTCCAATGGACTATTTCAAACTGATAATATCACCAGTAGAACTTGGGTGAATGTAAAACACAGCTTGTATCATATGAAGAAATCCTAAACAGTTTCATGGTGTTTACCCTATGTTTCAGGAGATGATCAGGAGTATTTCAAATGTAGAAATGTGTTGCTCATTACAAAAAATGCTAAGATTGTAAATGTTTTCTTCAATTTATTTAATAAAAAAAATATTTCAACAGGTAAAACAGTTGAACAAGGGGGCACCCAGATTTGAACTTGGGACCTCTTGATCTGCAGTCAAATGCTCTACCACTGAGTTATACCCTCAGTTCTGAAAATTTCACTTTTATTAATTCAGTAATATGTACAAAGTGCAAGCAACATGCAATCACCATCAAAGCAAACATTTTCAGCCACCAAACCCTCCTTATAAGTATAAGGGGTACGAAAGATGTCCTTTATCTGCCTTGGTAAAATACAGTGAGGTTTCCATTGCAAGAATTCATACATTTCGTATCACATGTAGATCTTGGAACCTGGAAAAAAATCTTTTGTCAAATGCACAAATTCTGCAAAGTGTAACTGCTTCTCTACTGCAGTTTGTTGATTTTGTGCTAAGAGCATAGTTAAACCCAATTGTTCATTGTTTTGTATATGAAATGATGATATATCCTATTGTTTCTTACAGTGCATTGGGTTGAAAAACATTTTAACAGGATATATTGACGAGGGTATATGCTTATGAAACAGGGACTTCTTGAACTGCACTCCTATGCTCTACCACTGAGTTAAACCCTTGAATGCTGAAAACTGCCCTTTTTTAAAAAGGTGATAGAGTGGGTGACTGTATGGAACTTGTAGAACTAATGACATCAATGCACTTCTGGTCAGCTGTACAAATTAATACATTTCATAAAGGGCATATTATTGGTTTCCACCACCGTTTTATAACATTCATATGAGCTTCCAATGGACTATTTCAAACTGGTCATATCACCAGTAGAACTTGGGTGAATGTAAAACACAGCTTGTATCATATGAAGAAAACAGTTTCATGGTGTTTACCCTATGTTTCAGGAGATGATCAGGAGTATTTCAAATGTAGAAATGTGTTGCTCATTACATAAAATGCTAAGATTGTAAATGTTTTTTTCAATTTATTTAATAAAATAATATTTCTACAGGTAAAACAGTTGAACAAGGGGCATCCAGATATGAACTAGGGACCTCTTGATCTGCAGTCAAATGCTCTACCATTGAGCTATACCCCCAGTTTGGAAAAGTTCACCTTTATTAATTCAGTAATATGTACAAAGTGCAAGCAACATGCAATCACCATCAAAGCAATGCATTTTCAGCCACCAAACCCTCTTTATAAGTATAAGGGGTACAAAAGATGTCCTTTATCTGCCTTGGTAAAATACAGTGAGTTTTCCATTGCAAGAATTCATACATTTCGTATCACATGTAGATCTTGGAACATGGAAAAAAAATCTTTTGTCAAATGCACAAATTCTGCAAAATGTAACTGCTTCTCTACTGCAGTTTGTTGATTTTGTGCTAAGCGAATAGTTAAACCCAATTGTTCATTGTTTTGTATATGAAATGATGATATATCCTATTGTTTCTTACAGTGCATTGGGTTGAAAAACATTTTAACAGGATCTATTGAAGAGGGTATTTGGTTATGAAACAGGGACTTCTTGAACTACACTCCTACACTCTACCACTGACATAAACCCTTCAATGTTGAACACTGCCCTTTTTTAAAAAGGTGATAGAGTGGGTGACTGTATGGAACTTGTAGAACTAATGACATCAGTGCACTTCTGGTCAGCTGTACAAATTAATACAGTTCATTAAGGGCATAGTATTGGTTTCCACCACAGTTTTATAACATTCATATGAGCTTCCAATGGACTATTTCAAACTGATAATATCACCAGTAGAACTTGGGTGAATGTAAAACACAGCTTGTATCATATGAAGAAATCCCAAACAGTTTCATGGTGTTTACCCTATGTTTCAGGAGATGATCAGGAGTATTTCAAATGTAGAAATGTGTTGCTCATTACATAAAATGCTAAGATTGTAAATGTTGTCTTCAATTTATTTAATTAAAAAAATATTTCTACAGGTAAAACAGTTGAACAAGGGGGCACCCAGATTTGAACTAGAGACCTCTTGATCTGCAGTCAAATGCTCTACCACTGAGCTATACCGCCAGTTCTGAAAGGTTCTCCTTTATTAATTCAGTAATATGTACAAAGTGCAAGCAACATGCAATCACCATCAAAGCAATGCATTTTCAGCCACCAAACCCTCCTTATAAGTATATGGGGTGCGAAGGATGTCCTTTATCTGCCTTGGTAAAATACAGTGAGGTTTCCATTGCAAGAATTCATACATTTCGTATCACATGTAGATATTGGAACATGGAAAAAAAATCTTTTGTCAAATGCACAAATTCTGAAAAATGTAAATGCTTGTCTACTGCAGTTTGTTGATTTTGTGCTAAGAGCATAGTTAAACCCAATTGTTCATTGTTTTGTATATGAAATGATGATATATCCTATTGTTTCTTACAGTGCATTCGGTTGAAAAACATTGTAACATGATCTATTGAAGAGGGTATATGGTTATGAAACAGGGACTCCTTGAACTACACTCCTACGCTCTACCACTGACATAAACCCTTGAATGTTGAAAACTGCCCTTTTTTAAAAAGGTGATAGAGTGGGTGACTCTATGGAACTTGTATAACTAATGACATCAGTGCACTTCTGGTCAGCTGTACAAATTAATACATTTCATTAAGGGCATATTATTGGTTTCCACCACAGTTTTATAACATTCATATGAGCTTCCAATGGACTATTTCAAACTGATAATATCACCAGTAGAACTTGGGTGAATGTAAAGCACAGCTTGTATCATATGAAGAAATCCTAAACAGTTTCATGGTGTTTACCCTATGTTTCAGGAGATGATCAGGAGTATTTCAAATGTAGAAATGTTTTTGCTCATTACATAAAATGCTAACATTGTAAATGTTTTCTTCAATTTATTTAATAAAAAAAATATTTCTACAGGTAAAACAGTTGAACAAAGGGCACCCAGAGTTGAACTAGGGACCTCTTGATCTGCAGTCAAATGCTCTACTACTGAGCTATACGCCCAGTTCTGAAAAGTTCACCTTTATTAATTCAGTAATATGTACAAAGTGCAAGCAACATGCAATCACCATCAAAGCAATGCATTTTCAACCACCAAACCCTCCTTATAAGTATAAGGGGTACAAAAATGTCCTTTATCTGCCTTGGTAAAAATACAGTGAGGTTTCCATTGCAAGAATTCATACATTTCGTATCACATGTAGATCTTGGAACATGAAAAAAAAACGTTTGACAAATGCACAAATTCTGCAAAACGTAACTGCTTCTCTACAGCAGTTTGTTGATTTTGTGCTAAGAGTATAATTAAACCCAATGTTCCATTGTTTTTTATATGAAATGATGATATATCCTATTGTTTCTTACAGTGCATTGGGTTGAAAAACATTTTAACAGGATCTATTGACTAGGGTATATGCTTATGAAACAGGGACTTCTTGAACTGCACTCCTATGCTCTACCACTGAGTTAAACCCTTGAATGCTAAAAACTGCCCTTTTTTAAAAAGGTGATAGAGTGGGTGACTGTATGGAACTTGTAGAACTAATGACATCAGTGCACTTCTGGTCAGCTGTACAAATTAATACATTTCATTAAGGGCATATTATTGGTTTCCACCACAGTTTTATAACATTCATATGAGCTTCCAATGGTCTATTTCAAACTGATCATATCACCAGTAGAACTTGGGTGAATGTAAAACACAGCTTGTATCATACGAAGAAATCCTAAACAGCTTAATGGTGTTTACCCTATGTTTTAGGTGATGATCAGGAGTATTTCAAATGTAGAAATGTGTTGCTCATTACATAAAATGCTAAGATTGTAAATGTTTACTTCAATTTATTTAATAAAAAAAATATTTCTACAGGTAAAACAGTTGAAGAAGGGGGCACCCAGATTTGAACTAGGGACCGCTTCATCTGCAGTCAAATGCTCTACCACTGAGCTATACCCCCAGTTCTGAAAAGCTCCCCTTTATTAATTCAGTAATATGTACAAAGTGCAAGCAACATGCAATCACCATCAAAGCAAAGCATTTTCAGCCACCAAACCCTCCTTATAAGTATATGGGGTGCGAAGGATGTCCTTTATCTGCCTTGGTAAAATACAATGAGGTTTCCATTGCAAGAATTCATACATTTCGTATCACATGTAGATCTTGGAACATGGAAAAAAATCTTTTGTCAAATGCATAAATTCTGCAAAATGTAACTGCTTCTCTACTGCAGTTTGTTGATTTTGTGCTAAGAGCATAGTTAAACCCAATTGTTCATTGTTTTGTATATGAAATGATGATATATCTTATTGTTTCTTACAGTGTATTGGGTTGAAAACCATTTTAACAGGATCTATTGAAGAGGGTATATGGTTATGAAACAGGGACTTTTTGAACTGCATTCCTACGCTCTACCACTGAGTTGAACCCTTGAATGCTGAAAACTGCCCTTTTTTAAAAAGGTGAAAGAGTGGGTGACTGTATGGAACTTGTAGAACTAATGACATCAGTGCACTTCTGGACAGCTGTACAAATTAATACAGTTCATTAAGGGCATATTATTGGTTTCCACCACAGTTTTATAACATTCATATTAGCTTCCAATGGACTATTTCAAACTGATAATATCACCAGTAGAACTTGGGTGCATGTAAAACACAGCTTGCATCATATGAAGAAATCCTAAACAGTTTCATGGTGTTTACCCTATGTTTCAGGAGATGATCAGGAGTATATCAAATGTAGAAAAGTGTTGCTCATTACATAAAATGCTAAGATTGTAAATGTTTTCTTCAATTTATTTAATAAAAAAATATATTTCTACAGGTAAAACAGTTGAACAAGGGGGTACTCAGATTTGAACTATGGACCTCTAGAGCTGCAGTGAAATGCTCTACCCCTGAACTATACCCCCATTTCTGAAATATTCACCTTTATTTATTCAGTAATATGTACAAAGTGGAAGCAACATGCAATCACAATCAAAGCAATGCATGTTCAGCCACCAAACCCTCTTTATAAGTATAAGGGGTGCGAAGAATGTCCTTTATCTGCCTTGGTAAAATACAGTGAGGTTTCCATTGCAAGAATTCATACATTTCGTATCACATGTAGATCTTGGAACATGGAAAAAAATCTTTTGTCAAATGCACAAATTCTGCAAAATGTAACTGCTTCTCTACTGCAGTTTGTTGATTTTGTGCTAAGAGCATAGTTAAAACCAATTGTTCATTGTTTTGTATATGAAATGATGATATATCCTATTGTTTCTTACAGTGCATTTGGTTGAAAAACATTTTAACAGGATCTATTGAAGAGGGTATATGGTTATGAAACAGGGACTTCTTGAACTGCACTCCTATGCTCTAGCACTGAGTTAAACCCTTGAATGCTGAAAACTGCCCTTTTTTAAAAAGGTGATAGAGTGGGTGACTGTATGGAACTTGTAGAACTAATGACATCAGTGCACTTCTGGTCAGCTGTACAAATTAATACATTTCATTAAGGGCATATTATTGGTTTCCACCACAGTTTTATAACATTCATATGAGCTTCCAATGGACTATTTCAAACTGATAATATCACCAGCAGAACTTGGGTGAATGTAAAACACAGCTTGTATCATATGAAGAAATCCTAAACAGTTTCATGGTGTTTACCCTATGTTTAAGGAGATGATCAGGAGTATTTCAAATGTAAAAATTTGTTGCTCATTACATAAAATGCTAAGATTGTAAATGTTTACTTCAATTTATTTTATTAAAAAAATATTTCTACAGGTAAAACAGTTGAACAAAGGGCACCCAGAGTTGAACTAGGGACCTCTTGATCTGCAGTCAAATGCTCTACTACTGAGCTATACTGCCAGTTCTGAAAAGTTCACCTTTATTAATTCAGTAATATGTACAAAGTGCAAGCAACATGCAATCACCATCAAAGCAATGCATTTTCAGCCACCAAACCCTACTTATAAGTATAAGGGGTACAAAAAGTCCTTTATCTGCCTTGGTAAAATACAGTGAGGTTTCAAGAATTCAAATTAATACATTTCATTAAGGGCATATTATTGGTTTCCACCACAGTTTTATAACATTCATATGAGCTTCAAATGGACTATTTCAAACTGATCATATCACCAGTAGAACTTGGGTGAATGTAAAACACAGCTTGTATCATATGAAGAATCCCTAAACAGTTTCATGGTGTTTACCCTATGTTTCAGGAGATGATCAGGAGTATTTCAAATGTAGAAATGTGTTGCTCATTACATAAAATGCTAAGAGTGCAAATGTTTACTTCAATTTATTTAATTAAAAACATATTTCTACAGGTAAAACAGTTGGACAAGGGGGCACCTAGATTTGAACTAGGGACCTTTTGATCTGCAGTGAAATGCTCTACCCCTGAGCTATACCCCCATTTCTGAAATATTCACCTTTATTTATTCAGTAATATGTACAACGTGGAAGCAACATGCAATCACCATCAAAGCAATGCATTTTCAGCCACCAAACCCTCCTTATAAGTATAAGGGGTACAAAAGATGTCCTTTATCTGCCTTGGTAAAATACAGTGAGGTTTCCATTGCAAGAATTCATACATTTGGTATCACATGAAGATCTTGGAACATGGAAAAAAAATCTTTTGTCAAATGCACAAATTCTGCAAAACATAACTGCTTCTCTACTGCAGTTTGTTGATTTTGTGCTAAGAGTATAGTTAAACCCAATTGTTCATTGTTTTGTATATGAAATGATGATATATCTTATTGTTTCTTACAGTGCATTGGGTTGAAAAACATTTTAACAGGATCTATTGAAGAGGGTATATGGTTATGAAACAGGGACTTCTTGAACTGCATTCCTACGCTCTACACTGAGTTAAAACCTTGAATGCTGAAAACTGCCCTTTCTTAAAAAGGTGATAGAGTGGGTGACTGTATGGAACTTGTAGTACTAATGACATCAGTGCACTTCAGGTCAGCTGTACAAATTAATACAGTTCATTAAGGGCATATTATTGGTTTCCACCACAGTTTTATAACATTCATATGAGCTTCCAATGGACTTTTTCAAACTGATCATATCACCAGTAGAACTTGGGTGAATGTAAAACACAGCTTGTATCATATGAAGAAATCCTAAACAGCTTAATGGTTACCCTATGTTTCAGGTGATGATCAGGAGTATTTCAAATGTAGAAATGTGTTGCTCATTACATAAAATGCTAAGATTGTAAATGTTTTCTTCAATTTATTTAATTAAAAACATATTTCTACAGGTAAAACAGTTGAACAAGGGGACACCCAGATTTGAACTAGGGACCTCTTGATCTTTAGTGAAATGCTCTACCACTGAGCTGTACCCCCAGTTCTGAATAGCTCATCTTGATAAATTCAGTAATATGTACAAAGTGCAAGCAACATGCAATCACCATCAAAGAAATGCATTTTCAACCACCAAACCCTCCATATAAGTATATGGGGTGCGAAGGATGTCCTTTATCTGCCTTGGTAAAATACAGTGAGGTTTCCATTGCAAGAATTCATACATTTCGTATCACATGTAGATCTTGGAACATGGAAAAAAAATCTTTTGTCAAATGCACAAATTCTGCAAAATGTAACTGCTTCTCTACTGCAGTTTGTTGATTTTGTGCTAAGCGCATAGTTAAACCCAATTGTTCATTGTTTTGTATATGAAATGATGATATATCCTATTGTTTCTTACAGTGCATTGGGTTGAAAAACATTTTAACAGGATCTATTGAAGAGGGTATATGGTTATGAAACAGGGACTTCTTGAACTACACTCCTACGCTCTACCACTGACATAAACCCTTCTATGTTGAAAACTGCCCTTTTTTAAAAAGGTGATATAGTGGGTGACTGTATGGAACTTGTAGAACTAATGACATCAGTGCACTTCTGGTTAGCTGTACAAATTAATACAGTTCATTAAGGGCATGTTATTGGTTTCTACGACAGTTTTATAACATTCATATGAGCTTCCAATGGACTATTTCAAACTGATAATATCACCAGTAGAACTTGGGTGAATGTAAAACACAGCTTGTATCATATGAAGAAATCCTAAACAGTTTCATGGTGTTTACCCTATGTTTCAGGAGATGATCAGGAGTATTTCAAATGTAGAAATGTGTTGCTCGCTCATTACATAAAATGCTAAGATTGTAAATGTTTTCTTCAATTTATTTAATTAAAAAAATATTTCTACAGGTAAAACAGTTGAACGAGGGACCTCTTGATCTGCAGTCAAATGCTCTACCACTGAGCTATACCCCCATTTCTGAAAAGTTCACCTTTATTAATTCAGTAATATGTACAAAGTGCAAGCAACAAGCAATCACCATCAAAGCAATGCATTTTCAGCCACCAAACCCTCCTTATAAGTATATGGGGTGCGAAGGATGTCCTTTATCTGCCTTGGTAAAATACAGTGAGGTTTCCATTGCAAGAATTCATGCATTTCGTATCACATGTAGATCTTGGAACATGGAAAAAAAATCTTTTGTCAAATGCACAAATTCTGCAAAATGTAAATGCTTGTCTACTACAGTTTGTTGATTTTGTGCTAAGAGCATAGTTAAACCCAATTGTTCATTGTTTTGTATATGAAATGATGATATATCCTATTGTTTCTTACAGTGCATTGGGTTGAAAAACATTTTAACAGGATCTATTGACGAGGGTATATGCTTATGAAACAGGGACTTCATGAACTGCACTCCTATGCTCTACCACTGAGTTAAACCCTTGAATGCTGAAAACTGTCCTTTTTTTTTAAAAAGGTGATAGAGTGGGTGACTGTATGGAACTTGTAGAACTAATGACATCAGTGCACTTCTGTTCAGCTGTACAAATTAATACATTTCATTAAGGGCATATTATTGGTTTCCACCGCAGTTTTATAACATTCATATGAGCTTCCAATGGACTATTTCAAACTGATCATATCACCAGTAGAACTTGGGTGAATGTAAAACACAGCTTGTATCATATGAAGAAATCCTAAACAGCTTAATGGTGTTTACCCTATGTTTCAGGTGATGATCAGGAGTATTTCAAATGTAGAAATGTGTTGCTCATTACATAAAATGCTAAGATTGTAAATGTTTTCTTCAATTTATTTAATTAAAAAAATATTTCTACAGGTAAAACAGTTGAACAAGGGGGCATCCAGATATGAACTAGCGACCTCTTAATCTGCAGTCAAATGCTCTACCACTGAGTTATACCCCCAGTTCTGAAAATGTCACCTTTATTAATTCAGTAATATGTACAAAGTGCAAGCAACATGCAATCACCATCAAAGCAAAGCATTTTCAGCCACCAAACCCTCCTTATAAGTATAAGTGGTACGAAAGATGTCCTTTATCTGCCTTGGTAAAATACAGTGAGGTTTCCATTGCAAGAATTCATACATTTCGTATCACATGTAGATCTTGGAACATGGAAAAAAATCTTTTGTCAAATGCACAAATTCTGCAAAATGTAACTGCTTCTCTACTGCAGTTTGTTGATTTTGTGGTAAGAGCATAGTTAAACCCAATTGTTCATTGTTTTGTATATGAAATGATGATATATCCTATTGTTTCTTACAGTGCATTGGGTTGAAAAACATTTTAACAGGATATATTGACGAGGGTATATGCTTATGAAACAGGGACTTCTTGAACTGCACTCCTATGCTCTACCACTGAGTTAAACCCTTGAATGCTGAAAACTGCCCTTTTTTAAAAAGGTGATAGAGTGGGTGACTGTATGGAACTTGTAGAACTAATGACATCAATGCACTTCTGGTCAGCTCTACAAATTAATACATTTCATAAAGGGCATATTATTGGTTTCCACCACAGTTTTATAACATTCATATGAGCTTCCAATGGACTATTTCAAACTGATCATATCACCAGTAGAACTTGGGTGAATGTAAAACACAGCTTGTATCATATGAAGAAATCCTAAACAGTTTCATGAAGATGATCAGGAGTATTTCAAATGTAGAAATGTGTTGCTCATTACATAAAATGCTAAGATTGTAAATGTTTTCTTCAATTTATTTAGTTAAAACAATATTTCTACAGGTAAAACAGTTGATCAAGGGAGCACCCAGATTTGAACTAGGGACCTCTGGATCTGCAGTCAAAAGCTCTAACACTGAGCTATACCCCCAGTTCTGAAATGTTCCCCTTTATTCATTCAGTAATATGTACAAAGTGCAAGCAACATGCAATCACCATCAAAGCAATACATTTTCAGCCACCAAACCCTCCTTATAAGTATATGGGGTGCGAAGGATGTCCTTTATCTGCCTTGGTAAAATACAGTGAGGTTTCCATTGCAAGAATTCATACATTTCGTATCACATGTAGATCTTGGGACATGGAAAAAAAAATCTTTTGTCAAATGCACACATTCTGGAAAATGTAACTGCTTCTCTACTGCAGTTTGTCGATTTTGTGCTAAGAGCATAGTTAAACCCAATACTTCATTGTTTTGTATAAGAAATGATGATATATCCTATTGTTTCTTACAGTGCATTGGGTTGGAAAACATTTTAACAGGATCTATTGAAGAGGGTATATGGTTATGAAACAGGGACTTCTTGAACTACACTCCTGCGCTCTACCACTGACATAAACCCTTCAATGTTGAAAACTGCCCTTTTTTAAAAAGGTGATAGAGTGGGTGACTGTATGGAACTTGTAGAACTAATGACATCAGTGCACTTCTGGTCAGCTGTACAAATTAATACATTTCATTAAGGGCATATTATTGGTTTCCACCACAGTTTTATAACATTCATATGAGCTTCCAATGGTCTATTTCAAACTGATCATATCACCAGTAGAACTTGGGTGAATGTAAAACACAGCTTGTATCATATGAAGAAATCCTACACAGCTTAATGGTGTTTACCCTATGTTTCAGGAGATGATCAGGAGTATTTCAAATGTAGAAATGTGTTGCTCATTACATAAAATGCTAACATTGCAAATGTTTTCTTCAATTTATTTAATAAAAAAATATTTCTACAGTTAAAACAGTTGAACAAGGGGCACCCAGAGTTGAACTAGGGACCTCTTGATCTGCAGTCAAATGCTCTACTACTGAGCTATACCCCCAGTTCTGAAAAGTTCACCTTTATTAATTCAGTAATATGTACAAAGTGCAAGCAACATGCAATCACCATCAAAGCAATGCATTTTCAGCCACCAAACCCTCCTTATAAGTATAAGGGGTACAAAAATGTCCTTTATCTGCCGTGGTAAAATACAGTGAGGTTTCCATTGCAAGAATTCATACATTTCGTATCACATGTAGATCTTGGAACATGGAAAAAAAACGTTTGTCAAATGCACAAATTCTGCAAAACGTAACTGCTTCTCTACTGCAGTTTGTTGATTTTGTGCTAAGAGTATAGTTAAACCCAATTGTTCATTGTTTTTTATGTGAAATGATGATATATCATATTGTTTCTTACAGTGCATTGGGTTGAAAAACATTTTAACAGGATCTATTGACGAGGGTATATGCTTATGAAACAGGGACTTCTTGAACTACACTCCTACGCTCTACCACTGACATAAACCCTTCAATGTTGAAAACTGCCCTTTTTTAAAAAGGTGATAGAGTGGGTGACTGTATGGAACTTGTAGAACTAATGACATCAGTGCACTTCTGGTCAGCTGTACAAATTAATACATTTCATTAAGGGCATATTATTGGTTTCCACCACAGTTTTATAACATTCATATGAGCTTCCAATGGTCTATTTCAAACTGATCATATCACCAGTAGAACTTGTGTGAATGTGAAACACAGCTTGTATCATATGAAGAAATCCTAAACAGCTTAATGGTGTTTACCCTATGTTTCAGGTGATGATCAGGAGTATTTCAAATGTAGAAATGTGTTGCTCATTACATAAAATGCTAAGATTGTAAATGTTTACTTCAATTTATTTAATTAAAAACATATTTCTACAGGTAAAACAGTGGGACAAGGGGACACCCAGATTTGAACTAGGGACCTTTTGATCTGCAGTGAAATGCTCTACCCCTGAGCTATACCCCTATTTCTGAAATGTTCAACTTTATTTATTCAGTAATATGTACAAAGTGGAAGCAACATGCAATCACCATCAAAGCAATGAATGTTCAGCCGCCAAACCCTCCTTATAAGTATAAGGGGTGCGAAGGATGTCCTTTATCTGCCTTGGTAAAATACAGTGAGGTTTCCATTGCAATAATTCATACATTTCGTATCACATGTAGATCTTGGAACATGGAAAAAAAATCTTTTGTCAAATGCACAAATTCTGCAAAATGTAACTGCTTCTCTACTGCAGTTTGTTGACTTTGTGCTAAGAGCATATTTAAACCCAATTGTTCATTGTTTTGTATATGAAATGATGATATATCCTATTGTTTCTTACAGTGCATTGGGTTGAAAAACATTTTAACAGGATCTATTGAAGAGGGTATATGGTTATGAAACAGGGACTTCTTGAACTACACTCCTATGCTCTACCACTGACATAAACCCTTCAATGTTGAAAAATGCCCTTTTTTAAAAAGGTGATAGAGTGGGTGACTGTATGGAACTTGTGGAACTAATGACATCAGTGCACTTCTGGTCAGCTGTACAAATTAATACAGTTCATTAAGGGCATATTATTGGTTTCCACCACAGTTTTATAACATTCATATGAGCTTCCAATGGACTATTTCAAACTGATAATATCACCAGTAGAACCTGGGTGAATGTAAAACACAGCTTGTATCATATGAAGAAATCCTAAACAGTTTCATGGTGTTTACCCTATGTTTCAGGATATGATCAGGAGTATTTCAAATGTAGAAATGTGTTGCTCATTACATAAAATGCTAAGATTGTAAATGTTTTCTTCAATTTATTTAATTAAAAAAATATTTCTACAGGTAAAACAGTTGAACAAGGGGTCACCCAGATTTGAACTAGGGACCTCTTGATCTGCAGTCAAATGCTCTACCACTGAGCTATACCCCCAGTTCTGAAAAATTCACCTTTATTAATTCAGTAATATGTACAAAGTGCAAGCAACATGCAATCACCATCAAAGCAATGCATTTTCAGCCACCAAACCCTCCTTATAAGTATATGGGGTGCGAAGGATGTCCTTTATCTGCCTTGGTAAAATACAGTGAGGTTTCCATTGCAAGAATTCATACATTTCGTATCACATGTAGATCTTGGAACATGGAAAAAAAATCTTTTGTCAAATGCACAAATTCTGCAAAATGTAACTGCTTCTCTACTGCAGTTTGTTGATTTTGTGCTAAGAGCATAGTTAAACCCAATTGTTCATTGTTTTGTATATGAAATGATGATATATTTTATTGTTTCTTACAGTGCATTGGGTTGAAAAACATTTTAACAGGATCTATTGAAGAGGGTATATGGTTATGAAACAGTGACTTCTTGAACTACACTCCTACGCTCTACCACTGACATAAACCCTTCAATGTTGAAAACTGCCCTTTTTTAAAAAGGTGATAGAGTGGGTGACTGTATGGAACTTGTACAACTAATGACATCAGGGCTCTTCTGGTCAGCTGTACAAATTAATACAGTTCATTAAGGGCATATTATTGGTTTCCACCACAGTTTTATAACATTCATATGAGCTTCCAATGGACTATTTCAAACTGTTAATATCACCAGTATAACCTGGGTGAATGTAAAACACAGCTTGTATCATATGAAGAAATCCTAAACAGTTTCATGGTGTTTACCCTATGTTTCAGGAGATGATCAGGAGTATTTCAAAAGTAGAAATGTGTTGCTCATTACATAAAATGCTAAGATTGTAAATGTTTTCTTCAATTTATTTAATTAAAAAAATATTTCTACAGGTAAAACAGTTGAACAAGGGGGCACCCAGATTTGAACTAGGGACCTCTTGATCTGCAGTCAAATGCTCTACCACTGAGCTATACCCCCAGTTCTGAAAAATTCACCTTTATTAATTCAGTAATATGTACAAAGTGCAAGCAACATGCAATCACCATCAAAGCAATGCATTTTCAGCCACCAAACCCTCCTTATAAGTATATGGGGTGCGAAGGATGTCCTTTATCTGCCTTGGTAAAATACAGTGAGGTTTCCATTGCAAGAATTCATACATTTCGTATCACATGTAGATCTTGGAACATGGAAAAAAAATCTTTTGTCAAATGCACAAATTCTGCAAAATGTAACTGCTTCTCTACTGCAGTTTGTTGATTTTGTGCTAAGAGCATAGTTAAACCCAATTGTTCATTGTTTTGTATATGAAATGATGATATATTTTATTGTTTCTTACAGTGCATTGGGTTGAAAAACATTTTAACAGGATCTATTGAAGAGGGTATATGGTTATGAAACAGTGACTTCTTGAACTACACTCCTACGCTCTACCACTGACATAAACCCTTCAATGTTGAAAACTGCCCTTTTTTAAAAAGGTGATAGAGTGGGTGACTGTATGGAACTTGTACAACTAATGACATCAGGGCTCTTCTGGTCAGCTGTACAAATTAATACAGTTCATTAAGGGCATATTATTGGTTTCCACCACAGTTTTATAACATTCATATGAGCTTCCAATGGACTATTTCAAACTGATAATATCACCAGTATAACTTGGGTGAATGTAAAACACAGCTTGTATCATATGAAGAAATCCTAAACAGTTTCATGGTGTTTACCCTATGTTTCAGGAGATGATCAGGAGTATTTCAAAAGTAGAAATGTGTTGCTCATTACATAAAATGCTAAGATTGTAAATGTTTTCTTCAATTTATTTAATTAAAAGAATATTTCTACAGGTAAAACAGTTGAACAAGGGGGCACCCAGATTTGAACTAGGGACCTCTTGATCTGCAGTCAAATGCTCTACCACTGAGCTATACCCCCAGTTCTGAAAAATTCACCTTTATTAATTCAGTAATATGTACAAAGTGCAAGCAACATGCAATAACCATCAAAGCAATGCATTTTCAGCCACCAAACCCTCCTTATAAGTATATGGGGTGCGAAGGATGTCCTTTATCTGCCTTGGTAAAATACAGTGAGGTTTCCATTGCAAGAATTCATACATTTCGTATCACATGTAGATCTTGGAACATGGAAAAAAAATCTTTTGTCAAATGCACAAATTCTGCAAAATGTAACTGCTTCTCTACTGCAGTTTGTTGATTTTGTGCTAAGAGCATAGTTAAACCCAATTGTTCATTGTTTTGTATATGAAATGATGATATATTTTATTGTTTCTTACAGTGCATTGGGTTGAAAAACATTTTAACAGGATCTATTGAAGAGGGTATATGGTTATGAAACAGTGACTTCTTGAACTACACTCCTACGCTCTACGACTGACATAAACCCTTCAATGTTGAAAACTGCCCTTTCTTAAAAAGGTGATAGAGTGGGTGACTGTATGGAACTTGTACAACTAATGACATCAGTGCTCTTCTGGTCAGCTGCACAAATTAATACAGTTCATTAAGGGCATATTATTGGTTTCCACCACAGTTTTATAACATTCATATGAGCTTCCAATGGACTATTTCAAACTGATCATATCACCAGTAGAACTTGGGTGAATGTAAAACACAGCTTGTATCATATGAAGAAATCCTAAACAGCTTAATGGTGTTTACCCTATGTTTCAGGTGATGATCAGGAGTATTTCAAATGTAGAAATGTGTTGCTCATTACATAAAATGCTAAGATTGTAAATGTTTACTTCAATTTATTTAATTAAAAACATATTTCTACAGGTAAAACAGTGGGACAAGGGGACACCCAGATTTGAACTAGGGACCTTTTGATCTGCAGTGAAATGCTCTACCCCTGAGCTATACCACTATTTCTGAAAAGTTCAACTTTATTTATTCAGTAATGTGTACAAAGTGGAAGCAACATGCAATCACCATCAAAGCAATGCATGTTCAGCCGCCAAACCCTCCTTATAAGTATAAGGGGTGCGAAGGATGTCCTTTATCTGCCTTGGTAAAATACAGTGAGGTTTCCATTGCAAGAATTCATACATTTCGTATCACATGTAGATCTTGGAACATGGAAAAAAAATCTTTTGTCAAATGCACAAATTCTGCAAAATGTAACTGCTTCTCTACTGCAGTTTGTTGACTTTGTGCTAAGAGCATATTTAAACCCAATTGTTCATTGTTTTGTATATGAAATGATGATATATCCTATTGTTTCTTACAGTGCATTGGGTTGAAAAACATTTTAACAGGATCTATTGAAGAGGGTATATGGTTATGAAACAGGGACTTCTTGAACTACACTCCTATGCTCTACCACTGACATAAACCCTTCAATGTTGAAAACTGCCCTTTGTTAAAAAGGTGATAGAGTGGGTGAGTGTATGGAACTTGTAGAACTAATGACATCAGTGCACTTCTGGTCAGCTGTACAAATTAATACAGTTCATTAAGGGCATATTATTGGTTTCCACCACAGTTTTATAACATTCATATGAGCTTCCAATGGAGTATTTCAAACTGATAATATCACCAGTAGAACCTGGGTGAATGTAAAACACAGCTTGTATCATATGAAGAAATCCTAAACAGTTTCATGGTGTTTACCCTATGTTTCAGGATATGATCAGGAGTATTTCAAATGTAGAAATGTGTTGCTCATTACATAAAATGCTAAGATTGTAAATGTTTTCTTCAATTTATTTAATTAAAAAAATATTTCTACAGGTAAAACAGTTGAACAAGGGGGCACCCAGATTTGAACTAGGGACCTCTTGATCTGCAGTCAAATGCTCTACCACTGAGCTATACCCCCAGTTCTGAAAAATTCACCTTTATTAATTCAGTAATATGTACAAAGTGCAAGCAACATGCAATCACCATCAAAGCAATGCATTTTCAGCCACCAAACCCTCCTTATAAGTATATGGGGTGCGAAGGATGTCCTTTATCTGCCTTGGTAAAATACAGTGAGGTTTCCATTGCAAGAATTCATACATTTCGTATCACATGTAGATCTTGGAACATGGAAAAAAAATCTTTTGTCAAATGCACAAATTCTGCAAAATGTAACTGCTTCTCTACTGCAGTTTGTTGATTTTGTGCTAAGAGCATAGTTAAACCCAATTGTTCATTGTTTTGTATATGAAATGATGATATATTTTATTGTTTCTTACAGTGCATTGGGTTGAAAAACATTTTAACAGGATCTATTGAAGAGGGTATATGGTTATGAAACAGTGACTTCTTGAACTACACTCCTACGCTCTACCACTGACATAAACCCTTCAATGTTGAAAACTGCCCTTTTTTAAAAAGGTGATAGAGTGGGTGACTGTATGGAACTTGTACAACTAATGACATCAGTGCTCTTCTGGTCAGCTGTACAAATTAATACAGTTCATTAAGGGCATATTATTGGTTTCCACCACAGTTATATCACATTCATATGAGCTTCCAATGGACTATTTCAAACTGATAATATCACCAGTATAACTTGAGTGAATGTAAAACACAGCTTGTATCATATGAAGAAATCCTAAACAGTTTCATGGTGTTTACCCTATGTTTCAAGAGATGATCAGGAGTATTTCAAAAGTAGAAATGTGTTGCTCATTACATAAAATGCTAAGATTGTAAATGTTTTCTTCAATTTATTTAATTAAAAAAATATTTCTACAGGTAAAACAGTTGAACAAGGGGGCACCCAGATTTGAACTAGGGACCTCTTGATCTGCAGTCAAATGCTCTACCACTGAGCTATACCCCCAGTTCTGAAAAGTTCACCTTTATTAATTCAGTAATATGTACAAAGTGCAAGCAACATGCAATCACCATCAAAGCAATGCATTTTCAGCCACCAAACCCTCCTTATAAGTATATGGGGTGCGAAGGATGTCCTTTACCTGCCTTGGTAAAATACAGTGAGGTTTCCATTGCAAGAATTCATACATTTCGTATCACATGTAGATCTTGGAACATGGAAAAAAAATCTTTTGTCAAATGCACAAATTCTGCAAAATGTAACTGCTTCTCTACTGCAGTTTGTTGATTTTGTGCTAAGAGCATAGTTAAACCCAATTGTCCATTGTTTTGTATATGAAATGATGATATATTTTATTGTTTCTTACAGTGCATTGGGTTGAAAAACATTTTAACAGGATCTATTGAAGAGGGTATATGGTTATGAAACAGTGACTTCTTGAACTGCATTCCTACGCTCTACCACTGAGTTAAACCCTTGAATGCTGAAACCTGCCGTTTTTTAAAAAGGTGATAGAGTGGGTGACTGTATGGAACTTGTAGAACTAATAACATCAGTGCACTTCTGGTCAGCTGTACAAATTAATACAGTTCAATAAGGGCATATTATTGGTTTCCACCACAGTTTTATAACATTCATATGAGCTTCCAATGGACTATTTCAAACTGATAATATCACCAGTAGAACTTGGGTGAATGTAAAACACAGCTTGTATCATATGAAGAAATCCTAAACAGCTTAATGGTGTTTACCCTATGTTTCAGGTGATGATCAGGAGTATTTCAAATGTAGAAATGTGTTGCTCATTACATAAAATGCTAAGATTGTAAATGTTTTCTTCAATTTATTTAATTAAAAAATATTTCTACAGGTAAAACAGTTGAACAAGGGGGCACCCAGATTTGAACTAGGGACCTCTTGATCTGCAGTCAAATGCTCTACCACTGAGCTATACCCCCAGTCCTGAAAAATTCACCTTTATTAATTCAGTAATATGTACAAAGTGCAAGCAACATGCAATCACCATCAAAGCGATGCATTTTCAGCCACCAAACCCTCCTTATAAGTATATGGGGTGCGAAGGATGTCCTTTATCTGCCTTGGTAAAATACAGTGAGGTTTCCATTGCAAGAATTCATACATTTCGTATCACATGTAGATCTTGGAACATGGAAAAGAAATCTTTTTTCAAATGCACAAATTCTGCAAAATGTAACTGCTTCTCTACTGCAGTTTGTTGATTTTGTGCTAAGAGCATAGTTAAACCCAATTGTTCATTGTTTTGTATATGAAATGATGATATATTTTAGTGTTTCTTACAGTGCATTGGGTTGAAAAACATTTTAACAGGATCTATTGAAGAGGGTATATGGTTATGAAACAGTGACTTCTTGAACTGCATTCCTACGCTCTACCACTGAGTTAAACCCTTGAATGCTGAAAACTGCCGTTTTTTAAAAAGGTGATAGAGTGGGTGACTGTATGGAACTTGTAGAACTAATAACATCAGTGCACTTCTGGTCAGCTGTACAAATTAATACAGTTCATTAAGGGCATATTATTGGTTTCCACCACAGTTTTATAACATTCATATGAGCTTCCAATGGACTATTTCAAACTGATAATATCACCAGTAGAACTTGGGTGAATGTAAAACACAGCTTGTATCATATGAAGAAATCCTAAACAGTTTCATGGTGTTTACCTTATGCTTCAGGAGATGATCAGGAGTATTTCAAATGTAGAAATGTGTTGCTCATTACATAAAATGCTAAGATTGTAAATGTTTTCTTCAATTTATTTAATAAAAAAAATATTTCTACAGGTAAAACAATTGAACAAGGGGGCACCCAGATATGAACTAGGGACCTCTTGATCTGCAGTCAAATGCTCTACCACTGTGCTATACCCCCAGTTTGGAAAAGTTTACCTTTATTAATTCAGTAATATGTACAAAGTGCAAGCAACATGCAATCACCATCAAAGCAATGCATTTTCAGCCACCAAACCCTCCTTACAAATGGGGTGCGAAGGATGTCCTTTATCTGCCTTGGTAAAATACAGTGAGGTTTCCATTGCAAGAATTCATACATTTCGTATCACATGTAGATCTTGGAACATGGAAAAAAAATCTTTTGTCAAATGCACAAATTCTGCAAAATGTAACTGCTTCTCTACTGCAGTTTGTTGATTTTGTGCTAAGAGCATAGTTAAACCCAATTGTTCATTGTTTTGTATATGAAATGATGATATATCCTATTGTTTCTTACAGTGCATTGGGTTGAAAAACATTTTAACAGGATCTATTGAAGAGGGTATATGGTTATGAAACAGGGACTTCTTGAACTACACTCCTATGCTCTACCACTGACATAAACCCTTCAATGTTGAAAACTGCCCTTTTTTAAAAAGGTGATAGAGTGGGTGACTGTATGGAACTTGTAGAACTAATGACATCAGTGCACTTCTGGTCAGCTGTACAAATTAATACATTTCATTAAGGGCATATTATTGGTTTCCACCACAGTTTTATAACATTCATATGAGCTTCCAATGGTCTATTTCAAACTGATCATATCACCAGTAGAACTTGTGTGAATGTAAAACACAGCTTTTATCATATGAAGAAATCCTAAACAGCTTAATGGTGTTTACCCTATGTTTCAGGTGATGATCAGGAGTATTTCAAATGTAGAAATGTGTTGCTCATTACATAAAATGCTAAGATTGTAAATGTTTTCTTCAATTTATTTAATTAAAAAAATATTTCTACAGGTAAAACAGTTGAACAAGGGGGCACCCAGATTTGAACTAGGGACCTCTTGATCTGCAGTCAAATGCTCTACCGCTGAGCTATACCCCCAGTTCTGAAAGGTTCACCTTTATTAATTCAGTAATATGTACAAAGTGCAAGCAACATGCAATCACCATCAAAGCAATGCATTTTCAGCCACCAAACCCTCCTTATAAGTATATGGGGTGCGAAGGATGTCCTTTATCTGCCTTGGTAAAATACAGTGAGGTTTCCATTGCAAGAATTCATACATTTCGTATCACATGTAGATCTTGGAACATGGAAAAAAAATCTTTTGTCAAATGCACAAATTCTGCAAAATGTAACTGCTTCTCTACTGCAGTTTGTTGATTTTGTGCTAAGAGCATAGTTAAACCCAATTGTTCATTGTTTTGTATATGAAATGATGATATATGTTATTGTTTCTTACAGTGCATTGGGTTGAAAAACATTTTAACAGGATCTATTGAAGAGGGTATATGGTTATGAAACAGTGACTTCTTGAACTGCATTCCTACGCTCTACCACTGAGTTAAACCCTTGAATGCTGAAAACTGCCGTTTTTTAAAAAGGTGATAGAGTGGGTGACTGTATGGAACTTGTAGAACTAATAACATCAGTGCACTTCTGGTCAGCTGTACAAATTAATACAGTTCATTAAGGGCATATTATTGGTTTCCACCACAGTTTTATAACATTCATATGAGCTTCCAATGGACTATTTCAAACTGATAATATCACCAGTAGAACTTGGGTGAATGTAAAACACAGCTTGTATCATATGAAGAAATCCTAAACAGTTTCATGGTGTTTACCTTATGCTTCAGGAGATGATCAGGAGTATTTCAAATGTAGAAATGTGTTGCTCATTACATAAAATGCTAAGATTGTAAATGTTTTCTTCAATTTATTTAATAAAAAAAATATTTCTACAGGTAAAACAATTGAACAAGGGGGCACCCAGATATGAACTAGGGACCTCTTGATCTGCAGTTAAATGCTCTACCACTGAGCTATACCCCCAGTTTGGAAAAGTCACCTTTATTAATTCAGTAATATGTACAAAGTGCAAGCAACATGCAATCACCATCAAAGCAATGCATTTTCAGCCACCAAACCCTCCTTACAAATGGGGTGCGAAGGATGTCCTTTATCTGCCTTGGTAAAATACAGTGAGGTTTCCATTGCAAGAATTCATACATTTCGTATCACATGTAGATCTTGGAACATGGAAAAAAAATCTTTTGTCAAATGCACAAATTCTGCAAAATGTAACTGCTTCTCTACTGCAGTTTGTTGATTTTGTGCTAAGAGCATAGTTAAACCCAATTGTTCATTGTTTTGTATATGAAATGATGATATATTTTATTGTTTCTTACAGTGCATTGGGTTGAAAAACATTTTAACAGGATCTATTGAAGAGGGTATATGGTTATGAAACAGTGACTTCTTGAACTACACTCCTACGCTCTACCACTGACATAAACCCTTCAATGTTGAAAACTGCCCTTTTTTAAAAAGGTGATAGAGTGGGTGACTGTATGGAACTTGTACAACTAATGACATCAGTGCTCTTCTGGTCAGCTGTACAAATTAATACAGTTCATTAAGGGCATATTATTGGTTTCCACCACAGTTATATCACATTCATATGAGCTTCCAATGGACTATTTCAAACTGATAATATCACCAGTATAACTTGGGTGAATGTAAAACACAGCTTGTATCATATGAAGAAATCCTAAACAGTTTCATGGTGTTTACCCTATGTTTCAGGAGATGATCAGGAGTATTTCAAATGTAGAAATGTGTTGCTCATTACATAAAATGCTAAGATTGTAAATGTTTTCTTCAATTTATTTAATTAAAAAAATATTTCTACAGGTAAAACAGTTGAACAAGGGGGCACCCAGATTTGAACTAGGGACCTCTTGATCTGCAGTCAAATGCTCTACCACTGAGCTATACCCCCAGGTCTGAAAAATTCACCTTTATTAATTCAGTAATATGTACAAAGTGCAAGCAACATGCAATCACCATCAAAGCAATGCATTTTCAGCCACCAAACCCTCCTTATAAGTATATGGGGTGCGAAGGATGTCCTTTACCTGCCTTGGTAAAATACAGTGAGGTTTCCATTGCAAGAATTCATACATTTCGTATCACATGTAGATCTTGGAACATGGAAAAAAAATCTTTTGTCAAATGCACAAATTCTGCAAAATGTAACTGCTTCTCTACTGCAGTTTGTTGATTTTGTGCTAAGAGCATAGTTAAACCCAATTGTCCATTGTTTTGTATATGAAATGATGATATATTTTATTGTTTCTTACAGTGCATTGGGTTGAAAAACATTTTAACAGGATCTATTGAAGAGGGTATATGGTTATGAAACAGTGACTTCTTGAACTGCATTCCTACGCTCTACCACTGAGTTAAACCCTTGAATGCTGAAACCTGCCGTTTTTTAAAAAGGTGATAGAGTGGGTGACTGTATGGAACTTGTAGAACTAATAACATCAGTGCACTTCTGGTCAGCTGTAAAAATTAATACAGTTCAATAAGGGCATATTATTGGTTTCCACCACAGTTTTATAACATTCATATGAGCTTCCAATGGACTATTTCAAACTGATAATATCACCAGTAGAACTTGGGTGAATGTAAAACACAGCTTGTATCATATGAAGAAATCCTAAACAGTTTCATGGTGTTTACCTTATGTTTCAGGAGATGATCAGGAGTATTTCAAATGTAGAAATGTGTTGCTCATTACATAAAATGCTAAGATTGTAAATGTTTTCTTCAATTTATTTAATAAAAAAAATATTTCTACAGGTAAAACAATTGAACAAGGGGGCACCCAGATATGAACTAGGGACCTCTTGATCTGCAGTCAAATGATCTACCACTGAGCTATACCCCCAGTTTGGAAAAATTCACCTTTATTAATTCAGTAATATGTACAAAGTGCAAGCAACATGCAATCACCATCAAAGCAATGCATTTTCAGCCACCAAACCCTCCTTACAAATTGGGTGCGAAGGATGTCCTTTATCTGCCTTGGTAAAATACAGTGAGGTTTCCATTGCAAGAATTCATACATTTCGTATCACATGTAGATCTTGGAACATGGAAAAAAAATCTTTTGTCAAATGCAAAAATTCTGCAAAATGTAACTGCTTCTCTACTGCAGTTTGTTGATTTTGTGCTAAGAGCATAGTTAAACCCAATTGTTCATTGTTTTGTATATGAAATGATGATATATCCTATTGTTTCTTACAGTGCATTGGGTTGAAAAACATTTAACAGGATCTATTGAAGAGGGTATATGGTTATGAAACAGGGACTTCTTGAACTACACTCCTACGCTCTACCACTGACATAAACCCTTGAATGTTGAAAACTGCCCTTTTTTAAAAAGGTGATAGAGTGGGTGACTCTATGGAACTTGTAGAACTAATGACATCAGTGCACTTCTGGTCAGCTGTACAAATTAATACATTTCATTAAGGGCATATTATTGGTTTCCACCACAGTTTTATAACATTCATATGAGCTTCCAATGGACTATTTCAAACTGATCATATCACCAGTAGAACTTGGGTGAATGTGAAACACAGCTTGTATCATATGAAGAAATCCTAAACAGCTTAATGGTGTTTACCCGATGTTTCAGGTGATGATCAGGAGTATTTCAAATGTAGAAATGTGTTGCTCATTACATAAAATGCTAAGATTGTGAATGTTTACTTCAATTTATTTAATTAAAAACATATTTCTACAGGTAAAACAGTTGGACAAGGGGGACCCAGATTTGTACTAAGGACCTTTTGATCTGCAGTGAAATACTCTACCCCTGAGCTATACCCCCATTTCTGAAATGTTTACCTTTATTTATTCAGTAATATGTACAAAGTGGAAGCAACATGCAATCACCATCAAAGCAATGCATTTTCAGCCACCAAACCCTCCTTATAAGTATAAGGGGTACAAAAGATGTCCTTTATCTGCCTTGGTAAAATACAGTGAGGTTTCCATTGCAAGAATTCATACATTTCATATCACATGTAGATCTTGGAACATGGAAAAAAAATCTTTTGTCAAATGCACAAATTCTGCAAAATGTAACTGCTTCTCTACTGCAGTTTGTTGATTTTGTGCTAAGAGCATAGTTAAACCCAATTGTCCATTGTTTTGTATATGAAATGATGATATATTTTATTGTTTCTTACAGTGCATTGGGTTGAAAAACATTTTAACAGGATCTATTGAAGAGGGTATATGGTTATGAAACAGTGACTTCTTGAACTGCATTCCTACGCTCTACCACTGAGTTAAACCCTTGAATGCTGAAACCTGCCGTTTTTTAAAAAGGTGATAGAGTGGGTGACTGTATGGAACTTGTAGAACTAATAACATCAGTGCACTTCTGGTCAGCTGTAAAAATTAATACAGTTCAATAAGGGCATATTATTGGTTTCCACCACAGTTTTATAACATTCATATGAGCTTCCAATGGACTATTTCAAACTGATAATATCACCAGTAGAACTTGGGTGAATGTAAAACACAGCTTGTATCATATGAAGAAATCCTAAACAGTTTCATGGTGTTTACCTTATGTTTCAGGAGATGATCAGGAGTATTTCAAATGTAGAAATGTGTTGCTCATTACATAAAATGCTAAGATTGTAAATGTTTTCTTCAATTTATTTAATAAAAAAAATATTTCTACAGGTAAAACAATTGAACAAGGGGGCACCCAGATATGAACTAGGGACCTCTTGATCTGCAGTCAAATGATCTACCACTGAGCTATACCCCCAGTTTGGAAAAATTCACCTTTATTAATTCAGTAATATGTACAAAGTGCAAGCAACATGCAATCACCATCAAAGCAATGCATTTTCAGCCACCAAACCCTCCTTACAAATTGGGTGCGAAGGATGTCCTTTATCTGCCTTGGTAAAATACAGTGAGGTTTCCATTGCAAGAATTCATACATTTCATATCACATGTAGATCTTGGAACATGGAAAAAAAATCTTTTGTCAAATGCACAAATTCTGCAAAATGTAACTGCTTCTCTACTGCAGTTTGTTGATTTTGTGCTAAGCGAATAGTTAAACCCAATTGTTCATTGTTTTGTATATGAAATGATGATATATCCTATTGTTTCTTACAGTGCATTGGGTTGAAAAACATTTTAACAGGATCTATTGAAGAGGGTATATGCTTATGAAACAGGGACTTCTTGAACTACACTCCTACGCTCTACCACTGACATAAACCCTTCAATGTTGAAAACTGCCCTTTTTTAAAAAGGTGATAGAGTGGGTGACTGTATGGAACTTGTACAACTAATGACATCAGTGCTCTTCTGGTCAGCTGTACAAATTAATACAGTTCATTAAGGGCATATTATTGGTTTTCACCACAGTTTTATAACATTCATATGAGCTTCCAATGGACTATTTCAAACTGATAATATCACCAGTATAACTTGGGTGAATGTAAAACACAGCTTGTATCATATGAAGAAATCCTAAACAGTTTCATGGTGTTTACCCTATGTTTCAGGAGATGATCAGGAGTATTTCAAATGTAGAAATGTGTTGCTCATTACATAAAATGCTAAGATTGTAAATGTTTTCTTCAATTTATTTAATTAAAAAAATATTTCTACAGGTAAAACAGTTGAACAAGGGGGCACCCAGATTTGAACTAGGGACCTCTTGATCTGCAGTCAAATGCTCTACCACTGAGCTATACCCCCAGTTCTGAAAAGTTCACCTTTATTAATTCAGTAATATGTACAAAGTTCAAGCAACATGCAATCACCATCAAAGCGATGCATTTTCAGCCACCAAACCCTCCTTATAAGTATATGGGGTGCGAAGGATGTCCTTTATCTGCCTTGGTAAAATACAGTGAGGTTTCCATTGCAAGAATTCATACATTTCGTATCACATGTAGATCTTGGAACATGGAAAAGAAATCTTTTTTCAAATGCACAAATTCTGCAAAATGTAACTGCTTCTCTACTGCAGTTTGTTGATTTTGTGCTAAGAGCATAGTTAAACCCAATTGTTCATTGTTTTGTATATGAAATGATGATATATCCTATTGTTTCTTACAGTGCATTGGGTTGAAAAACATTTTAACAGGATCTATTGAAGAGGGTATATGGTTATGAAACAGGGACTTCTTGAACTACACTCCTATGCTCTACCACTGACATAAACCCTTCAATGTTGAAAACTGCCCTTTTTTAAAAAGGTGATAGAGTGGGTGACTGTATGGAACTTGTAGAACTAATGACATCAGTGCACTTCTGGTCAGCTGTACAAATTAATACATTTCATTAAGGGCATATTATTGGTTTCCACCACAGTTTTATAACATTCATATGAGCTTCCAATGGTCTATTTCAAACTGATCATAGTTGCTTGCACTTTGTACATATTACTGAATTAATGAAGGTGAATTTTTCAGAACTGGGGGTATAGCTCAGTGGTAGAGCATTTGACTGCAGATCAAGAGGTCCCTAGTTCAAATCTGGGTGCCCCCTTGTTCAACTGTTTTACCTGTAGAAATATTTTTTTAATTAAATAAATTGAAGAAAACATTTACAATCTTAGCATTTTATGTAATGAGCAACACATTTCTACATTTGAAATACTCCTGATCATCACCTGAAACATAGGCTAAACACCATCAAAGCGATGCATTTTCAGCCACCAAACCCTCCTTATAAGTATATGGGGTGCGAAGGATGTCCTTTATCTGCCTTGGTAAAATACAGTGAGGTTTCCATTGCAAGAATTCATACATTTCGTATCACATGTAGATCTTGGAACATGGAAAAGAAATCTTTTTTCAAATGCACAAATTCTGCAAAATTTAACTGCTTCTCTACTGCAGTTTGTTGATTTTGTGCTAAGAGCATAGTTAAACCCAATTGTTCATTGTTTTGTATATGAAATGATGATATATCCTATTGTTTCTTACAGTGCAATGGGTTGAAAAACATTTAACATGATCTATTGAAGAGGGTATATGCTTATGAAACAGGGACTTCTTGAACTACACTCCTACGCTCTACCACTGACATAAACCCTTCAATTTTGAAAACTGCCCTTTTTTAAAAAGGTGATAGAGTGGGTGACTGTATGGAACTTGTAGAACGAATGACATCAGTGCACTTCTGGTCAGCTGTACAAATTAATACATTTCATTAAGGGCATATTATTGGTTTCCACCACAGTTTTATAACATTCATATGAGCTTCCGATGGTCTATTTCAAACTGATCATATCACCAGTAGAACTTGTGTGAATGTAAAACACAGCTTGTATCATATGAAGAAATCCTAAACAGCTTAATGGTGTTTACCCTATGTTTCAGGTGATGATCAGGAGTATTTCAAATGTAGAAATGTGTTGCTCATTACATAAAATGCTAAGATTGTAAATGTTTTCTTCAATTTATTTAATTAAAAAAATATTTCTACAGGTAAAACAGTTGAACAAGGGGGCACCCAGATTTGAACTAGGGACCTCTTGATCTGCAGTCAAATGCTCTACCACTGAGCTATACCCCCAATTCTGAAAAGTTCACCTTTATTAATTCAGTAATATGTACAAAGTGCAAGCAACATGCAATCACCATCAAAGCAATGCATTTTCAGCCACCAAACCCTCCTTATAAGTATATGGGGTGCGAAGGATGTCCTTTATCTGCCTTGGTAAAATACAGTGAGGTTTCCATTGCAAGAATTCATACATTTCGTATCACATGTAGATCTTGGAACATGGAAAAAAAATCTTTTGTCAAATGCACAAATTCTGCAAAATGTAACTGCTTCTCTACTGCAGTTTGTTGATTTTGTGCTAAGAGCATAGTTAAACCCAATTGTTCATTGTTTTGTATATGAAATGATGATATATTTTATTGTTTCTTACAGTGCATTGGGTTGAAAAACATTTTAACAGGATCTATTGAAGAGGGTATATGGTTATGAAACAGTGACTTCTTGAACTGCATTCCTACGCTCTACCACTGAGTTAAACCCTTGAATGCTGAAAACTGCCGTTTTTTAAAAAGGTGATAGAGTGGGTGACTGTATGGAACTTGTAGAACTAATAACATCAGTGCACTTCTGGTCAGCTGTACAAATTAATACAGTTCATTAAGGGCATATTATTGGTTTCCACCACAGTTTTATAACATTCATATGAGCTTCCAATGGACTATTTCAAACTGATAATATCACCAGTAGAACTTGGGTGAATGTAAAACACAGCTTGTATCATATGAAGAAATCCTAAACAGTTTCATGGTGTTTACCTTATGCTTCAGGAGATGATCAGGAGTATTTCAAATGTAGAAATGTGTTGCTCATTACATAAAATGCTAAGATTGTAAATGTTTTCTTCAATTTATTTAATAAAAAAAATATTTCTACAGGTAAAACAATTGAACAAGGGGGCACCCAGATATGAACTAGGGACCTCTTGATCTGCAGTCAAATGCTCTACCACTGAGCTATACCCCCAGTTTGGAAAAGTTTACCTTTATTAATTCAGTAATATGTACAAAGTGCAAGCAACATGCAATCACCATCAAAGCAATGCATTTTCAGCCACCAAACCCTCCTTACAAATGGGGTGCGAAGGATGTCCTTTATCTGCCTTGGTAAAATACAGTGAGGTTTCCATTGCAAGAATTCATACATTTCGTATCACATGTAGATCTTGGAACATGGAAAAAAAATCTTTTGTCAAATGCACAAATTCTGCAAAATGTAACTGCTTCTCTACTGCAGTTTGTTGATTTTGTGCTAAGAGCATAGTTAAACCCAATTGTTCATTGTTTTGTATATGAAATGATGATATATCCTATTGTTTCTTACAGTGCATTGGGTTGAAAAACATTTTAACAGGATCTATTGAAGAGGGTATATGGTTATGAAACAGGGACTTCTTGAACTACACTCCTATGCTCTACCACTGACATAAACCCTTCAATGTTGAAAACTGCCCTTTTTTAAAAAGGTGATAGAGTGGGTGACTGTATGGAACTTGTAGAACTAATGACATCAGTGCACTTCTGGTCAGCTGTACAAATTAATACATTTCATTAAGGGCATATTATTGGTTTCCACCACAGTTTTATAACATTCATATGAGCTTCCAATGGTCTATTTTAAACTGATCATATCACCAGTAGAACTTGTGTGAATGTAAAACACAGCTTTTATCATATGAAGAAATCCTAAACAGCTTAATGGTGTTTACCCTATGTTTCAGGTGATGATCAGGAGTATTTCAAATGTAGAAATGTGTTGCTCATTACATAAAATGCTAAGATTGTAAATGTTTTCTTCAATTAAAAAAATATTTCTACAGGTAAAACAGTTGAACAAGGGGGCACCCAGATTTGAACTAGGGACCTCTTGATCTGCAGTCAAATGCTCTACCGCTGAGCTATACCCCCAGTTCTGAAAGGTTCACCTTTATTAATTCAGTAATATGTACAAAGTGCAAGCAACATGCAATCACCATCAAAGCAATGCATTTTCAGCCACCAAACCCTCCTTACAAATGGGGTTCGAAGGATGTCCTTTATCTGCCTTGGTAAAATACAGTGAGGTTTCCATTGCAAGAATTAATACATTTCGTATCACATGTAGATCTTTGAACATGGAAAAAAAATCTTTTGTCAAATGCAAAAATTCTGCAAAATGTAACTGCTTCTCTACTGCAGTTTGTTGATTTTGTGCTAAGAGCATAGTTAAACCCAATTGTTCATTGTTTTGTATATGAAATGATGATATATCCTATTGTTTCTTACAGTGCATTGGGTTGAAAAACATTTAACAGGATCTATTGAAGAGGGTATATGGTTATGAAACAGGGACTTCTTGAACTACACTCCTACGCTCTACCACTGACATAAACCCTTGAATGTTGAAAACTGCCCTTTTTTAAAAAGGTGATAGAGTGGGTGACTCTATGGAACTTGTAGAACTAATGACATCAGTGCACTTCTGGTCAGCTGTACAAATTAATACATTTCATTAAGGGCATATTATTGGTTTCCACCACAGTTTTATAACATTCATATGAGCTTCCAATGGACTATTTCAAACTGATCATATCACCAGTAGAACTTGGGTGAATGTGAAACACAGCTTGTATCATATGAAGAAATCCTAAACAGCTTAATGGTGTTTACCCGATGTTTCAGGTGATGATCAGGAGTATTTCAAATGTAGAAATGTGTTGCTCATTACATAAAATGCTAAGATTGTGAATGTTTACTTCAATTTATTTAATTAAAAACATATTTCTACAGGTAAAACAGTTGGACAAGGGGGCACCCAGATTTGTACTAAGGACCTTTTGATCTGCAGTGAAATACTCTACCCCTGAGCTATACCCCCATTTCTGAAATGTTTGCCTTTATTTATTCAGTAATATGTACAAAGTGGAAGCAACATGCAATCACCATCAAAGCAATGCATTTTCAGCCACCAAACCCTCCTTATAAGTATAAGGGGTACAAAAGATGTCCTTTATCTGCCTTGGTAAAATACAGTGAGGTTTCCATTGCAAGAATCCATACATTTCATATCACATGTAGATCTTGGAACATGGAAAAAAAATCTTTTGTCAAATGCACAAATTCTGCAAAATGTAACTGCTTCTCTACTGCAGTTTGTTGATTTTGTGCTAAGAGCATAGTTAAACCCAATTGTTCATTGTTTTGTATATGAAATGATGATATATCCTATTGTTTCTTACAGTGCATTGGGTTGAAAAACATTTAACATGATCTATTTAGAGGGTATATGCTTATGAAACAGGGACGTCTTGAACTACACTCCTACGCTCTACCACTGACATAAACCCTTCAATGTTGAAAACTGCCCTTTTTTAAAAAGGTGATAGAGTGGGTGACTGTATGGAACTTGTAGAACTAATGACATCAGTGCACTTCTGGTCAGCTGTACAAATTAATACATTTCATTAAGGGCATATTATTGGTTTCCACCACAGTTTTATAACATTCATATGAGCTTCCAATGGTCTATTTCAAACTTATCATATCACCAGTAGAACTTGTGTGAATGTGAAACACAGCTTGTATCATATGAAGAAATCCTAAACAGCTTAATGGTGTTTACCCTATGTTTCAGGTGATGATCAGGAGTATTTCAAATGTAGAAATGTGTTGCTCATTACATAAAATGCTAAGATTGTAAATGTTCCCTTCAATTTATTTAATTAAAAACATATTTCTACAGGTAAAACAGTGGGACACCCAGATTTGAACTAGGAACCTTTTGATCTGCAGTGAAATGCTCTACCCCTGAGCTATATCCCTATTTCTGAAATGTTCAACTTTATTTATTCAGTAATATGTACAAAGTGGAAGCAACATGCAATCACCATCAAAGCAATGCATGTTCAGCCGCCCAACCCTCCTTATAAGCATAAGGGGTGCGAAGGATGTCCTTTATCTGCCTTGGTAAAATACAGTGAGGTTTCCATTGCAAGAATTCATACATTTCGTATCACATGTAGATCTTGGAACATGGAAAAAAAATCTTTTGTCAAATGCACAAATTCTGCAAAATGTAACTGCTTCTCTACTGCAGTTTGTTGACTTTGTGCTAAGAGCATATTTAAACCCAATTGTTCATTGTTTTGTATATGAAATGATGATATATCCTATTGTTTCTTACAGTGCATTGGGTTGAAAAACATTTAACATGATCTATTTAGAGGGTATATGCTTATGAAACAGGGACTTCTTGAACTACACTCCTACGCTCTACCACTGACATACACCCTTCAATGTTGAAAACTGCCCTTTTTTAAAAAGGTGATAGAGTGGGTGACTGTATGGAACTTGTAGAACTAATGACATCAGTGCACTTCTGGTCAGCTGTACAAATTAATACATTTCATTAAGGGCATATTATTGGTTTCCACCACAGTTTTATAACATTCATATGAGCTTCCAATGGTCTATTTCAAACTTATCATATCACCAGTAGAACTTGTGTGAATGTGAAACACAGCTTGTATCATATGAAGAAATCCTAAACAGCTTAATGGTGTTTACCCTATGTTTCAGGTGATGATCAGGAGTATTTCAAATGTAGAAATGTGTTGCTCATTACATAAAATGCTAAGATTGTAAATGTTCACTTCAATTTATTTAATTAAAAACATATTTCTACAGGTAAAACAGTGGGACACCCAGATTTGAACTAGGAACCTTTTGATCTGCAGTGAAATGCTCTACCCCTGAGCTATACCCCTATTTCTGAAATGTTCAACTTTATTTATTCAGTAATATGTACAAAGTGGAAGCAACATGCAATCACCATCAAAGCAATGCATGTTCAGCCGCCCAACCCTCCTTATAAGCATAAGGGGTGCGAAGGATGTCCTTTATCTGCCTTGGTAAAATACAGTGAGGTTTCCATTGCAAGAATTCATACATTTCGTATCACATGTAGATCTTGGAACATGGAAAAAAAATCTTTTGTCAAATGCACAAATTCTGCAAAATGTAACTGCTTCTCTACTGCAGTTTGTTGACTTTGTGCTAAGAGCATATTTAAACCCAATTGTTCATGGTTTTGTATATGAAATGATGATATATCCTATTGTTTCTTACAGTGCATTGGGTTGAAAAACATTTTAACAGGATCTATTGAAGAGGGTATATGGTTATGAAACAGGGACTTCTTGAACTACACTCCTATGCTCTACCACTGACATAAACCCTTCAATGTTGAAAACTGCCCTTTTTTAAAAAGGTGATAGAGTGGGTGACTGTATGGAACTTGTAGAACTAATGACATCAGTGCACTTCTGGTCAGCTGTACAAATTAATACATTTCATTAAGGGCATATTATTGGTTTCCACCACAGTTTTATAACATTCATATGAGCTTCCAATGGTCTATTTCAAACTGATCATATCACCAGTAGAACTTGTATGAATGTAAAACACAGCTTGTATCATATGAAGAAATCCTAAACAGCTTAATGGTGTTTACCCTATGTTTCAGGTGATGATCAGGAGTATTTCAAATGTAGAAATGTGTTGCTCATTACATAAAATGCTAAGATTGTAAATGTTTTCTTCAATTTATTTAATTAAAAAAATATTTCTACAGGTAAAAGAGTTGAACAAGGGTGCACCCAGATTTGAACTAGGGACCTCTTGATCTGCAGTCAAATGCTCTACCACTGAGCTATACCCCCAATTCTGAAAAGTTCACCTTTATTAATTCAGTAATATGTACAAAGTGCAAGCAACATGCAATCACCATCAAAGCAATGCATTTTCAGCCACCAAACCCTCCTTATAAGTATATGGGGTGCGAAGGATGTCCTTTATCTGCCTTGGCAAAATACAGTGAGGTTTCCATTGCAAGAATTCATACATTTCGTATCACATGTAGATCTTGGAACATGGAAAAAAAATCTTTTGTCAAATGCACAAATTCTGCAAAATGTAACTGATTCTCTACTGCAGTTTGTTGATTTTGTGCTAAGAGCATAGTTAAACCCAATTGTTCATTGTTTTGTATATGAAATGATGATATATCCTATTGTTTCTTACAGTGCATTGGGTTGAAAAACATTTTAACAGGATCTATTGAAGAGGGTATATGGTTATGAAACAGGGACTTCTTGAACTACACTCCTATGCTCTACCACTGACATAAACCCTTCAATGTTGAAAACTGCCCTTTTTTAAAAAGGTGATAGAGTGGGTGACTGTATGGAACTTGTAGAACTAATGACATCAGTGCACTTCTGGTCAGCTGTACAAATTAATACATTTCATTAAGGGCATATTATTGGTTTCCACCACAGTTTTATAACATTCATATGAGCTTCCAATGGTCTATTTCAAACTGATCATATCACCAGTAGAACTTGTGTGAATGTAAAACACAGCTTGTATCATATGAAGAAATCCTAAACAGCTTAATGGTGTTTACCCTATGTTTCAGGTGATGATCAGGAGTATTTCAAATGTAGAAATGTGTTGCTCATTACATAAAATGCTAAGATTGTAAATGTTTTCTTCAATTTATTTAATTAAAAAAATATTTCTACAGGTAAAACAGTTGAACAAGGGGGCACCCAGATTTGAACTAGGGACCTCTTGATCTGCAGTCAAATGCTCTACCACTGAGCTATACCCCCAGTTCTGAAAGGCTCACCTTTATTAATTCAGTAATATGTACAAAGTGCAAGCAACATGCAATCACCATCAAAGCAATGCATTTTCAGGCACCAAACCCTCCTTATAAGTATATGGGGTGCGAAGGATGTCCTTTATCTGCCTTGGTAAAATACAGTGAGGTTTCCATTGCAAGAATTCATACATTTCGTATCACATGTAGATCTTGGAACATGGAAAAATTTTTTTTTGTCAAATGCACAAATTCTGCAAAATGTAACTGCTTCTCTACTGCAGTTTGTTGATTTTGTGCTAAGAGCATAGTTAAACCCAATTGTTCATTGTTTTGTATATGAAATGATGATATATTTTATTGTTTCTTACAGTGCATTGGGTTGAAAAACATTTTAACAGGATCTATTGAAGAGGGTATATGGTTATGAAACAGTGACTTCTTGAACTGCATTCCTACGCTCTACCACTGAGTTAAACCCTTGAATGCTGAAAACTGCCGTTTTTTAAAAAGGTGATAGAGTGGGTGACTGCATGGAACTTGTAGAACTAATGACATCAGTGCACTTCTGGTCAGCTGTACAAATTAATACATTTCATTAAGGGCATATTATTGGTTTCCACCACAGTTTTATAACATTCATATGAGCTTCCAATGGACTATTTCAAACTGATCATATCACCAGTAGAACTTGGGTGAATGTGAAACACAGCTTGTATCATATGAAGAAATCCTAAACAGCTTAATGGTGTTTACCCTATGTTTCAGGTGATGATCAGGAGTATTTCAAATGTAGAAATGTGTTGCTCATTACATAAAATGCTAAGATTGTGAATGTTTACTTCAATTTATTTAATTAAAAACATATTTCTACAGGTAAAACAGTTGGACAAGGGGGCACCCAGATTTGTACTAAGGACCTTTTGATCTGCAGTGAAATACTCTACCCCTGAGCTATACCCCCATTTCTGAAATGTTTGCCTTTATTTATTCAGTAATATGTACAAAGTGGAAGCAACATGCAATCACCATCAAAGCAATGCATTTTCAGCCACCAAACCCTCCTTATAAGTATAAGGGGTACAAAAGATGTCCTTTATCTGCCTTGGTAAAATACAGTGAGGTTTCCATTGCAAGAATTCATACATTTCATATCACATGTAGATCTTGGAACATGGAAAAAAAATCTTTTGTCAAATGCACAAATTCTGCAAAATGTAACTGCTTCTCTACTGCAGTTTGTTGATTTTGTGCTAAGCGAATAGTTAAACCCAATTGTTCATTGTTTTGTATATGAAATGATGATATATCCTATTGTTTCTTACAGTGCATTGGGTTGAAAAACATTTTAACAGGATCTATTGAAGAGGGTATATGGTTATGAAACAGGGACTTCTTGAACTACACTCCTACGCTCTACCACTGACATAAACCCTTCAATGTTGAAAACTGCCCTTTTTTAAAAAGGTGATAGAGTGGGTGACTGTATGGAACTTGTACAACTAATGACATCAGTGCTCTTCTGGTCAGCTGTACAAATTAATACAGTTCATTAAGGGCATATTATTGGTTTCCACCACAGTTTTATAACATTCATATGAGCTTCCAATGGACTATTTCAAACTGATAATATCACCAGTATAACTTGGGTGAATGTAAAACACAGCTTGTATCATATGAAGAAATCCTAAACAGTTTCATGGTGTTTACCCTATGTTTCAGGAGATGATCAGGAGTATTTCAAATGTAGAAATGTGTTGCTCATTACATAAAATGCTAAGATTGTAAATGTTTTCTTCAATTTATTTAATTAAAAAAATATTTCTACAGGTAAAACAGTTGAACAAGGGGGCACCCAGATTTGAACTAGGGACCTCTTGATCTGCAGTCAAATGCTCTACCACTGAGCTATACCCCCAGTTCTGAAAAGTTCACCTTTATTAATTCAGTAATATGTACAAAGTGCAAGCAACATACAATCACCATCAAAGCAATGCATTTTCAGCCACCAAACCCTCGTTATAAGTATATGGGGTGCGAAGGATGTCCCTTATCTGCCTTAGTAAAATACAGTGAGGCTTCCATTGCAAGGATTCATACATTTCGTATCACATGTAGATCTTGGAACATGGAAAAAAAGCGTTTGTCAAATGCACAAATTCTGCAAAGCGTAACTGCTTCTCTACTGCAGTTTGTAGATTTTGTGATAAAGAGTATAGTTAAACCCAATTGTTCATTGTTTTTATGTGAAATGATGATATATCATATTGTATCTTACAGTGCATTGGGTTGAAAAACATTTTAACAGGATCTATTGACGAGGGTATATGCTTATGAAACAGGGACTTCTTGAACTGCACTCCTATGCTCTACCACTGAGTTAAACCCTTGAATGCTGAAAACTGCCCTTTTTTAAAACGGTGATAGAGTGGGTGACTGTATGGAACTTGTAGAACTAATGACATCAATGCACTTCTGGTCAGCTGTACAAATTAATACATTTCATTATGGGCATATTATTGGTTTCCACCACAGTTTTATAACATTCATATGAGCTTCCAATGGACTATTTCAAACTGATCATATCACCAGTAGAACTTGGGTGAATGTAAAACACAGCTTGTATCATATGAAGAAATCCTAAACAGCTTAATGGTGTTTACCCTATGTTTCAGGTGATGATCAGGAGTATTTCAAATGTAGAAATGTGTTGCTCATTACATAAAATGCTAAGATTGTAAATGTTTACTTCAATTTATTTAATTAAAAAAATATTTCTACAGGTAAAACAGTTGGACAAGGGGGCACCCACAATTGAACTAGGGACATTTTGATCTGCAGTGAAATGCTCTACCCCTGAGCTATACCCCCATTTCTGAAATGTTCACCTTTATTTATTCAGTAATATGTACAAAGTGAAAGCAACATGCAATTACCATCAAAGCAATGCATTTTCAGCCACCAAACCCTCCTCATAAGTATAAGGGGTACAAAAGATGTCCTTTACCTGCCTTGGTAAAATACAGTGAGGTTTCCATTGCAAGAATTCATACATTTCGTATCACATGTAGATCTTGGAACATGGAAAAAAAATATTTTGTCAAATGCACAAATTCTGCAAAATGTAACTGCTTCTCTACTGCAGTTTGTTTATGTTGTGCTAAGAGTATAGTTAAACCCAATTGTTCATTGTTTTTTATATGAAATGATGATATATCCTATTGTTTCTTACAGTGCATTGGGTTGAAAAACATTTTACCAGGATCTATTGACGAGGGTATATGGCTATGAAACAGGGACTTCTTCAACTGCACTCCTATGCTCTACCACTGAGTTAAACCCTTGAATGCTGAAAACTGCCCTTTTTTAAAAAGGTGATAGAGTTGGTGACTGTATGGAACTTGTAGAACTAATGACATCAGGGCACTTCTGGTCAGCTGTACAAATTAAATCATTTCATTAAGGGCATATTATTGGTTTCCACCACAGTTTTATAACATTCATATGAGCTTCCAATTGACTATTTCAAACTGAAAATATCACCAGTAGAACTTGGGTGAATGTAAAACACAGCTTGTATCATATGAAGAAATCCTAAACAGTTTCATGGTGTTTACCCTATGTTTCAGGAGATGATCAGGAGTATTTCAAATGTAGAAATGTGTTGCTCATTACATAAAATGCTAACATTGCAAATGTTTTCTTCAATTTATTTAATAAAAAAAATATTTCTACAGGTAAAACAGTTGGACAAGGGGGCACCCAGATTTGTACTAAGGACCTTTTGATCTGCAGTGAAATACTCTACCCCTGAGCTATACCCCCATTTCTGAAATGTTTGCCTTTATTTATTCAGTAATATGTACAAAGTGGAAGCAACATGCAATCACCATCAAAGCAATGCATTTTCAGCCACCAAACCCTCCTTATAAGTATAATGGGTACAAAAGATGTCCTTTATCTGCCTTGGTAAAATACAGTGAGGTTTCCATTGCAAGAATTCATACATTTCATATCACATGTAGATCTTGGAACATGGAAAAAAAATCTTTTGTCAAATGCACAAATTCTGCAAAATGTAACTGCTTCTCTACTGCAGTTTGTTGATTTTGTGCTAAGCGAATAGTTAAACCCAATTGTTCATTGTTTTGTATATGAAATGATGATATATCCTATTGTTTCTTACAGTGCATTGGGTTGAAAAACATTTTAACAGGATCTATTGAAGAGGGTATATGGTTATGAAACAGGGACTTCTTGAACTACACTCCTACGCTCTACCACTGACATAAACCCTTCAATGTTGAAAACTGCCCTTTTTTAAAAAGGTGATAGAGTGGGTGACTGTATGGAACTTGTACAACTAATGACATCAGTGCTCTTCTGGTCAGCTGTACAAATTAATACAGTTCATTAAGGGCATATTATTGGTTTCCACCACAGTTTTATAACATTCATATGAGCTTCCAATGGACTATTTCAAACTGATAATATCACCAGTATAACTTGGGTGAATGTAAAACACAGCTTGTATCATATGAAGAAATCCTAAACAGTTTCATGGTGTTTACCCTATATTTCAGGAGATGATCAGGAGTATTTCAAATGTAGAAATGTGTTGCTCATTACATAAAATGCTAAGATTGTAAATGTTTACTTCAATTTATTTAATTAAAAAAATATTTCTACAGATAAAACAGTTGGACAAGGGGGCACCCACAATTGAACTAGGGACATTTTGATCGGCAGTGAAATGCTCTACCCCTGAGCTATACCACCATTTCTGAAATGTTCACCTTTATTTATTCAGTAATATGTACAAAGTGAAAGCAACATGCAATTACCATCAAAGCAATGCATTTTCAGCCACCAAACCCTCCTCATAAGTATAAGGGGTACAACAGATGTCCTTTATCTGCCTTGGTAAAATACAGTGAGGTTTCCATTGCAAGAATTCATACATTTCGTATCACATGTAGATCTTGGAACATGGAAAAAAAAATATTTTGTCAAATGCACAAATTCTGCAAAATGTAACTGCTTCTCTACTACAGTTTGTTTATTTTGTGCTAAGAGTATAGTTAAACCCAATTGTTCATTGTTTTTTATATGAAATGATGATATATCCTATTGTTTCTTACAGTGCATTGGGTTGAAAAACATTTTACTAGGATCTATTGACGAGGGTATATGGCTATGAAACAGGGACTTCTTCAACTGCACTCCTATGCTCTACCACTGAGTTAAACCCTTGAATGCTGAAAACTGCCCTTTTTTAAAAAGGTGATAGAGTGGGTGACTGTATGGAACTTGTAGAACTAATGACATCAGTGCACTTCTGGTCAGCTGTACAAATTAAATCATTTCATTAAGGGCATATTATTGGTTTCCACCACAGTTTTATAACATTCATATGAGCTTCCAATGGACTATTTCAAACTGATAATATCACCAGTAGAACTTGGGTGAATGTAAAACATAGCTTGTATCATATGAAGAAATCCTAAACAGTTTCATGGTGTTTACCCTATGTTTCAGGAGATGATCAGGAGTATTTCAAATGTAGAAATGTGTTGCTCATTACATAAAATGCTAACATTGCAAATGTTTTCTTCAATTTATTTAATAAAAAAAATATTTCTACAGGTAAAACAGTTGAACAAGGGGCACCCAGAGTTGAACTAGGAACCTCTTGATCTGCAGTCAAATGCTCTACTACTGAGCTATACCCCCAGTTCTGAAAAGTTCACCTTTATTAATTCAGTAATATGTACAAAGTGCAAACAACATGCAATCACCATCAAAGCAATGCATTTTCAGCCACCAAACCCTCCTTATAAGTATAAGGGGTACAAAAATGTCCTTTATCTGCCTTGGTAAAATACAGTGAGGTTTCCATTGCAAGAATTCATACATTTCGTATCATATGTAGATCTTGGAACATGGAAAAAAACGTTTGTCAAATGCACAAATTCTGCAAAACGTAACTGCTTCTCTACTGCAGTTTGTTGATTTTGTGCTAAGAGTATAGTTAAACCAAATTGTTCATTGTTTTTTATGTGAAATGATGATATATCATATTGTTTCTTACAGTGCATTGGGTTGAAAAACATTTTAACAGGATCTATTGACGAGGGTATATGCTTATGAAACAGGGACTTCTTGAACTACACTCCTACGCTTTACCACTGACATAAACCCTTGAATGTTGAAAACTGCCCTTTTTTAAAAAGGTGATAGAGTGGGTCACTGTATGGTACTTGTAGAACTAATGACATCAGTGCACTTCTGGTCAGCTGTACAAATTAATACATTTCATTAAGGGCATATTATTGGTTTCCACCACAGTTTTATAACTTTCATATGAGCTTCCAATGGTCTATTTCAAACTGATCATATCACCAGTAGAACTTGGGTGAATGTGAAACACAGCTTGTATCATATGAAGAAATCCTAAACAGCGTTATGGTGTTTACCCTATGTTTCAGGTGATGATCAGGAGTATTTCAAATGTAGAAATGTGTTGCTCATTACATAAAATGCTAAGATTGTAAATGTTTACTTCAATTTATTTAATTAAAAACATATTTCTACAGGTAAAACAGTTGGACAAGGGGGCACCCAGATTTGAACTAGGGACCTTTTGATATGCAGTGAAATGCTCTACCCCTGAGCTATACCCCTATTTCTGAAATGTTCAACTTTATTTATTCAGTAATATGTACAAAGTGGAAGCAACATGCAATCACCATCAAAGCAATGCATGTTCAGCCCCCAAACCCTCCTTATAAGTATAAGGGGTGCAAAGGATGTCCTTTATCTGCCTTGGTAAAATACAGTGAGGTTTCCATTGCAAGGATTCATACATTTCGTATCACATGTAGATCTTGGAACATGGAAAAAAAACGTTTGTCAAATGCACAAATTCTGCAAAACGTAACTGCTTCTCTACTGCAGTTTGTTGATTTTGTGCTAAGAGTATAGTTAAACCCAATTGTTCATTGTTTTTATGTGAAATGATGATATATCATATTGTATCTTACAGTGCATTGGGTTGAAAAACATTTTAACAGGATCTATTGACGAGGGTATATGCTTATGAAACAGGGACTTCTTGAACTGCACTCCTATGCTCTACCACTGAGTTAAACCCTTGAATGCTGAAAACTGACCTTTTTTAAAACGGTTATAGAGTGGGTGACTGTATGGAACTTGTAGAACTAATGACATCAATGCACTTCTGGTCAGCTGTACAAATTAATACATTTCATTAAGGGCATATTATTGGTTTCCACCACAGTTTTATAACATTCATATGAGCTTCCAATGGACTATTTCAAACTGATCATATCACCAGTAGAACTTGGGTGAATGTAAAACACAGCTTGTATCATATGAAGAAATCCTAAACAGCTTAATGGTGTTTACCCTATGTTTCAGGTGATGATCAGGAGTATTTCAAATGTAGAAATGTGATGCTCATTACATAAAATGCTAAGATTGTAAATGTTTACTTCAATTTATTTAATTAAAAACATATTTCTACAGGTAAAACAGTGGGACAAGGGGACACCCAGATTTGAACTAGGGACCTTTTGATCTGCAGTGAAATGCTCTACCCCTGAGCTATACCCCTATTTCTGAAATGTTCAACTTTATTTATTCAGTAATATGTACAAAGTGGAAGCAACATGCAATCACCATCAAAGCAATGCATGTTCAGCCGCCAAACCCTCCTTATAAGCATAAGGGGTGCGAAGGATGTCCTTTATCTGCCTTGGTAAAATACAGTGAGGTTTCCATTGCAAGAATTCATACATTTCGTATCACATGTAGATCTTGGAACATGGAAAAAAAACTTTTGTCAAATGCACAAATTCTGCAAAACGTCACTGCTTCTCTTCTGCAGTTTGTTGATTTTGTGCTAAGAGCATAGTTAAACCCAATTGTTCATTGTTTTGTATATGAAATGATGATATATCTTATTGTTTCTTACAGTGCATTGGGTTGAAAAACATTTTAACAGGATCTATTGAAGAGGGTATATGGTTTTGAAACAGGGACTTCTTGAACTGCTTCCTACCATCTACCACTGACATAAACCCTTGAATGCTGAAAACTGCCCTTTTTTTAAAAAGTGATAGAGTGGGTGACTGTATGGAACTTGTAGAACTAATGACATCAGTGCACTTCTGGTCAGCTGTACAAATTAATACATTTCATTAAGGGCATATTATTGGTTTCCACCACAGTTTTATAACATTCATATGAGCTTCCAATGGACTAATTCAAACTGATAATATCACCAGTAGAACTTGGGTGAATGTAATACACAGCTTGTATCATACGAAGAAATCCGAAACAGCTTAATGGTGTTTACCCTATGTTTCAGGAGATGATCAGGAGAATTTCAAATGTAGAAATGTTTTGCTCATTACATAAAATGCTGAGATTGTAAATGTTTTCTTCAATTTATTTAAATAAAAAAATATTTCTACAATTAAAACAGATAGACAAGGGGACACCCAGATTTGAACTAGGGATTTCTTGATCTGCAGTCAAATGCTCTACCAGTAAGCTATACCCCCATTTCTGAAATGTACATCTTTATTTATTCAGTAATATTTACAAAGTGCAAGCAACATGCAATCACCATCAAAGCAATGCATTTTCAGCCACCAAACCCTCCTTATAACTATAAGGGGTACACAAGATGTCCTTTATCTGCCTTGGTAAAATGCAGTGAGGTTTCCATTGCAAGAATTCATACATTTCGTATCACATGTAGATCTTTGAACATGGAAAAAAAACTTTTGTCAAATGCACAAATTCTGCAAAACGTCACTGCTTCTCTACTGCAGTTTGTTGATTTTGTGCTAAGAGCATAGAAAAAACCCAATTGTTCATTGTTTTGTATATGAAATGATGATACATCTTATTGTTTCTTACAGTGCATTGGGTTGAAAAACATTTTAACAGGATCTATTGAAGAGAGTATATCGTTATGAAACAGGGACTTCTTGAACTACCCTCCTACGCTCTACCACTGACATACACCCTTGAATGTTGAAAACTGCCCTTTTTTTAAAAGGTGATAGAGTGGGTGACTGTTTGGAACTTGTAGAACTAATGACATCAGGGCACTTCTGGTCAGCTGTACAAATTAATACATTTCATTAAGGGCATATTATTGGTTTCCACCACAGTTTTATAACATTCATATGAGCTTCCAATGGACTATTTCAAAGTGATAATATCACCAGTAGAACTTGGGTGAATGTAAAATACAGCTTGTATCATACGAAGAAATCCTAAACAGCTTATGGTGTTTACGCTATGTTTCAGGTGATGATCGGGAGTATTTCAAATGTAGAAATGTGTTGCTCATAACATAAAATGCTAAGATTGTAAATGTTTACTTCAATTTATTTAATTAAAAACATATTTCTACAGGTAAAACAGTTGGACAAGGGGCCACCCAGATTTGAACTAGGGACCTATTTATCTGCAGTGAAATGCTCTACCCCTGAGCTATACCCCCATTTCTGAAATATTCACCTTTATTTATTCAGTAATATGTACAAAGTGGAAGCAACATGCAATCACCATCAAAGCAATGCATTTTCAGCCACCAAACCCTCCTTATAAGTATAAGGGTACAAAAGATGTCCTTTATCTGCATTGGTAAAATACAGTGAGGTTTCCATTGCAAGAATTCTTACATTTCGTATCACATGTATATCTTGGAACATGGGAAAAAAACTTTTGTCAAATGCACAAATTCTGCAAAACGTAACTGCTTCTCTACTGCAGTTTGTTGATTTTGTGCTAAGAACATAGTTAAACCCAATTGTTCATTGTTTTTTACATGAAATGATGATATATCCTATTGTTTCTTACAGTGCATTGGGTTGAAAAACATTTTAACAGAATCTATTGACGAGGGTATAAGGTTATGAAACAGGGACTTCTTGAACTGCACTCCTACGCTCTACCACTGAGTTAAACCCTTGAATGCTGAAAACTGCCCTTTTTTAAAAAGGTGATAGAGTGGGTGACTGTATGGAACTTCTAGAACTAACGACATCAGTGCACTTCTGGTCAGCTGTACAAATTAATACATTTCATTAAGGGCATATTATTGGTTTCCACCACAGTTTTATAACATTCATATGAGCTTCCAATGGACTATTTCAAACTGATAATATCACCAGTAGAACTTGGGTGAATGTAAAACACAGATTGTATCATATGAAGAAATCATAAACAGCTTAATGGTGTTTACCCTATGTTTCAGGTGATTATCAGGAGGATTTCAAATGTAGAAATGTGTTGCTCATTACATAAAATGCTAAGATTGTAAATGTTTACTCCAATTTATTTGATTAAAAACATATTTCTACAGGTAAAACAGTTGGACAAGGGGCCACCCAGAATTGAACTAGGGACCTATTTATCTGCAGTGAAATGCTCTACACCTGAGCTATACACCCATTTCTGAAATATTCACCTTTATTTATTCAGTAATATGTACAAAGTGGAAGCAACATGCAATCACAATCAAAGCAATGCATTTTCAGCCACCAAACCCTCCTTATAAGTGTAAGGGTACAAAAGATGTCCTTTATCTGCCTTGGTAAAATACAGTGAGGTTTCCATTGCAAGAATTCATACATTTCGTATCACATGTAGATCTTGGAACATGGAAAAAAAATATTTTGTCAAATGCACAAATTCTGCAAAATGTAACTGCTTCTCTACTGCAGTTTGTTGATTTTGTGCTAAGAACATAGTTAAACCCATTTTTTATTGTTTTTTATATGAAATGATGATATATCCTATTGTTTCTTACAGTGCATTGGGATGAAAAACATTTTAACAGGATCTATTGACGAGGGTATATGGTTATGAAACAGGGACTTCTTGAACTGCACTCCTACGCTCTACCACTGAGTTAAACGCTTGAATGCTGAAAACTGCCCTTTTTTTAAAACGGCGATAGAGTGGGTGACTGTATGGAACTTGTAGAACTAATGACATCAGTGCACTTTTGGTCAGCTGTACAAATTAATACATTTCATTAAGGGCATATTATTGGTTTCCACCACAGTTTTATAACATTCATATGAGCTTCCAATGGACTATTTCAAACTGATCATATCACCAGTAGAACCTGGGTGAATGTTAAACACAGCTTGTATCACATGAAGAAATCCTAAACAGCTTAATGGTGTTTACCCTATGTTTCAGGTGATGATCAGGAGTATTTCAAATGTAGAAATGTGTTGCTCATTACATAAAATGCTAAGATTGTAAATGTTTACTTCAATTTATTTAATTAAAATAAATATTTCTACAGGTACAACAGTTGGACAAGAGGGCACCCAGATTTGCACTAGGGACCTCTTAATCTGCAGTGAAATGCTCTACCCCTGAGCTATACCCCCAATTGTGAAATGTTCACCTATATTAATTCAGTAATATGTACAAAGTGGAAGCAACATGCAATCACCATCAAAGCAATGCATTTTCAGCCACCAAACCCTCCTTATAACTATAAGGGGTACACAAGATGTCCTTTATCTGCCTTGGTAAAATACAGTGAGGTTTCCATTGCAAGAATTCATACATTTCGTATCACATGTAGATCTTGGAACATGGAAAAAAAACTTTTGTCAAATGCACAAATTCTGCAAAACGTCACTGCTTCTCTACTGCAGTTTGTTGATTTTGTGCTAAGAGCATAGTTAAACCCAATTGTTCATTGTTTTGTATATGAAATGATGATATATCTTATTGTTTCTTACAGTGCATTGGGTTGAAAAACATTTTAACAGGATCTATTGAAGAGGGTATATGGTTATGAAACAGGGACTTCTTGAACTGCACTCCTACGCTCTACCACTGAGTTAAACCCTTGAATGCTGAAAATTGCCCTTTTTTTTAAAAAGGTGATAGAGTGGGTGACTGTATGGAACTTGTAGAACTAATGACATCAGTGCACTTCTGGTGAGCTGTACAAATTAATACATTTCATTAAGGGCATTTTATTGGTTTCCACCACAGTTTTATTACATTCATATGAGCTTCCAATGGACTATTTCAAACTGATAATATCACCAGTAGATCTTGGGTGAATGTAAAACACAGATTGTATCATATGAAGAAATCATAAACAGCTTAATGGTGTTTACCCTATGTTTCAGGAGATGATCAGGAGTATTTCAAATGTAGAAATGTGTTGCTCATTACATAAAATGCTAAGATTGTAATTGTTTTCTTCAATTTATGTAATTAAAAAATATTTCTACAGGTAAAACAGTTGGACAAGGGGGCACCCAGATTTGAACTAGAGACCTCTTGATCTGCAGTCAAATGCTCTACCACTGAGCTATAGCCCCAGTTCTTAAACGTTCACCTTTATTTATTCAGTAATATGTACAAAGTGGAAAGAACATGCAATCACCATCAAAGCAATGCATTTTCAGCCACCAAAACCTCCTTATAAGTATAAGGGGTACAAAATATGTCCTTTATCTACCTTGGTAAAATACAGTGAGGTTTCCATTGCAAGAATTCATACATTTCGTATCACATGTAGATCTTGGAACATGGAAAAAAAACTTTTGTCAAATGCACAAATTCTTCAAAACGTAACTGCTTCTCTACTGCATTTTGTTGATTTTGTGCGAAGAGCATAGTTAAACCCAATTGTTCATTGTTTTGTATATGAAATGATGATATATCCTATTGTTTCTTACAGTGCATTGGGTTGAAAAACATTTTAACAGGATCTATTGAAGAGGGTATATCGTTATGAAACAGGGACTTCTTGAACTACACTCCTACGCTCTACCACTGACATACACTCTTGAATGTTGAAAACTGCCCTTTTTTAAAAAGGTGATAGAGTGGGTGACTGTATGGAACTTGTAGAGCTGATGACATCAGTGCACTTCTGGTCAGCTGCACAAATTAATACATTTCATTAAGGGCATATTATTGGTTTCCACCACAGTTTTATAACATTCATATGAGCTTCCAAAGGACTATTTCAAACTGATAATATCACCAGTAGAACTTGGGTGAATGTAAAATACAGCTTGTATCATACGAAGAAATCCTAAACAGCTTATGGTGTTTACCCTATGTTTCAGGAGATGATCGGGAGTATTTCAAATGTAGAAATGTGCTGCTCATTACATAAAATGCTCAGATTGTAAATGTTTACTTCAATTTATTTAATTAAAAAAAAATTCTACAGCTAAAACAGTTGGACAAGGAGGCACCCAGATTTGAACTAGGGACCTCTTGATCTGCAATGAAATGCTCTACCACTAAGCTATACCCCCATTTCTGAAATGTTCACCTTTATTTATTCAGTAATATGTACAAAGTGGAAGCAACATGCAATCACCATCAAAGCAATGCATTTTCAGCCACCAAACCCTCCTTATAAGTATAAGGGGTACAAAAGATGTCCTTTATCTGCCTTGGTAAAATACAGTGAGGTTTCCATTGCAAGAATTCATACATTTCGTATCACATGTAGATCTTGGAACATGGAAAACAAACTTTTGTCAAATGCACAAATTCTGCAAAACGTAACTGTTTCTCTACTGCAGTTTGTTGATTTTGTGCTAAGAGCATAGTTAAACCCAATTGTTCATTGTTTTGTATATGAAATGATAATATATCTTTTGTTTCTTACAGTGCATTGGATTGAAAAACATTTTAACAGGATCTATTGAAGAGGGTATATGGTTATGAAACAGGGACTTCTTGAACTGCTTCCTACCATTTACCACTGACATAAACCCTTGAATGCTGAAAACTGCCCTTTTTTTAAAAAAGTGATAGAGTGGGTGACTGTATGGAACTTGTAGAACTAATGACATCAGTGCACTTCTGGTCAGCTGTACAAATTAATACATTTCATTAAGGGCATATTGTTGGTTTCCACCACAGTTTTATAACATTCATATGAGCTTCAAATGGATTAATTCAAACTGATAATATCACCAGTAGAACTTGGGTGAATGTAATACACAGCTTGTATCATACGAAGAAATCTGAAACAGCTTAATGGTGTTTACCCTATGTTTCAGGAGATGATCAGGAGTATTTCAAATGTAGAAATGTTTTGCTCATTACATAAAATGCTGAGATTGTAAATGTTTTCTTCAATTTATTTAATTAAAAAAATATTTTTACAATTAAAGCAGATGGACAAGGGGGCACCCAGATTTGAACTAGGGACCTCTTGATCTGCAGTCAAATGCTCTACCAGTGAGCTATACCCCCAGTTCTGAAATGCTCATCTTTATTTATTCAGTAATATGTACAAAGTGCAAGCAACATGCAATCACCATCAAATCAATGCATTTTCAGCCACCAAACCCTCCTTATAACTATAAGGGGTACACAAGATGTCCTTTATCTGCCTTGGTAAAATACAGTGAGGTTTCCATTGCAAGAATTCATACATTTCGTATCACATGTAGATCTTGGAACATGGAAAAAAAACTTTTGTCAAATGCACAAATTCTGCAAAACATCACTACTTCTCTACTGCAGTTTGCTGATTTTGTGCTAAGAGCGTAGTTAAACCCAATTGTTCATTGTTTTGTATATGAAATGATGATATATCTTATTGTTTCTTACAGTGCATTGGGTTGAAAAGCATTTTAACAGGATCTATTGAAGAGGGTATATGGTTATGAAACAGGGACTTCTTGAACTGCACTCCTACGCTCTACCACTGAGTTAAACCCTTGAATGCTGAAAACTGCCCTTTTTTTAAAAAAGGTGATAGAGTGGGTGACTGTATGGAACTTGTAGAACTAATGACATCAGTACACTTCTGGTCAGCTGTACAAATTAATACATTTCATTAAGGGCATATTATTGGTTTCCACCACAGTTTTATAACATTCATATGAGCTTCCAATGGACTATTTCAAACTGATAATATCACCAGTAGAACTTGGGTGAATGTAAAACACAGATTGTATCATATGAAGAAATCATAAACAGCTTAATGGTGTTTACCCTATGTTTCAGGAGATGATCAGGAGTATTTAAAATGTAGAAATGTGTTGCTCATTACATAAAATGCTAAGATTGTAAATGTTTTCTTCAATTTATTTCTACAGGTAAAACAGTTGGACAAAGGGGGCACCCAGATTTGAACTAGAGATCGATTGATCTGCAGTCAAATGCTCTACCACTGAGCTATACCCCCAGTTCTTAAATGTTCACCTTTATTTATTCAGTAATATGTACAAAGTGGAAACAACATGCAATCACCATCAAAGCAATGCATTTTCAGCCACCAAACCCTCCTTATAAGTATAAGGAGTACAAAAGATGTCCTTTATCTGCCTTGGTAAAATACAGTGAGGTTTCCATTGCAAGAATTCATACATTTCGTATCACATGTAGATCTTGGAACATGGAAAAAAAACTTTTGTCAAAAGCACAAATTCTGCAAAACGTAACTTTTCCTCTACTGCATTTTGTTGATTTTGGGCGAAGAGCATAGTTAAACCCAATTGTTCATTGTTTTGTATATGAAATGATGATATATCCTATTGTTTCTTACAGTGCATTGGGTTGAAAAACATTTTAACAGGATCTATTGACGAGGGTATATGGTTATGAAACAGGGACTTCTTGAACTGCACTCCTACGCTCTACCACTGAGTTAAACCCTTGAATGCTGAAAACTGCCCTTTTTTAAAAAGGTGATAGAGTGGGTGACTGTATGGAACTTCTAGAACTAACGAAATCAGTGCACTTCTGGTCAGCTGTACAAATTAATACATTTCATTAAGGGCATATTATTGGTTTCCACCACAGTTTTATAACATTCATATGAGCTTCCAATGGACTATTTCAAACTGATCATATCACCAGTAGAACCTGGGTGAATGTTAAACACAGCTTGTATCACATGAAGAAATCCTAAACAGCTTAACGGTGTTTACCCTATGTTTCAGGTGATGATCAGGAGTATTTCAAATGTAGAAATGTGTTGCTCATTACATAAAATGCTAAGATTGTAAATGTTTACTTCAATTTATTTAATTAAAAAAATATTTCTACAGGTACAACAGTTGGACAAGAGGGCACCCAAATTTGCACTAGGGACCTCTTGATCTGCAGTGAAATGCTCTATCCCTGAGCTATACCCCCATTTCTGAAATGTTCACCTTTATTTATTCAGTAATATGTAGAAAGTGGAGGCAACATGCAATCACCATCAAAGCAATGCATTTTCAGCCACCAAACCCTCCTTATAAGTATAAGGGGTACAAAGATGTCCTTTATCTGCCTTGGTAAAATACAGTGAGGTTTCCATTGCAAGAATTCATACATTTCGTATCACATGTAGATCTTGGAACATGGAAAAAAAATATTTTGTCAAATGCACAAATTCTCCAAAATGTAACTGCTTCTCTACTGCAGTTTGTTGATTTTGTGCTAAGAACATAGTTAGACCCAATTGTTCATTGTTTTTTATATGAAATTATGATATATCCTATTGTTTCTTACAATGCATTGGGTTGAAAAACAGTTTAACAGGATCTATTGACGAGGGTATATGGTTATGAAACAGGGACTTCTTGAACTGCACTCCTACGCTCTACCACTGAGTTAAACCCTTGAATGCTGAAAACTGCCCTTTTTTAAAAAGGTGATAGAGTGGGTGACTGTATGGAACTTGTAGAACTAATGACATCAGTGCACTTCTGGTCAGCTGTACAAATTAATACATTTCATTAAGGGCATATTATTGGTTTCCACCACAGTTTTATAACATTCATATGAGCTTCCAATGGACTATTTCAAACTGATCATATTACCAGTAGAACCTGGGTGAATGTTAAACACAGCTTGTATCACATGAAGAAATCCTAAAAAGCTTAATGGTGTTTACCCTATGTTTCAGGTGATGATCAGGAGTATTTCAAATGTAGAAATGTGTTGCTCATTACATAAAATGCTCAGATTGTAAATGTTTACTTCAATTTATTTAATTAAAAAAATATTTCTACAGGTAAAACAGTTGGACAAGGGGGCACCCCGATTTGAAATAGGGACCTCTTGATATGCAGTGACATGCTCTACCACAGATATATACCCCCAATTCTGAAATGTTCACCTATATTGATTCAGTAGTATGTACAAAGTGGAAGCAACATGCAATCACCATCAAAGCAATGCATTTTCAGCCACCAAACTCTCCTTATAACTATATGGGGTACACAAGATGTCCTTTATCTGCCTTGGTAAAATACAGTGAGGTTTCCATTGCAAGAATTCATACATTTCGTATCACATGTAGATCTTGGAACATGGAAAAAAAACTTTTGTCAAATGCACAAATTCTGCAAAACGTCACTGCTTCTCTACTGCAGTTTGTTGATTTTGTGCTAAGAGCATAGTTAAACCCAATTGTTCATTGTTTTGTATATGAAATGATGATATATCTTATTGTTTCTTACAGTGCATTGGGTTGAAAAACATTTTAACAGGATCTATTGAAGAGGGTATGGTTATGAAACAGGGACTTCTTGAACTGCTTCCTACCATCTACCACTGACATAAACCCTTGAATGCTGAAAACTGCCCTTTTTTTAAAAAGGTGATAGAGTTGGTGACTGTATGAAACGTGTAGAACTAATGACATCAGTGCACTTCTGGTCACCCGTACAAATTAATACATTTCATTAAGGGCATATTATTGGTTTCCACCACAGTTTTATAACATTCATATGAGCTTCCAATGGACTAATTCAAACTGATAATATCACCAGTAGAACTTGGGTGAATGTAATGCACAGCTTGTATCATACGAAGAAATCCGAAACAGCTTAATCGTGTTTACCCTATGTTTCAGGAGATGGTCAGGAGTATTTCAAATGTAGAAATGTTTTGCTCATTACATAAAATGCTGAGATTGTAAATGTTTTCTTCAATTTATTTAATTAAAAAAATATTTCTACAATTAAAACAGATGGACAAGGGGACACCCAGATTTGAACTAGGGACCTCTTGATCTGCAGTCAAATGCTCTACCAGTAAGCTATACCCCCAGTTCTGAAATGTACATCTTTATTTATTCAGTAATATGTACAAAGTGCAAGCAACATGCAATCACCATCAAAGCAATGCATTTTCAGCCACCAAACCCTCCTTATAAGTATATGGGGTGCGAAGGATCTCCTTTATCTGCCTACGTAAAATACAGTGAGGTTTCCATTGCAAGAAGTCATACATTTCGTATCATATGTAGATCTTGGAACATGGAAAAAAAATCTTTTGTCAAATGCACAAATTCTGCAAAATGTAACTGCTTCTCTACTGCAGTTTGTTGATTTTGTGCTAAGAGCATAGTTAAACCCAATTGTTCATTGTTTTGTATATGAAATGATGATATATCCTATTGCTTCTTACAGTGCATTGGGTTGAAAAACATTTTAACAGGATCTATTGAAGAGGGTATATGGTTATGAAACAGGGACTTCTTGAACTACACTCCGACGCTCTACCACTGACATAAACCCTTCAATGTTGAAAACTGCCCTTTTTTAAAAAGGTGATAGAGTGGGTGACTCTATGGAAATTGTAGAACTAATGACATCAGTGCACTTCTGGTCAGCTGTACAAATTAATACATTTCATTAAGGGCATATTACTGGTTTCCACCACAGTTTTATAACATTCATATGAGCTTCCAATGGACTATTTCAAACTGATAACATCACCAGTAGAACTTGGGTGAAAATATAAAACACAGCTTGTATCATATGAAGAAATCCTAAACAGCTTAATGGTGTTTACCCTATGTTTCAGGTGATGATCAGGAGTATTTCAAATGTAGAAATGTGTTGCTCATTACATAAAATGCTAAGATTGTAAATGTTTACTTCAATTTATTTACTTAAAAAAATATTTCTACAGGTAAAACCGGAGGACAAGAGGGCACCCAGATTTGAACTAGGGACCTTTTGATCTGCAGTCAAATGCTCTACCACAGAGCTATCCCCCCAATTCCGAAATGTTCACCTACATTAATTCAGTAATATGTACAAAGTGGAAGCAACATGCAATCACCATCAAAGCAATGCATTTTCAGCCACCAAACCCTCCTTATAACTATAAGGGGTACACAAGATGTCCTTTATCTGCCTTGGTAAAATACAGTGAGGTTTCCATTGCAAGAATTCATACATTTCGTATCACATGTAGATCTTGGAACATGGAAAAAAAACTTTTGTCAAATGCACAAATTCTGCAAAACGTCACTGCTTCTCTACTGCAGTTTGTTGATTTTGTGCTAAGAGCATAGTTAAACCCAATTGTTCCTTGTTTTGTATATGAAATGATGATATATCTTATTGTTTCTTACAGTGCATTGGGTTGAAAAACATTTAAACAGGATCTATTGAAGAGGGTATATGGTTATGAAACAGGGACTTCTTGAACTGCACTCCTACGCTCTACCAGTGAGTTAAACCGTTGAATGCTGAAAACTGCCCTTTTTTTAAAAAGCTGATAGAGTGGGTGACTGTATGGAACTTGTAGAACTAATGACATCAGTGCACTTCTGGTCACCTGTACAAATTAATACATTTCATTAAGGGCATATTATTGGTTTCCACCACAGTTTTATAACATTCATATGAGCTTCCAATGGACTATTTCAAACTGATAATATCACCAGTAGAACTTGGGTGAATGTAAAACACAGCTTGTATCATACGAAGAAATCCTAAACAGCTTAATGGTGTTTACCCTATGTTTCAGGTGATGATCAGGAGTATTTCAAATTTAGAAATGTGTTGCTCATTACATAAAATGCTAAGATTGTAAATGTTTACTTCAATTTATTTAATTTAAAAAATATTTCTACAGGTAAAACAGTTGGACAAGGGGGTACAGAGATTTGAACTAGGGACCTCTTAATATGCAGTGAAATGCTCTACCACGGAGCTATACCCCCAATTCTGAAATGTTCACCTATATTAATTCAGTAATATGTACAAAGTGGAAGCAACATGTAATCACCATCAAAGCAATGCATTTTCAGCCACCAAACCCTCCTTATAACTATAAGGGGTACACAAGATGTCCTTTATCTGCATGGGTAAAATACAGTGAGGTTTCCATTGCAAGAATTCATACATTTCGTATCACATGTAGATCTTGGAACATGGAAAAAAAACTTTTGTCAAATGCACAAATTCTGCAAAGCGTCACTTCTTCTCTACTGCAGTTTGTTGATTTTGTGCTAAGAGCATAGTTAAACCCAATTGTTCATTGTTTTGTATATGAAATGATGATATATCTTATTGTTTCTTACAGTGCATTGGGTTGAAAAACATTTTAACAGGATCTATTGAAGAGGGTATATGGTTATGAAACAGGGACTTCTTGAACTGCACTCCTACGCTCTACCACTGAGTTAAACCCTTGAATGCTGAAAACTGCCCTTTTTTTAAAAAGGTGATAGAGTTGGTGACTGTATGAAACGTGTAGAACTAATGACATCAGTGCACTTCTGGTCAGCTGTACAAATTAATACATTTCATTAAGGGCATATTATTGGTTTCCACCACAGTTTTATAACATTCATATGAGCTTCCAATGGACTATTTCAAACTGATAATATCACCAGTAGAACTTGGGTGAATGTAAAACACAGATTGTATCATATGAAGAAATCATAAACAGCTTAATGGTGTTTACCCTATGTTTCAGGTGATTATCAGGAGGATTTCAAATGTAGAAATGTGTTGCTCATTACATAAAATGCTAAGATTGTAAATGTTTACTTCAATTTAATTAAAAACATATTTCTACAGGTAAAACAGTTTGACAAGGGGCCACCCAGATTTGAACTAGGGACCTATTTATCTGCAGTGAAATGCTCTACCACAGAGCTATACCCCCAACTCCGAAATGTTCACCTACATTAATTCAGTAATATGTACAAAGTGGAAGCAACATGCAATCACCATCAAAGCAATGCATTTTCAGCCACCAAACCCTCCTTATAACTATAAGGGGTACACAAGATGTCCTTTATCTGCCTTGGTAAAATACAGTGAGGTTTCCATTGCAAGAATTCATACATTTTGTATCACATGTAGATCTTGGAACATGGAAAAAAAACTTTTGTCAAATGCACAAATTCTGCAAAACGTCACTGCTTCTCTACTGCAGTTTGTTGATTTTGTGCTAAGAGCATAGTTAAACCCAATTGTTCCTTGTTTTGTATATGAAATGATGATATATCTTATTGTTTCTTACAGTGCATTGGGTTGAAAAACATTTAAACAGGATCTATTGAAGAGGGTATATGGTTATGAAACAGGGACTTCTTGAACTGCACTCCTACGCTCTACCAGTGAGTTAAACCATTGAATGCTGAAAACTGCCCTTTTTTTAAAAAGTTGATAGAGTGGGTGACTGTGTGGAACTTGTAGAACTAATGACATCAGTGCACTTCTGGTCAGCTGTACAAATTAATACATTTCATTAAGGGCATATTATTGGTTTCCACCACAGTTTTATAACATTCATATGAGCTTCCAATGGACTATTTCAAACTGATAATATCACCAGTAGAACTTGGGTGAATGTAAAACACAGCTTGTATCATACGAAGAAATCCTAAACAGCTTAATGGTGTTTACCCTATGTTTCAGGTGATGATCAGGAGTATTTAAAATTTAGAAATGTGTTGCTCATTACATAAAATGCTAAGATTGTAAATGTTTACTTCAATTTATTTAATTTAAAAAATATTTCTACAGGTAAAACAGTTGGACAAGGGGGCACAGAGATTTGAACTAGGGACCTCTTGATATGCAGTGAAATGCTCTACCACAGAGCTATACCCCCAATTCTGAAATGTTCACCTATATTAATTCAGTAATATGTACAAAGTGGAAGCAACATGTAATCACCATCAAAGCAATGCATTTTCAGCCACCAAAACCTCCTTATAAGTATAAGGGGTACACAAGATGTCCTTTATCTGCCTTGGTAAAATACAGTGAGGTTTCCATTGCAAGAATTCATACATTTCGTATCACATGTAGATCTTGGAACATGGAAAAAAACTTTTGTCAAATGCACAAATTCTGCAAAACGTCACTGCTTCTCTACTGCAGTTTGTTGATTTTGTGCTAAGAGCATAGTTAAACCCAATTGTTCATTGTTTTGTACATGAAATGATGATATATCTTATTGTTTCTTACAGTGCATTGGGTTGAAAAACATTTTAACAGGATCTATTGATGAGGGTATATGGTTATGAAACAGGGACTTCTTGAACTGCACTCCTACGCTCTACCACTGAGTTAAACCCTTGAATGCTGAAAACTGCCCTTTTTTTAAAAAGGTGATAGAGTTGGTGACTGTATGAAACGTGTAGAACTAATGACATCAGTGCACTTCTGGTCAGATGTACAAATTAATACATTTCATTAAGGGCATATTATTGGTTCCCACCACAGTTTTATAACATTCACATGAGCTTCCAAAGGACTTTTTCAAACTGATAATATCACCAGTAGAACTTGGGTGAATGTAAAATACAGCTTGTATCATAGGAAGAAATCCTAAACAGCTTAATGGTGTTTACCCTATGTTTCAGGAGATGATCAGGAGTATTCCAAATGTAGAAATGTGCTGCTCATTACATAAAATGCTCAGATTGTAAATGTTTACTTCAATTTATTTAATTAAAAAAATATTTTTACAATTAAAACAGATGGACAAGGGGGCACCCAGATTTGAACTACGGACCTCTTGATCTGCAGTCAAATGCTCTACCAGTGAGCTATACCCCCAGTTCTGAAATGTTCACCTTTATTTATTCAGTAATATGTACAAAGTGGAAGCAACATGCAATCACCATCAAAGCAATGCATTTTCAGCCACCAAACCCTCCTTATAAGTATAAGGGGTACAAAAGATGTCCTTTATCTGCCTTGGTAAAATACAGTGAGGTTTCCATTGCAAGAATTCATACATTTCGTATCACATGTAGATCTTGGAACATGGAAAACAAACTTTTGTCAAATGCACAAATTCTGCAAAACGTAACTGTTTCTCTACTGCAGTTTGTTGATTTTGTGCTAAGAGCATAGTTAAACCCAATTGTTCATTGTTTTGTATATGAAATGATAATATATCTTATTGTTTCTTACAGTGCATTGGATTGAAAAACATTTTAACAGGATCTATTGAAGAGGGTATATGGTTATGAAACAGGGACTTCTTGAACTGCTTCCTACCATCTACCACTGACATAAACCCTTGAATGCTGAAAACTGCCCTTTTTTTTAAAAGTGATAGAGTGGGTGACTGTATGGAACTTGTAGAACTAATGACATCAGTGCACTTCTGGTCAGCTGTACAAATTAATACATTTCATTAAGGGCATATTGTTGGTTTCCACCACAGTTTTATAACATTCATATGAGCTTCAAATGGATTAATTCAAACTGATAATATCACCAGTAGAACTTGGGTGAATGTAATACACTGCTTGTATCATACGAAGAAATCTGAAACAGCTTAATGGTGTTTACCCTATGTTTCAGGAGATGATCAGGAGTATTTCAAATGTAGAAATGTTTTGCTCATTACATAAAATGCTGAGATTGTAAATGTTTTCTTCAATTTATTTAATTAAAAAAATATTTTTACAATTAAAACAGATGGACAAGGGGGCACCCAGATTTGAACTACGGACCTCTTGATCTGCAGTCAAATGCTCTACCAGTGAGCTATACCCCCAGTTCTGAAATGCTCATCTTTATTTATTCAGTAATATGTACAAAGTGCAAGCAACATGCAATCACCATCAAATCAATGCATTTTCAGCCACCAAACCCTCCTTATAACTACATGGGGTACACAAGATGTCCTTTATCTGCCTTGGTAAAATACAGTGAGGTTTCCATTGCAAGAATTCATACATTTCGTATCACATGTAGATCTTGGAACATGGAAAAAAAACTTTTGTCAAATGCACAAATTCTGCAAAACGTCACTGCTTCTCTACTGCAGTTTGTTGATTTTGTGCTAAGAGCGTAGTTAAACCCAATTGTTCATTGTTTTGTATATGAAATGATGATATATCTTATTGTTTCTTACATTGCATTGGGTTGAAAAACATTTTAACAGGATCTATTGAAGAGGGTATATGGTTATGAAACAGGGACTTCTTGAACTGCACTCCTACGCTCTACCACTGAGTTAAACCCTTGAATGCTGAAAACTGCCCTTTTTTTAAAAAGGTGATAGAGTTGTTGACTGTATGAAACCTGTAGAACTAATGACATCAGTGCACTTCTGGTCAGATGTACAAATTAATACATTTCATTAAGGGCATATTATTGGTTTCCACCACAGTTTTATAACATTCATATGAGCTTCCAATGGACTATTTCAAACTGATAATATCACCAGTAGAACTTGGGTGAATGTAAAACACAGATTGTATCATATGAAGAAATCATAAACAGCTTAATGGTGTTTACCCTATGTTTCAGGTGATTATCAGGAGGATTTCAAATGTAGAAATGTGTTGCTCATTTCATAAAATGCTAAGATTGTAAATGTTTACTTCAATTTATTTAATTAAAAACATATTTCTACAGGTAAAACAGTTGGACAAGGGGCCACCCAGATTTGCACTAGGGACCTATTTATCTGCAGTGAAATGCTCTACCCCTGAGCTATACACCCATTTCTGAAATATTCACCTTTATTTATTCAGTAATATGTACAAAGTGGAAGCAACATGCAATCACCATCAAAGCAATGCATTTTCAGCCACCAAACCCTCCTTATAAGTGTAAGGGTACAAAAGATGTCCTTTATCTGCCTGGGTAAAATACAGTGAGGTTTCCATTGCAAGAATTCATACATTTCGTATCACATGTAGATCTTGGAACATGGAAAAAAAACTTTTGTCAAATGCACAAATTCTGCAAAACATCACTGCTTCTCTACTGCAGTTTGCTGATTTTGTGCTAAGAGCGTAGTTAAACCCAATTGTTCATTGTTTTGTATATGAAATGATGATATATCTTATTGTTTCTTACAGTGCATTGGGTTGAAAAACATTTTAACATGATCTATTGAAGAGGGTATATGGTTATGAAACAGGGACTTCTTGAACTGCACTCCCACGCTCTACCACTGACATAAACCCTTGAATGCGGAAAACTTCCCTTTTTTAAAAAAGTGATAGAGTGGGTGACTGTATGGAACTTGTAGAACTAATGACATCAGTGCACTTCTGGTCAGCTGTACAAATCAATACATTTCATTAAGGGCATATTATTGGTTTCCAACACAGTTTTACAACATTCATATGAGCTTCCAATGGACTATTTCAAACTGATAATATCACCAGTAGAACTTGGGTGAATGTAAAACACAGCTTGTATCATATGAAGAAATCCTAAACAGCTTAATGTTGTTTACCCTATGTTTCAGAAGATGATCAGGAGTCTTTCAAATGTAGAAATGTGTTGCTAATTACATAAAATGCTAAGATTGTAAATCTTTTCTTCAATTTATTTAATTAAAAAATATTTCTACAGGTAAAACAGTTGGACAAGGGGGCACCCAGATTTCTACTAGGGACCTCTTGATATGCAGTGAAATGCTCTACCACGGATATGTACCCCCAATTCTGAAATGTTCACCTATATTAATTCAGTAATATGTACAAAGTGGAAGCAACATGCAATCACCATCAAAGCAATGCATTTTCAGCCACCAAACCCTCCTTATAAGTATAAGGGGTACAAAATATGTCCTTTATCTACCTTGGTAAAATACAGTGAGGTTTCCATTGCAAGAATTCATACATTTCGTATCACATGTAGATCTTGGAACATGGAAAAAAAACTTTTGTCAAATGCACAAATTCTGCGAAACGTAACTGCTTCTCTACTGGAGTTTGTTGATTTTGTGCGAAGAGCATAGTTAAACCCAATTGTTCATTGTTTTGTATATGAAATGATGATATATCCTATTGTTTCTTACAGTGCATTGGGTTGAAAAACATTTTAACAGGATCTATTGAAGAGGGTATATCGTTATGAAACAGGGACTTCTTGAACTACCCTCCTACGCTCTACCACTGACATACACCCTTGAATGTTGAAAACTGCCCTTTTTTTAAAAGGTGATAGAGTGGGTGACTGTTTGGAACTTGTAGAACTAATGACATCAGGGCACTTCTGGTCAGCTGTACAAATTAATACATTTCATTAAGGGCATATTATTGGTTTCCACCACAGTTTTATAACATTCATATGAGCTTCCAATGGACTATTTCAAAGTGATAATATCACCAGTAGAACTTGGGTGAATGTAAAACACAGCTTGTATCATACGAAGAAATCCTAAACAGCTTATGGTGTTTACCCTATGTTTCAGGTGATGATCGGGAGTATTTCAAATGTAGAAATGTGTTGCTCATTACATAAAATGCTAAGATTGTAAATGTTTACTTCAATTTATTTAATTAAAAAAATATTTCTACAGGTAAAACAGTCGGACAAGGGGGCATCCAGATTTGAACAAGGGACCTCTTGATATGCAGTGAAATGCTCCACCACGGAGCTATACCCCCATTTCTCAAATGTTCACCTTTATTTATTCAGTAATATGTACAAACTGGAAGCAACATGCAATCACCATCAAAGCAATGCATTTTCAGCCACCAAACCCTCCTTATAAGTATAAGGGGTACAAAAGATGTCCATTATCTGCCTTGGTAAAATACAATGAGGTTTCCATTGCAAGAATTAATACATTTCGTATCACATGTAGATCTTGGAACATGGAAAAAAAAACTTTTTGTCAAATGCACAAATTCTGCAAAACGTAACTGCTTCTCTACTGCAGTCTGTTGATTTTGTGCTGAGAGCATCGTTAAACCCAATTGTTCATTGTTTTGTATATGAAATGATGATATATCCTATTGTTTCTTACAGTGCATTGGGTTGAAAAACATTTTAACATGATCTATTGAAGAGGGTATATGGTTATGAAACAGGGACTTCTTGAACTACACTTCTACGCTCTACCACTGAGTTAAACCCTTGAATGCTGAAAACTGCCCTTTTTTAAAAAGGTGATAGAGTGGGTGACTGTATGGAACTTGTAGAACTAATGACATCAGTGCACTTCTGGTCAGCTGTACAAATTAATACATTTCATTAAGGGCATATTATTGGTTTCCACCACAGTTTTATAACATTTGTATGAGCTTCAAATGGACTATTTCAAACTGATAATATCACCAGTAGGACTTGGGTGAATGTAAATCACAGCTTGTATCATATGAGGAAATCCTAAACAGCTTAATGGTGTTTACCCTATGTTTCAGGGGATGATCAGGAGTATTTCAAATGTAGAAATGTGTTGCTCATTACATAAAATGCTAAGATTGTAAATGTTTTCTTCAATTTATTTAATTAAAAAAATATTTCTACAGTAAAACTTTTGGACAAGGGGGCACCCAGATTTGAACTAGGGACCTCTTGTTCTGCAGTCAAATGCTCTACCAATGAGCTATACCCCCAGCTCTGAAATGCTCCCCTTCATTTATTCAGTAATATGTACAAAGTGGAAGCAACATGCAATCACCATCAAAGCAATGCATTTTCAGCCACCAAACCCTCCTTATAAGTATAAGGGGTAGAAAATATGTCCTTTATCTGCCTTCGTAAAATACAGTGAGGTTTCCAGTGTAAGAATTCATACATTTCGCATCACATGTAGATCTTGCAACATGGAAAAAAAATCTTTTGTCAAATGCACAAATTCTGCAAAATGTAACTGCTTCTCTACTGCAGTTTGTTGATTTTGTGCTAAGAGCATAGTTAAACCCAATTGTTCATTGTTTTGTATATGAAATGATGATATATCCTATTGCTTCTTACAGTGCATTGGGTTGAAAAACATTTTAACAGGATCTATTGAAGAGGGTATATGGTTATGAAACAGGGACTTCTTGAACTACACTCCGACGCTCTACCACTGACATAAACCCTTCAATGTTGAAAACTGCCCTTTTTTAAAAAGGTGATAGAGTGGGTGACTCTATGGAAATTGTAGAACTAATGACATCAGTGCACTTCTGGTCAGCTGTACAAATTAATACATTTCATTAAGGGCATATTACTGGTTTCCACCACAGTTTTATAACATTCATATGAGCTTCCAATGGACTATTTCAAACTGATAACATCACCAGTAGAACTTGGGTGAAAATATAAAACACAGCTTGTATCATATGAAGAAATCCTAAACAGCTTAATGGTGTTTACCCTATGTTTCAGGTGATGATCAGGAGTATTTCAAATGTAGAAATGTGTTGCTCATTACATAAAATGCTAAGATTGTAAATGTTTACTTCAATTTATTTACTTAAAAAAATATTTCTACAGGTAAAACCGGAGGACAAGAGGGCACCCAGATTTGAACTAGGGACCTTTTGATCTGCAGTCAAATGCTCTACCACAGAGCTATCCCCCCAATTCTGAAATGTTCACCTACATTAATTCAGTAATATGTACAAAGTGGAAGCAACATGCAATCACCATCAAAGCAATGCATTTTCAGCCACCAAACCCTCCTTATAACTATAAGGGGTACACAAGATGTCCTTTATCTGCCTTGGTAAAATACAGTGAGGTTTCCATTGCAAGAATTCATACATTTCGTATCACATGTAGATCTTGGAACATGGAAAAAAAACTTTTGTCAAATGCACAAATTCTGCAAAACGTCACTGCTTCTCTACTGCAGTTTGTTGATTTTGTGCTAAGAGCATAGTTAAACCCAATTGTTCCTTGTTTTGTATATGAAATGATGATATATCTTATTGTTTCTTACAGTGCATTGGGTTGAAAAACATTTAAACAGGATCTATTGAAGAGGGTATATGGTTATGAAACAGGGACTTCTTGAACTGCACTCCTACGCTCTACCAGTGAGTTAAACCGTTGAATGCTGAAAACTGCCCTTTTTTTAAAAAGCTGATAGAGTGGGTGACTGTATGGAACTTGTAGAACTAATGACATCAGTGCACTTCTGGTCACCTGTACAAATTAATACATTTCATTAAGGGCATATTATTGGTTTCCACCACAGTTTTATAACATTCATATGAGCTTCCAATGGACTATTTCAAACTGATAATATCACCAGTAGAACTTGGGTGAATGTAAAACACAGCTTGTATCATACGAAGAAATCCTAAACAGCTTAATGGTGTTTACCCTATGTTTCAGGTGATGATCAGGAGTATTTCAAATTTAGAAATGTGTTGCTCATTACATAAAATGCTAAGATTGTAAATGTTTACTTCAATTTATTTAATTTAAAAAATATTTCTACAGGTAAAACAGTTGGACAAGGGGGTACAGAGATTTGAACTAGGGACCTCTTAATATGCAGTGAAATGCTCTACCACGGAGCTATACCCCCAATTCTGAAATGTTCACCTATATTAATTCAGTAATATGTACAAAGTGGAAGCAACATGTAATCACCATCAAAGCAATGCATTTTCAGCCACCAAACCCTCCTTATAACTATAAGGGGTACACAAGATGTCCTTTATCTGCATGGGTAAAATACAGTGAGGTTTCCATTGCAAGAATTCATACATTTCGTATCACATGTAGATCTTGGAACATGGAAAAAAAACTTTTGTCAAATGCACAAATTCTGCAAAGCGTCACTTCTTCTCTACTGCAGTTTGTTGATTTTGTGCTAAGAGCATAGTTAAACCCAATTGTTCATTGTTTTGTATATGAAATGATGATATATCTTATTGTTTCTTACAGTGCATTGGGTTGAAAAACATTTTAACAGGATCTATTGAAGAGGGTATATGGTTATGAAACAGGGACTTCTTGAACTGCACTCCTACGCTCTACCACTGAGTTAAACCCTTGAATGCTGAAAACTGCCCTTTTTTTAAAAAGGTGATAGAGTTGGTGACTGTATGAAACGTGTAGAACTAATGACATCAGTGCACTTCTGGTCAGATGCACAAATTAATACATTTCATTAAGGGCATATTATTGGTTTCCACCACAGTTTTATAACATTCATATGAGCTTCCAATGGACTATTTCAAACTGATAATATCACCAGTAGAACTTGGGTGAATGTAAAACACAGCTTGTATCATACGAAGAAATCCTAAACAGCTTAATGGTGTTTACCCTATGTTTCAGGTGATGATCAGGAGTATTTAAAATTTAGAAATGTGTTGCTCATTACATAAAATGCTAAGATTGTAAATGTTTACTTCAATTTATTTAATTTAAAAAATATTTCTACAGGTAAAACAGTTGGACAAGGGGGCACAGAGATTTGAACTAGGGACCTCTTGATATGCAGTGAAATGCTCTACCACAGAGCTATACCCCCAATTCTGAAATGTTCACCTATATTAATTCAGTAATATGTACAAAGTGGAAGCAACATGTAATCACCATCAAAGCAATGCATTTTCAGCCACCAAAACCTCCTTATAAGTATAAGGGGTACACAAGATGTCCTTTATCTGCCTTGGTAAAATACAGTGAGGTTTCCATTGCAAGAATTCATACATTTCGTATCACATGTAGATCTTGGAACATGGAAAAAAACTTTTGTCAAATGCACAAATTCTGCAAAACGTCACTGCTTCTCTACTGCAGTTTGTTGATTTTGTGCTAAGAGCATAGTTAAACCCAATTGTTCATTGTTTTGTACATGAAATGATGATATATCTTATTGTTTCTTACAGTGCATTGGGTTGAAAAACATTTTAACAGGATCTATTGATGAGGGTATATGGTTATGAAACAGGGACTTCTTGAACTGCACTCCTACGCTCTACCACTGAGTTAAACCCTTGAATGCTGAAAACTGCCCTTTTTTTAAAAAGGTGATAGAGTTGGTGACTGTATGAAACGTGTAGAACTAATGACATCAGTGCACTTCTGGTCAGATGTACAAATTAATACATTTCATTAAGGGCATATTATTGGTTCCCACCACAGTTTTATAACATTCACATGAGCTTCCAAAGGACTTTTTCAAACTGATAATATCACCAGTAGAACTTGGGTGAATGTAAAATACAGCTTGTATCATAGGAAGAAATCCTAAACAGCTTAATGGTGTTTACCCTATGTTTCAGGAGATGATCAGGAGTATTCCAAATGTAGAAATGTGCTGCTCATTACATAAAATGCTCAGATTGTAAATGTTTACTTCAATTTATTTAATTAAAAAAATATTTTTACAATTAAAACAGATGGACAAGGGGGCACCCAGATTTGAACTACGGACCTCTTGATCTGCAGTCAAATGCTCTACCAGTGAGCTATACCCCCAGTTCTGAAATGTTCACCTTTATTTATTCAGTAATATGTACAAAGTGGAAGCAACATGCAATCACCATCAAAGCAATGCATTTTCAGCCACCAAACCCTCCTTATAAGTATAAGGGGTACAAAAGATGTCCTTTATCTGCCTTGGTAAAATACAGTGAGGTTTCCATTGCAAGAATTCATACATTTCGTATCACATGTAGATCTTGGAACATGGAAAACAAACTTTTGTCAAATGCACAAATTCTGCAAAACGTAACTGTTTCTCTACTGCAGTTTGTTGATTTTGTGCTAAGAGCATAGTTAAACCCAATTGTTCATTGTTTTGTATATGAAATGATAATATATCTTATTGTTTCTTACAGTGCATTGGATTGAAAAACATTTTAACAGGATCTATTGAAGAGGGTATATGGTTATGAAACAGGGACTTCTTGAACTGCTTCCTACCATCTACCACTGACATAAACCCTTGAATGCTGAAAACTGCCCTTTTTTTTAAAAGTGATAGAGTGGGTGACTGTATGGAACTTGTAGAACTAATGACATCAGTGCACTTCTGGTCAGCTGTACAAATTAATACATTTCATTAAGGGCATATTGTTGGTTTCCACCACAGTTTTATAACATTCATATGAGCTTCAAATGGATTAATTCAAACTGATAATATCACCAGTAGAACTTGGGTGAATGTAATACACTGCTTGTATCATACGAAGAAATCTGAAACAGCTTAATGGTGTTTACCCTATGTTTCAGGAGATGATCAGGAGTATTTCAAATGTAGAAATGTTTTGCTCATTACATAAAATGCTGAGATTGTAAATGTTTTCTTCAATTTATTTAATTAAAAAAATATTTTTACAATTAAAACAGATGGACAAGGGGGCACCCAGATTTGAACTACGGACCTCTTGATCTGCAGTCAAATGCTCTACCAGTGAGCTATACCCCCAGTTCTGAAATGCTCATCTTTATTTATTCAGTAATATGTACAAAGTGCAAGCAACATGCAATCACCATCAAATCAATGCATTTTCAGCCACCAAACCCTCCTTATAACTACATGGGGTACACAAGATGTCCTTTATCTGCCTTGGTAAAATACAGTGAGGTTTCCATTGCAAGAATTCATACATTTCGTATCACATGTAGATCTTGGAACATGGAAAAAAAACTTTTGTCAAATGCACAAATTCTGCAAAACGTCACTGCTTCTCTACTGCAGTTTGTTGATTTTGTGCTAAGAGCGTAGTTAAACCCAATTGTTCATTGTTTTGTATATGAAATGATGATATATCTTATTGTTTCTTACATTACATTGGGTTGAAAAACATTTTAACAGGATCTATTGAAGAGGGTATATGGTTATGAAACAGGGACTTCTTGAACTGCACTCCTACGCTCTACCACTGAGTTAAACCCTTGAATGCTGAAAACTGCCCTTTTTTTAAAAAGGTGATAGAGTTGTTGACTGTATGAAACCTGTAGAACTAATGACATCAGTGCACTTCTGGTCAGATGTACAAATTAATACATTTCATTAAGGGCATATTATTGGTTTCCACCACAGTTTTATAACATTCATATGAGCTTCCAATGGACTATTTCAAACTGATAATATCACCAGTAGAACTTGGGTGAATGTAAAACACAGATTGTATCATATGAAGAAATCATAAACAGCTTAATGGTGTTTACCCTATGTTTCAGGTGATTATCAGGAGGATTTCAAATGTAGAAATGTGTTGCTCATTTCATAAAATGCTAAGATTGTAAATGTTTACTTCAATTTATTTAATTAAAAACATATTTCTACAGGTAAAACAGTTGGACAAGGGGCCACCCAGATTTGCACTAGGGACCTATTTATCTGCAGTGAAATGCTCTACCCCTGAGCTATACACCCATTTCTGAAATATTCACCTTTATTTATTCAGTAATATGTACAAAGTGGAAGCAACATGCAATCACCATCAAAGCAATGCATTTTCAGCCACCAAACCCTCCTTATAAGTGTAAGGGTACAAAAGATGTCCTTTATCTGCCTGGGTAAAATACAGTGAGGTTTCCATTGCAAGAATTCATACATTTCGTATCACATGTAGATCTTGGAACATGGAAAAAAAACTTTTGTCAAATGCACAAATTCTGCAAAACATCACTGCTTCTCTACTGCAGTTTGCTGATTTTGTGCTAAGAGCGTAGTTAAACCCAATTGTTCATTGTTTTGTATATGAAATGATGATATATCTTATTGTTTCTTACAGTGCATTGGGTTGAAAAACATTTTAACATGATCTATTGAAGAGGGTATATGGTTATGAAACAGGGACTTCTTGAACTGCACTCCCACGCTCTACCACTGACATAAACCCTTGAATGCGGAAAACTTCCCTTTTTTAAAAAAGTGATAGAGTGGGTGACTGTATGGAACTTGTAGAACTAATGACATCAGTGCACTTCTGGTCAGCTGTACAAATCAATACATTTCATTAAGGGCATATTATTGGTTTCCAACACAGTTTTACAACATTCATATGAGCTTCCAATGGACTATTTCAAACTGATAATATCACCAGTAGAACTTGGGTGAATGTAAAACACAGCTTGTATCATATGAAGAAATCCTAAACAGCTTAATGTTGTTTACCCTATGTTTCAGAAGATGATCAGGAGTCTTTCAAATGTAGAAATGTGTTGCTAATTACATAAAATGCTAAGATTGTAAATCTTTTCTTCAATTTATTTAATTAAAAAATATTTCTACAGGTAAAACAGTTGGACAAGGGGGCACCCAGATTTCTACTAGGGACCTCTTGATATGCAGTGAAATGCTCTACCACGGATATGTACCCCCAATTCTGAAATGTTCACCTATATTAATTCAGTAATATGTACAAAGTGGAAGCAACATGCAATCACCATCAAAGCAATGCATTTTCAGCCACCAAACCCTCCTTATAAGTATAAGGGGTACAAAATATGTCCTTTATCTACCTTGGTAAAATACAGTGAGGTTTCCATTGCAAGAATTCATACATTTCGTATCACATGTAGATCTTGGAACATGGAAAAAAAACTTTTGTCAAATGCACAAATTCTGCGAAACGTAACTGCTTCTCTACTGGAGTTTGTTGATTTTGTGCGAAGAGCATAGTTAAACCCAATTGTTCATTGTTTTGTATATGAAATGATGATATATCCTATTGTTTCTTACAGTGCATTGGGTTGAAAAACATTTTAACAGGATCTATTGAAGAGGGTATATCGTTATGAAACAGGGACTTCTTGAACTGCACTCCTATGCTCTACCACTGAGTTAAACCCTTGAATGCTAAAAACTGCCCTTTTTTAAAAAGGTGATAGAGTGGGTGACTGTTTGGAACTTGTAGAACTAATGACATCAGGGCACTTCTGGTCAGCTGTACAAATTAATACATTTCATTAAGGGCATATTATTGGTTTCCACCACAGTTTTATAACATTCATATGAGCTTCCAATGGACTATTTCAAAGTGATAATATCACCAGTAGAACTTGGGTGAATGTAAAACACAGCTTGTATCATACGAAGAAATCCTAAACAGCTTATGGTGTTTACCCTATGTTTCAGGTGATGATCGGGAGTATTTCAAATGTAGAAATGTGTTGCTCATTACATAAAATGCTAAGATTGTAAATGTTTACTTCAATTTATTTAATTAAAAAAATATTTCTACAGGTAAAACAGTCGGACAAGGGGGCATCCAGATTTGAACAAGGGACCTCTTGATATGCAGTGAAATGCTCCACCACGGAGCTATACCCCCATTTCTCAAATGTTCACCTTTATTTATTCAGTAATATGTACAAACTGGAAGCAACATGCAATCACCATCAAAGCAATGCATTTTCAGCCACCAAACCCTCCTTATAAGTATAAGGGGTACAAAAGATGTCCGTTATCTGCCTTGGTAAAATACAATGAGGTTTCCATTGCAAGAATTAATACATTTCGTATCACATGTAGATCTTGGAACATGGAAAAAAAAACTTTTTGTCAAATGCACAAATTCTGCAAAACGTAACTGCTTCTCTACTGCAGTCTGTTGATTTTGTGCTGAGAGCATCGTTAAACCCAATTGTTCATTGTTTTGTATATGAAATGATGATATATCCTATTGTTTCTTACAGTGCATTGGGTTGAAAAACATTTTAACATGATCTATTGAAGAGGGTATATGGTTATGAAACAGGGACTTCTTGAACTACACTTCTACGCTCTACCACTGAGTTAAACCCTTGAATGCTGAAAACTGCCCTTTTTTAAAAAGGTGATAGAGTGGGTGACTGTATGGAACTTGTAGAACTAATGACATCAGTGCACTTCTGGTCAGCTGTACAAATTAATACATTTCATTAAGGGCATATTATTGGTTTCCACCACAGTTTTATAACATTTGTATGAGCTTCAAATGGACTATTTCAAACTGATAATATCACCAGTAGGACTTGGGTGAATGTAAATCACAGCTTGTATCATATGAGGAAATCCTAAACAGCTTAATGGTGTTTACCCTATGTTTCAGGGGATGATCAGGAGTATTTCAAATGTAGAAATGTGTTGCTCATTACATAAAATGCTAAGATTGTAAATGTTTTCTTCAATTTATTTAATTAAAAAAATATTTCTACAGTAAAACTTTTGGACAAGGGGGCACCCAGATTTGAACTAGGGACCTCTTGTTCTGCAGTCAAATGCTCTACCAATGAGCTATACCCCCAGCTCTGAAATGCTCCCCTTCATTTATTCAGTAATATGTACAAAGTGGAAGCAACATGCAATCACCATCAAAGCAATGCATTTTCAGCCACCAAACCCTCCTTATAAGTATAAGGGGTAGAAAATATGTCCTTTATCTGCCTTCGTAAAATACAGTGAGGTTTCCAGTGTAAGAATTCATACATTTCGCATCACATGTAGATCTTGCAACATGGAAAAAAAATCTTTTGTCAAATGCACAAATTCTGCAAAATGTAACTGCTTCTCTACTGCAGTTTGTTGATTTTGTGCTAAGAGCATAGTTAAACCCAATTGTTCATTGTTTTGTATATGAAATGATGATATATCCTATTGCTTCTTACAGTGCATTGGGTTGAAAAACATTTTAACAGGATCTATTGAAGAGGGTATATGGTTATGAAACAGGGACTTCTTGAACTACACTCCGACGCTCTACCACTGACATAAACCCTTCAATGTTGAAAACTGCCCTTTTTTAAAAAGGTGATAGAGTGGGTGACTCTATGGAAATTGTAGAACTAATGACATCAGTGCACTTCTGGTCAGCTGTACAAATTAATACATTTCATTAAGGGCATATTACTGGTTTCCACCACAGTTTTATAACATTCATATGAGCTTCCAATGGACTATTTCAAACTGATAACATCACCAGTAGAACTTGGGTGAAAATATAAAACACAGCTTGTATCATATGAAGAAATCCTAAACAGCTTAATGGTGTTTACCCTATGTTTCAGGTGATGATCAGGAGTATTTCAAATGTAGAAATGTGTTGCTCATTACATAAAATGCTAAGATTGTAAATGTTTACTTCAATTTATTTACTTAAAAAAATATTTCTACAGGTAAAACCGGAGGACAAGAGTGCACCCAGATTTGAACTAGGGACCTTTTGATCTGCAGTCAAATGCTCTACCACAGAGCTATCCCCCCAATTCTGAAATGTTCACCTACATTAATTCAGTAATATGTACAAAGTGGAAGCAACATGCAATCACCATCAAAGCAATGCATTTTCAGCCACCAAACCCTCCTTATAACTATAAGGGGTACACAAGATGTCCTTTATCTGCCTTGGTAAAATACAGTGAGGTTTCCATTGCAAGAATTCATACATTTCGTATCACATGTAGATCTTGGAACATGGAAAAAAAACTTTTGTCAAATGCACAAATTCTGCAAAACGTCACTGCTTCTCTACTGCAGTTTGTTGATTTTGTGCTAAGAGCATAGTTAAACCCAATTGTTCCTTGTTTTGTATATGAAATGATGATATATCTTATTGTTTCTTACAGTGCATTGGGTTGAAAAACATTTAAACAGGATCTATTGAAGAGGGTATATGGTTATGAAACAGGGACTTCTTGAACTGCACTCCTACGCTCTACCAGTGAGTTAAACCGTTGAATGCTGAAAACTGCCCTTTTTTTAAAAAGCTGATAGAGTGGGTGACTGTAGGGAACTTGTTGAACTAATGACATCAGTGCACTTCTGGTCACCTGTACAAATTAATACATTTCATTAAGGGCATATTATTGGTTTCCACCACAGTTTTATAACATTCATATGAGCTTCCAATGGACTATTTCAAACTGATAATATCACCAGTAGAACTTGGGTGAATGTAAAACACAGCTTGTATCATACGAAGAAATCCTAAACAGCTTAATGGTGTTTACCCTATGTTTCAGGTGATGATCAGGAGTATTTCAAATTTAGAAATGTGTTGCTCATTACATAAAATGCTAAGATTGTAAATGTTTACTTCAATTTATTTAATTTAAAAAATATTTCTACAGGTAAAACAGTTGGACAAGGGGGTACAGAGATTTGAACTAGGGACCTCTTAATATGCAGTGAAATGCTCTACCACGGAGCTATACCCCCAATTCTGAAATGTTCACCTATATTAATTCAGTAATATGTACAAAGTGGAAGCAACATGTAATCACCATCAAAGCAATGCATTTTCAGCCACCAAACCCTCCTTATAACTATAAGGGGTACACAAGATGTCCTTTATCTGCATGGGTAAAATACAGTGAGGTTTCCATTGCAAGAATTCATACATTTCGTATCACATGTAGATCTTGGAACATGGAAAAAAAACTTTTGTCAAATGCACAAATTCTGCAAAGCGTCACTTCTTCTCTACTGCAGTTTGTTGATTTTGTGCTAAGAGCATAGTTAAACCCAATTGTTCATTGTTTTGTATATGAAATGATGATATATCTTATTGTTTCTTACAGTGCATTGGGTTGAAAAACATTTTAACAGGATCTATTGAAGAGGGTATATGGTTATGAAACAGGGACTTCTTGAACTGCACTCCTACGCTCTACCACTGAGTTAAACCCTTGAATGCTGAAAACTGCCCTTTTTTTAAAAAGGTGATAGAGTTGGTGACTGTATGAAACGTGTAGAACTAATGACATCAGTGCACTTCTGGTCAGATGTACAAATTAATACATTTCATTAAGGGCATATTATTGGTTTCCACCACAGTTTTATAACATTCATATGAGCTTCCAATGGACTATTTCAAACTGATAATATCACCAGTAGAACTTGGGTGAATGTAAAACACAGATTGTATCATATGAAGAAATCATAAACAGCTTAATGGTGTTTACCCTATGTTTCAGGTGATTATCAGGAGGATTTCAAATGTAGAAATGTGTTGCTCATTACATAAAATGCTAAGATTGTAAATGTTTACTTCAATTTAATTAAAAACATATTTCTACAGGTAAAACAGTTTGACAAGGGGCCACCCAGATTTGAACTAGGGACCTATTTATCTGCAGTGAAATGCTCTACCACAGAGCTATACCCCCAACTCCGAAATGTTCACCTACATTAATTCAGTAATATGTACAAAGTGGAAGCAACATGCAATCACCATCAAAGCAATGCATTTTCAGCCACCAAACCCTCCTTATAACTATAAGGGGTACACAAGATGTCCTTTATCTGCCTTGGTAAAATACAGTGAGGTTTCCATTGCAAGAATTCATACATTTTGTATCACATGTAGATCTTGGAACATGGAAAAAAAACTTTTGTCAAATGCACAAATTCTGCAAAACGTCACTGCTTCTCTACTGCAGTTTGTTGATTTTGTGCTAAGAGCATAGTTAAACCCAATTGTTCCTTGTTTTGTATATGAAATGATGATATATCTTATTGTTTCTTACAGTGCATTGGGTTGAAAAACATTTAAACAGGATCTATTGAAGAGGGTATATGGTTATGAAACAGGGACTTCTTGAACTGCACTCCTACGCTCTACCAGTGAGTTAAACCATTGAATGCTGAAAACTGCCCTTTTTTTTAAAAAGTTGATAGAGTGGGTGACTGTGTGGAACTTGTAGAACTAATGACATCAGTGCACTTCTGGTCAGCTGTGTAAATTAATACATTTCATTAAGGGCATATTATTGGTTTCCACCACAGTTTTATAACATTCATATGAGCTTCCAATGGACTATTTCAAACTGATAATATCACCAGTAGAACTTGGGTGAATGTAAAACACAGCTTGTATCATACGAAGAAATCCTAAACAGCTTAATGGTGTTTACCCTATGTTTCAGGTGATGATCAGGAGTATTTAAAATTTAGAAATGTGTTGCTCATTACATAAAATGCTAAGATTGTAAATGTTTACTTCAATTTATTTAATTTAAAAAATATTTCTACAGGTAAAACAGTTGGACAAGGGGGCACAGAGATTTGAACTAGGGACCTCTTGATATGCAGTGAAATGCTCTACCACAGAGCTATACCCCCAATTCTGAAATGTTCACCTATATTAATTCAGTAATATGTACAAAGTGGAAGCAACATGTAATCACCATCAAAGCAATGCATTTTCAGCCACCAAAACCTCCTTATAAGTATAAGGGGTACACAAGATGTCCTTTATCTGCCTTGGTAAAATACAGTGAGGTTTCCATTGCAAGAATTCATACATTTCGTATCACATGTAGATCTTGGAACATGGAAAAAAAACTTTTGTCAAATGCACAAATTCTGCAAAACGTCACTGCTTCTCTACTGCAGTTTGTTGATTTTGTGCTAAGAGCATAGTTAAACCCAATTGTTCATTGTTTTGTACATGAAATGATGATATATCTTATTGTTTCTTACAGTGCATTGGGTTGAAAAACATTTTAACAGGATCTATTGATGAGGGTATATGGTTATGAAACAGGGACTTCTTGAACTGCACTCCTACGCTCTACCACTGAGTTAAACCCTTGAATGCTGAAAACTGCCCTTTTTTTAAAAAGGTGATAGAGTTGGTGACTGTATGAAACGTGTAGAACTAATGACATCAGTGCACTTCTGGTCAGATGTACAAATTAATACATTTCATTAAGGGCATATTATTGGTTCCCACCACAGTTTTATAACATTCACATGAGCTTCCAAAGGACTTTTTCAAACTGATAATATCACCAGTAGAACTTGGGTGAATGTAAAATACAGCTTGTATCATAGGAAGAAATCCTAAACAGCTTAATGGTGTTTACCCTATGTTTCAGGAGATGATCAGGAGTATTCCAAATGTAGAAATGTGCTGCTCATTACATAAAATGCTCAGATTGTAAATGTTTACTTCAATTTATTTAATTAAAAAAATATTTTTACAATTAAAACAGATGGACAAGGGGGCACCCAGATTTGAACTACGGACCTCTTGATCTGCAGTCAAATGCTCTACCAGTGAGCTATACCCCCAGTTCTGAAATGTTCACCTTTATTTATTCAGTAATATGTACAAAGTGGAAGCAACATGCAATCACCATCAAAGCAATGCATTTTCAGCCACCAAACCCTCCTTATAAGTATAAGGGGTACAAAAGATGTCCTTTATCTGCCTTGGTAAAATACAGTGAGGTTTCCATTGCAAGAATTCATACATTTCGTATCACATGTAGATCTTGGAACATGGAAAACAAACTTTTGTCAAATGCACAAATTCTGCAAAACGTAACTGTTTCTCTACTGCAGTTTGTTGATTTTGTGCTAAGAGCATAGTTAAACCCAATTGTTCATTGTTTTGTATATGAAATGATAATATATCTTATTGTTTCTTACAGTGCATTGGATTGAAAAACATTTTAACAGGATCTATTGAAGAGGGTATATGGTTATGAAACAGGGACTTCTTGAACTGCTTCCTAACATCTACCACTGACATAAACCCTTGAATGCTGAAAACTGCCCTTTTTTTTAAAAGTGATAGAGTGGGTGACTGTATGGAACTTGTAGAACTAATGACATCAGTGCACTTCTGGTCAGCTGTACAAATTAATACATTTCATTAAGGGCATATTGTTGGTTTCCACCACAGTTTTATAACATTCATATGAGCTTCAAATGGATTAATTCAAACTGATAATATCACCAGTAGAACTTGGGTGAATGTAATACACTGCTTGTATCATACGAAGAAATCTGAAACAGCTTAATGGTGTTTACCCTATGTTTCAGGAGATGATCAGGAGTATTTCAAATGTAGAAATGTTTTGCTCATTACATAAAATGCTGAGATTGTAAATGTTTTCTTCAATTTATTTAATTAAAAAAATATTTTTACAATTAAAACAGATGGACAAGGGGGCACCCAGATTTGAACTACGGACCTCTTGATCTGCAGTCAAATGCTCTACCAGTGAGCTATACCCCCAGTTCTGAAATGCTCATCTTTATTTATTCAGTAATATGTACAAAGTGCAAGCAACATGCAATCACCATCAAATCAATGCATTTTCAGCCACCAAACCCTCCTTATAACTACATGGGGTACACAAGATGTCCTTTATCTGCCTTGGTAAAATACAGTGAGGTTTCCATTGCAAGAATTCATACATTTCGTATCACATGTAGATCTTGGAACATGGAAAAAAAACTTTTGTCAAATGCACAAATTCTGCAAAACGTCACTGCTTCTCTACTGCAGTTTGTTGATTTTGTGCTAAGAGCGTAGTTAAACCCAATTGTTCATTGTTTTGTATATGAAATGATGATATATCTTATTGTTTCTTACATTGCATTGGGTTGAAAAACATTTTAACAGGATCTATTGAAGAGGGTATATGGTTATGAAACAGGGACTTCTTGAACTGCACTCCTACGCTCTACCACTGAGTTAAACCCTTGAATGCTGAAAACTGCCCTTTTTTTAAAAAGGTGATAGAGTTGTTGACTGTATGAAACCTGTAGAACTAATGACATCAGTGCACTTCTGGTCAGATGTACAAATTAATACATTTCATTAAGGGCATATTATTGGTTTCCACCACAGTTTTATAACATTCATATGAGCTTCCAATGGACTATTTCAAACTGATAATATCACCAGTAGAACTTGGGTGAATGTAAAACACAGATTGTATCATATGAAGAAATCATAAACAGCTTAATGGTGTTTACCCTATGTTTCAGGTGATTATCAGGAGGATTTCAAATGTAGAAATGTGTTGCTCATTACATAAAATGCTAAGATTGTAAATGTTTACTTCAATTTATTTAATTAAAAACATATTTCTACAGGTAAAACAATTGGACAAGGGGCCACCCAGATTTGCACTAGGGACCTATTTATCTGCAGTGAAATGCTCTACCCCTGAGCTATACACCCATTTCTGAAATATTCACCTTTATTTATTCAGTAATATGTACAAAGTGGAAGCAACATGCAATCACCATCAAAGCAATGCATTTTCAGCCACCAAACCCTCCTTATAAGTGTAAGGGTACAAAAGATGTCCTTTATCTGCCTGGGTAAAATACAGTGAGGTTTCCATTGCAAGAATTCATACATTTCGTATCACATGTAGATCTTGGAACATGGAAAAAAAACTTTTGTCAAATGCACAAATTCTGCAAAACATCACTGCTTCTCTACTGCAGTTTGCTGATTTTGTGCTAAGAGCGTAGTTAAACCCAATTGTTCATTGTTTTGTATATGAAATGATGATATATCTTATTGTTTCTTACAGTGCATTGGGTTGAAAAACATTTTAACATGATCTATTGAAGAGGGTATATGGTTATGAAACAGGGACTTCTTGAACTGCACTCCCACGCTCTACCACTGACATAAACCCTTGAATGCGGAAAACTTCCCTTTTTTAAAAAAGTGATAGAGTGGGTGACTGTATGGAACTTGTAGAACTAATGACATCAGTGCACTTCTGGTCAGCTGTACAAATCAATACATTTCATTAAGGGCATATTATTGGTTTCCAACACAGTTTTACAACATTCATATGAGCTTCCAATGGACTATTTCAAACTGATAATATCACCAGTAGAACTTGGGTGAATGTAAAACACAGCTTGTATCATATGAAGAAATCCTAAACAGCTTAATGTTGTTTACCCTATGTTTCAGAAGATGATCAGGAGTCTTTCAAATATAGAAATGTGTTGCTAATTACATAAAATGCTAAGATTGTAAATCTTTTCTTCAATTTATTTAATTAAAAAATATTTCTACAGGTAAAACAGTTGGACAAGGGGGCACCCAGATTTCTACTAGGGACCTCTTGATATGCAGTGAAATGCTCTACCACGGATATGTACCCCCAATTCTGAAATGTTCACCTATATTAATTCAGTAATATGTACAAAGTGGAAGCAACATGCAATCACCATCAAAGCAATGCATTTTCAGCCACCAAACCCTCCTTATAAGTATAAGGGGTACAAAATATGTCCTTTATCTACCTTGGTAAAATACAGTGAGGTTTCCATTGCAAGAATTCATACATTTCGTATCACATGTAGATCTTGGAACATGGAAAAAAAACTTTTGTCAAATGCACAAATTCTGCGAAACGTAACTGCTTCTCTACTGCAGTTTGTTGATTTTGTGCGAAGAGCATAGTTAAACCCAATTGTTCATTGTTTTGTATATGAAATGATGATATATCCTATTGTTTCTTACAGTGCATTGGGTTGAAAAACATTTTAACAGGATCTATTGAAGAGGGTATATCGTTATGAAACAGGGACTTCTTGAACTACCCTCCTACGCTCTACCACTGACATACACCCTTGAATGTTGAAAACTGCCCTTTTTTTAAAAGGTGATAGAGTGGGTGACTGTTTGGAACTTGTAGAACTAATGACATCAGGGCACTTCTGGTCAGCTGTACAAATTAATACATTTCATTAAGGGCATATTATTGGTTTCCACCACAGTTTTATAACATTCATATGAGCTTCCAATGGACTATTTCAAAGTGATAATATCACCAGTAGAACTTGGGTGAATGTAAAACACAGCTTGTATCATACGAAGAAATCCTAAACAGCTTATGGTGTTTACCCTATGTTTCAGGTGATGATCGGGAGTATTTCAAATGTAGAAATGTGTTTGCTCATTACATAAAATGCTAAGATTGTAAATGTTTACTTCAATTTATTTAATTAAAAAAATATTTCTACAGGTAAAACAGTCGGACAAGGGGGCATCCAGATTTGAACAAGGGACCTCTTGATATGCAGTGAAATGCTCCACCACGGAGCTATACCCCCATTTCTCAAATGTTCACCTTTATTTATTCAGTAATATGTACAAACTGGAAGCAACATGCAATCACCATCAAAGCAATGCATTTTCAGCCACCAAACCCTCCTTATAGGTATAAGGGGTACAAAAGATGTCCGTTATCTGCCTTGGTAAAATACAATGAGGTTTCCATTGCAAGAATTAATACATTTCGTATCACATGTAGATCTTGGAACATGGAAAAAAAAACTTTTTGTCAAATGCACAAATTCTGCAAAACGTAACTGCTTCTCTACTGCAGTCTGTTGATTTTGTGCTGAGAGCATCGTTAAACCCAATTGTTCATTGTTTTGTATATGAAATGATGATATATCCTATTGTTTCTTACAGTGCATTGGGTTGAAAAACATTTTAACATGATCTATTGAAGAGGGTATATGGTTATGAAACAGGGACTTCTTGAACTACACTCCTACGCTCTACCACTGAGTTAAACCCTTGAATGCTGAAAACTGCCCTTTTTTAAAAAGGTGATAGAGTGGGTGACTGTATGGAACTTGTAGAACTAATGACATCAGTGCACTTCTGGTCAGCTGTACAAATTAATACATTTCATTAAGGGCATATTATTGGTTTCCACCACAGTTTTATAACATTTGTATGAGCTTCAAATGGACTATTTCAAACTGATAATATCACCAGTAGGACTTGGGTGAATGTAAATCACAGCTTGTATCATATGAGGAAATCCTAAACAGCTTAATGGTGTTTACCCTATGTTTCAGGGGATGATCAGGAGTATTTCAAATGTAGAAATGTGTTGCTCATTACATAAAATGCTAAGATTGTAAATGTTTTCTTCAATTTATTTAATTAAAAAAATATTTCTACAGTAAAACTTTTGGACAAGGGGGCACCCAGATTTGAACTAGGGACCTCTTGTTCTGCAGTCAAATGCTCTACCAATGAGCTATACCCCCAGCTCTGAAATGCTCCCCTTCATTTATTCAGTAATATGTACAAAGTGGAAGCAACATGCAATCACCATCAAAGCAATGCATTTTCAGCCACCAAACCCTCCTTATAAGTATAAGGGGTAGAAAATATGTCCTTTATCTGCCTTCGTAAAATACAGTGAGGTTTCCAGTGCAAGAATTCATACATTTCGCATCACATGTAGATCTTGCAACATGGAAAAAAAACTTTTGTCAAATGCACAAATTTTGCAAAACGTAACTGCTTCTCTACTGGAGTTTGTTGATTTTGTGCTAAGAGCATAGTTAAACCCAATTGTTCATTGTTTTGTATATGAAATGATGATATATCTTATTGTTTGTTACAGTGCATTGGGTTGAAAAACCTTTTAACAGGATCTATTGAAGAGGGTATATGGTTATGAAACAGGAACTTCTTGAACTGCACTCCTACGCTCTACCACTGACATAAACCCTTGAATGCTGAAAACTGCCCTTTTTTAAAAAAGTGATAGAGTGGGTGACTGTATGGAACTTGTAGAACTAATGACATCAGTGCACTTCTGGTCAGCTGTACAAATGAATACATTTCATTAAGGGCATATTATTGGTTTCCACAACAGTTTTATAACATTCATATGAGCTTCCAATGGACTATTTCAAACTGATAATATCACCAGTAGGACTTGGGTGAATGTAACACACAGCTTGTATCATGCGAAGAAATCCGAAACAGCTTAATGGTGTTTACCCTATGTTTCAGGAGATCAGGAGTATTTCAAATGTAGAAATGTGTTGCTCATTACATAAAATGCTAAGATTGTAAATGTTTTCTTTAATTAAAAAAAAAATCCACAGGTACAACAGTTGGATCAGGGGGCACCCAGAATTGAACTAGGGACCTCTTGATCTGCAGTCAAATGCTCTAACACTGAGCTATACCCACAGTTCTAAAATGTTCCCCTTTATTAATTCAGTAATATGTACAAAGTGGAAGCAACATGCAATCACCATTAAAGCAATGCATTTTCAGCCACCAAACCCTCCTTATAAGTATATGGGGTGCGAAGGATGTCTTTTATCTGCCTTGGTAAAATACAGTGAGGTTTCCATTGCAAGAATTCATACATTTCGTATCACATGTAGATCTTGGAACATGGAAAAAAACTTTTGTCAAATGCACACATTCTGCAAAACATTACTGCTTCTCTACTGCAGTTTGTTGATTTTGTGCTAAGAGCATAGTTAAACCCAACTGTTCATTGTTTTTGTATATGAAATGATGATATATCGTATTGTTTCTTACAGTGCATTGGGTTGAAAAACATTTTAACAGGATCCATTGAAGAGGGTATATGGTTATGAAACAGGGACTTCTTGTAACGCTCACCTGATTCCCGCAGAGGCGCCGGTGCTTGACTGGGTGAATGCCGTATCTTCAAAGGTGATGTGTAACACACGGTTGGCTCTTTGGGCTGGACCTCTGTGCACTGTATGTCTGACTCGAAGAGTAAGATGTCTGCAGATAGAAAATATGGGATTAATGAACTGGGGTTATTGGGTGCCTCTCTCCTCTTCCCTTTCTCTTCTCCTGTAGAACCCCAAAGGTTAACGCCCTCACCTTAGGTAAGTGAACGCTGAGCTCTCCATCTGCCTCAGCGCAGGGTGCCGTAACCAGTTTCTTCACTGGATAAGGGTGCAGGCCTCTTGACCTCAGAGGACTGCTGTCCATCGTTAACTGCACGAACGGTAAGTTCTGGGCACTTCAAATGTCTTAAAAGTCTTTTGTAATGATATCTCTTGTTTTGCAGGGTTCCGGCGATGGCGGATGGCGGGCTGATGAGAGTTGAGGATCGAACCCGCGTGAGGAATAGAAGCGCCTGGAAGCACGTAAGTAAGCGCTTGTAGCCTGCTTCACGATGCGCACTAACTGTCCCTTTTATCTTGCAGGTACAAGTTCGGAGCTTTAGAGAAGCTGAAGGGTGCTGGAATACCCACTGGATTCGGCGTGGGAAGGAGTAATGGCACGTGAGTAATAAAGTTGCCCAATGTCTTTAAACGCACCTTCTTTTGTCTTTCAGATGCGGGATGCAGCGCCGAAGGCCTCCGGAGCGTGCGAAGAGCTGGTAAGCTTTTGTCTTTCAGATGCTGGAATGCAGTGCGAAGACCTCCGGAGCATGCGAAGAGTAGGTAAGCCTTTGTCTTTCAGATGCCGGAATGCAGCGCGAGGCGTTGGTGACAGCCGATGGACCAGGTAAGAGATGCGCTGCCACTGAAGACCGTAGTGCTAACCTGTTCTTTCTTTGTCTTTACAGGTGCTGCTGAAGACTGGATTCCAGGATGGTAAGCCTTTGTTCCCTTAGGCCCAGGATCAGAAGCAGAAGACACGATGAGCGTTCTGCTGCAGAGAATGCAGAATAACACAAAGCAAGATTCATCCATCGGGTGTGGTTTAAATAGCCTCCTGTAGTGCTTAGGTGTCTCCTTCCACAGCCACGCCTAGGTAAGAAAAGAGTTCCTGCTTTCCAGAAGAGTTCCAGTGTTCTGAACCTAGGGAGTGGCTCCTGCCCCACCCAACAGGAAAAGTAGTCCCAAACAGAAGAGGATCAGGGGTTCAACTGGCAGGTAAGTAAGCAGCATGGTCTGCTGCAGGTAAGTCCACCCAAGCATTATGAGCCCGGCGCTTCCAGCGCTGGGATTGGGCATCTTTATGAGCCTGGTGCCACTGGCGCCAGGACAGGGTCCAAAAGGTCCCAATTGGGACTGGCTGGCACTCGGAACCGGGGTTATGGGTCTGCTTCGAAGGGAGTCGGGCAAGTCCTGATCTTTTGGAAGCAGAGATCATGACAGCACCCCCCCTCAAGGCCCCTCCCAAACCGGGCTTCTCCAGGGGTTTGGGCTTGTTAGGAAATGTTCGATGAAATCTTTTGATTAGACGAGGCGCGTGGACATATTCTGCAGGTTCCCAGGATCTTTCTTGGGGACCGTAGCCTTTCCAGTCAATCAGGTAAAATAGTTTAGATTTGGAGATCTTGGAATCCAGGATGCTTTTGACTTCAAACTCGAGTTCTCCATCAACTAGAATAGGTTTTGGAGATGTAGTTATTCGGGTTTGAGGTTGCACGGGTTTTAATAGAGAGACGTGGAAGACCGGATGTATCTTCATGTGAGGGGGCAAGTCCAACTTGACCGCTACTGGATTTACTATGGTAGTGATGGAATAGGGATCAAGGTATCTTGGGTTGAATGTGCGTGGTCCTTTTAGAGGTAGATATTTGGTGGATAACCAGACTTAATCTCCTACTTGATATTGGGGGGCTTCCTTCCGATGTTGGTCTGCTCCTTTCTTGTATTGTTCTTTAGCCCTTTGAAGGTGAGAAACGGCTTCCTTAAAGGCTTGGGTGATTGTAGAATGCAGGTGGTCTACTGCTGGTGTTCCAAGATCTTGGAGTGGATCCAACTCCGAGGTTCGAGGGTGACTACCGTATAAAAGAAAAAACGGGGTCTTCCCAGTTCCCGAGTGGACAGAGTTATTGTAGGCATATTCGGCTATCCAAAGGATATCTTTCCAAGTTTTTTCAGTTTGTTGTAGCATGCAGCGCAAATACTGTTACAGAGTTTGATTGGTCCTCTCGCTTTGTCCGTCAGTTTGAGGGTGGTGGCTGGTCGAAAGTCTCACATCAATTTGAGCCGACCGACAGCAACTTCGCCAAAAATGAGAAATAAATTGACTACCTCGATCCGAAATTAGAACTGAAGGAAAACCGTGCAGTCGGACGATGTTTTCGAGAAATTCTCGGGCCAGAGTTGCTGCTGTTGGTAAGCCTTTGAGTGGAATGAAATGCGCCATCTTGGAGAATAGGTCCACGATTACTAGGATCGTATTGTATCCGGAGCATGGAGGTAGATCGGTGATGAAGTCCATAGAAAGCGTATGCCAAGGGCGAGGCGGGATGTCAATAGGGCGTAAGAGGCCGGCTGGTTTTTCCTTTCGACTCTTGTTTTGGGCGCATACTCCACAGGACATTATAAAGTCTCTGATATCTTTTTTCCAAGACGGCCACCAGAAGTAGCGCTTGATCTTTTCCGAGGTCTTGGTCATACCGGGATGTCCTTCCATTAAAGAATCGTGATAGCAAGAGATTACCTTTTTCTGTAAATCTGTGCTGGGCAGGTATAACCGTTCTTGGAAATATAATAGGTTGTCCTTCACCGTAAAGTCCTTTCCCTGCAGATGCCAATTCTGTATGTCTGCTGGAGTTACCAGTAGCCTGGCTTTATCCTTAACTTCCTCTATGGATTGTGTGGCGATTACACCTAGAATTCTTTGTTCGGGAATGATAGGTACAGGTTTAGGATTGATCAAATGTTCTTCCACTCCCATCCGAGAAAGGGCATCAGCTTTACCGTTTTTTGTACCAGGTCGATAGGTAATTATGAAGTCAAACTCGGCAAAGAATAGTGCCCAACGGAGTTGCCTAGAGGATTGAGCTTTTGCGGTTTTCAAATATTGCAGATTTCGGTGATCTGTAATCACAGTAACGGTGTGTCGGGCCCCCAGAAGATAATGCCGCCAAGCCTTAAAGGCGGACTTGATAGCTAGAAGTTCCTTATCAGTAATAGTGTAATTGATTTCAGGAGGCGAAAATTTGCGGGACCAAAATGCCACGGGATGCAACTGATTGGTTACTTGGTCCTTTTGTGATAGAACTGCCCCCATGGCAAGGCTCGAAGCATCAGTTTCAACGATGTAGGGGAGTTCTGGGCGAGGATGTTTTAAGATCGGTGCAGAGATAAATCTAGTCTTCAAATTCTGGAAAGCTTGTTCCGCCTCGGTAGACCATTCAAAACGTTTGTTTTTCTTTAACAAGGCGGTGATGTGCTGGACTATTCGAGAGAATTCGGGGATAAACCTGCGGTAAAAGTTAGCAAAGCCTAACATGCTTTGAACACCTTTTACGGAGGATGGCGATGGCCATTTGAGAATTGCATCGACCTTCTTTGAATCCATACGCACTCCGCTAGGTGATAATATGAATCCCAAGAATTCAACTTCAGTCACGTTGAAAACACATTTTTCCAACTTAGCGAAAAGTTTGTGTTGACGCAATCTCTCGAGGACCATTTTCACGTGTTTCCGATGTTCAGTTTCCGATGAAGAATAAACGAGGATGTCGTCAATGTAAACAACAACACACACATCTATGAGCTCTCTGAGGACATTGTTCATAAAATATTGAAAGGCGGCCGGGGCATTGCAAAGTCCGAAGGGCATGACCTGATATTCAAATAGCCCATACTTGGTGCGGAAGGCCGTCTTCCATTCATCGCCCTCTTTTACTCGTACCAAGTGGTAGGCTTCTCTAAGATCCAGCTTTGTATAAATGCATGCTTTTCTGACTTGGTCCAGGAGTTCAGGGATCAAAGGTAACGGATATCTATTCTTAACGGTGATCTGGTTCAGGGCGCGATAATCTATACAAGTTCTAAGGTCCCCTTCTTTTTTTGGAACGAAGAACAAAGCTGAGGAAGCAGGGGACTTGGAAGGACGAATAAACCCATTTGCTAGGTATTGATCCAGGTATTATTGATCCAGGTATTGTTGGAGGTGAAGATTCTCAGGCTCGGTGAGGGCATAAATTCTACTACAAGGAGGAGTAGATCCAGGTATCAGGTCTATCTGGCAGTCATAAGACCTATGAGGAGGTAGAGAGTTAGCCTGATCCTTCCGGAAAACATCTTGGAATTCTAGGTATTCAGGAGGTAACTGGGGAGCCTCCGGGGAAATTGCTGCCAGTGCAACACCAGGTCGAGGGTGACAAGTAGAGACACATTCTGGAAACTGAACCGTTCTTGCTCGCCAATCGATCTGAGGATTGTGCTTCTCTAACCAAGGAATTCCTAGAATAATCTGGAACTGAGGGGCCTTGATCACATCGAACACAATCTTCTCATGGTGTCCATCTTGACTTACTAGCGTCACTTCTTGGGTGGTATGCGTTACTGGTCCGGAGGCTATCTCCGTACCATCCACCGTAGTAATGACGTCCTTTACAGCCTTTGGACAAAGAGTCAGATTCATCCTCAAAACCATTTCATGATCCACATAATTGCTGATGGCACCGCTGTCGACGTAAGCTTCAATCGCATGTAATCGATCCGGATGTTCAGGGCTAATGAGGACCATAGGTATCACGAAATGCGAGGTCACTGAACTGGTTTTAACGCTCGGCAAGAGGACCTCTATTCTTGTCGGGCGAGGTTGTTTCCCTGCTCAGAGTTTGTGACCCTGGTAACTGCAGCTCCTACTGCCTTCTTGGCTGGTTTCACCGGACAGTCTCGAAGAAAGTGCCCCGAGTTTCCGCAATAGAGGCATAATTGCAGCTGTTTTCTCCTTTCCCGCTCCTTTTGTGATAGTGGTCCTTTCAGGCCCCCTATTTGCATGGGTTCCCCGGAGTCTACTCCTTTGGTAGGAGTTGGTGGTTTGGAAAATACTCGAGCATCAAACTTGGAACGATCGGCCTTCCTGTTCTGCAGTCTGTGGTCAATTTGAACGACTAAGTCAATATAGTCCGAACAGTCTTGCGGGGGATTCACTACTTGGGCTAACACATCTTTGAGCTCTCCACGTAGACCTCTATAAAACAGCGTAATTCTTTTGTCCTCAGGCCATCGAGTTTCCACTATCAGTCTGTTGAAAGACGCAATATAAGCCAAAAGGTCTTGATTACACTGTCGCAATGAAAGGAGCTCATTGTCCAAGGCCTGCCCCTGTGAATGTCTTGCAAACAGTTTTTCCATACTGAGCTGAAAAGCTTGAAAATCATGGAGAACCGGATCATCTTGATTAACTAGAGGGATCGACCAGTCTGCCGCATTGCCACTAAGGTACGAAAGCAGGAAACTACCTTAGCTTGATCAGTTGGAAAGGCTGGCCGGCATAAGAAGTGCAACCAGCACTGATTAATAAATACTGCAAACCTCTTTGGGTCACCAGAAAATCGTTCGGGTGGAGCCAGAGGTACATTCCCAGGTAGGTTGATCTGCACTGGGTTCGTAGAGGATGTTGAAGGAAGATTTGCCCCTGATGCGGGTAACAGAGTTTGTCCGGCTTGTGACTGTAGCAATTGTCTAGCGAGATCGTCTGTTCGCTCCTTGGAAATAATCAGTTCCCTTCTTAGAGCATTCATTCCCTGACGGGCTGCATGCACTTCTGCTCTTAGTTCCCCAAGTAACTGGACTAGCTTGTCGGTATCCGAGGTTTCCATAGCGACTGGGTGGGAGTTTTGCGGTAGGCTTTGTGTTCTGTAACGCTCACCTGATTCCCGCAGAGGCGCCGGTCTTGACTGGGTGAATGCCGTATCTTCAAAGGTGATGTGTAACACACGGTTGGCTTTTTGGGCTGGACCTCTGTGCACTGTATGTCTGACTCGAAGAGTAAGATGTCTGCAGAAAATATGGGATTAATGAACTGGGGTTATTGGGTGCCTCTCTCCTCTTCCCTTTCTCTTCTCCTGTAGAACCCCAAAGGTTAACGCCCTCACCTTAGGTAAGTGAACGCCGAGCTCTCCATCTGCCTCGGGGCAGGGTGCCGTAACCAGTTTCTTCACTGGATAAGGGTGCAGGCCTCTTGACCTCAGAGGACTGCTGTCGGTCGTTAACTGCACGAACGGTAAGTTCTGGGCACTTCAAATGTCTTAAAAGTCTTTTGTAATGATATCTCTTGTTTTGCAGGGTTCCGGCGATGGCGGATGGCGGGCTGATGAGAGTTGAGGATCGAACCCCCGTGAGGAATAGAAGCGCCTGGAAGCACGTAAGTAAGCGCTTATAGCCTGCTTCACGATGCGCACTAACTGTCCCTTTTATCTTGCAGCTACAAGTTCGGAGCTTTAGAGAAGCTGAAGGGTGCTGGAATACCCACTGGATTCGGCGTGGTAAGGAGTAACGGCACGTGAGTAATAAAGTTGCCCAATGTCTTTAAAGGCACCTTCTTTTGTCTTTCAGATGCGGGATGCAGCGCCGAAGGCCTCCGGAGCGTGCGAAGAGCTGGTAAGCTTTTGTCTTTCAGATGCCGGAATGCAGTGCGAAGACCTCCGGAGCATGCGAAGAGTAGGTAAGCCTTTGTCTTTCAGATGCCGGAATGCAGCGCGAGGCGTTGGTGACAGCCGATGGACCAGGTAAGAGATGCGCTGCCACTGAAGACCGTAGTGCTAACCTGTTCTTTCTTTGTCTTTACAGGTGCTGCTGAAGACTGGATTCCAGGATGGTAAGCCTTTGTTCCCTTAGGCCCGGGATCAGAAGCAGAAGACACGATGAGCGTTCTGCTGCAGAGAATGCAGAATAACACAAAGCAAGATTCATCCATCGGGTGTGGTTTAAATAGCCTCCTGTAGTGCTTAGGTGTCTCCTTCCACAGCCACGCCTAGGTAAGAAAAGAGTTCCTGCTTTCCAGAAGAGTTCCAGTGTTCTGAACCTAGGGAGTGGCTCCTGCCCCACCCAACAGGAAAAGTAGTCCCAAGCAGAAGAGGATCAGGAGTTCAACTGGCAGGTAAGTAAGCAGCATGGTCTGCTGCAGGTAAGTCCACCCAAGCATTATGAGCCCGGCGCTTCCAGCGCTGGGACTGGGCATCTTTATGAGCCTGGTGCCACTGGCGCCAGGACAGGGTCCAAAAGGTCCCAATTGTGACTGGCTGGCACTCTGAACCAGGGTTATGTGTCTGCTTACAAGGGAGTCGGGCAAGTCCTGATCTTTTGGAAGCAGAGATCATGACACTTCTTGAACTGCACTCCTACGCTCTACTACCAAGATTGTAAATGTGTTCTTCAATTTATTTAATTAAAAAAATATTTCTACTGGTAAAACAGTTGGACAAGGGCGCACCCAGATTTGAACTAGGGACCTCTTGATCTGCAGTCAAATGCTCTACCACTGAGCTATACCCCCAGGTCTGAAATATTCTCTTTTATTAATTCAGTAATATGTACAAAGTGCAAGCAACATGCAATCACCATTAAAGCAATGCATTTTCAGCCACCAAACCCTCCTTATAAGCATATGGGGTGCGAAGAATGTCTTTTATCTGCCTTGGTAAAATACAGTGAGGTTTCCATTGCAAGAATTCATACATTTCGTATCACATGTAGATCTTGGAACATGGAAAAAAAACTTTCGTCAAATGCACACATTCTGCAAAACGTAACTGCTTCTCTACTGCAGTTTGTTGATTTTGTGCTAAGAGCATAGTTAAACCCAATTGTTCATTGTTTTTTTTATATGAAATGATGATATATCCTATTGTTTCTTACAGTGCATTGGGTTGAAAAACATTTTAACATGATCTATTGAAGAGGGTATATGGTTATGAAACAGGGACTTCTTGAACTGCATTCCTACGCTATACCACTGAGTTAAACCCTTGAATGCTGAAAACTGCCCTTTTTTAAAAAAGGTGATAGAGTGGGTGACTGTATGGAACTTGTAGAACTAATGACATCAGTGCACTTCTGGTCAGCTGGACAAATTAATACATTTCATTAAGGGCATATTATTGGTTTCACCCACAGTTTTATAACATTCATAAGAGCTTCCAATGGACTATTTCAAACTGATAATATCACCAGTAGAACTTGGGTGAATGTAAAACACAGCTTGTATCATACGAAGAAATCTTAAACAGTTTCATGGTGTTTACCCTATCTTTCAGGAGATGATCAGGAGTATTTCAAATGTAGAAATGTTTTGCTCGTTACAAAAAATGCTAAGATTGTAAATGTTTTCTTCAATTTATTTAAAAAAATATTTCTACAGGTACAACAGTTGGATCAGGGGGCACCCAGATTTGAACTAGGCACTTCTTGATCTGCAGTTAAATGCTCTTCCACTGAGCTATACCCCCAGTTCTAAATTGTTCACCTTTATTAATTCAGTAATATGTACAAAGTGCAAGCAACATGCAATCACCATCAAAGCAGTGCATTTTCAGCCACCAAACACTCCTTATAAGTATATGGGGTGCGAAGGATGTCCTTTATCTGCCTTGGTAAAATACAGTGAGGTTTCCATTGCAAGAATTCATACATTCCGTCTCACATGTAGATCTTGGAACATGGAAAAAAAAACTTTTGACAAATGCACAAATTCTGCAAAACTAACTGCTTCTCTACTGCAGTTTGTTGATTTTGTGCTAAGAGCATAGTTAAACCCAATTGTTCATTGTTTTTTATACTAAATGATGATATATCCTATTGTTTCTTACAGTGCATTGGGTTGAAAAACATTTTAACTGGATCTATTGAAGAGGGTATATGGTTATGAAACAGGGACTTCTTGAACTGCACTCCTACGCTCTACCACTGACATAAACCCTTGAATGCTGAAAACTGCCCTTTTTTAAAAAAGTGATAGAGTGGGTGACTGTATGGAACTTGTAGAACTAATGACATCAGTGCACTTCTGGGCAGCTGTACAAATTAATAAATTTCATTAAGGGCATATTATTGGTTTCCACGACAGTTTTATAACATTCATATGAGCTTCCAATGGACTATTTCAAACTGATAATATCACCAGTAGAACTTGGGTGAATATAAAACACAGCTTGTATCATACGAAGAAATCCTAAACAGTTTCATGGTGTTTACCCTATGTTTCAGGAGATGATGAGGAGTATTTCAAATGTAGAAATGTGTTGCTCATTTCATAAAATGCTAAGATTGTAAATGTGTTCTTCAATTTATTTAATTAAAAAAAATATTTCTACAGGTAAAACAGTTGGACAAGGGGGCACCCAAATTTGAACTAGGGACCTTGTGATCTGCAGTCAAATGCTCTACCACTGATCTATACCCCCAGGTCTGAAATATTCACCTTTATTAATTCAGTAATATGTACAAAGTGCAAGCAACATGCAATCACCATCAAAGCAACGTATTTTCAGCCACCAAACCCTCCTTATAACTATAAGGAGTTCACAAGATGTCCTTTATATGCCTTGGTAAAATACAGTGAGGTTTCCATTGCAAGAATTCATACATTATTATCACATGTGGATCTTGGAACATGGAAAAAAACTTTTGTCAAATGCACAAATTCTGCAAAACGTAACTGTTTCTCTACTGCAGTTTGTTGATGTTGTGCTAAGAGCATAGTTAAACCCAATTGTTCATTGTTTTTTATATGAAATGATGATATATCCCATTGTTTATTACAGTGCATTGGGTTGAAAAACATTTTTACAGGATCTATTGAAGAGGGTATATGGTTATGAAACAGGGACTTCTTGAACTGCACTCCTACGCTCTACCACTGAGTTAAACCCTCTAATGCTAAAAACTGCCCTTTTTTAAAAAGGTGATAGAGTGGGTGACTGTATGGAACTTGTAGAATTAATGACATCAGTGAACTTCAGGTCAGCTGTACAAATTAATACATTTCGTGAAGGGCATATTATTGGTTTCCACCACAGTTTTATAACATTCATATGAGCTTCCAATGGACTATTTCAAACTGATAATATCACCAGTAGAACTTGGGTGAATGTAATACACAGCTTGTATCATACGAAGAATTCCGAAACAGCTTAATGGTGTTTACCCTATGTTTCCGGAGATGATCAGGAGTATTTCAAATGAAGAAATGTGTTGCTCATTAAATAAAATGCTAAGATTGTAAATGTTTTCTTCAATTTATTTAATTAAAAAAATATTTCTACAGGTAAAACAGTAGGACAAGGGGGCAACTAGATTTGAACTAGGGACCTCGTGATCTGCAGTCAAATGCTCTACCACTGAGCTATACCCCCGGTTATAAAATGTTCACCTTCATTAATTCAGTAATATGTACAAAGTGCAAGCAACATGCAATCACCATCAAAGCAATGCATTTTCAGTCACCAAACTCTCCTTATAAGTATATGGGGTGCGAAGGATGTCCTTTATCTGCCTTGGTAAAATACAGTGAGGTTTCCATTGCAAGAATTCATACATTTCGTATCACATGTAGATCTTGGAACATGGGAAAAAAAAACTTTTGTCAAATGCACAAATTCTGCAAAACGTAATTCCTTCTCTACTGCAGTTTGTTGATTTTGTGCTAAGAGCATAGTTAAACCCAATTATTCATTGTTTTTTATATGAAATGATGATATATCCTATTGTTTCTTACAGTGCATTGGGTTGAAAAACATTTTAACAGGATCTATTGAAGAGGGTATATGGTTATGAAACAGGGACTTCTTGAACTGCATTCCTACGCTCTATCACTGAGTTGAACCCTTGAATGCTGAAAACTGCCCTTTTTTAAAAAGGTGATAGAGTGGGTGACTGTATGGAACTTGTAGAACTAATGACATCAGTGCACTTCTGGTCAGCTGGACAAATTAATACATTTCATTAAGGCCATATTATTGGTTTCCACCACAGTTTTATAACATTCATAAGAGCTTCCAATGGACTATATCAAACTGATAATATCACCAGTAGAACTTGGGTGAATGTAAAACACAGCTTGTATCATATGAAGAAATCCTAAACAGCTTAATGGTGTTTACCCTATGTTTCAGGAGATGATCAGGAGATGATCAGTATTTCAAATGTAGAAATGTGTTGCTCATTACCTAAAATGCTAAGATTGTAAATGTTTTCTTCAATTTATTTAATTAAAAACATATTTCTACAGGTAAAACATTTGAACAAGGGGGCACCCCGATTTGAACTAGTGGACCTCTTGATATGCAATCAAATGCTCTACCACTGAGCTATACCCCTAGTTGTGAAATGTTTACCTTTATTAATTTAGTAATATGTACAAAGTGCAAGCAACATGCAATCACCATCAAAGCAATGCATTTTCAGCCACCAAACCCTGCTTATAAGTATAAGGGGTACAAAAGATGTGCTTTATCTGCCTTTGTAAAATACAGTGAGGTTTCCAGTGCAAGAGTTCATACATTTCGTATCACATGTAGATCTTGGAACATGGAAAAAAAAACTTTTGTCAAATGCACAAATTCTGCAAAACGTAACTGCTTCTCTACTGCAGTTTGTTCATTTTGTGCTAAGAGCATAGTTAAACCCAATTGTTCATTGTTTTGTATATGAAATTATGATATATCTTATTGTTTCTTATCGTGCATTGGGTTGAAAAACCTTTTAACAGGATCTATTGAAGAGGTTATATGGTTATGAAACAGGGACTTCTTGAACTGCACTCCTACCCTCTACCACTGACATAAACCCTTGAATGCTGAAAACTGCCCTTTTTTAAAAAAGTGATAGAGTGGGTAACTGTATAGAACTTGTAGAACTAATGACATCAGTGCACTTCTGGTCAGCTGTACAAATTAATACATTTCATTAATGGCATATTATTGGTTTCCACCACAGTTTTATAACATTCATATGAGCTTCCAATGGACTATTTCAAACTGATAATATCACCAGTAGAACTTGGGTGAATGTAATACACAGCTTGTATCATACGAAGAAATCCGAAACAGCTTAATGGTGTTAACCTATGTTTCAGGAGATGATCAGGAGTATTTCAAATGTAGAAATGTGTTGCTCATTACATAAAATGCTAAGATTGTAAATGTTTTCTTTCATTTATTTAATTAAAAACAAACTCTACAGGTACAACAGTTTGACAAGGGGGCACCCGGATTTGAAGAAGGGATCTCTTGATCTGCAGTCAAATGCACTACCACTGAGCTATACCCCCAGTTCTAAAATGTTCACCTTTATTAATTCAGTAATATGTACAAAGTGCAAGCAACATGCAATCACCATCAAAGCAATGCATTTTCAGCCACCAAACCCTCCTTATAAGTATATGGGGTGCGAAGGATGTCCTTTATATGCCTTGGTAAAATACAGTGAGGTTTCCATTGCAAGAATTCATACATTTCGTATCACATGTAGATCTTGGAACATGGAAAAAAAACTTTTGTCAAATGCACACATTCTGCAAAACTTAACTGCTTCTCTACTGCAGTTTATTGCTTTTGTGCTAAGAGCATAGTTAAACCCAATTGTTCATTGTTTTTTTTATATGAAATGATGATATATCCTATTGTTTCTTACAGTGCATTGGGTTGAAAAACATTTTAACAGGATCTATTGAAGAGGGTATATGGTTATGAAACAGGGACTTCTTGAACTGCATTCCTACGCTCTACCACTGAGTTAAACCCTTGAATGCTGAAAACTGCCCTTTTTTAAAAAGGTGATAGAGTGGGTGACTGTATCGAACTTGTAGAACTAATGACATCAGTGCACTTCTGGGCAGCTGTACAAATTAATAAATTTCATTAAGGGCATATTATTGGTTTCCACCACAGTTTTATAACATTCATATGAGCTTCCAATGGACTATTTCAAACTGATAATATCACCAGTAGAACTTGGATGAATGTAAAACACAGCTTGTATCATATGAAGAAATCCTAAACAACTTAATGGTGTTTACCCGATGTTTCAGGAGATGATCAGGAGTATTTCAAATGTAGAAATGTGTTGCTCATTACATAAAATGCTAAGATTGTAAATGTTTTCTTCAATTTATTTTAAAAAATATTTCTACAGGTACAACAGTTGGACAAGGGGGCACCCAGATTTGAACTAGGGACCTCTTGATCTGCAGTTAAATGCTCTTCCACTGAGCTATACGCCCCGCTCTAAAATGTTCACCTTTATTAATTCAGTAATATGTACAAAGTGCAAGCAACATGCAATCACCATCAAAGCAATGCATTTTCAGCCACGAAACCCTCCTTATAAGTATATGGGGTGCGAAGGATGTCCTTTATCTGCTTTGGTAAAATACAGTGAGGTTTCCATTGCAAGAATTCATACATTTCGTCTCACATGTAGATCTTGCAACATGGAAAAAAAACTTTTGTCAAATGCACAAATTCTGCAAAACGTAAATGCTTCTCTACTGCAGTTTGTTGATTTTGTGCTAAGAGCATAGTTAAACCCAAATGTTCATTGTTTTTTATAGTAAATGATGATATATCCTATTGTTTCTTACCATGCATTGGGTTGAAAAACATTGTAACTGGATCTATTGAAGAGGGTATATGGTTATGAAACAGGGACTTCTTGAACTGCACTCCTACGCTCTACCACTGACATAAACCCTTGAATGCTGAAAACTGGCCTTTTTAAAAAAAGTGATAGAGTGGGTGACTGTATGGAACTTGTAGAACTAATGACATCAGTGCACTTCAGGGCAGCTGTACAAATTAATACATTTCATTAAGGGCATATTATTGGTTTCCACCACAGTTTTATAACATTCATATGAGCTTCCAATGGACTATTTCAAACTGATAATATCACCAGTAGAACTTGGGTGAAGGTAATACACAGCATGTATCATACGAAGAAATCCTAAACAGTTTCATGGTGTTTACCCTATGTTTCAGGAGATGATCAGGAGTATTTCAAATGTAGAAATGTGTTGCTCATTACATAAAATGCTAAGATTGTAAATGTTTTCTTCAATTTATTTAATTAAAAAAATATTTCTACAGGTAAAACAGTTGTACAAGGGGGCACCCAGATATGAACTAGGGACCTCTTGACCTGCAGTCAAATGCACTACCACTGAGCTATACCCCCAGGTCTGAAATGTTCACCATTATTTATTCAGTAATATGTACAAAGTGCAAGCAACATGCAATCACCATCAAAGCAATGCATTTTCAGCCACCAAACCCTCCTTATAAGTATAAGGGGTACAAAAGATGTCCTTTATCTGCCTTCGTAAAATACAGTGAGGTTTCCAGTGCAAGAATTCATACATTTCGTACCACATGTAGATCTTGGAACATGGAAAAAAAAACTTTTGTCAAATGCACACATTCTGCAAAACGTAACTGCTTCTCTACTGCAGGTTGTTGATTTTGTGCTAAGAGCATAGTTAAACCCAATTGTTCATTGTTTTGTATATGAAATGATGATATATCTTATTGTTTCTTACCGTGCATTGGCTTGAAAAACCTTTTAACAGGATCTATTGAAGAAGGTATATGGTTATGAAACAGGGACTTCTTGAACTGCACTCCTACCCTCTACCACTGACATAAACCCTTGAATGCTGAAAACTGCCCTTTTTTAAAAAAAGTGATAGAGTGGGTGACTGTATGGAACCTGTAGAACTAATGACATCAGTGCATTTCTGGTCAGCTCTACAAATTAATACATTTCATTAAGGACATATTATTGGTTTCCACCACAGTTTTATAACATTCATATGAGCTTCCAATGGACTATTTCAAACTGATAATATCACCAGTAGAACTTGGGTGAATGTAATACACAGCTTGTATCATACGAAGAAATCCGAAACAGCTTAATGGTGTTTACACTATGTTTCAGGAGATGATCAGGAGTATTTCAAATGTAGAAATGTGTTGCTCATTACATAAAATGCTAAGATTGTAAATGTTTTCTTTAATTTATTTAATTAAAAAAAAATTCTACACGTACAACAGTTGGACCAAGGGGCACCCAGATCTGAACTAGGGACCTCTTGATCTGCAGTTAAATGCTCTTACACTGAGCTATACCCCCAGTTCCAAAATGTTCACCTTTATTAATTCAGTAATACGTACAAAGTGCAAGCAACATGCAATCACCATCAAAGCAATGCATTTTCAGCCACCAAACCCTCCTTATAAGTATATGGGGTGCGAAGGATGTCCTTCATCTGCCTTGGTAAAATACAGTGAGGTTTCCATTGCAAGAATTCATACATTTCGTATCACATGTAGATCTTGGAACATGGAAAAAAAACTTTTGTCAAATGCACAAATTCTGCAAAACGTAACTGCTTCTCTACTGCAGTTTGTTGATTTTATGCTAAGAGCATAGTTAAACCCAATTGTTCATTGTTTTTTATATGAAATGATGATATATCCTATTCTATTGATTCTTACAGTTTCTTACAGTGCATTGGGTTGAAAAACATTTTAACAGGATCTATTGAAGAGCGTATATGGTTATGAAACAGGGACTTCTTGAACTGCACTCCTACGCTCTACCACTGACATAAACCCTTGAATGCTGAAAACAGCCCTTTTTTAAAAAAGTGATAGAGTGGGTGACTGTATAGAACTTGTAGAACTAATGACATCAGTGCACTAATGGGGAGCTGTACAAATTAATACATTTCATTAAGGGCATATTATTGGTTTCCACCACAGTTTTATAACATTCATATGAGCTTCCAATGGACTATTTCAAACTGATAATGTCACGAGTAGAACTTGGGTGAAGGTAATACACAGCATGTATCATACGAAAAAATCCACAACAGCTTCATGGTGTTTACCCTATGTTTGAGGAGATGAGCAGGAGTATTTCAAATGTAGAAATGTGTTGCTCATTACATAAAATGCTAAGATTGTAAATGTGTTCTTCAATTTATTTAATTAAAAAAATATTTCTACAGGTAAAACAGTTGGACAAGGGGGCACCCAGATTTGAACTAGGGGCCTCTTGATCTGCAGTCAAATGCTCTACCACTGAGCTATACCCCCAAATCTGAAATGTTCACCTTTATTAATTCAGTAATATGTACAAAGTGGAAGCAACATGCAATCACCATCAAAGCAATGCATTTTCAGCCACCAAACCCTCCTTATAAGTTTATGGGGTGCAAAGGATGTCCTTTATCTGCCTTGGTAAAATACAGTGAGGTTTCCATTGCAAGAATTCATACATTTCGTATCACATGTAGATCTTGGAACATGGAAAAAAAACGTTTGTCAAATGCACAAATTCTTCAAAACGTAACTGCTTCTCTACTGCAGTTTGTTGATTTTGTGCTAAGAGCATAGTTAAACCCAATTGTTCATTGTTTTTTATATGAAATGATGATATATCCTATTGTGTCTTACAGTGCATTGGGTTGAAAAACATTTTAACAGGATCTATTGAAGAGGGTATATGGTTATGAAACAGGGACTTCTTGAACTGCACTCCTACGCTCTACCACTGACATAAACCCTTAAATGCTGAAAACTGCCCTTTTTAAAAAAAAGTGATAGAGTGGGTGACTGTATGGAACTTGTAGAACTAATGACATCAGTGCACTTCTGGTCAGATGGACAAATTAATAAATTTCATTAAGGGCATATTATTGGTTTCCACCACAGTTTTATACCATTCAAATGAGCTTCCAATGGACTATTTCAAACTGATAATATCACCAGTAGAACTTGGTTGAATGTAAAACACAGCTTGTATCATACGAAGAAATCCTAAACAGTTTCATGGTGTTTACCCTATGTTTCAGGAGATGACCAGGAGTATTTCAAATGTAGAAATGTGTTGCTCATTACATAAAATGCTAAGATTGTAAATGTTTTCTTTAATTTATTTAATTAAAAAAATATTTCTACAGGTAAAACAGTTGGAGAAGGGGGCACCTAGATTTGAACTAGGGACTTCTTGATCTGCAGTCAAATGCTCGACCACTGAGCTTTACCCCCAATTCTGAAATGATCACCTATATTAATTCAGTAATATGTACAAAGTGGAAGCAACATGCAATCACCATCAAAGCAATGCATTTTCAGCCACCAAACCCTCCTTATAACTATAAGGGGTACACAAGATGTCCTTTATCTGTCTTGGTAAAATACAGTGAGGTTTCCATTGCAATAATTCATACATTTCGTATCACATATAGATCTTGGAACATGGAAAAAAAAACTTTTGTCAAATGCACACATTCTGCAAAACGTAACTGCTTCTCTACTGCAGTTTGTTGATTTTGTGCTAAGAGCATAGTTAAACCCAATTGTTCATTGTTTTTTGTATATGAAATGATGATATATCCTATTGTTTCTTATAGTGCATTGGGTTGAAAAACATTTTAACAGGATCTATTGAAGAGGGTTTATGGTTATGAAACAGGGACTTCTTGAACTGCACTCCTACGCTCTACCACTGACATAAACCCTTGAATGCTGAAAACTGCCCTTTTTTAAAAAAGTGATAGAGTGGGTGACTGTATGGAACTTGTAGAACTAATGACATCAGTGCACTTCTGGGCAGCTGAACAAATTAATACATTTCATTAAGGGCATATTATTGGTTTCCACCACAGTTTTATAACATTCATATGAGCTTCCAATGGACTATTTCAAACTGATAATTTCACCAGTAGAACTTGGGTGAATGTAAAACACAGCTTGTATCATATGAAGAAATCCTAAACAGTTTCATGGTGTTTACCCTATGTTTCAGGAGATTATCAGGAGTATTTCAAATGTAGAAATGTGTTGCTCATTACATAAAATGCTAAAATTGTAAATGTTTTCTTCAATTTATTTAATTAAAAAAATATTTCTACAGGTAGAACAGTTGGACAAGGGTGCACCCAGATTTGAACTAGGGACCTCTTGATCTGCAGTCAAATGCTCTACCAGTGAGCTATACCCCAAGATCTGAAATGTTCACCTTTTTTAATTCAGTAATATGTACAAAGTGGAAGCAACATGGAATCACCATCAAAGCAATGCATTTTCAGCCACCAAACCCTCCTTATAAGTATATGGGGTGAGAAGGATGTCCTTTATCTGCCTTGGTAAAATACAGTGAGGTTTCCATTGCAAGAATTCATACATTTCGTATCACATGTAGATCTTGGAACATGGAAAAAAAACTTTCGTCAAATGCACACATTCTGCAAAACGTAACTGCTTCTCTACTGCAGTTTGTTGATTTTGTGCTAAGAGCATAGTTAAACCCAAGTGTTCATTGTTTTTTTTATATGAAATGATGATATATCCTATTGTTTCTTACAGTGCATTGGGTTGAAAAACATTTTAACAGGATCTATTGAAGAGGGTATATGGTTATGAAACAGGGACTTCTTGAACTGCACTCCTACGCTCTACCACTGACATAAACCCTTGAATGCTGAAAACTGCCCTTTTTTAAAAAAAAGTGATAGAGTGGGTGACTGTATAGAACTTGTAGAACTAATGACATCAGTGCACTAATGGGCAGCTGTACAAATTAATAAATTTCATTAAGTGTATATTTTTGGTTTCCACCACAGTTTTATAACATTCATATGAGCTTCCAATGGACTATTTCAAACTGATAATGTCACGAGTAGAACTTGGGTGAAGGTAATACACAGCATGTATCATACGAAGAAATCCTAAACAGTTTCATGGTGTTTACCCTATGTTTCAGGAGATGATCAGGAGTATTTCAAATGTAGAAATGTGTTGCTCATTTCATAAAATGCTAAGATTGTAAATGTGTTCTTCAATTTATTTAATTAAAAAAATTTTGCTACAGGTAAAATAGTTGGACAAGGGGGCACCCAGATTTGAACTAGGGACCTCTTGATCAGCAGTCAAATGCTCTACCACTGAGCTATACCCGAATATCTGAAATGTTCACCTTTATTAATTCAGTAATATGTCCAAAGTGGAAGCAACATGCAATCACCATCAAAGCAATGCATTTTCAGCCACCAAACCCTCCTTATAAGTATATGGGGTGCGAAGGATGTCCTTTATCTGCCTTGGTAAAATACAGTGAGGTTTCCATTGCAAGAATTCATACATTTCGTATCACATGTAGATCTTGGAACATGGAAAAAAAACTTTTGTCAAATGCACACATTCTGAAAAACGTAACTGCTTTTCTGCTGCAGTTTGTTGATTTTGTGCTAAGAGCATAGTTAAACCCAATTGTTCATTGTTTTTTTTATATAAAATTATGATATATCCTATTGTTTCTTACAGTGCATTGGGTTGAACAACATTTTAACAGGATCTATTGAAGAGGGTATATGGTTATGAAACAGGGACTTCTTGAACTGCATTCCTACACTCTACCACTGAGTTAAACCCTTGAATGCTGAAAACTGCCCTTTTTTAAAAAGGTGATAGAGTGGGTGACTGTATGGAACTTGTAGAACTAATGACATCAGTGCACTTCTGGTCAGCTGGACAAATTAATACATATCATTAAAGGCATATTATTGGTTTCCACCACAGTTTTATACCATTCATATAAGCTTCCAATGGACTATTTCAAACTGATAATATCACCAGTAGAACTTGGTTGAATGTAAAACACAGCTTGTATCATACGAAGAAATCCTAAACAGTTTCATGGTGTTTACTCTATGTTTCAGGAGATGATCAGGAGTATTTCAAATGTAGAAAAGTGTTGCTCATTACATAAAATGCTAAGATTGTAAATGTTTTCTTCAATTTATTTAATTAAAAAAATATTTCTACAGGTAAAACAGTTGGAGAAGGGGGCACCTAGATTTGAACTAGGGACCTCTTGATCTGCAGTCAAATGCTCGACCACGGAGCTATAGCCCCAATTCTGAAATGCTCACCTATATTAATTCAGTAATATGTACAAAGTGGAAGCAACATGCAATCACCATCAAAGCAATGCATTTTCAGCCACCAAACCCTCCTTATAACTATAAGGGGTACACAAGATCTCCTTTATCTGTCTTGGTAAAATACAGTGAGGTTTCCATTGCAAGAATTCATACATTTCGTATCACATGTAGATCTTGGAACATGGAAAAAAAACTTTTGTCAAATGCACACATTCTGCAAAACGTAACTGCTTCTCTATTGCAGTTTGTTGATTTTGTGCTAAGAGCATAGTTAAACCCAATTGTTCATTGTTTTTTTTATATGAAATGATCATATATCCTATTGTTTCTTATAATGCATTGGGTTGAAAAACATTTTAACAGGATATATTGAAGAGGGTTTATGGTTATGAAACAGGGACTTCTTGAACTGCACTCCTACGCTCTACCACTGACATAAACCCTTGAATGCTGAAAACTGCCCTTTTTTTAAAAAGTGATAGAGTGGGTGATTGTATGGAACTTGTAGAACTAATGACATCAGTGCACTTCTGGGCAGCTGAACAAATTAATACATTTCATAAAGGGCATATTATTGGTTTCCACCACAGTTTTATAACATTCATATGAGCTTCCAATGGACTATTTCAAACTGATAATATCACCAGTAGAACTTGGGTGAATGTAAAACACAGCTTGTATCATATGAAGAAATCGTAAACAGTTTCGTGGTGTTTACCCTATGTTTCAGGAGATTATCAGGAGTATTTCAAATGTAGAAATGTGTTGCTCATTACATAAAATGCTAAAATTGTAAATGTTTTCTTCAATTTATTTAATTAAAAAAATATTTCTACAGGTAAAACAGTAGGACAAGGGGGCACCCAGATTTGAACTAGGGATCTCTTGATCTGCAGTCAAATTCTCTACCACTGAGCGATACCCCCAGGTCTGAAATGTTCACCTTTATTAATTCAGTAATATGTACAAAGTGGAAGCAACATGCAATCACCATCAAAGCAATGCATTTTCAGCCAACAAACCCTCCTTATAAGTAAATGGGTGCGAAGGATGTCCTTCATCTGCCTTGGTAAAATACAGTGAGGTTTCCATTGCAAGAATTCATACATTTCGTATCACATGTAGATCTTGGAACATGGAAAAAAAACTTTTGTCAAATGCACAAATTCTGCAAAACGTAACTGCTTCTCTACTGCAGTTTGTTGATTTTGTGCTAAGAGCATAGTTAAACCCAAATGTTCATTGTTTTATATATGAAATTATGATATATCCTATTGATTCTTACAGTTTCTTACAGTGCATTGGGTTGAAAAACATTTTAACAGGATCTATTGAAGAGGGTATATGGTTATGAAACAGGGACTTCTTGAACTGCACTCCTACGCTCTACCACTGACATAAACCCTTGAATGCTGAAAACTGCCCTTTTTTAAAAAAGTGATAGAGTGGGTGACTGTATAGAACTTGTAGAACTAATGACATCAGTGCACTAATGGGCAGCTGTACAAATTAATACATTTCATTAAGGGCATATTATTGGTTTCCACCACAGTTTTATAACATTCATATGAGCTTCCAATGGACTATTTCAAACTGATAATGTCACAAGTAGAACTTGGGTGAAGGTAATACACAGCTTATATCATATGAAGAAATCCTAAACAGTTTCATGGTGTTTACCCTATGTTTCAGGAGATGATCAGGAGTAATTCAAATGTAGAAATGTGTTGCTCATTTCATAAAATGCTAAGATTGTAAATGTGTTCTTCAATTTATTTAATTAAAAAAATATTTCTACAGGTAAAACAGTTGGACAAGGGGGCACCCAGATTTGAACTAGGGACCTCTTGATTTGCAGTCAAATGCTCTACCACGGAGCTATACCCCCAATTTGGAGATGTTCACCTATATTAATTCAGTAATATGTACAAAGTGGAAGCAACATGCAATCACCATAAAGCAATGCATTTTCAGCCACCACACCCTCCTCATAACTATAAGGGGTACACAAGATGTCCTTTATCTGCCTTTGTAAAATACAGTGAGGTTTCCATTGCAAGAATTCATACATTTCGTATCACATGTAGATCTAGGAAAATGGAAAAAAAAACTTTTGTCAAATGCACACATTCTGCAAAACGTAACTGCTTCTCTACTGCAGTTTGTTGATTTTGTGCTAAGAGCATAGTTAAACCCAATTGTTCATTGTTTTTTTTTATATGAAATGATGATATATCCTATTGTTTCTTACAGTGCATTGGGTTGAAAAATGTTTTAACAGGATCTATTGAAGAGGGTATATGACTATGAAACAGGGACTTCTTGAACTGCCTTCCTACGCTCTACCACTGAGTTAAACCCTTGAATGCTCAAAACTGCCCTTTTTTAAAAAGGTGATAGAGTGGGTGACTATATGGAACTTGTAGAACTAATGACATCAGTGCACTTCTGGTCAGCTGGACAAATTAATACATTTCATTAAGGGCATATTATTGGTTTCCACCACAGTTTTATAACATTCATATGAGCTTCCAATGGACTATTTCAAACTGATAATATCACCAGTAGAACTTGGGTGAATGTAAAACACAGCTTGTATCATATGAAGAAATCCTAAACAGCTTAATGGTGTTTACCCTATGTTTCAGGAGATGATCAGGAGTATTTCAAATGTAGACATGTGTTGCTCATTACATAAAATGCTAAGATTGTAAATGTTTTCTTCAATTTATTTAATTAAAAAAATATTTCTACAGGTGAAAGAGTTGGATCAGGGGGCACCCAGATTTGAACTAGGGACCTCTTGATTTGCAGTCAAATGCTCTACCACGGAGCTATACCCCCAATTCGGAAATGTTCACCTATATTAATTCAGTAATATGTACAAAGTGGAAGCAACATGCAATCACCATCAAAGCAATGCATTTTCAGCCACCAAACCCTCCTTATAACTATAAGGGGTACACAAGATGTCCTTTATCTGTCTTGGTAAAATACAGTGAGGTTTCCATTGCAAGAATTCATACATTTCGTATCACATGTAGATGTAGGAACATGGAAAAAAAACTTTTGTCAAATGCACAAATTCTGCAAAACGTAACTGCTTCTCTACTGCAGTTTGTTGATTTTGTGCTAAGAGCATAGTTAAACCCAATTGTTCATTGTTTTTTATATGAAATGATGATATATCTTATTGTTTCTTACAGTGCATTGGGTTGAAAAACATTTTAACAGGATCTATTGAAGAGGGTATATGGTTATGAAACAGGGACTTCTTGATCTGCACTCCTACGCTCTACCACTGACATAAACCCTTAAATGCTGAAAACTGCCCTTTTTAAAAAAAAGTGATAGAGTGGGTGACTGTATGGAACTTGTAGAACTAATGACATCAGTGCACTTCTGGTCAGATGGACAAATTAATACATTTCATTAAGGGCATATTATTGGTTTCCACCACAGTTTTATAACATTCAAATGAGCTTCCAATGGACTATTTCAAACTGATAATATCACCAGTAGAACTTGGTTGAATGTAAAACACAGCTTGTATCATACGAAGAAATCCTAAACAGTTTCATGGTGTTTACCCTATGTTTCAGGAGATGACCAGGAGTATTTCAAATGTAGAAATGTGTTGCTCATTACATAAAATGCTAAGATTGTAAATGTTTTCTTCAATTTATTTAATTAAAAAAATATTTCTACAGGTAAAACAGTTGGAGAAGGGGGCACCTAGATTTGAACTAGGGACTTCTTGATCTGCAGTCAAATGCTCGACCACGGAGCTATACCCCCAATTCTGAAATGACCACCTATATTAATTCAGTAATATGTACAAAGTGGAAGCTACATGCAATCACCATCAAAGCAATGCATTTTCAGCCACCAAACCCTCCTTATGACTATAAGGGGTACACAAGATGTCCTTTATCTGTCTTGGTAAAATACAGTGAGGTTTCCATTGCAATAATTCATACATTTCGTATAACATGTAGATCTTGGAACATGGAAAAAAAACTTTTGTCAAATGCACACATTCTGCAAAACGTAACTGCTTCTCTACTGCAGTTTGTTGATTTTGTGCTAAGAGCATAGTTAAACCCAATTGTTCATTGTTTTTTTTACATGAAATGATGATATATCCTATTGTTTCTTATAGTGCATTGGGTTGAAAAACATTTTGACAGGATCTATTGAAGAGGGTTTATGGTTATGAAACAGGGACTTCTTGAACTGCACTCCTACGCTCTACCACTGACATAAACCCTTGAATGCTGAAAACTGCCCTTTTTTTAAAAAGTGATAGAGTGGGTGATTGTATGGAACTTGTAGAACTAATGACATCAGTGCACTTCTGGGCAGCTGAACAAATTAATACATTTCATAAAGGGCATATTATTGGTTTCCACCACAGTTTTATAACATTCATATGAGCTTCCAATGGACTATTTCAAACTGATAATATCACCAGTAGAACTTGGGTGAATGTAAAACACAGCTTGTATCATATGAAGAAATCCTAAACAGTTTTGTGGTGTTTACCCTATGTTTCAGGAGATTATCAGGAGTATTTCAAATGTAGAAATGTGTTGCTCATTACATAAAATGCTAAAATTGTAAATGTTTTCTTCAATTTATTTAATTAAAAAAATATTCCTACAGGTAAAACAGTAGGACAAGGGGGCACCCAGATTTGAACTAGGGACCTCTTGATCTGCAGTCAAATTCTCTACCACTGAGCGATACCCCCAGGTCTGAAATGTTCACCTTTATTAATTCAGTAATATGTACAAAGTGGAAGCAACATGCAATCACCATCAAAGCAATGCATTTTCAGCCAACAAACCCTCCTTATAAGTATATGGGGTACGAAGGATGTCCTTCATCTGCCTTGGTAAAATACAGTGAGGTTTCCATTGCAAGAATTCATACATTTCGTATCACATGTAGATCTTGGAACATGGAAAAAACTTTTGTCAAATGCACAAATTCTGCAAAACGTAACTGCTTCTCTACTGCAGTTTGTTGATTTTGTGCTAAGAGCATAGTTAAACCCAATTGTTCATTGTTTTATATATGAAATGATGATATATCCTATTGATTCTTACAGTTTCTTACAGTGCATTGGGTTGAAAAACATTTTAACAGGATCTATTGAAGAGGGTATATGGTTATGAAACAGGGACTTCTTGAACTGCACTCCTACGCTCTACCACTGACATAAACCCTTGAATGCTGAAAACTGCCCTTTTTTAAAAAAGTGATAGAGTGGGTGACTGTATAGAACTTGTAGAACTAATGACATCAGTGCACTTCTGGTCAGCTGTACAAATTAATACATTTCATTAAGGGCATATTATTGGTTTCCACCACAGTTTTATAACATTCATATGAGCTTCCAATGGACTATTTCAAACTGATAATGTCACGAGTAGAACTTGGGTGAAGGTAATACACAGCATGTATCATACGAAGAAATCCTAAACAGTTTCATGGTGTTTACCCTATGTTTCAGGAGATGATCAGGAGTATTTCAAATGTAGAAATGTGTTGCTCATTTCATAAAATGCTAAGATTGTAAATGTGTTCTTCAATTTATTTAATTAAAAAAATATTTCTACAGGTAAAACAGTTGGACAAGGGGGCACCCAGATTTGAACTAGGGACTTCTTGATTTGCAGTCAAATGCTCTACCACGGAGCTATACCCCCAATTTGGAGATGTTCACCTATATTAATTCAGTAATATGTACAAAGTGGAAGCAACATGCAATCACCATCAAAGCAATGCATTTTCAGCCACCACACCCTCCTCATAACTATAAGGGGTACACAAGATGTCCTTTATCTGCCTTTGTAAAATACAGTGAGGTTTCCATTGCAAGAATTTATACATTTCGTATCACATGTAGATCTAGGAAAATGGAAAAAAAACTTTTGTCAAATGCACGAATTCTTCAAAACGTAACTGCTTCTCTACTGCAGTGTGTTGATTTTGTGCTAAGAGCATAGTTAAACCCAATTGTTCATTGTTTTTTATATGAAATGATGATATATCCTATTGTTTCTTACAGTGCATTGGGTTGAAAAACATTTTAACAGGATCTATTGAAGAGGGTATATGGTTATGAAACAGGGACTTCTTGAACTGCACTCCTACGCTCTACCACTGACATAAACCCTTGAATGCTGAAAACTGCCCTTTTTAAAAAAAGTGATAGAGTGGGTGACTGTATGGAACTTGTAGAACTAATGACATCAGTGCACTTCTGGGCAGCTGTACAAATTAATGCATTTAATTAAGGGCATATTATTGGTTTCCACCACAGTTTTATAACATTCATATGAGCTTCCAATGGACTATTTCAAACTGATAATATCACCAGTAGAACTTGGGTGAATGTAAAACACAGCTTGTATCATACGAAGAAATCCTAAACAGTTTCATGGTGTTTACCCTATGTTTCAGGAGATGATCAGGAGTATATCAAATGTAGAAATGTGTTGCTCATTACATAAAATGCTAAGATTGTAAATGTTTTCTTCAATTTATTTAAAAAAATATTTCCTCAGGTACAACAGTTGGACCAGGGGGGCACCCAGATTTGAACTAGAGATCTCTTGATTTGCAGTTAAATGCTTTTCCACTGAGCTATACCCCCAGTTCTAAAATGTTCATCTTTATTAATTCGGTGATATGTACATAGGCAAGCAACATGCAATCGCCATCAAAGCAATGCATATTCAGCTACCAAACCCTCCTTATAAGTATATGGGGTGAGAAGGATGTCCTTTATCTGCCTTGGCAAAATACAGTGAGGTTTCCATTGCAAGAATTCATACATTTCGTATCACATGTAGATCTTAGAACATGGAAAAAAAACTTTTGTCAAATGCACACATTCTGCAAAACGTAACTGCTTCTCTACTGCAGTTTGTTGATTTTGTGCTAAGAGCATAGTTAAACCCAATTGTTCATTGTTTTGTATATGAAATGATGATATATCCTATTGTTTCTTACAGTGCATTGGGTTGAAAAACATTTTAACAGGATCTATTGAAGAGGGTATATGATTATGAAACAGGGACTTCTTGAACTGCATTCCTACGCTCTACCACTGAGTTAAACCCTTGAATGCTCAAAACTGCCCTTTTTTAAAAAGGTGATAGAGTGGGTGACTATATGGAACTTGTAGAGCTAATGACATCAGTGCACTTCTGGTCAGCTGGACAAATTAATACATTTCATTAAGGGCATATTATTGGTTTCCACCACAGTTTTATAACATTCATATGAGCTTCCAATGGACTATTTCAAACTGATAATATCACCAGTAGAACTTGGGTGAATGTAAAACACAGCTTGTATCATATGAAGAAATCCTAAACAGCTTAATGGTGTTTACCCTATGTTTCAGGAGATGATCAGGAGTATTTCAAATGTAGACATGTGTTGCTCATTACATAAAATGCTAAGATTGTAAATGTTTTCTTCAATTTATTTTATTAAAAAAATATTTCTACAGGTAAAAGAGTTGGACCAGGGGGCACCCAGATTTGAACTAGGGATCTCTTGATTTGCAGTCAAATGCTCTACCACGGAGCTATACCCCCAATTCGGAAATGTTTACCTATATTAATTCAGTAATATGTACAAAGTGGAAGCAACATGCAATCACCATCAAAGCAATGCATTTTCAGCCAACAAACCCTCCTTATAAGTATATGGGGTGCGAAGGATGTCCTTCATCTGCCTTGGTAAAATACAGTGAGGTTTCCATTGCAAGAATTCTTACATTTCGTATCACATGTAGATCTTGGAACATGGAAAAAAAACTTTTGTCAAATGCACAAATTCTGCAAAACGTAACTGCTTCTCTACTGCAGTTTGTTGATTTTGTGCTAAAAGCATAGTTAAACCCAATTGTTCATTGTTTTTTATATGAAATGATGATATATCCTATTGATTCTTACAGTTTCTTACAGTGCATTGGGTTGAAAAACATTTTAACAGGATCTATTGAAGAGGGTATATGGTTATGAAACAGGGACTTCTTGAACTGCACTCCTACGCTCTACCACTGACATAAACCCTTGAATGCTGAAAACTGCCCTTTTTTAAAAAAGTGATAGAGTGGGTGACTGTATAGAACTTGTAGAACTAATGACATCAGTGCACTAATGGGCAGCTGTACAAATTAATACATTTCATTAAGGGCATATTATTGGTTTCCACCACAGTTTTATAACATTCATATGAGCTTCCAATGGACTATTTCAAACTGATAATGTCACGAGTAGAACTTGGGTGAAGGTAATACACAGCATGTATCATACGAAGAAATCCGAAACAGCTTAATGGTGTTTACCCTATGTTTCAGGAGATGATCAGGAGTATTTCAAATGTAGAAATGTGTTGCTCATTTCATAAAATGCTAAGATTGTAAATGTGTTCTTCAATTTATTTAATTAAAAAAATATTTCTACAGGTAAAACAGTTGGACAAGGGGGCACCCAGATTTGAACTAGGGACCTCTTGATTTGGAGTCAAATGCTCTACCACGGAGCTATACCCCCATTTTGGAGATGTTCACCTATATTAATTCAGTAATATGTACAAAGTGGAAGCAACATGCAATCACCATCAAAGCAATGCATTTTCAGCCACCACACCCTCCTCATAACTATAAGGGGTACACAAGATGTCCTTTATCTGCCTTTGTAAAATACAGTGAGGTTTCCATTGCAAGAATTTATACATTTCGTATCACATGTAGATCTAGGAAAATGGAAAAAAAACTTTTGTCAAATGCACGAATTCTTCAAAACGTAACTGCTTCTCTACTGCAGTGTGTTGATTTTGTGCTAAGAGCATAGTTAAACCCAATTGTTCATTGTTTTTTATATGAAATGATGATATATCCTATTGTTTCTTAAAGTGCATTGGGTTGAAAAACATTTTAACAGGATCTATTGAAGAGGGTATATGGTTATGAAACAGGGACTTCTTGAACTGCACTCCTACGCTCTACCACTGACATAAACCCTTGAATGCTGAAAACTGCCCTTTTTAAAAAAAGTGATAGAGTGGGTGACTGTATGGAACTTGTAGAACTAATGACATCAGTGCACTTCTGGGCAGCTGTACAAATTAATGCATTTAATTAAGGGCATATTATTGGTTTCCACCACAGTTTTATAACATTCATATGAGCTTCCAATGGACTATTTCAAACTGATAATATCACCAGTAGAACTTGGGTGAATGTAAAACACAGCTTGTATCATACGAAGAAATCCTAAACAGTTTCATGGTGTTTACCCTATGTTTCAGGAGATGATCAGGAGTATATCAAATGTAGAAATGTGTTGCTCATTACATAAAATGCTAAGATTGTAAATGTTTTCTTCAATTTATTTAAAAAAATATTTCCTCAGGTACAACAGTTGGACCAGGGGGGCACCCAGATTTGAACTAGAGATCTCTTGATTTGCAGTTAAATGCTTTTCCACTGAGCTATACCCCCAGTTCTAAAATGTTCATCTTTATTAATTCGGTGATATGTACATAGGCAAGCAACATGCAATCGCCATCAAAGCAATGCATATTCAGCTACCAAACCCTCCTTATAAGTATATGGGGTGAGAAGGATGTCCTTTATCTGCCTTGGCAAAATACAGTGAGGTTTCCATTGCAAGAATTCATACATTTCGTATCACATGTAGATCTTAGAACATGGAAAAAAAACTTTTGTCAAATGCACACATTCTGCAAAACGTAACTGCTTCTCTACTGCAGTTTGTTGATTTTGTGCTAAGAGCATAGTTAAACCCAATTGTTCATTGTTTTGTATATGAAATGATGATATATCCTATTGTTTCTTACAGTGCATTGGGTTGAAAAACATTTTAACAGGATCTATTGAAGAGGGTATATGGTTATGAAACAGGGACTTCTTGAACTGCATTCCTACGCTCTACCACTGAGTTAAACCCTTGAATGCTCAAAACTGCCCTTTTTTAAAAAGGTGATAGAGTGGGTGACTGTATGGAACTTGTAGAACTAATGACATCAGTGCACTTCTGGTCAGCTGGACAAATTAATACATTTCATTAAGGGCATATTATTGGTTTCCACCACAGTTTTATAACATTCATATGAGCTTCCAATGGACTATTTCAAACTGATAATATCACCAGTAGAACTTGGGTGAATGTAAAACACAGCTTGTATCATATGAAGAAATCCTAAACAGCTTAATGGTGTTTACCCTATGTTTCAGGAGATGATCAGGAGTATTTCAAATGTAGACATGTGTTGCTCATTACATAAAATGCTAAGATTGTAAATGTTTTCTTCAATTTATTTAATTAAAAAAATATTTCTACAGGTAAAAGAGTTGGACCAGGGGGCACCCAGATTTGAACTAGGGATCTCTTGATTTGCAGTCAAATGCTCTACCACGGAGCTATACCCCCAATTCGGAAATGTTTACCTATATTAATTCAGTAATATGTACAAAGTGGAAGCAACATGCAATCACCATCAAAGCAATGCATTTTCAGCCAACAAACCCTCCTTATAAGTATATGGGGTGCGAAGGATGTCCTTCATCTGCCTTGGTAAAATACAGTGAGGTTTCCATTGCAAGAATTCTTACATTTCGTATCACATGTAGATCTTGGAACATGGAAAAAAAACTTTTGTCAAATGCACAAATTCTGCAAAACGTAACTGCTTCTCTACTGCAGTTTGTTGATTTTGTGCTAAGAGCATAGTTAAACCCAATTGTTCATTGTTTTTTATATGAAATGATGATATATCCTATTGATTCTTACAGTTTCTTACAGTGCATTGGGTTGAAAAACATTTTAACAGGATCTATTGAAGAGGGTATATGGTTATGAAACAGGGACTTCTTGAACTGCACTCCTACGCTCTAGCACTGACATAAACCCTTGAATGCTGAAAACTGCCCTTTTTTAAAAAAGTGATAGAGTGGGTGACTGTATAGAACTTGTAGAACTAATGACATCAGTGCACTTCAGGGCAGCTGTACAAATTAATACATTTCATTAAGGGCATATTATTGGTTTCCACCACAGTTTTATAACATTCATATGAGCTTCCAATGGACTATTTCAAACTGATAATGTCACGAGTAGAACTTGGGTGAAGGTAATACACAGCATGTATCATACGAAGAAATCCGAAACAGCTTAATGGTGTTTACCCTATGTTTCAGGAGATGATCAGGAGTATTTCAAATGTAGAAATGTGTTGCTCATTTCATAAAATGCTAAGATTGTAAATGTGTTCTTCAATTTATTTAATTAAAAAAATATTTCTACAGGTAAAACAGTTGGACAAGAGGGCACCCAGATTTGAACTAGGGACCTCTTGATTTGGAGTCAAATGCTCTACCACGGAGCTATACCCCCATTTTGGAGATGTTCACCTATATTAATTCAGTAATATGTACAAAGTGGAAGCAACATGCAATCACCATCAAAGCAATGCATTTTCAGCCACCACACCCTCCTCATAACTATAAGGGGTACACAAGATGTCCTTTATCTGCCTTTGTAAAATACAGTGAGGTTTCCATTGCAAGAATTTATACATTTCGTATCACATGTAGATCTAGGAAAATGGAAAAAAATCTTTTGTCAAATGCACGAATTCTTCAAAACGTAACTGCTTCTCTACTGCAGTGTGTTGATTTTGTGCTAAGAGCATAGTTAAACCCAATTGTTCATTGTTTTTTATATGAAATGATGATATATCCTATTGTTTCTTACAGTGCATTGGGTTGAAAAACATTTTAACAGGATCTATTGAAGAGGGTATATGGTTATGAAACAGGGACTTCTTGAACTGCACTCCTACGCTCTACCACTGACATAAACCCTTGAATGCTGAAAACTGCCCTTTTTAAAAAAAGTGATAGAGTGGGTGACTGTATGGAACTTGTAGAACTAATGACATCAGTGCACTTCTGGGCAGCTGTACAAATTAATGCATTTAATTAAGGGCATATTATTGGTTTCCACCACAGTTTTATAACATTCATATGAGCTTCCAATGGACTATTTCAAACTGATAATATCACCAGTAGAACTTGGGTGAATGTAAAACACAGCTTGTATCATACGAAGAAATCCTAAACAGTTTCATGGTGTTTACCCTATGTTTCAGGAGATGATCAGGAGTATATCAAATGTAGAAATGTGTTGCTCATTACATAAAATGCTAAGATTGTAAATGTTTTCTTCAATTTATTTAAAAAAATATTTCCTCAGGTACAACAGTTGGACCAGGGGGGCACCCAGATTTGAACTAGAGATCTCTTGATTTGCAGTTAAATGCTTTTCCACTGAGCTATACCCCAGTTCTAAAATGTTCATCTTTATTAATTCGGTGATATGTACATAGGCAAGCAACATGCAATCGCCATCAAAGCAATGCATATTCAGCTACCAAACCCTCCTTATAAGTATATGGGGTGAGAAGGATGTCCTTTATCTGCCTTGGCAAAATACAGTGAGGTTTCCATTGCAAGAATTCATACATTTCGTATCACATGTAGATCTTAGAACATGGAAAAAAAACTTTTGTCAAATGCACACATTCTGCAAAACGTAACTGCTTCTCTACTGCAGTTTGTTGATTTTGTGCTAAGAGCATAGTTAAACCCAATTGTTCATTGTTTTGTATATGAAATGATGATATATCCTATTGTTTCTTACAGTGCATTGGGTTGAAAAACATTTTAACAGGATCTATTGAAGAGGGTATATGATTATGAAACAGGGACTTCTTGAACTGCATTCCTACGCTCTACCACTGAGTTAAACCCTTGAATGCTCAAAACTGCCCTTTTTTAAAAAGGTGATAGAGTGGGTGACTATATGGAACTTGTAGAGCTAATGACATCAGTGCACTTCTGGTCAGCTGGACAAATTAATACATTTCATTAAGGGCATATTATTGGTTTCCACCACAGTTTTATAACATTCATATGAGCTTCCAATGGACTATTTCAAACTGATAATATCACCAGTAGAACTTGGGTGAATGTAAAACACAGCTTGTATCATATGAAGAAATCCTAAACAGCTTAATGGTGTTTACCCTATGTTTCAGGAGATGATCAGGAGTATTTCAAATGTAGACATGTGTTGCTCATTACATAAAATGCTAAGATTGTAAATGTTTTCTTCAATTTATTTAATTAAAAAAATATTTCTACAGGTAAAAGAGTTGGACCAGGGGGCACCCAGATTTGAACTAAGGATCTCTTGATTTGCAGTCAAATGCTCTACCACGGAGCTATACCCCCAATTCGGAAATGTTTACCTATATTAATTCAGTAATATGTACAAAGTGGAAGCAACATGCAATCACCATCAAAGCAATGCATTTTCAGCCAACAAACCCTCCTTATAAGTATATGGGGTGCGAAGGATGTCCTTCATCTGCCTTGGTAAAATACAGTGAGGTTTCCATTGCAAGAATTCTTACATTTCGTATCACATGTAGATCTTGGAACATGGAAAAAAAACTTTTGTCAAATGCACAAATTCTGCAAAACGTAACTGCTTCTCTACTGCAGTTTGTTGATTTTGTGCTAAAAGCATAGTTAAACCCAATTGTTCATTGTTTTTTATATGAAATGATGATATATCCTATTGATTCTTACAGTTTCTTACAGTGCATTGGGTTGAAAAACATTTTAACAGGATCTATTGAAGAGGGTATATGGTTATGAAACAGGGACTTCTTGAACTGCACTCCTACGCTCTACCACTGACATAAACCCTTGAATGCTGAAAACTGCCCTTTTTTAAAAAAGTGATAGAGTGGGTGACTGTATAGAACTTGTAGAACTAATGACATCAGTGCACTAATGGGCAGCTGTACAAATTAATACATTTCATTAAGGGCATATTATTGGTTTCCACCACAGTTTTATAACATTCATATGAGCTTCCAATGGACTATTTCAAACTGATAATGTCACGAGTAGAACTTGGGTGAAGGTAATACACAGCATGTATCATACGAAGAAATCCGAAACAGCTTAATGGTGTTTACCCTATGTTTCAGGAGATGATCAGGAGTATTTCAAATGTAGAAATGTGTTGCTCATTTCATAAAATGCTAAGATTGTAAATGTGTTCTTCAATTTATTTAATTAAAAAAATATTTCTACAGGTAAAACAGTTGGACAAGGGGGCACCCAGATTTGAACTAGGGACCTCTTGATTTGGAGTCAAATGCTCTACCACGGAGCTATACCCCCATTTTGGAGATGTTCACCTATATTAATTCAGTAATATGTACAAAGTGGAAGCAACATGCAATCACCATCAAAGCAATGCATTTTCAGCCACCACACCCTCCTCATAACTATAAGGGGTACACAAGATGTCCTTTATCTGCCTTTGTAAAATACAGTGAGGTTTCCATTGCAAGAATTTATACATTTCGTATCACATGTAGATCTAGGAAAATGGAAAAAAATCTTTTGTCAAATGCACGAATTCTTCAAAACGTAACTGCTTCTCTACTGCAGTGTGTTGATTTTGTGCTAAGAGCATAGTTAAACCCAATTGTTCATTGTTTTTTATATGAAATGATGATATATCCTATTGTTTCTTACAGTGCATTGGGTTGAAAAACATTTTAACAGGATCTATTGAAGAGGGTATATGGTTATGAAACAGGGACTTCTTGAACTGCACTCCTACGCTCTACCACTGACATAAACCCTTGAATGCTGAAAACTGCCCTTTTTAAAAAAAGTGATAGAGTGGGTGACTGTATGGAACTTGTAGAACTAATGACATCAGTGCACTTCTGGGCAGCTGTACAAATTAATGCATTTAATTAAGGGCATATTATTGGTTTCCACCACAGTTTTATAACATTCATATGAGCTTCCAATGGACTATTTCAAACTGATAATATCACCAGTAGAACTTGGGTGAATGTAAAACACAGCTTGTATCATACGAAGAAATCCTAAACAGTTTCATGGTGTTTACCCTATGTTTCAGGAGATGATCAGGAGTATATCAAATGTAGAAATGTGTTGCTCATTACATAAAATGCTAAGATTGTAAATGTTTTCTTCAATTTATTTAAAAAAATATTTCCTCAGGTACAACAGTTGGACCAGGGGGGCACCCAGATTTGAACTAGAGATCTCTTGATTTGCAGTTAAATGCTTTTCCACTGAGCTATACCCCAGTTCTAAAATGTTCATCTTTATTAATTCGGTGATATGTACATAGGCAAGCAACATGCAATCGCCATCAAAGCAATGCATATTCAGCTACCAAACCCTCCTTATAAGTATATGGGGTGAGAAGGATGTCCTTTATCTGCCTTGGCAAAATACAGTGAGGTTTCCATTGCAAGAATTCATACATTTCGTATCACATGTAGATCTTAGAACATGGAAAAAAAACTTTTGTCAAATGCACACATTCTGCAAAACGTAACTGCTTCTCTACTGCAGTTTGTTGATTTTGTGCTAAGAGCATAGTTAAACCCAATTGTTCATTGTTTTGTATATGAAATGATGATATATCCTATTGTTTCTTACAGTGCATTGGGTTGAAAAACATTTTAACAGGATCTATTGAAGAGGGTATATGATTATGAAACAGGGACTTCTTGAACTGCATTCCTACGCTCTACCACTGAGTTAAACCCTTGAATGATCAAAACTGCCCTTTTTTAAAAAGGTGATAGAGTGGGTGACTATATGGAACTTGTAGAGCTAATGACATCAGTGCACTTCTGGTCAGCTGGACAAATTAATACATTTCATTAAGGGCATATTATTGGTTTCCACCACAGTTTTATAACATTCATATGAGCTTCCAATGGACTATTTCAAACTGATAATATCACCAGTAGAACTTGGGTGAATGTAAAACACAGCTTGTATCATATGAAGAAATCCTAAGCAGCTTAATGGTGTTTACCCTATGTTTCAGGAGATGATCAGGAGTATTTCAAATGTAGACATGTGTTGCTCATTACATAAAATGCTAAGATTGTAAATGTTTTCTTCAATTTATTTAATTAAAAAAATATTTCTACAGGTAAAAGAGTTGGATCAGGGGGCACCCAGATTTGAACTAGGGACCTCTTGATTTGCAGTCAAATGCTCTACCACGGAGCTATACCCCCAATTCGGAAATGTTCACCTATATTAATTCAGTAATATGTACAAAGTGGAAGCAACATGCAATCACCATCAAAGCAATGCATTTTCAGCCACCAAACCCTCCTTATAACTATAAGGGGTACACAAGATGTCCTTTATCTGTCTTGGTAAAATACAGTGAGGTTTCCATTGCAAGAATTCATACATTTCGTATCACATGTAGATGTAGGAACATGGAAAAAAAACTTGTGTCAAATGCACAAATTCTGCAAAACCTAACTGCTTCTCTACTGCAGTTTGTTGATTTTGTGCTAAGAGCATAGTTAAACCCAATTGTTCATTGTTTTTTATATGAAATGATGATATATCTTATTGTTTCTTACAGTGCATTGGGTTGAAAAACATTTTAACAGGATCTATTGAAGAGGGTATATGGTTATGAAACAGGGACTTCTTGAACTGCACTCCTACGCTCTACCACTGACATAAACCCTTGAATGCTGAAAACTGCCCTTTTTAAAAAAAGTGATAGAGTGGGTGACTGTATGGAACTTGTAGAACTAATAACATCAGTGCACTTCTGGGCAGCTGTACAAATTAATACATTTCATTAAGGGCATATTATTGGTTTCCACCACAGTTTTATAACATTCATATGAGCTTCCAATGGACTATTTCAAACTGATAATATCACTAGTAGAACTTGGGTGAATGTAAAACACAGCTTGTATCATACGAAGAAATCCTATACAGTTTCATGGTGTTTACCCTATGTTTCAGGAGATGATCAGGAGTATTTCAAATGCAGAAATGTGTTGCTCATTACATAAAATGCTAAGATTTTAAATGTTTTCTTCAATTTATTTAAAAAAATGTTTCTACAGGTACAACAGTTGGACCAGGGGGCACCCAGATTTGAACTAGGGACCTCTTGATCTGCAGTTAAATGCTCTACCACTGAGCGATACCCGCAGTTCTGAAATGTTTACCTTTATTTATTCAGTAATATGTACAAAGTGGAAGCAACATGCAATCACCATCAAAGCAATGCATTTTCAGCCACCAAACCCTCCTTATAAGTATATGGGGTGCGAAGGATGTCCTTTATCTGCCTTGGGAAAATACAGTGAGGTTTCCATTGCAAGAATTCATACATTTCGTCTCACATGTAGATCTTGGAACATGGAAAAAAAACTTTTGTCAAATGCACAAATTCTGCAAAACGTAAATGCTTCTCTACAGCAGTTTGTTGATTTCTTGCTAAGAGCATAGTTAAACCCAATTGTTCATTGTTTTTTATACTAAATGATGATATATCCTATTGTTTCTTACAGTGCATTGGGTTGAAAAACATTGTAACTGGATCTATTGAAGAGGGCATATGGTTATGAAACAGGGACTTCTTGAACTGCACTCCTACGCTCTACCACTGACATAACCCCTTGAATGCTGAAAACTGCCCTTTTTTAAAAAAGTGATAGAGTGGGTGACTGTATGGAACTTGAGAACTAATGACATCAGTGCACTTCTGGGCAGCTGTACACATTAATAAATATCATTAGGGCATATTATTGGTTTCCACCACAGTTTTATAACATTCATATGAGCTTCCAATGGACTATTTCAAACTGATAATATCACCAGTAGAACTTGGGTGAAGGTAATACACAGCATGTATCATAAGAAGAAATCCTAAACAGTTTCATGGTGTTTACCCTATGTTTCAGGAGATGATCAGGAGTATTTCAAATGTAGAAATGTGTTGCTCATTACATAAAATGCTAAGATTGTAAATGTTTTTTCTTTAATTTATTTAAAAATAAAATTCTACAGGTACAACAGTTGGACCAGGGGGCACCCAGATTTGAACTAGGGACCTCTTGATCTGCAGTCAAATGCTCTACCACGGAGCTATACCCCCAGTTCTAAAATGTTCACTTTTATTAATTCAGTAATATGTACAAAGTGAAGAAACATGCAATCACCATCAAAGCAATGCATTTTCAGCCACCAAACCCTCCTTATAAGTATATGGGGTGCGAAGGATGTCCTTTATCTGCCTTGGTAAAATACAGTGAGGTTTCCATTGCAAGAATTCATACATTTCGTATCACATGTAGATCTGGAACATGGAAAAAAAACTTTTGTCAAATGCACACATTCTGCAAAACGTAACTGCTTCTCTACTGCAGTTTGTTGATTTTGTGCTAAGAGCATAGTTAACCCCAATTGTTCATTGCTTTTTTATATGAAATGATGATATATCCTATTGTTTCTTACAGTGCATTGGGTTGAAAAACATTTTAACAGGATCTATTGAAGAAGGTATATGGTTATGAAACAGGGACTCCTTGAACTGCTCTCCTACCCTCTACCACTGACATAAACCCTTGAATGCTGAAAACTGCTCTTTTTAAAAAGGTGATAGAGTGGGTGACTGTATGGAACTTGTAGAACTAATGACATCAGTGCACTTTTGGTCAGCTGTACAAATTAATACATTTCATTAAGGGCATATTATTGGTTTCCACCACAGTTTTATAACATTCATATGCGCTTCCAATGGACTATTTCAAACTGATAATATCACCAGTAGAACTTGGGTGAATGTGATACACAGCTTGTATCATATGAAGAAATCCGAAACAGCTTAATGGTGTTTACCCTATGTTTCCGGAGATGATCAGGAGTATTTCAAATGTAGAAATGTGTTGCTCATTACATAAAATGCTAAGATTGTAAATGTTTTCTTCAATTTATTTAATTAAAAAAATATTTCTACAGGTAAAACAGTTGGACAAGGGGGCACCCAGATTTGAACTAGGGACCTCTTAATCTGCAGTCAAATGCTCTACCACTGAGCTATATCCCCATTTCCAAAATGTTCACCTTTATTTACTCAGTAATATGTGCAAAGTGGAAGCAACGTGCAATCACCATCAAAGCAATGCATTTTCAGCCACCAAACCCTCCTTATAAGTACAAGGGGTACAAAAGATGTCCTTTATCTGCCTTCGTAAAATACAGTGAGGTTTCCAGTGCAAGAATTCATACATTTCGTATCACATGTGGATCTTGGAACATGGAAAAAAAAACTTTTGTCAAATGCACAAATTCTGCAAAACGTAACTGCTTCTCTACTGCAGTTTGTTGATTTTTTGCTAAGAGCATAGTTAAACCCAATTGTTCATTGTTTTGTATATGAAATGATGATATATCTTATTGTTTCTTAAAGTGCATTCGGTTGAAAAACATTTTAACTGGATCTATTGAAGAGGGTATATGGTTATGAAACAGGGACTTCTTGAACTGCACTCCTACCCTCTACCACTCACATAAACCCTTGAATGCTGAAAACTGCCCTTTTTTAAAAAAGTGATAGAGTGGGTGACTGTATGGAACTTGTAGAACTAATGACATCAGTGCACTTCTGGTCAGCTGTACAAATTAATACATTTCATTAAGGGCATATTATTGGTTTCCACCACAGTTTTATAACATTCATATGAGCTTCCAATGGACTATTTCAAACTGATAATATCACCAGTAGAACTTGGGTGAATGTAATACACAGCTTGTATCATACGAAGAAATCCGAAACAGCTTAATGGTGTTTACCCTATGTTTCAGGAGATGATCAGGAGTATTTCAAATGTAGAAATGTGTTGCTCATTACATAAAATGCTAAGCTTGCGTGTTTTCTTCAATTAAAAAAATATTTCTACAGGTACAACAGTTGGATCAGGGGGCACCCAGATTTGACCTAGGAAACTCTTGATCTGCCGTCAAATGCTCTAGCACTGAGCTATACCCGCAGTTCTAAAATGTTCACCTTTATTAATTCAGTAATATGTACAAAGTGCAAGCAACATGCAATCACCATCAAAGCAATGCATTTTCAGTCACCAAACCCTCCTTATAAGTATATGGGGTGCGAAGGATGTCCTTTATCTGCCTTGGTAAAATACAGTGAGGTTTCCATTGCAAGAATTCATACATTTCGTATCACATGTAGATCTTGGAACATGGAAAAAAAACTTTTGTCAAATGCACAAATTCTGCAAAACGTAAATGCTTCTCTACTGCAGTTTGTTGATTTCGTGCTAAGAGCATAGTTAAACCCAATTGTTCATTGTTTTTTATACTAAATGATGATATATCCTATTGTTTCTTACAGTGCATCTGGTTGAAAAACATTGTAACTGGATCTATTGAAGAGGGTATATGGTTATGAAACAGGGACTTCTTGAACTGCACTCCTAGGCTCTACCACTGACATAAACCCTTGAATGCTGAAAACTGCCCTTTTTTAAAAAAAGTGATAGAGTGGGTGACTGTATGGAACTTGTAGAACTAATGACATCAGTGCACTTCTGGGCAGCTGTACAATTTAATACATTTCATTAAGGGCATATTATTGATTTCCGCCACAGTTTTATAACATTCATATGAGCTTCCAATGGACTATTTCAAACTGATGATATCACCAGTAGAACTTGGGTGAAGGTAATACACATCATGTATCATACGAAGAAATCCTAAACAGTTTCATGGTGTTTACCCTATGTTTCAGGAGATGATCAGGAGTATTTCAAATGTAGAAATGTGTTGCTCATTTCATAAAATGCTAAAATTGTAAATGTGTTCTTCAATTTATTGAATTAAAAAAATATTTCTACAGGTAAAACTGTTGGACAAGGGGGCACCCAGATTTGAACTAGGGACTTCTTGATCTATAGTCAAATGCTCTACCACTGAGCTATACACCCAGGTCTGAAATGTTCACCTTTATTTATTCAGTAATATGTACAAAGTGCAAGCAACATGCAATCACCATCAAAGCAATGCATTTTCAGCCACCAAACCCTCCTTATAAGTATAAGGGGTACAAAAGATGTCCTTTATCTGCCTTCGTAAAATACAGTGAGGTTTCCAGTGCAAGAATTCATACATTTTGTATCACATGTAGATCTTGCAACATGGAAAAAAAACTTTTGTCAAATGCACAAATTCTGCAAAACGTAACTGCTTCTCTACTGCAGTTTGTTGATTTTGTGCTAAGAGCATAGTTAAACCCAATTGTTCATTGTTTTGTATATGAAATGATGATATATCTTATTGTTTCATACGGTGCATTGGGTTGAAAAACCTTTTAACAAGATCTATTGAAGAGGGCATATGGTTATGAAACAGGGACTTCTTGAACTGCACTCCTACCCTCTACCTCTGACATAAAGCCATGAATGCTGAAAACTGCCCTTTTTTTAAAAAAGTGATAGAGTGGGTGACTGTATGGAACTTGTAGAACTAATGACATCAGTGCACTTCTGGTCAGCTGTACAAATTAATACATTTCATTAAGGGCATATTATTGGTTTCCACCACAGTTTTATAACATTCATATGAGCTTCCAATGGACTATTTCAAACTGATAATATCACTAGTAGAACTTGGGTGAATGTGATACACAGCTTGTATCATACGAAGAAATCCGAAACAGCTTAATGGTGTTTACCCTATGTTTCAGGAGATGATCAGGAGTATTTCAAATGTAGAAATGTGTTGCTCATTACATAAAATGCTAAGATTGTAAATGTTTTCTTTAATTAAAAATAAAATTCTACAGGTACTACAGTTGGACCAGGGGGCACCCAGATTTGAATTAGGGACCTCTTGATCTGCAGTCAAATGCTCTACCACTGAGCTATACCCGCAGTTTTAAAATGTTCACCTTTATTAATTCAGTTGTCGGGGGGAAATTCTGACGGGGTCGGCCGGGCCGTCCGCAGACCTCCAGGCAGGGAGGCCCCAACTCCTCCCGTGTATCCCAGTTGAGACAGAGCGCGAGACACACACAAGGAGCAAGGTGACTCTGCTGTTTATTAGACAAAAACGTCAGGGATGAGTCGAGGAACGTACGCGTCCGTCCTGACACACACACAATCGTGGGGCTCGCAGGCCCTTTTTAATGCATTATGACGCGCTATCCGCGTCACTTCAGAAAGTTAGCAAAAAACCTATCGCCACTCTTAATTGGTTGCTCGAGTGGTAGGGTTAGTATAGCGCACATATAGAGGACAATGTTACTGGACAAAGGGTAGTCAGGTGATATATCTGGGTTGTCCCTACAATTAGATACATGAAAATTGTTACATGAAGACTCCTGAGGATTGGTTAATGTTACTGACGTCTGAGATAAGAGCCCCATGTTCTGATTGGTGCACCCGTGAGCTTCCCAGCCTGGGACCACCGTTGTTCCCAGCTCTCGGTGTACCTGCGATTGCAACAATGTTTCAATATGGGTACGTGCAGACAATGTGAGGACTTATTCATAGTTGGAAGGCTGACCGCTCCCACTGTCGCAGATGTCCATTGAGCCTTTCAAGTGTATCTGCCTGTGTCTCGTAGCGAGGGATCCAGACGCCTTTTCTCTCCTGGGTTTGGCATCTCGTCAGGTTCGGCTTGGTCACGTGGGGAGGGACCGTGTTCGAGGCAGAATTCTGCACAATTAATATTGCTTTTCCACTGTGTGTCTGGTTTAATTTGCAGGTGTGACCTTAACGTTGGTGCGCGGAGTGCGAGGCTGCAACATCGTGCCTTTGATGCTTTGTTCTTGGAATGTGGGTTTGCAACATCGCGACCTTGGCTGGTTGTTTCACCGGGCCCATTCTGCAGGATCAGCAACCAGACTCTTGCTTTGTTAACGTCCACGGGAGCTCTTGTTTGAGGCCTACTTGGGCCTGGTGCATAAGTGGTCCGGTTGGTGCATGGGAGCTTTAAGTTATAGTAGCATACAGTTCCATGACCAGTATCGTGTCTTCATTATAGTTCTTATGGTGGTAACTGGTTTCAAGAGAAGCGTGAGCAAGCTTTGTAGATGAGTTCATGACGCGTCTTGCGTTTCTGCATTCTGAAAGCCTATGTAAAAATAATAAAGATGCACGTCCGTGAATATGCCTGTCGCCTACGTCATAGCAATGAGCATATTCTTCGTGAAGATCGGTGTGGGAATGTCCAATGTGTATATTTGTACAGATGTGCTTCCCGTTGTCTAGGTCGTCATGGCATCTCTAACGACGTGTAGATTTTAGTCTAGTTGGTCCGTGCCGCAGGTGTCGGCATGGCCAGTGCGGACTGTTGGGCAGGCAGATGGACACATCCGTATGTTCCTATACCAGGGTATTTGGTCATCTGGTAAATGGACAAACTCTTCTCGTGGCGGGTGTCTGGGTCGTGACCCTCTAGGCCAAGCGCGAGAGGCGAAGGACGGGAGCCTGGTCTTCCATTCTCCCACTTCAGTCCCCCCTCTGGTCGACTTGTCGACCACAAACATATCCTTCTCGTTATCTCCTCTTACTCGCCATATCTTAGTTATTCCTCCTAGATGTCCATAATGGTTCACATGATCTTCAAATGACCAATACATATATTCACAGGTTCCTCCAGGTGTACAGTATACCCATTTCCCTATGTAACTCCTGGGGTTTCTCAGGTTCTCGACCTTCACTGATGGTGGGTCTAGATGGTTGGTGATTATTTGGGTGCGCAGCTTCTCCCTCTCCTGTATTATCACACCTGTATGTTGGCCGTCATCTGCTGGCATCAGGGGGTGCATTCGCACCATTTCGAGCAACTCGTCAGTGGTGCGTGCCTTCCGGGCTTTCCAAAATCTAATTATGATCAGCGTAGCTCCAGCCAAAATAGTACAACCCACTATTATTTTCAGTCCATCTGACAGCCAGGATGGCATCCATGACCATAATATTGAGAACCAGCTCTTATCCTTGTTTACACCGTTACTTTCATCCATCATTTTGGAGTGCATCTGGGCCAATTGTGAAACTGCTTCAGTCAGTGTACCATTATCAGCATCGTTGGCAGGTATGAACGTGCAGCATGATTGTCCTATCTTTGCACAAACTCCTCCTTCCATTGCTGTGAGAAGGTCCAATACATATCTGTTCTGGAGTGCTACCATTCTTATAGCTCGCAGCTCCTCTTTTATTGCGTTAAACCCATTTACTGTAGAATTGATGGTCATCATTAGTTCCCATCTAGTTATTTGGAGCCATTTCGCGTTTGCGTAAGCCTGCAGTCCCGGGTGTATTATTGAAGAGAAGAACATTGCTGCTCTGCTGAATAGTCTGTGTTCTGGCGGTATGGAGGTTAGTTCCGTTTCCGACCTTCCCCACAGGTAATTTCCCGTCAATGGCTCTCCTTGTCTTTTCCTTCTATTTAGAACAGTATCATTGTTGTTGGTCCTGTTCCCTTGCTCCTCCTTAAGTGGTGCAGATCTCTTTTTTCTCTTGTCCCCTTCATCCATTTTGGGAAAGTTCGCCACGTTAACATGCTTCTTAGGTACCACTAGTGATGGTACATTGACGTGCACCATTGTGCACACACCATTCCACAGGGGGGGCAGTGTATGGTATGCCTTTTCTCCACAGGCCCAATAATGGTCCATTATTACTGCTGTTCCTGCCCCCCCTCAGGTAACTCCGTCACACTTGCACAATTGGTGTTATATCCTACATCCACCTCTCCTTTATGCTGGTAGCATACCTTGGGCGCAGTCAACGGTAGTATTGTTATTGGGTCTTCATCTGTTTCTACCCACGTGAGCATTGGTACATACTTGATCCACGTCGTCCAACATCGGTGATTGTGGGCCTCGATAGTTGAGATAGTTTCTTTTGTTACCATGTTACTGCCAATCACTCCTATCTCCCAGCTGTTGTCCAGATACACCTTTCCTGTTATCGTCACCAGCGGCCTCTCCCAACATCCTTGTTTACCCGGAACTTCGGTGGCGTACCAATCACATGGTAGATACTGCAGTGTTTCTTTCTTTGTTTCTCCTTTTGCAGGGCCACTTGTTATGTATCTGAATGCTTCTGCATGTAAACTGGTCTTGTGGTAACTCAAATAGGTCTTGAGGAAGTTGTTTTCATATGGATATGAGTCTCGTGTTTTCCATGTCATGTGCACTACCGTCCCTTGAAATCTTCCTTTCGTTTGGAACAGTGCCAAGTATATTATGCATTGTGCTATCTTTTCATCAATTTCTGTGGCAACAAATGTTCGTGAAGCACTCATGGCGTATGGTATTAATGAGCAAACGTAGCAGCTGTCCTCAGTTGTCTGTTTACCAATGCGGGTCATGTGTTGGTACCATATGTTGTTTGTGACGTGTGCTGAATCTTGTATCAAATTATCAATACCTTTATTGTCTGAGTATGTGCTGCGTTTAACTCTATTTTGCTTGGGTGCAAAGTTACTACTATCACCTGACGTAACACCTGTTGCAGCAGGGGACGGGGGTATGTTAGGTTTAGGTGCAGCAATAAAATTAATAGCATAGCTGTACTACCTTACAGAAGCAGCCAAGAACCCGGTGATCATCAAAATCCCTATTACCTTTATTACATATGCTAGTCTCACCGGCATTTTGCTCTTACCTTTCTGCAGTCCTGGCAGCGTATTCTTGCAACGTTAAAGTTGCCCGCCTGAAAATTCTCAAAAATGCTGGTTACTAAATGTTAGTGGTTTGTTTCCTTTAAGCTCTCCCTATCAAATAGTCATTCAGTGCCCAAGCGAAGAGCTGCTCCCATGCTACTCTAAGTGATCTGTCTCTTAGGATCGGCAAGTATGGGCGGAGGTGGGGCATGGAATATTCTATGGCCAAGAGGAATGCTGTGTAGTAGACACTCACCCTTCTCCTTTTTAGGTACGTTGGCCTTTTTATTTCGTATACAAATTGGTGTGACAATTCTTCTGGGTAGTTATCATCTGGGAGTACCATCTGCACCTGGGCAGTGAACTTATTAGTAAGCTATTTTCTTAACAGTACAATACGCAGTTCCTGTATGTGCGAGAGAAAAAGAGGACATTCACGTGTTTACAGGTGTATTTGTGAGGCAATGTCTTTCAGGTCGGTTATAACTGAACTTGGGGGTCAATGGGCGGGGGTTTGGGCTCAGGTGGCGGAAGTATTTTTACTCCTTGAGCGTGTGACCATGGGGTGGGCAATATGGGTATCACTCCTTTCTTCGTCAGTTATTGTCTCCGGGGAAGTTGGGTAGTGACACGGTAAGGGAACAATTGGGTCGTTGTCTGTGGTAGAACTTCCTTCCTCTGTAGGGGATGTTGTTGCTGCTCTTCCACTGGACCTGTCGTTGGCGCTGGGGCGGGTCTGCAGTTTGTAGATCTTTACATCATGTAGGTGGTTCCAGGCACGCTTGTCTTTTAGTTTTACTGCTCTTGTTGATACGTCCTCTACCAGATGGGGGCCAGTAAACCTCTTATCGTTCCACTTCCTATTAAAATTGCGAAGTAGCACGTGGTCACCTTTGGCAAGTTTGCCCAAGTTCTCCTTTTCTAATTCGGTACTGGCGCCTTCTTCTTGATTGCTGGTGGACCCGCCCCGTGTGCGCTCGAGCTGTTGAGACACAAACACAACACTAGTAATCAAAGAAGACACATATTGATACATTTCATCACCTAACACACTTGCTGAACTTTCGTGGTCAGTGAATGCCCTTGACGTTGGCGTTAGGGGAAGGCGCATTTGACGTCCAGTAACCACCTCGTGCGGGGTGAGGTGGTGGTCGGACCCTGGCCTATTCCTTAATTCGAATAGGGCTAATGGAAGGCAATACAACCAGCTTTTCTTTGTTGTTTGTTGTATTTTTGCAATTGCCTCCTTCAGTAGGCCATTCAGGCGTTCACATACACCATTAGCCTGTGGGTGGTATGCACATGCAAATTTATGTTTTATGTTCAGCAAGGATGTAATATGTTGGAACATTTCGTTTGCGAAATGTGGGCCGTTGTCTGACCTTAACACCTCGCACACTCCCCACCTGGGGAAGACCTCCCTTACTAGGAATTTGGCTGCTCTAAATGCATCTGGGTGTGAACAGGGCCCTGCTTCAATCCATCTAGAGAATGGGCATACTACTACAATCATATACCTATTACCTTGACATATGTTGATCATATCAACATAGTCAATGTGAAGGTGCCGAAAAGGTCCCTCTGGCCGGGGTATGGTACCTCTTATCACCTTTAGGGTATGACCGGCCGTAAACTGCTGACATGTAAGACAATTGCTAATAAAATTTGACACATGAGAATTTAACTCAGGACAGAACCAATCTTCTCTAATTCGTGCTGCAATTATTTCTTTGCCTGTATGGGCTGGGTGATGTAATTGGCTTAGGGCGGTGTTTAAAAGTGCCAATGGTATTACAACTTTCCCAGTGCTGCTCTGGCGCCATAATGCGTCGGTTGGTGACATTGTACATCCTCTTTTTACCCATATTTCTTTTTCGGCCATTGGTGCAGCCGCTTGTAGCTCCATAATCTGTGTGGCTGGAAGATGGGTGTACCCTTCTCTTATCAACATCTCCCTAGCCATTCCCCTCCCTCTCCCTCTCTGTGAGTCTGTAGGGTTCCATATTTCACCAAAGTATGCAGCATATTTCGCATGTGCGTCTGCTGCTGCATTCCCTTTTGAGATGTGATCTTCCCCATTGGTGTGTGCGGTGCATTTTACCAGGGCTAGTTCTTGGGGGTCATTTATTACTTCAATTAGTTCAGCTAATAAGAGGGCATGTTGCACTGGAGTGCCATCAGCTCTCCTAAACCCTCTTCTTCTCCATTTTGATAGCCCTGAGTGGACAGTGGATGTAACATATGCACTGTCGGAATATATTGTTACTCGTTTGTCAAAACTTTCCTTCAATGCCAATATTAGTGCAACCAGTTCTGCGGCTTGAGCAGAATAATGCTGTGGTAATTGTACACATTTCATAGCCACACATACCGGCGCCTCCATCATTTTAACCACTGCTGCCCCCGTCCTCCTTATCCCATCTCCTTGATCAATAGTTGATGACCCATCAATAAACAAAAGCTCACCTCCCTCTAGTGCGTTTTCTTCAACTTTTCTAGTACCCGAGTACATTTCAGTTATTTGGGTGCAATCATGGGCATAATCTCCCTCCTCAATTACTTCTGCTAGGAACCTTGCAGGGTTAACCGTGCTGCATCTAACAATTGCTAGTTCAGCTCTAGACAAGATGATCTCATAACCTGATGCCCTTTGCGTTGTTAGTGTGGACTTAGGTTTATTCAATATTGCAAATAGTGCATGTTCCACAAACAGTGTAGTCGGACACCCCATGGTTATTGCTGATGCTTTTTCCACTGCAAACGCAGCTGCAGCGAGACCTTGTTCGCAAGGGAAGTGGCCTAACATCACAGGGTCTAAATGACCGCTGTAAAATGCTACTGGTTTATAGCCCATGCTCGTTTTCTGGGCCAATACTGCCTTCATCACTGCTGAGTCGCAATGTGAAAATATAAAAAATCGTCGCTCATAGTCTGGGGATGCCAGTACTGGAGCAGTTGAAATTGCGTCTTTCAATTCATCAAAGGCCTCTCTCATTTCCATAGTCCACCTCAACTTTTTCTCCCCTTTATTTGCTTCTGTCAAACCCTCAAGCAGGGGTCCTATGTATGAGCTGTAATCAAATACCCATGCTCTACAGTAGTTGCACAGCCCCAGAAATTGCTGCAGTTCTCTCACAGTCTGTGGCATTGGAGTGCTTGAAATGGCCTGTGCTCTTTGTGGTGCAATCTTTCTTCCATGTTGGGATATTAGTTGGCCAATGTAAAGTACCTGTTCCTGACAGTATTGTATCTTATTCATGTCTACCTTGTACCCTTTCTCAGCCAATATCGTCAACATTTTTAAGGAGTCCTCTCTACATTTACTTTTGTTTGTACTGCAAATTATTATGTCATCCACATACTGTAACACTGTGCTTTCCATTTCAACGTTACTCAAATCCATCTGTATTACTCTATTGAAAATTGAGGGTGATTCACAATACCCCTGTGGCAATCTGCTATGTTTCCACTTTGTATTTCGGTAAGTGAAGCTTGTCAAATCTTGTGAGTCTGGGTGTAATGGTATTGAGAAGAAAGCATTTTTAAGGTCAATCACTGTAAACCGTGATGCTTATGCTGGAATGCCACACAATATTGTGGCCGGGTTTGCTGTTACTGGATATTCTGCTTCCACTATGTTATTCAAGGGCCTGAGGTCCTGTATGAAGCGCCAAGACCCCCCTTTAGCCTTGCGCACTGGGTACACAGCCGTGTTGCAGGGTGACTCTGAGGGGACCAATATGCCATTGTTTATAAGGGCCGTTATGGTTTCAGATATGCCCTCATCTGCCTCTCTTGACAGTGGGTACTGTTTCACTCTTGGTAGTATTGCACCTTTTTTCAATTTTATCCTTACACCCCCTATGCTTTTTATGCATCCCACGTCATAAGGGCTGGTAGTCCATAATGATTTGGGCACCCTTGACATATCCTCCTCAAAGAAGGGGACTGGGGTGCATGTGGGTGCCTCAAGTGCCATTGCAATTTTCTGTGCTACTTGTTTGTGAGCCACCCTTAGCCATATTCCTACACTCATCATGAACACCATTTCACCTTCCTCCTTTTCTTCTGAGAACAGCTCCTCATCTGACACCTGGGTCAGCCTACATCCTTCTGCTAGTGCTATCACTGCCCTCCATGCTCTCCCTTCTTTATCTTGGGCATGTACAGCAATATAGTCAGCTGTTGCAATAATGCTCTCAATGTCCATTACAAACACCATTTCCTTCTGGTTCATTAACAGGTGTTTCTGGTCGGAACAGATAGGCTGCTGGCCTCCTCCATATTTTCCCTTCTATCCCTGGCATCCATGCAAACGCCATGTCTGTTCCATACTGGAATAGCTCGCCATCTACTGGCTCCGCCCTAATCGCTGTCTGTCCACAGTATGCTTGCATAATCTGTCGTGCTGCGAGCATGTTAATCCCTGGAGTAGAGCAAATGATGCCATCCTCTGTAAAGGAGATCGTCATATTCAACCTGTTCATTATGTCCCTCCCAGTATATTCACTGGGGAGGCACTATAATATAAAAGTGGAACTGACAGATCATAATCTCCAATAGATAAGGGAACGTTATCAGTAAAGGGAACCATCCCTTTAGCCCCAGAAAATCCTTGGGTGTTCATGGCTTCGCCTGACATCTTAAATTTACCTTCCCTTATGCAAGACCGGGTTGCCCCGGTATCAACAAGGAATGATAATTTTTTGTCACCTATCGTTACCGCTATGCGTGGCTCCTCCGCACTATTAGGTGTTACTGACAGGATGGGACACACCAAGGCCGTCTGTGGGCTGTCCTATTGTGGGTACAATGATTGGCCATTCCCGGTGTAAGGGTTGTGTCCCAAGACCGTCACCCTACCCAATTGCGTCTGTTGAGTTTGGGGTTGCTGTGTTAAGGGTACTTGTTGTTGTGGCAGTGGCTGTTGTTGTGGTATTTGTTGTTGTTGTGGGTCACTTCCTTGTTGTAACGTCTGCTGTTGTTGTATGCCCTGCTGTTCTTGTGAGGTCCTAGGTTGTGCTTGTTCATTCCATGCTGGTGTTCCTGGCCTGACCCTACACGTACGTGACATGTGTCCTAATAACCCACAACTCCAACACACGGGTGGTTCCCTGCTTTGCCATGGGAAGCTCCCTGTGTTGTCCTGGTATACTGGTTGCCCCGTGGGGTAGGAATGTCTAAGTCCTCCCACCTGCTGTTGGGCATTATATCCGTATCCTCTCCCTCTCATAAATCCTCCTCTCCCCCTATTATAACTATAATACCCAGCTCCTTGCATTGGGTACCCTCCTCCCATGTTTGGTGCGTGTAATTGCAGTGGCGTGACTGGGACTTGTTGTGTTATAATCTGTGGAGGTGCTATTTGAGCAGGATCTTGTGCAGCCACTACTTGTATTGGGCTTTGGGCCATTGGTGGGGGCGTAGTTATTAGTGCCCCTTCCATTGTGTATTTAGTAAGTTTTTTCTGTACTAGTTTAGCCTCTTCTGTTTTCCTGTCCTCTTCTTTTTGTTTCATCTTTCCTTGCCATGTCCTGCAGTGATGTACTATAGTCAGTTGTATTTCTGGCCATGGTTTTGCTTCCATTCCCACTACTTTCTTTAGTTGTTTCTGAACTCCTTCTGGGAGCCATTGTACTAGTATATGATAAAATATGGCTGGTGTTTTGTCCCATTGTTCTCTAGTTTCCATGCGCCACTTCTCTTGGATATCCTGGATATAATCAACAGGATCCTCATTCTCACGCATCTTACGGGAAGTAATTGCTCCTATGTCTGATGTGTCTGGGTATTGTACTCTTAGTGCCTGCCATAGCGCATGTCTGCAGTTTGCAAATGGTGCCCCATCATGCGATGTGTTTGTTATTGTTACCCCTACTGCTAGTTTCTGTCCTGCGGTGTGTTTTTCCATTTCATATATCCACTTACCCGCACCTCCACTTAGTGATGGGAGCCTACATTTTATATTTTCCTTATCCGTATGCTTCCAAGGGACGTACTGTGGTCTAACCCCTCCTCTCTCCAACAGTGGCATTAAGTTGTGTCTGGTGTCACCCTTTATGTTCCACAATATCGAGTCTTCACACCCCTCCTCTTCTTCCGGTTCCTTTACCTCTTCAATTTCGTCCTTATTACCCCTGCTCCTAACTCCTTCTCCATCCTTTCCCCTTTCCTGTAGTTAATGTGGGCGTGTTTATTTGTCTGTCTTGCCTGCGACTAGGGAGGTCTCTAAGTCTACATGCATAGGGTGTCAGTTCGTCCATGAAGGGCGCAAGCTTTATTCTGCGCAGCGAGCGTGCGGTGGTTGAGCATGTAGGGTGCGATGGGGGAGGGCGTGATGGAGATGGGGATGGTGTGTTTTCATTGGTTTGTCTTTCCACTAATCCTTTCACTCCCTCCTCACTTCTCTCCAAGTCCTCCCTTCTCCTACTGATCCATGGTGAGTCTATGTTTGTTCGAGTGAGGTATAGCTTATCTAAGCTTTCCCTTTCACTCTTTCTTCCTTCTCTCTCCACTCCTTCTTCCTCCTCACTGCAAAAATCATTCATAAATGGCACCCCCCACTCTGCCTTTTTCCCTTTTATTGTTACTGTCTCTAAGTCTATTAGGTCTATTTCTCCTTTTCTTTTGCTATCAACCACTCCCCCTAGTGCTGATGTTGTTGCTACTTCTCTACTTCTATATACATCCCCCCATCTTTCACTCTCCCTACTCCTCCCTTCTCTTTCTCCTTCACTTTTCTCCTCCATCTCCCTACTATTTTCCTCCCTCTTCCTTTTCAATTCCTCCATCACTTCGCTGCTCATCTGTTCCAATATTCTTTCATCCTCTTTCTTCCTTTCCCATTTCACTCTTTCTCTCTCTACTATACTTTCTATTATTTTCCCCTCTTCATATTTCTTAGCTGTCTCTGATAGTACCCTCCTCTTCCATATTGCCATTTCCTTTTCTCTTTCTTCTTCTTCCTTCTTCTTCTCTCTCAACACTACTCTTGATACCCTGTCTGCTGCGGCTTTTACCCTTTCAGCTTCTCTCCTCTGCTCCTCATTTTGTTCCCTTAATTTTTCCAATTCGTTCTTACCTTCTTTCCTTTTCCTCACTCTCTCTTTTTCCTCCCTCTCAAGCTGTTTGATCAGTTCATTCTGCTCATCCCTTAGCTTCGCTAATCTTTCCTCTAAAATCTCTTCCTTTTGTCGTAATAGCTCCTCCCCCCTCATTTCACTCTCTCTTGCACTATCCTCGTCTGTTCTCTTTACTACCTCCCTCTCTTCTCCAGTTAGTGAACCCCGTAATTTTAATAATATCTGTGCAGCTACCCACTCATCATGTCCTATCTCTACAGTCTACTCCTCTCCAATCTTCCCCTCTCCCACTGCCATTTTCCTATGAGCCACATATGGTGGAGGGCTGTATGCCGGGTTCGAGTATCCTTCAGCCGCCCTTAACTGTCCTTCTATTTCTCCTAATTCTCTTAACGGGTACAATCCTCCTCCCTCCGTGATGTTCTCGTGCTCCGCCCTCCCTCTTCCGCGTAACGTAGCCGACTGCTCTCGCACTCGTTTCGCTACCATTCATTCCATTGGCAACACTAAGTTTTTAGACCTTCGCCGCGCATCTGTACAACACCTCCCTCATTCACTTCCTCCCCCCCCTCACAATTTCACATTGCTTGTTGTGCGTGTCATGCTCACCAAGTTCTCTCGATGCAGGGCCGCTCGACTGCGTGCACCCCTCCAAGCGGCTCGCCACCTCCCCTCGTCTGGACCACGTCTGGACACTCGCCAACCGCGGGCGGGATACTTCTCAACCGGCTCCCGAGGGCCAATATCCGGATTGCGCTGTCCGGTCTTCTCGCAGCTCCGCGATGGTCCTGTAGTCCTCAGAAGGGGGCAACGGCAGAGGGGGCCGCGCCGCCGGGCCTCCTCGCAACGGGAGTGCCTGGAAAAATTAAAACTAGAAGGTCGAAGTAAAAAATAAAAGGTCGATCTTAAACAGATCTCAGCAGTGCCTCCAACTTGTCGGGGGGAAATTCTGCCGGGGTCGGCCGGGCCGTCCGCAGACCTCCAGGCAGGGAGGCCCCAACTCCTCCCGTGTATCCCAGTTGAGACAGAGCGCGAGACACACACAAGGAGCAAGGTGACTCTGCTGTTTATTAGACAAAAACGGCAGGGATGGGTCGAGGAACGTACGCGTCCGTCCTGACACACACACACACAATCGTGGGGCTCGCAGGCCCTTTTTACTGCATTATGACGCGCTATCCGCGTCACTTCAGAAAGTTAGCAAAAAACCTATCGCCACTCTTAATTGGTTGCTCGAGTGGTAGGGTTAGTATAGCGCACATATAGAGGACAATGTTACTGGACAAAGGGTAGTCAGGTGATATATCTGGGTTGTCCCTACAATTAGATACATGAAAATTGTTACATGAAGACTCCTGAGGATTGGTTAATGTTACTGACGTCTGAGATAAGAGCCCCATGTTCTGATTGGTGCACCCGTGAGCTTCCCAGCCTGGGACCACCGTTGTTCCCAGCTCTCGGTGTACCTGCGATTGCAACAATGTTTCAATATGGGTACGTGCAGACAATGTGAGGACTTATTCATAGTTGGAAGGCTGACCGCTCCCACTGTCGCAGATGTCCATTGAGCCTTTCAAGTGTATCTGCCTGTGTCTCGTAGCGAGGGATCCAGACGCCTTTTCTCTCCTGGGTTTGGCATCTCGTCAGGTTCGGCTTGGTCACGTGGGGAGGGACCGTGTTCGAGGCAGAATTCTGCACAATTAATATTGCTTTTCCACTGTGTGTCTGGTTTAATTTGCAGGTGTGACCTTAACGTTGGTGCGCGGAGTGCGAAGCTGCAACATCGTGCCTTTGATGCTTTGTTCTTGGAATGTGGGTTTGCAACATCGCGACCTTGGCTGGTTGTTTCACCGGGCCCATTCTGCAGGATCAGCAACCAGACTCTTGCTTTGTTAACGTCCACGGGAGCTCTTGTTTGAGGCCTACTTGGGCCTGGTGCATAAGTGGTCCGGTTGGTGCATGGGAGCTTTAAGTTATAGTAGCATACAGTTCCATGACCAGTATCGTGTCTTCATTATAGTTCTTATGGTGGTAACTGGTTTCAAGAGAAGCGTGAGCAAGCTTTGTAGATGAGTTCATGACGCGTCTTGCGTTTCTGCATTCTGAAAGCCTATGTAAAAATAATAAAGATGCACGTCCGTGAATATGCCTGTCGCCTACGTCATAGCACTGAGTATATTCTTCGTGTAGATCGGTGTGGGAATGTCCAATGTGTATATTTGTACAGATGTGCTTCCCGTTGTCTAGGTCGTCATGGCATCTCTAACGACGTGTAGATTTTAGTCTAGTTGGTCCGTGCCGCAGGTGTCGGCATGGCCAGTGCGGACTGTTGGGCAGGCAGATGGACACATCCGTATGTTCCTATACCAGGGTATTTGGTCATCTGGTAAATGGACAAACTCTTCTCGTGGCGGGTGTCTGGGTCGTGACCCTCTAGGCCAAGCGCGAGAGGCGAAGGACGGGAGCCTGGTCTTCCATTCTCCCACTTCACAGTAATATGTACAAAGGGAAGCAACATGCAATCACCATCAAAGCAATGCATTTTCAGCCACCAAACCCTCCTTATAAGTATATGGGGTGCAAATGATGTCCTTTATCTGCCTTTGTAAAATACAGTGAGGTTTCCATTGCAAGAATTCATACATTTCGTATCACATGTAGATCTGGAACATGGAAAAAAAACTTTTGTCAAATGCACAAATTCTGCAAAACGTAACTGCTTCTCTACTGCAGTTTGTTGATTTTGTGCTAAGAGCATAGTTAAACCCAATTGTTCATTGTTTTTTATATGAAATGATGATATATCCTATTGTTTTTTACAGTGCATTGGGTTGAAAAACATTTTAACAGGATCTATTGAAGAGGGTAGATGGTTATGAAACAGGGACTTCTTGAACTGCATTCCTACGCTCTACCACTGAGTTAAACCCTTGAATGCTGAAAACTGCCCTTTTTTAAAAAGGTGATAGAGTGGGTGACTGTATGGAACTTGTAGAACTAATGACATCAGTACACTTCTGGTCAGCTGGACAAATTAATACATTTCATTAAGGGCATATTATTGGTTTCCACCACAGTTTTATAACGTTCATATGATCTTCCAATGGACTATTTCAAACTGATAATATCACCAGTAGAACTTGGGTGAATGTAAAACACAGCTTGTATCATATGAAGAAATCCTAAACAGCTTAATGGTGTTTACACTATGTTTCAAGAGATGATCAGGAGTATTTCAAATGTAGAAATGTGTTGCTCATTACATAAAATGCTAAAATTGTAAATGTTTTCTTCAATTTATTTAAAAAAATATTTCTACAGGTAAAGCTGTCGGACAAGGGGTCACCCAGATTTGAACTAGGAACCTCTTGATCTGCAATCGAATTCTCTACCACTGAGCTATAATCCATATTCTGAAATGTTTACCTTTATTTATTCAGTAATATGTACAAAGTGGAAGCAACATGCAATCACCATCAAAGCAATGCATTTTCAGCCACCAAACCCTCCTTATACATGTAAGGGGTACAAAAGATGTCCTTTATCTGCCTTCGTAAAATACAGTGAAGTTTCCAGTGCAAGAATTCATACATTTCGTATCACATGTAGATCTTGGAACATGGAAAAAAAAACGTTTGTCAAATGCACAAATTCTGCAAAACGTAACTGCTTCTCTACTGCAGTTTGTTGATTTTGTGCTAAGAGCATAGTTAAACCCAATTGTTCATTGTTTTGTATATGAAATGATGATATATCTTATTGTTTCTTACACTGCATTGGGTTGAAAAACATTTTAACAGGATCTATTGAAGAGGGTATATGGTTATGAAACAGGGACTTCTTGAAATGCACTCCTACCCTCTACCACTGACATAAACCCTTGAATGTTGAAAACTGCCCTTTTTTAAAAAAGTTATAGAGTGGGTGACTGTATGGAACTTGTAGAACTAATGACATCAGTGCACTTCTGGGCAGCTGTACAAATTAATACATTTCATTAAGAGCATATTATTGGTTTCTACCACAGTTTTATAACATTCATATGAGCTTCCAATGGACTATTTCAAAATGATAATATCACCAGTAGAACTTGGGTGAATGTAATACACAGCTTGTATCATACGAAGAAATCCGAAACAGCTTAATGGTGTTTACACTATGTTTCAGGAGATGATCAGGAGTATTTCAAATGTAGAAATGTGTTGCTCATTACATAAAATGCTAAGATTGTAAATGTTTTCTTCAATTTATTTAAAACAATATTTCTACAGGTACAACAGTTGGACCAGAGGGCACCCAGATTTGAATTAGGGACCTCTTGATCTGCAGTCAAATGCTCTACCACTGAGCTATACCCCCAATTCGATAATGTTCACCTTTATTTATTCAGTAATATGTACAAAGTGAAAGCCACATGCAATCACCATCAAAGCAATGCATTTTCAGCCACCAAACCCTCCTTATAAGTATAAGGGGTGCGAAGGATGTCCTTTATCTACCTTGGTAAAATACAGTGAGGTCTCCATTTCAAGAATTCATACATTTCGTATCACAGGTAGATCTTGGAACATGGAAAAAAAATATTTTGCCAAATGCACAAATTCTGCAAAACGTAACTGCTTCTCTACTGCAGTTTGTTGATTTTGTGCTAAGAGCATAGTTAAACCCAATTGTTCATTGTTTTTATATGAAATGATGATATATCCTATTGTTTCTTACAGTGCATTGGGTTGAAAAACATTTTAACAGGATCTATTGAAGAGGGTAGATGGTTATGAAACAGGGACTTCTTGAACTGCATTCCTAAGCTCTACCACTGAGTTAAACCCTTGAATGCTAAAAACTGCCCTTTTTAAAAAAAGTGATAGAGTGGGTGACTGTATGGAACGTGTAGAACTAATGACATCAGTGCACTTCTGGTAAGCTGTACAAATTAATGCATTTCATTAAGGGCATATTATTGGTTTCCACCACAGTTTTATAACATTCATATGCGCTTCCAATGGACTATTTCAAACTGATAATATCACCAGTAGAACTTGGGTGAATGTAATACACAGCTTGTATCCTACGAAGAAATCCGAAACAGCTTAATGGTGTTTACCCTATGTTTCCAGAGATGATCAGTAGTATTTCAAATGTAGAAATGTGTTGCTCATTACATAAAATGCTAAGATTGTAAATGTTTTCTTCAATTGCTTTAATTAAAAAAAATATTCCTAGAGGTAAAACAGTTGGACAAGAGGGCACCCAGATTTGAAATAGGGACATTTTGATCTGCAGGCAAATGCTCTACCACTAAGCTATACCCCCAGGTCTGAAATGTTCACCTTTATTAATTCAGTAATATGTACAAAGTTAAAGCAACATGCAATCACCATCAAAGCAATGCATTTTCAGCCACCAAACCCTCCTTATAATTATATGGGGTGCGAAGGATGTCCTTTATCTACCTTGGTAAAATACAGTGAGGTCTCCATTTCAAGAACTCATACATTTCGTATCACATGTAGATCTTGGAACATGGAAAAAAAATATTTTGCCAAATGCACAAATTCTGCAAAACGTAACTGCTTCTCTACTGCAGTTTGTTGATTTTGTGCTAAGAGCATAGTTAAACCCAATTGTTCATTGTTTTTATATGAAATGATGATATATCCTATTGTTTCTTACAGTGCATTGGGTTGAAAAACATTTTAACAGGATCTATTGAAGAGGGTAGATGGTTATGAAACAGGGACTTCTTGAACTGCATTCCTAAGCTCTACCACTGAGTTAAACCGTTTAATGCTAAAAACTGCCCTTTTTAAAAAGGTGATAGAGTGGGTGACTGTATGGAACTTGTAGAGCTGATGACATCAGTGCACTTCTGGTCAGCTGCACAAATAAATACATTTCATTAAGGGCATATTATTGGTTTCCACCACAGTTTTATAACATTCATATGAGCTTCCAAAGGACTATTTCAAACTGATAATATCACCAGTAGAACTTGGGTGAATGTAAAACACAGCTTGTATCATACGAAGAAATCCTAAACAGCTTATGGTGTTTACCCTATGTTTCAGGAGATGATCAGGAGTATTTCAAATGTAGAAATGTGTTGCTCATTACATAAAATGCTCAGATTGTAAATGTTTACTTCAATTTATTTAATTTAAAAAAAATTCTACAGGTAAAACAGTTGGACAAGGGGGCACCCAGATTTGAACTAGGGACCTCTTGATCTGCAATGAAATGCTCTACCACTAAGCTATACCCCCATTTCTGAAATGTTCACCTTTATTTATTCAGTAATATGTACAAAGTGGAAGCAACATGCAATCACCATCAAAGCAATGCATTTTCAGCCACCAAACCCTCCTTATAAGTATAAGGGGTACAAAAGAGGTCCTTTATCTGCCTTGGTAAAATACAGTGAGGTTTCCATTGCAAGAATTCATACATTTCGTATCACATGTAGATCTTGGAACATGGAAAACAAACTTTTGTCAAATGCACAAATTCTGCAAAACGTAACTGTTTCTCTACTGCAGTTTGTTGATTTTGTGCTAAGAGCATAGTTAAACCCAATTGCTCATTGTTTTGTATATGAAATTATAATATATCTTATTGTTTCTTACAGTGCATTGGATTGAAAAACATTTTAACAGGATCTATTGAAGAGGGTATATGGTTATGAAACAGGGACTTCTTGAACTGCATTCCTACGCTCTACCACTGAGTTAAACCCTTGAATGCTGAAAACTGCCCTTTTTTAAAAAGGTGATAGAGTGGGTGACTGTATGGAACTTGTAGAACTAATGACATCAGTACACTTCTGGTCAGCTGGACAAATTAATACATTTCATTAAGGGCATATTATTGGTTTCCACCACAGTTTTATAACGTTTATATGATCTTCCAATGGACTATTTCAAACTGATAATATCACCAGTAGAACTTGGGTGAATGTAAAACACAGCTTGTATCATATGAAGAAATCCTAAACAGCTTAATGGTGTTTACACTATGTTTCAAGAGATGATCAGGAGTATTTCAAATGTAGAAATGTGTTGCTCATTACATAAAATGCTAAAATTGTAAATGTTTTCTTCAATTTATTTAAAAAAATATTTCTACAGGTAAAGCAGTCTGTCAAGGGGTCACCCAGATTTGAACTAGGAACCTCTTGATCTGCAATCGAATTCTCTACCACTGAGCTATAATCCATATTCTGAAATGTTTACCTTTATTTATTCAGTAATATGTACAAAGTGGAAGCAACATGCAATCACCATCAAAGCAATGCATTTTCAGCCACCAAACCCTCCTTATAAGTATAAGGGGTACAAAAGATGTCCTTTATCTGCCTTCGTAAAATACAGTGAGGTTTCCAGTGCAAGAATTCATACATTTCGTATCACATGTAGATCTTGGAACATGGAAAAAAAAACTTTTGTCAAATGCACAAATTCTGCAAAATGTAACTGCTTCTCTACTGCAGTTTGTTGATTTTGTGCTAAGAGCATAGTTAAACCCAATTGTTCATTGTTTTTATATGAAATGATGATATATCCTATTGTTTCTTACCATCATTTCATATACAAAACAATGAACAATTGGGTTTAACTATGCTCTTAGCACAAATTCAACAAACTGCAGTAGAGAAGCAGTTACGTTTTGCAGAATTTGTGCATTTGACAACATTTTTTTTTCCATGTTCCAAGATCTACATGTGATACGAAATGTATGAATTCTTGCAATGGAAACCTCACTGTATTTTACCAAGGCAAATAAAGGACATCATTTGTACCCCTTATACTTATAAGGAGGGTTTGGTGGCTGAAAATGCATTGCTTTGATGGTGATTGCATGTTGCTTCCACTTTGTACATATTACTGAAAAAATAAAGGTGAATATTTTAGAAATGGGGCTATAGCTCAGCGGTAGAGCATTTAACGGCAGATCAAGAGGACCCTAGTTCAAATCTGAATGCCCACTTGTTTTACCTGGAGAAATATTTATTTAATTAGATAAATTGAAGAAAACATTTACAATCTTAGCATTTTATGTAATGAGCAACACATTTCTACATTCGAAATACTCCTGATCATCTCCTGAAACATAGGGTAAACACCATGAAACTGTTTAGGATTTCTTCATATGATACAAGCTGTGTTTTACATTCACACAAGTTCTACTGGTGATATTATCAGTTTGAAATAGTCCATTGGAAGCTCATATGAATGTTATAAAACTGTGGTGGAAACCAATAATATGCTCTTAATGAAATGTATTAATTTGTACAGCTGACCAGAATTGCACTGATGTCATTAGTTCTACAAGTTCCATACAGTCACCCACTCTATCACCTTTTTAAAAAAGAGGGCAGTTTTCAGCATTCAAGGGTTTAACTCAGTGGTAGAGCGAGCGTAGGAGTGCAGTTCAAGAAGTCCCTGTTTCATAACCATATACCCTCTTCAATAGATCCTGTTAAAATGTTTTTCAACCCAATGCACTGTAAGTAACAATATGATATATCATCATTTCATATAAAAAAACAATGAACAATTGGGTTTAACTATGCTCTTAGCACAAAATCAACAAACTGCAGTAGAGAAGCAGTTAGGTTTTGCAGCATTTGTGCATTTGACAAAAGTTTTCTTTCCATGTTCCAAGATCTACATGTGATAATAAATGTATGAATTCTTGCAATGGAAACCTCACTGTATTTTACCAAGGCAGATAAAGAACATCTTGTGTACGCCTTATAGTTATAAGGAGGGTTTGGTGGCTGAAAATGCATTGCTTTGATGGTGATTGCATGTTGCTTCCACTTTGTACATATTACTGAATAAATAAAGGTGAACATTTCAGAAATGGGGCTATAGCTCAGGGGTAGAGCATTTCACTGCAGATCAAGAGGTCCTTAGTTCAAATCTGGGTGCCCCCTTGTCCAACTGATTTACCTGTAGAAATATTTGTTTTAATAAATTGAAGAAAACATTTACAATCTTAGCATTTTATGTAATGAGAAACACATTTCTACATTTGAAATACTCCTGATCATCACCTGAAACATAGGGTAAACACCATTAAGCTGTTTAGGATTTCTTAGTATGATACAAGCTGTGTTTTACATTCACCCAAGTTCTACTGGTGATATTATCAGTTTGAAATAGTCCATTGGAAGCTCATATGAATGTTATAAAACTGTGGTGGAAACCAATAATATGCCCTTAATGAAATGTATTAATGTGTACAGCTGACCAGAATTGCATTGATGTCATTAGTTCTACAAGTTCCATACAGTCACCCACTCTATCACCTTTTAAAAAAAGGGCAGTTTTCAGCATTCAAGGGTTTAACTCAGTGGTAGAGCGCAGGAGTGCAGTTCAACAAGTCCCTGTTTCATAACCATATACCCTCTTCAATAGATCCTGTTAAAATGTTTTTCAACCCAATGCACTGTAAGTAACAATAGGATATATCATCATTTCATATAAAAAAAAACAATGAACAATTGGGTTTAACTATGCTCTTAGCACAAAATCAACAAACTGCAGTAGAGAAGCAGTTAGGTTTTGCAGAATTTGTGCATTTGACAAAAGTTGTTTTTCCATGTTCCAAGATCTACATGTGATAAGAAATGTATGAATTCTTGCAATGGAAACCTCACTGTATTTTACCAAGGCAGATAAAGGACATCTTGTGTACCCCTTACAGTTATAAGGAGGGTTTGGTGGCTGAAAATGCATTGCTTTGATGGTGATTGCATGTTGCTTCCACTTTGTACATATTACTGAATTAAAATACGTGAACATTTCAGAATTGGGGGTATAGTTCCGTGGTAGAGCATTTGACTGTAAATCAAGAGGTCCCTCGTTCAAATCTGGGTGCCCCCTTGTCCAACTGTAAAGTGAAGAAAACATTTACAATCTTAGCATATTATGTAATGAGCAACACATTTCTACATTTGAAATACTCCTGATCATCTCCTGAAACAAAGGGTAAACACCATGAAACTGTTTAGGATTTCTTTGTATGATACAAGCTGTGTTTTACATTCACCCAAGTTCTACTGGTGATATTATCAGTTTGAAATAGTTCATTGGAAGCTCATATGAATGTTATAAAACTGTGGTGGAAACCAATAATATGCCCTTAATAAAATGTATTAATGTGTACAGCTGAGCAGAAAGTGCACTGATGTCATTAGTTCTACAAGTTCCATACAGTCACCCACTCTATCCCTTTTTTAAAAAAGGGCAGTTTTCAGCATTCAAGGGTTTATGTCAGTGGTGGAGGGTAGGAAGAAGTTCAAGAAGTCCCTGTTTCATAACCATATACCCTCTTCAATAGATCCTGTTAAAATGTTTTTCAACCCAATGCACTGTAAGAAAATATAAGATATATCATCATTTAATATACAAAACAATGAACAATTGGGTTTAGCTATGCTCTTAGCACAAAATCAACAAAATGCAGTAGAGAAGCAGTGACGTTTTGCAGAATTTGTGCATTTGACAAACGTTTTTTTTCCATGTTCCAAGATCTTCATGTGATACGAAATGTATGAATTCTTGCAATGGAAACCTCACTGTATTTTACCAGGCAGATAAAGGACATCTTGTGTACCCCTTATAGTTATAAGGAGGGTTTGGTGGCTGAAAATGCATTGCTTTGATGGTGATTGCATGTTGCTTCCACTTTGTACATATTACTGAATAAATAAAGGTGAACATTTCAGAAATGGGGCTGTAGCTCAGGGGTAGAGCATTCCACTGCAGATTAAGAGGTCCCTAGTTCAAATCTGGGTGCCCCCTTGTCCAACTGATTTACCTGTAGAAATATTTTTTTAAATAAATTGAAGAAAACATTTACAATCTTAGCATTTTATGTAATGAGAAACACATTTCTACATTTGAAATACTCCTGATCATCTCCTGAAACATAGGGTAAACACCATTAAGCTGTTTCGGATTTCTTCGTATGATACAAGCTGTGTATTCCATTCACCCAAGTTCTACTGGTGCTATTATCAGTTTCAAATAGTCCATTGGAAGCTCATATGAATGTTATAAAACTGTGGTGGAAACCAATAATATGCCCTTAATGAAATGTATCAATTTGTACAGCTGACCAGAAGTGCGCTGATGTCATTAGTTCTACAAGTTCCATCCAGTCACCCACTCTATCACTTTTTTTTTTAAAAAGGGCAGTTTTCAGCATTCAAGGGTTTATGTCAGTGGTAGAGGGTAGGAAGCAGTTCAAGAAGTCCCTGTTTCACAACCATATACCCTCTTCAATAGATCCTGTTAAAATGTTTTTCAACCCTATGCACTCTAAGAAACAATAAGATATATCATCATTTCATATACAAAACAATGAACAATTGGGTTTAACTATGCTCTTAGCACAAATTCAACAAACTGCAGTAGAGAAGCAGTTACGTTTTGCAGAATTTGTGCATTTGACAAACATTTTTTTTTCCATGTTCCAAGATCTACATGTGATACGAAATGTATGAATTCTTGCAATGGAAACCTCACTGTATTTTACCAAGGCAAATAAAGGACATCATTTGTACCCCTTATACTTATAAGGAGGGTTTGGTGGCTGAAAATGCATTGCTTTGATGGTGATTGCATGTTGCTTCCACTTTGTACATATTACTGAAAAAATAAAGGTGAATATTTTAGAAATGGGGCTATAGCTCAGGGGTAGAGCATTTAACGGCAGATCAAGAAGGCCCTAGTTCAAATCTGAATGCCCACTTGTTTTACCTGTAGAAATATTTATTTAATTAGATAAATTGAAGAAAACATTTACAATCTTAGCATTTTATGCAATGAGCAACACATTTCTACATTCGAAATACTCCTGATCATCTCCTGAAACATAGGGTAAACACCATGAAACTGTTTAGGATTTCTTCATATGATACAAGCTGTGTTTTACATTCACCCAAGTTCTACTGGTGATATTATCAGTTTGAAATAGTCCATTGGAAGCTCATATGAATGTTATAAAACTGTGGTGGAAACCAATAATATGCTCTTAATGAAATGTATTAATTTGTACAGCTGACCAGAATTGCACTGATGTCATTAGTTCTACAAGTTCCATACAGTCACCCACTCTATCACCTTTTTAAAAAAGAGGGCAGTTTACAGCATTCAAGGGTTTAACTCAGTGGTAGAGCGTAGGAGTGCAGTTCAAGAAGTCCCTGTTTCATAACCATATACCCTCTTCAATAGATCCTGTTAAAATGTTTTTCAACCCAATGCACTGTAAGTAACAATATGATATATCATCATTTCATATAAAAAACAATGAACAATTGGGTTTAACTATGCTCTTAGCACAAAATCAACAAACTGCAGTAGAGAAGCAGTTAGGTTTTGCAGAATTTGTGCATTTGACAAAAGTTTTCTTTCCATGTTCCAAGATCTACATGTGATAATAAATGTATGAATTCTTGCAATGGAAACCTCACTGTATTTTACCAAGGCAGATAAAGGACATCTTGTGTACGCCTTATAGTTATAAGGAGGGTTTGGTGGCTGAAAATGCATTGCTTTGATGGTGATTGCATGTTGCTTCCACTTTGTACATATTACTGAATAAATAAAGGTAAACATTTCAGAAATGGGGCTGTAGCTCAGGGGTAGAGCATTTCACTGCAGAGCAAGAGGTCCTTAGTTCAAATCTGGGTGCCCCCTTGTCCAACTGATTTACCTGTAGAAATATTTGTTTAAATAAATTGAAGAAAACATTTACAATCTTAGCATTTTATGTAATGAGCAACACATTTCTACATTTGAAATACTCCTGATCATCACCTGAAACATAGGGTAAGCACCATTAAGCTGTTTAGGATTTCTTAGTATGATACAAGCTGTGTTTTACATTCACCCAAGTTCTACTGGTGATATTATCAGTTTGAAATAGTCCATTGGAAGCTCATATGAATGTTATAAAACTGTGGTGGAAACCAATAATATGCCCTTAATGAAATGTATTAATTTGTACAGCTGACCAGAATCGCATTGATGTCATTAGTTCTACAAGTTCCATACAGTCACCCACTCTATCACCTTTTAAAAAAAGGGCAGTTTTCAACATTCAAGGGTTTAACTCAGTGGTAGAGCGTAGGATTGCAGTTCAACAAGTCCCTGTTTCATAACCATATACCCTCTTCAATAGATCCTGTTAAAATGTTTTTCAACCCAATGCACTGTAAGTAACAATAGGATATATCATCATTTCATATAAAAAAACAATGAACAATTGGGTTTAACTATGCTCTTAGCACAAAATCAACAAACTGCAGTAGAGAAGCAGTTAGGTTTTGCAGAATTTGTGCATTTGACAAAAGTTGTTTTTCCATGTTCCAAGATCTACATGTGATAAGAAATGTATGAATTTTTGCAATGGCAACCTCACTGTATTTTACCAAGGCAGATAAAGGACATCTTGTGTACCCCTTACAGCTATAAGGAGGGTTTGGTGGCTGAAAATGCATTGCTTTGATGTTGATTGCATGTTGCTTCCACTTTGTACATATTACTGAATTAAAATACGTGAACATTTCAGAATTGGGGGTATAGTTCTGTGGTAGAGCATTTGACTGTAAATCAAGAGGTCCCTCGTTCAAACCTGGGTGCCCCCTTGTCCAACTGTAAATTGAAGAAAACATTTACAATCTTAGCATACTATGTAATGAGCAACACAGTTCTACATTTGAAATACTCCTGATCATCTCCTGAAACAAAGGGTAAACACCATGAAACTGTTTAGGATTTCTTTGTATGATACAAGCTGTGTTTTACATTCACCCAAGTTCTACTGGTGATATTATTAGTTTGAAATAGTTCATTGGAAGCTCATATGAATGTTATAAAACTGTGGTGGAAACCAATAATATGCCCTTAATGAAATGTATTAATTTGTACAGCTGCCCAGAAGTGCACTGATGTCATTAGTTCTACAAGTTCCGTACAGTAACCCACTCTATCACTTTTTTAAAAAAGGGCAGTTTTCAGCATTCAAGGGTTTATGTCAGTGGTAGAGCGTAGGAGTGCAGTTCAAGAAGTCCCTGTTTCATAACCATATACCCTCTTCAATAGATCCTGTTAAAATGTGTTTTAACCCAATGCACTGTAAGAAACTATAAGATATATCATCATTTCATATACAAAACAATGAACAATTGGGTTTAACTATGCTCGTAGCACAAAATCAACAAACTGCTGTAGAGAAGCAGTTAGGTTTTGCAGAATTTGTGCATTTGAAAAAAGTTTTCTTTCCATGTTCCAAGATCTACATGTGATAAGAAATGTATGAATTCTTGCAATGGAAACGTCAATGTATTTTACCAAGGCAGATAAAGGACATCTTGTGTACCCCTTATAGTTATAAGTAGGGTTTGGTGGCTGAAAATGCATTGCTTTGATGGGATTGAATGTTGCTTCCACTTTGTACATATTACTGAATAAATAAAGGTGAACATTTCAGAAATGGGGCTGTAGCTCAGGGGTAGAGCATTTCACTGCAGATCAAGAGGTCCTTAGTTCAAATCTGGGTGCCCCCTTGTCCAACTGATTTACCTGTAGAAATATTTTTTAAATAAATTGAAGAAAACATTTACAATCTTAGCATTTTATGTAATGAGAAACACATTTCTACATTTGAAATACTCCTGATCATCACCTGAAACATAGGGTAAACACCATTAAGCTGTTTAGGATTTCTTAGTATGATACAAGCTGTGTTTTACATTCACCCAAGTTCTACTGGTGATATTATCAGTTTGAAATAGTCCATTGGAAGCTCATATGAATGTTATAAAACTGTGGTGGAAACCAATAATATGCCCTTAATGAAATGTATTAATTTGTACAGCTGACCAGAAGTGCACTGATGTCATTAGTTCTACAAGTTCCATACAGTCACCCACTCTATCACCTTTTTAAAAAAAGGGCAGTTTTCAACATTCAAGGGTTTATGTCAGTGGTAGAGCGTAGGAGTGTAGTTCAAGAAGTCCCTGTTTCATACCCATATACCCTCTTCAATAGATCATGTTCTAATGTTTTTCAACCCAATGCACTGTAAGAAACAATAGGATATATCATCAGTTCATATACAAAACAATGAACAATTGGGTTTAACTATGCTCTTAGCACAAAAACAACAAAATGCAGTAGAGAAGCAGTGACGTTTTGCAGAATTTGTGCATTTGACAAACGTTTTTTTTCCATGTTCCAAGATCTTCATGTGACACGAAATGTATGAATTCTTGCAATGGAAACCTCACTGTATTTTACCAAGGCAGATAAAGGACATATTTTGTACCCCTTATACTTATAAGGAGGTTTTGGTGGCTGAAAAAACATTGCTTTGATGGTGATTGCATGTTGTTCCACTTTGTACATATTACTGAATAAATAAAGGTGATCATTTCAGAACTGGGGGTATAGCTCAGTGGTAGTGCGTTTGACTGCAGATCAAGAGGTCCTTAGTTCAAATCTGGGTGCCCCCTTGTCCAACTGTTTTACCTGTAGAGATAAATTGAAGAAAACATTTACAATCTTAGCATTTTATGTAATGAGCAACACATTTCTACATTTGAAAAACTCCTGATCATCTCCTGAAACATAGTGTAAACACCATTAAGCTGTTTCGGATTTCTTCGTATGATACAAGCTGTGTATTACATTCACTCAAGTTCTACTGGTGATATTATCAGTTTGAAATAGTCCAATGGAAGCTCATATGAATGTTATAAAACTGTGGTGGAAACCAATAATATGCCCTTAATGAAATGTATTAATTTGTAGAGCTGACCAGAAGTGCACTGATGTCATTAGTTCTACAAGTTCCATACAGTCACCCACTCTATCACCTTTTTTAAAAAGGGCAGTTTTCAGCATTCAAGGGTTTAACTCAGTGTTAGAGCGTAGGAGTGCAGTTCAAGAAGTCCCTGTTTCATAACCATATACCCTCTTCAATAGATCATGTTAAAATGTTTTTCAACCCAATGCACTGTAAGAAACAATAACATATATCATCATTTCATATACAAAACAATGAACAATTGGGTTTAACTATGCTCTTAGCACAAAATCAAAAAACTGCAGTAGAGAAGCAGTTACGTTTTGCAGAATTTGTGCATTTGACAAAAGTTTTTTTCCATGTTCCAAGATCTACATGTGATACGAAATCTATGAATTCTTGCAATGGAAACCTCACTGTATTTTACCAAGGCAGATAAAGGACATCTTTTGTACCCCTTATACTTATAAGAAGGGTTTGGTGGCGTCTGAAAATGCATTGCTTTGATGGTGATTGCATGTTGCTTCCACTTTGTACATATTACTGAATAAATAAAGGTAAATGTTTCAGAGCTGGGGGTATAGCTCAGTGGTAGAGCATTTGACTGCAGATCAAAAGGTCTCTAGCTCAAATCTGGGTGCCCCCTTGTCCAGCCCTTTTACCTGTAGAAATATTTTTTTAATTAAATCGATTGAAGAAAACATTTACAATCTTAGCATTTTACGTAATGAGCAACACATTTCTACATTTGAAATACTCCTGAAGCATAGGGTAAACACCATTAAGCTGTTTCAGATTTCTTTGTATGATACAAGTTGTGTATTACATTCACCCAAGTTCTACTGGTGATATTATCAGCTTGAAATAGTCCATTGGAAGCTCATATGAATGTTATAAAACTGTGGTGGAAACCAATAATATGCCCTTAATGAAATGTATTAATTTGTACAGCTGAGCAGAAGTTCACTGATGTCATTAGTTCGACAAGTTCCATACAGTCACCCACTCTATCACTTTTTTAAAAAAGGGCAGTTTTCAGCATTCAAGGGTTTATGTAAGTGGTAGAGGGTAGGAGTGCAGTTCAAGAAGTCCCTGTTTCATAACCATATACCCTCTTCAATAGATCCTGTTAAAATGTTTTTCAACCCAATGCACTGTAAGTAAAAATAGGATATATCATCATTTCATATATAAAAAACAATGAACAATTGGGTTTAACTATGCTCTTAGCACAAAATCAACAAACTGCAGTAGAGAAGCAGTTAGGTTTTGCAGAATTTGTGCATTTGACAAAAGTTGTTTTTCCATGTTCCAAGATCTACATGTGATAAGAAATGTATGAATTCTTGCAATGGAAACCTCACTGTATTTTACCAAGGCAGATACAGGACATCTTGTGTACCCCTTACAGTTATAAGGAGGGTTTGGTGGCTGAAAATGCATTGCTTTGATGGTGATTGCATGTTGCTTCCACTTTGTACATATTACTGAATTAAAACACGTGAACATTTCAGAATTGGGGGTATAGTTCCGTGGTAGAGCATTTGACTGTAAATCAAGAGGTCCCTCTTTCAAATCTGGGTGCCTCCTTGTCCAACTGTAAATTGAAGAAAACATTTACAATCTTAGCATTTTATGTAATGAGAAACACATTTCTACATTTGAAATACTCCTGATCATCACCTGAAACATAGGGTAAACACCATTAAGCTGTTAGGATTTCTTAGTATGATACAAGCTGTGTTTTACATTCACCCAAGTTCTACTGGTGATATTATCAGTTTGAAATAGTCCATTGGAAGCTCATATGAATGTTATAAAACTGTGGTGGAAACCAATGATATGCCCTTAATGAAATGTATTAATTTGTACAGCTGACCAGAAGTGCACTGATGTCATTAGTTCTACAAGTTCCATACAGTCACCCACTCTATCACCTTTTTAAAAAAGGGCAGTTTTCAACATTCAAGGGTTTATGTCAGTGGTAGAGCGTAGGAGTGTAGTTCAAGAAGTCCCTGTTTCATACCCATATACCCTCTTCAACAGATCATGTTCTAATGTTTTTCAACCCAATGCACTGTAAGAAACAATAGGATATATCATCATTTCATATACAAAACAATGAACAATTGGGTTTAACTATGCTCTTAGCACAAAATCTTCAAACTGCTGTAGAGAAGCAGTTACGTTTTGCAGAATTTGTGCATTTGACAAAAGTTTTTTTTCCATGTTCCAAGATCTACATGTGATACAAAATGTATGAATTCTTGCAATGGAAACCTCACTGTATTTTACCAAGGCAGATTAAGGTCATCATTTGTACCCCTTATACTTATAAGGAGGGTTTGGTGGCTGAAAATGCATTGCTTTGATGGTGATTGCATGTTGCTTCCACTTTGTACATATTACTGAATAAATAAAGTTGAACATTTCAGATATGGGGCTATAGCTCAGGGGTAGAGCATTTCACTGCAGATCAAGAGGTCCCTAGTTCAAATTAGGGTTGTAACGGTATACCGGTACAAAAACCGTTGTCAATTTCATTTTGTGTAAATAACCGTTACCTTGTTTGTAACGGTAAACCGATTGAACTGTTGTTTTTGTTTTGCAAGTCTGCACTTCAATGAATGCATTGCAAATTGCATATAGGGCTGGGCTGGCTGTGTTGTTCACAGTGAACCTGGAGGAGGTGGAGTTTGCCCAGGCCCAGGCTTGGCTCGGCTGATGCATTGCAAATTGCATATAGGGCTGGGCTGGCTGTGTTGTTCACAGTGAATCTGGAGGAGGTGGAGTTTGCCCAGGCCCAGGCTCGGCTGGGCTGGCTTCATCAAGCCTGGGAGTGGAGGAGGTGAAGTTTGCCCATGCTGGGCTGGCAACAGTGAGCCTGGAGGAGGTGGAGTTTACCCAGGCCCGGGCCCAGGCTAGGCTAGGCTGGGCTGGCTTCAGCAAGCCTGGGAGTAGAGGAGGTGGAGTTTGCCCAGGCTGGGCTGGCAACAGTGAGCCTGGAGGAGGTGGAGTTTGCCCGGGCCCGGGCCAAGGCTGGGCTGGGCTGGCTCCAGTGAGCCTGGAGGAGGTGGAGTTTTCCTGGGCTGGAACATTCCGGAATCAATGCACGTGTCACTGTCAGAGACAGTTGAGGCTCCGTTTATGCTCCATATAAACCCTGCTGTCACACTTCCGAAAGCTACGTGCTGTGCCCGATTTCAAAGGTTCCAAGAAGGTAAGCAGCCCCCACACCAGGTCCTCTATCCTCTTTTTCTTCCCTCCCGTCTCATGGCCTTCTTTCCTGCTTCTCCCCCTTTGTTGAAATCTAGGCCCAAGTGATAAATGTGCCCTTAACACGTGTTAGTGCAAATTAAATGTGTTTTTATTCTCTGTGTTATTGTGAGCCTGAATGAATGTGCATGGTGCGCGATAATATACCTGTTGGCAGATGAGGGTGAAATGCTACTGAGCGCATGATATGGTATGGCATTTATAACGCGCCTATAAACAAAAGTGTTTGTAACCTATTACGGAATCACTCGTTTACAAATACCCACTTAGCATTCACATTCACAATATATCCTTTATTGAAATCGAAACTGCACCCCACTCACTCTCTGTGCTTTTAAAAGCTCTCCAGTCGTTTACAAATACCCACTTAGCATTCACAATATATCCTTTATTGAAATTGAAACTGAATCTCACTCGCTGTGCTTTTAAAGCTCTCCAGATCCCGATAGCACGCACCTCGCTCACTTCTGCCACTTCCACTCTCACAGCCAGGCGTTCGGAGGCTGAGAGTCTCCAAACTCTCCAACACAGATCTCACACCCTCTGCAACCCACCCCCCATGGGGAAGAACTCAACGCATACATGCCATTCATGGGCACGTGCGCAGAGCATTTGTGTAGGTAAAAACGCACACGTTTGAATGTGTAGGTGTGGGTAAATATGGAACATGCATCGTGCTAAGGTTGTTCTGAAATGCATTTGTATACGTGCGTCACGCCCAATGCATTACAATACCTAAGTACACAGTAGGTGAGCACTGCCTGCCATACGTATTATTCATAATTATGTAGTACCTTTACAGGTTGCACACTATAAAACCTCAAACCAATCAATCATGTGCATGCAGTTAACTTTCCAGAAAGATCCTACATGTGAAACTGGAACCACGGGCCAAACCGTCTTACTTGCCCTGGCTGCCCTCCCCAGTTCTTTCCAGCGTTCTCTCTCTGTATTTTCTTTTGTTACACAATGCTCCATTGAGTGCTGGTTTGGATCGTACTATATACGTTCCATACAGACACACATAGCTAGAAGTTTTTTCTTCTGGTGCACATGAGCATTCTGCATCCAGAATCACTGCTGAGTGTGGGAATCGGAAAGCCAGCATTGCAGACAACCGACTGCAGTGCCCACTTACTTCACCCAACTACTGCATCACACTCTTGTTTCATACAAATGTGCTGAAATAGATCATGTTCCATTCTTGTACAGTTTATAAATAAAGGCCAATATGTTGAGAATGTAGTATGATATGAGCCTAAAAGCTAAGAGTGCTTGATTATTTCACTCCTATTAAGGGACAACTTAATTTCCTGCCCAATGAAGTGTACTACTTACAAGATGAAGAGGAGACATGAAGAGACTGTGTGAGAGTCAAATGCTTGTAGCTATTTTTTGACACGGGCATTGCGTTTTTTATGCATAAAATTTGAAGCTCTATATTTTTAAACAATTGAACCCGTTTGTGTGCATCAAGCAGGGAAATGTGCGCTGTCATGATAAGTTGTCAGGACCAGCTCTGAACAAAGCAGAGCCATTGCAAGAGCAACAAGTTGGCCCCTGGCGCCCGCACCTTGCCCTTCATGCCACATTATGCCCACACCACTACCAGGAGTTCTAGGGGCATACTATCTGATAGTGGAGACTTCTCTCTGCTTCAAATTATGTGTTCGGGTCACTAAATGCAGTTTAAACGCATTATACGGGAAAGGAGCGTCATCACGTCTTGTGTTTACTGTTGCTCCATGCAATACGGTGTAAACACGAGTGCTTCAATTGTGGCCCCTGCACACATACAAAGGTTGTACACTTTAACATTGCAAGTTACATTTGCTCTTAGGGTGAGAATTCACTGCAAATATATTGCTCTTTTCTGACTGTGATCCTAGCAGTTGGATGAAGTACCAAAAGAACAATGACCAGCTGATTTGAACTAACGCATTTGAAATGTATTTCATTGTACCTCAAGCAGATCAAAATGGGGGTTAATTAATGCACCTTCCACCTGCTGGCGCAAGCAGCCTTCCAATTAAGTGTTTTCCTAAAAGATGAAACTATGAATGGATCAATCCGGAGTCAGATTAATATCTAATTTATAATCCCTCTAATCACAAAACGCCCATAATTAGCTTTCTGCTAATCGCAATGCCAGGCGGAAACATGTAGGTCTCTCTTATCTAATTAAACAATTATCTTTTCTTATCAGTTGCCATCGCTTCTGGAAGAAATATAGCATATATTACAGTATATATATATATGCCAGTCGACGTTGAATGTTGAAATGATTTGCACACAGCAGACTTTCCTTTATTTTCTTAGTCATGGATGGGGGACACTATGTGAAAGATTGTTCGAGTAGGTTTGTGGTAGTGAGCCTGCTTCTTCTGCACATCCTTGATTTAGCCCCTCGGAGCGTCCATTCGTTAATTAAAGGATGCAACCCTCACACACACAAACACATTATTATGGACTGAATACGAAGGAACTGTTTTCCTTAGAAAATGTACATATTCTGCATTTTAAAAATGCAAATTGCACAAAAATGGAGAAGCTGCCAGTTGTAAATGGGAGCGCGCTATTCAACCGGTGGCCTAGCCCTTTTTCGATGAAATGCCCTCGCCCGCATATAATCCAGCGATACACAAATGAGTGCACGACAGTTCTGTGCAGGGGGGTTGGTGCACAGCAAAACATGAACCAAACCTGCATGTTTGCACCAGGCAAGTATTCTGGATACAAGGACAGAATATATACTTACCTCCTCGTATGCAACCCCCTGATCTTACTAATTGATATTTGCATACACCCTACAATTCATCTAGGAGATATTCTTGATTGCTATATCATGCACCCTGGTGTGAATAGTTGCAACTATATCATTTGAACGGACATACATACACTTGCATATGAACCGCGTTATGCATACACCCATGCATCATTAATTGGTTGGTATATATTATGCACGTGTATATTACTAAATGGTGCAAGTATGCACTTTACCTCTGTTAGATGATTAAAATATAAACTCCAATATCATGAACTGATTTACAGCTACAGTAATGTATGAATACACCAGTACTATTCAATAAAAGAATGAAATCTGATATGCGTGTGTGACTGTATAGTGATGGGCCCAGCCAGTATTTTAAAAAAGGGTCCTCCACATGTCAAGATTGCAGTGAGGGAAGGGAACATGTTTGGGAGGGGAAGGTTTTAAGGACCAGGACACACTCATTGGGCAAGGTCTAAAATGTATTCTGCCTATTTGTTCTTTTCTAGCCTTGGTGAAAGAATTTAATTTTCCTCTTGTAGTACATCAGAGGGGAGAGTGCATTGGCTGAGAGCCTGTAGGAAAGCAGAGCGCCGCCGCCTTCCGCATCTCATGTTACAATTGAGGTAAGATGTGTGGGGCAGAGAGGAAGAAATGAGCTGACTACTGCTAGCGGGAGAAGGGCCTTGTGTGGGCCTATTGATTGTGTTGCCACTATATGCCGGACAAGTAGGCTACTTTTTGTTGTCGTTGCAAACGCGCTTCTAGCACTTGCAGACTCACTCCTATTCCAACCTCCAACTCATTCCCAGTACCTTCAATCAGGGGTCTACTGGCCTATAGAGAACTCTGGAGATTTTCCAGTAGGCCTCTGCACTCTGGGCCTCTTTTGTGTGATAACCTATTTTATTTCCACATTTTCTCATGGGAAAAGGGTTGGGCTTGTTGAAAATGTGTAATATGGGGCCACTTTGAAAATTATTTCCAGGGCCCCTTTTGGTCCAGTCCACCCCTGCCTTCAATTTGCCCCCCTTGTTCCCCAACCACACTCTGTGATTGGGCCTGTTGCCCTGTGTTAACATCTGCGAGGGTCCAAGACCCTTGCAGGCTTACCAACTGGTATGATTTAACATTGTGGCTAGAGGGTAAGTTTGGTGCAGCACTTCTATGCCACTACCCATCCAAATGAGTCTGTCCTACAAAAGATCTTTGTGAGCGAGTTACCTCACGGGTCATATGTTAATAATTAAAAACCTAACCTCGTATGATCGCATACATGCACCAAATAGTAGAGGTTTGTTGCAAAGAATCTGCATATCTGTTTGTTATTACACAACTTATTTTATTACATCTCTTCAAATCACTGAAAGTATAGTGGTCTTAAATAGATTTTTCAGGTCGACATTATTTTGCATTCTGGGAGTCGACTTATAGCTGTGTTTGCAGACTTTGCTTGATCCCTGCGGCTGTCAGTTTCCTCCTGTATTATCACCTCAGTCATTGGCTTAACAATCATCTGTTCCAGCCATTTCTTAGCTACGGCATTTCGCAGGCCATCGGTAATTGGGCATGTAGTGTTTCACATCCATGCTGGGTGGCCATCTCTTTTGACTCTTGATTCAAGACACAAGATGGATATCCAGCAGGGATCTGAAACACTAAATGCACATTTGCCTATCCCAATTCCCAATCCTTCTTTGTCACTAGACTCACTATGGCATTCAGAGGCACGCACCTGTTGGAGTACAGTAAACATTATAATGGAACAAAAAAAGGATCTCCACTTTTCTTTTTTACATTATAATGGAGACAAAAGAAATACAGCTGGTGGGTGGGGCTTGTTATATTATAGCCAGTAGCCACAGATTATTTAAGAGCCTTCAATCGGCGGCCCGGGCCCACCCACCTGTATGTATTTCTTTGTCTCACCCTTATGTATTCCATTTCCTGTCTGTGACATGTAAAGTAAAATGTCACATCAGACATCACATGAGGTGTGTGTCAGTCTAAAAGCACTTGTACGGTTCTACTTAAAAGGAGAGGGGATTGACCTCACAGTTAGACTAATAACTTGAATCTATCAGAGTTAGTGACTTGTTGATGTTGAATAGTACTGTAACTGTACAATCACTGCCACAGACTGAATCAAAAGTCAATAAGGCTATTTTATTTCCAATTTCAGTGTGAAATAGTGAGGCAGATTTATACAAGTGCAGCTAGAGCAACTGTTAGGCGAAGTAGTGAAAGCAACCAAATCCAACAATGATGGAAGAGGTAGATGAACACCATGACACTACCGACACCGCCGGCCCATCATGTGAGGAAATGCTGCTGTACCCTCCCATGAAACGTAGAACTTCAGCAGTGTGGAACTACTTTGGCTACGCTAAAATCAGAGGAGAAATAAAATAAGATGGCTTTCCCATTTGCCGTGCCTGTGCCAAAAAAATTTCAGCTAAGGGTGGAAACACATCTAATATGTTTACGCATCTTCGAGAGCATCATCCAACCCTTTTTCTAGAAACCCAGCCGTCCATCAAAAGGAAACGACTTGCTCATCCTGCCACTTTCACTACTGCAGCAGACTCCACAGAAGCATCATCCAGTACAAAGGTATTTTTAGTTTTAAACTTAACGTTCATCACCAAATAAAATCATCATGATTAGGAGCTTAACATGTGCATTGCGCACTAGTGCAGTGCACTGCATCACACAGGCCCAGCTTGAACTGGTGAGGTGCTGCTGCCTTGGCGCTGGTGTGTGGGGCTGTCCACATGTAGATGAATTTAACTTACCTACCTTAGTTTACTTTTGAGTTAATTTTTTTGCATTTGCATTTGCAGTGGTGCCGCCAATCCCCAGAAAACCTCACTCAATATACAATGGAAAAAATGTTTGAGAAGCAAAAGAAATATGACCGTACCTCTAAATCTGCAAAACAAATGAATGCTGCTGTTGCTTTCTTCATTGCAAAAGATATGGTTCCCTATTACATAGTAGAAAGACCAGGTTTCAAGCATTTAGTAAACCAGCTGAACCCTAAATACGAACTTCCATCGCAAACATTTTTTTCTGGAAAAGAAATCCCAAAATTGTATTCAGCTTTGAGAAATGAAGTGCAGGAAGCTGTTGGCAGAGCCAGGTGGTTTGCAGCAACTACAGATCTTTGGACAAGCAATGGTGGCAAAGGGGAGCCATACATTAGCCTGACACTCCACCACATCTCATCAGAGTGGGTCATGCAGTCTCACTGCTTGGAGACACTGTATGTGCCCGAAGACCATACTGCAGAACACATAGCTGAAATATTTGAAGGCATGTTACAACAATGGCAGGTAGACATTAATAGACTTACATGTATTGGCACAGATAACGCCTCAAACATGAAGAAAGCATTTCAACAGGTACTTAAAGTACCACACTTAAGCTGCTTTGGCCACAACTTAAATTTAGGCATTCAAAAGTGTTTAAAAATTCAGAAAGAAAAGACGAGAGCTAACCTTAAAACAAACTGATCTCAACGTTCCTAAACATTCCCTGATTCACGATGTAGTCACAAGGTGGGGCTCAACATACGACATGATAGAGCGCTTCACTGAGCAGCAGCAAGCGGTGTGTGCAGTTCTTGCGGCAGATAGAAATCTCTGGCATTTGATGCCAAAACAAAATGACATGACGTACCTTGAGGACATTTCATTAGTACTTGGATCAGTCCACATGTTCACATATTCCCTTGCTAGTGGCACACGTGTCACCGCATCAGCAATCAGACCAATATTAAATCATTTATTGAATAATGTTCTGGTTTGTGCTCCCACTGATCGTCCACTAGCGAGAGAAATGAAAGAAACTATTGCAGCAGACCTGAGCAGTAGATACGAGGCACCTGAAACACGATTGTTGCTTGACATCTGTTCATTCCTGGATCCAAGGTTCAAAGAACACTTCCTCAGTAATGTGTCTGATACAACAGAAGCAATAAAAGAAAATGCTTTACAAGAAAAACACAGCCTGGAAGAAGGTGAGGATCGGGAATCAGATTTTACCACTGCCACCATCACAAGAAATGGGACCCCCCAAGGTAGTGAAGAACAACAGAGTGAGCAGCAGCTGCAAAGCCTTGGAGTTCCATCACCAACTCCAGTAGTAGCAAGCAAAAAAACAGTTGATGTTAATCCCAGAAAAGGTCTACATGATTTACTGTGGGAAATCACAGAAGTGTGAAACAGTCCACTTCTATGGCAGCAGACTCTGAACCAGAAGCAGCAATCATTGCTCAAGTCAAACACTACAAAGCTCTGCCAATCCTTCCGGGAAATGAGGATCCGCTCATTTGGTGGAAACAACATCAAAAGGAATTACCCATTCTGTCACACTTAGCCCAAAAATACCTATGCATCCCAGCAACTAGTGTTCCTTCTGAACGTGTATTCAGTAGCAGTGGCTACATATTATCTCCTTTTAGGAGCAGACTATCTACAGAGCATGTAAACATGCTGGTATTTCTGCATCATAATTTGTGATTTTTTTTTATTTTTCTAAAACGAAAGTGGTTTGTTTGCTGGTCACTCAGACTTGCGTTCTAATACCTAGAATCTTTTCAGACTTTGAGTAAGCAGATATATGATCTTTTTGACAGTTTTACCTTGGTAGTGTAGCTAAAACATAATTCAGCAAACCAAAAGTTTTGGCATAACCCCTGGGCACCCCTTCTCTGACCATCATTGTTCAGAAGGAACAAAACATATTGAATTTGCAAATTGGGCGTTCTTCCTTTTGTGATGGCAGGTAGATCTTGAAAAACGATAGTCTGGTCTGGGTGATTGCCCAGAGCTATGCCTGCAGTTGATTGACTTTTAAAACCTTCCAGCTATCCTACTTTGAGACCCTAGTGTCATACATGTCTTGGCATCCTCCTTCTTTAATTAAACTTCTAAAAAGGTTGTATTGGTTTACAAAGTTAAATAGGACCTCCTGCTCCGTTGAGTTAAAACTAAAATAAATGTTTGTAAGAAGAACTAAGACAACTTCTTGGTGATGTTTTCTTGTTTGTGTATGGTGTCTTGTTGAAAATGTGACTCTTCCTGTCAAAATAATATTTAAGACAATGCTTATACACACGTGCGCGCTATACTGCGATAACCGCGGTATACCGTCATTTCAAATGAAGGTTATCATACCGTCAAAAAATCAATATCGTGACATCCCTAGTTCAAATCTGGGTGCCCCTTTGCCCAACTGTTTTACATGTAGAAATATTTTTTAATTAAATAAATTGAAGTAAACATTTACAATCTTAGCATTTTATGTAATGAGCAACACATTTCTACATTTCAAATACTCCTGATCATCACCTGAAACATAGGGTAAACAAACACCATTAAGCTGTTTAGGATTTCTTCATATGATGCAAGCTGTGTTTTACATTCACCCAAGTTCTATTGGTGATATTATCAGTTTGAAATAGTCCATTGGAAGCTCATATGAATGTTATAAAACTGTGGTGGAAACCAATAATATGCCCTTAATGGAATGTATTAATTTGTAGAGCTGACCAGAAGTGCACTGATGTCATGAGTTCTACAAGTTCCATACAGTCACCCACTCTATCACCTTTTTTAAAAAGGGCAGTTTTCAGCATTCAAGGGTTTAACTCAGTGGTAGAGCGTAGGAGTGCAGTTCAAGAAGTCCCTGTTTCATAACCATATACCCTCTTCAATAGATCCTGTTATAAAACTGTGGTGGAAACCAATAATATGCCCTTAATGAAATGTATTAATTTGTACAGCTGACCAGAATTGCACTGATGTCATTAGTTCTACAAGTTCCATACAGTCACCCACTCTATCACCTTTTTAAAAAAGGGCAGTTTTCAGCATTCAAGGGTTTAACTCAGTGGTAGAGCGTAGGAGTGCAGTTCAACAAGTCCCTGTTTCATAACCATATACCCTCTTCAATAGATCCTGTTAAAATGTTTTTCAACCCAACGCAATGTAAGTAACAATAGGATATATCATCATTTCATATAAAAAAACAATGAACTATTGGGTTTAACTATGCTCTTAGCACAAAATCAACAAACTGCAGTAGAGAAGCAGTTAGGTTTTGCAGAATTTGTGCATTTGACAAAAGTTGTTTTTCCATGTTCCAAGATCTACATGTGATAAGAAATGTATGAATTCTTGCAATGGAAACCTCACTGTATTTTACCAAGGCAGATAAAGGACATCTTGTGTACCGCTTACAGTTATAAGGAGGGTTTGGTGTCTGAAAATGCATTGCTTTGACGGTGATTGCATATTGCTTCCACTTTGTACATATTACTGAATAAATAAATGTGAACATTTCAGAACTGGTGGTATAGCTCAGTGGTAAAGCATTTGACTGCAGATCAAGAGGTCCCTAGTTCAAATCTGGGTGCCCCCTTGTTCAACTGTTTCACCTGTAGAAATATGTTTTTTTATTAAATAAATTAAAGAAAACATTTACAATCTTAGCATTTTATGCAATGAGCAACACATTTCTACATTTGACATACTCCTGATCATCTCCTGAAACATAGGGTAAACACCATGAAACCTTTTAGGATTTCTTCATATGATACAAGCTGTGTTTTACATTCACCCAAGTTCTACTGGTGATATTATCAGTTTGAAATAGTAAATTAGAAGCTCATATGAATGTTATAAAACTGTGGTGGAAACCAATAATATGCCCTTAATGAACTGTATTAATTTGTACAGCTGACCAGAAGTGCACTGATGTCATTAGTTCTACAAGTTCCATAGAGTCACCCACTCTATCACCTTTTTAAAAAAAGGGCAGTTTTCAACATTCAAGGGTTTATGTGAGTGGTAGAGCGTAGGAGTGTAGTTCAAGAAGTCCCTGTTTCATAACCATATACCCTCTTCAATAGATCCTGTTAAAATGTTTTTCAACCCAATGCACTGTAACAAACAATCGGATATATCATCATTTCATATACAAAACAATGAACAATTGGGTTTAAATATGCTCTTAGCACACAATCAACAAACTGCAGTAGAGAAGCAGTTACATTTTGCAGAATTTGTGCTTTTGACAAAAGATTTTTTTTCCATGTTCCAAGATCTACATGTGATACGAAATGTATGAATTCTTGCAATGGAAACCTCACTGTATTTTACCAAGGCAGATAAAGGACATCCTTTGCACCCCATATACTTATAAGGAGGGTTTGGTGGCTGAAAATGCATTGTTTTGATGGTGATTGCATGTTGTTTGCACTTTGTACATATTACTGAATTAATAAATGTGAACATTTCAGAACTGGCGGTATAGCTCAGTGGTAAAGCATTTGACTGCAGATCAAGAGGTCCCTAGTTCAAATCTGGGTGCCCCCTTGTTCAACTGTTTTACCTGTAGAAATATGTTTTTTTATTAAATAAATTAAAGAAAACATTTACAATCTTAGCATTTTATGCAATGAGCAACACATTTCTACATTTGACATACTCCTGATCATCTCCTGAAACATAGGGTAAACACCATGAAACCTTTTAGGATTTCTTCATATGATACAAGCTGTGTTTTACATTCACCCAAGTTCTACTGGTGATATTATCAGTTTGAAATAGTAAATTAGAAGCTCATATGAATGTTATAAAACTGTGGTGGAAACCAATAATATGCCCTTAATGAACTGTATTAATTTGTACAGCTGACCAGAAGTGCACTGATGTCATTAGTTCTACAAGTTCCATACAGTCACCCACTCTATCACCTTTTTAAAAAAAGGGCAGTTTTCAACATTCAAGGGTTTATGTGAGTGGTAGAGCGTAGGAGTGTAGTTCAAGAAGTCCCTGTTTCATAACCATAAACCCTCTTCAATAGATCCTGTTAAAATGTTTTTCAACCCAATTCACTGTAACAAACAATCGGATATATCACCATTTCATATACAAAACAATGAACAATTGGGTTTAACTATGCTCTTAGCACAAAATCAACAAACTGCAGTAGAGAAGCAGTTACATTTTGCAGAATTTGTGCATTTGACAAAAGATTTTTTTTCCATGTTCCAAGATCTACATGTGATACGAAATGGATGAATTCTTGCAATGGAAACCTCACTGTATTTTACCAAGGCAGATAAAGGACATCCTTCGCACCCCATATACTTATAAGGAGGGTTTGGTGGCTGAAAATGCATTGCTTTGATGGTGATTGCATGTTGCTTGCACTTTGTACATATTACTGAAGTAATAAAGGTGAATTTTTCAGAACTGGGGGTATCGCTCAGTGGTAGAGCATTTGACTGCAGATCAAGAGGTCCGTAGTTCAAATCTGGGTGCCCCCTTGTTCAACTATTTTACCTGTAGAAATATGTTTTTAATTGAAGAAAACATTTACAATCTTAGCATTTTATGTAATGAGCAACACATTTCTACATTAGAAATACTCCTGATCATCTCCTGAAACATAGGGTAAACACCATGAAACTGTTTAGGATTTCTTCATATGATACAAGCTGTGTTTTACATTCACCCAAGTTCTACTGGTGATATTATCAGTTTGAAATAGTCCATTGGAAGCTCATATGAATGTTATAAAACTGTGGTGGAAACCAATAATATGCCCTTAATGAAATGTATTAATTTGTACAGCTGACCAGAAGTGAACTGATGTCATTAGTTCTACAAGTTCCATACAGTCACCCACTCTATCACCTTTTTAAAAAAGGGCAGTTTTCAGCATTCAAGGGTTTATGTCAGTGGTAGAGCGTAGGAGGGCTTTTCAAGAGGTTCATGTTTCATAACCATATACCCTCTTCAATAGATCCTGTTAAAATGTATGTTTTAACCCAATGCACTGTAAGAAAAAATAAGATATATCATCATTGCATATACAAAACAATGAACAATTGGGTTTAACTATGCTCTTAGCACAAAATCAACAAAATTCAGTAGAGAAACATTTACGTTTTGCAGAATGTGTGCATTTGACAAAAGTTTTTTTTTCCATGTTCCAAGATCTACATGTGATACGAAATGTATGAATTCTTGCAATGGAAACCTCACTGTATTTTACCAAGGCAGATAAAGTACATCTTGTGTACCCCTTATACTTATAAGGAGGGTTTGGTGGCTGAAAATGCATTGCTTTGATGGTGATTGCATGTTGCTTGCACTTTGTACATATTACTGAATAAATAAAGGTGAACATTTCAGAAATGGGGGTATAGCTCAGGGGTAGAGCATTTCACTGCAGATCAAAAAGTCCCTAGTTCAAATCTGGGTGCCCCCTTGTCCAACTGTTTTACCTGTAGAAATATGTTTTTAATTAAATAAATTGAAGTAAACATTTACAATCTTAGCATTTTATGTAATGAGCAACACATTTCTACATTTGAAATACTCCTGATCATCTACTGAAACATAGGGTAAACACCATTAAGCTGTTTAGGATTTCTTCATATGATACAAGCTGTGTTTTACATTCACCCAAGTTCTACTGGTGATATGATCAGTTTGAAATAGTCCATTGGAAGCTCTTATGAATGTTATAAAACTGTGGTGGAAACCAATAATATGCCCTTAATGAAATGTATTAATTTGTACAGCTGACCAGAATTGCACTGATGTCATTAGTTCTACAAGTTCCATAGAGTCACCCACTCTATCACCTTTTTAAAAAAGGGCAGTTTTCAACATTCAAGGATTTATGTCAGTGGTAGAGCGTAGGAGCGTAGGAGTACCCTCTTCAATAGATCCTGTTTAAATGTATTTCAACCCAATGCACTGTAAGAAACAATCGGATATATCATCATTTCATATACAAAACAAAGAACAATTGGGATTAACTATGCTCTTAGCACAAAATCAACAAACTACAGTAGAGAAGCAGTTACATTTTGCAGAATGTGTGCATTTGACGAAGATTTTTTTTCCATGTTCCAAGATCTATATGTGATACGAAATGTATGAATTCTTGCAATGGAAACCTCACTGTATTTTACCAAGGCAGATAAAGGACATCTTTTGTACCACTTATACTTATAAGGAGGGTTTGGTGGCTGAAAATGCATTGTTTTGATGGTGATTGCATGTTGCTTGCACTTTGTACATATTACTGAATTAATAAAGGAGAACTTTTCAGAAATGGGGGTATAGCTCAGTGTTAGAGCATTTCACTGCAGATCAAGAGGTCCCTAGTTCAAATCTGGGTGCCCCCTTGTTCAACTGTTTTACCTGTAGAAATATGTTTTTAATTGAAGAAAACATTTACAATCTTAGCATTTTATGTAATGAGCAACACATTTCTACATTTGAAATACTCCTGATCATCTCCTGAAATATAGGGTAAACACCATGAAACTGTTTAGGATTTCTTCATATGATACAAGCTGTGTTTTACATTCACCCAAGTTCTACTGGTGATATTATTAGTTTGAAATAGTCCATTGGAAGCTCATATGAATGTTATAAAACTGTGGTGGAAACCAATAATATGCCCTTAATGAAATGTATTAATTTGTACAGCTGACCAGAAGTGCACTGATTTCATTAGTTCTACAAGTTCCATACAGTCACCCACTCTACCACCTATTTAAAAAAAGGGCAGTTTTCAGCATTCAAGGGTTTAACTCAGTGGTAGAGCGTAGGAATGCAGTTCAAGAAGTCCAAGTTTCATAACCATATACCCTCTTCAATAGATCCTGTTAAAATGTTTTTCAACCCAATGCACTGTAAGAAACAATAAGATATATCATCATTTCATATACAAAACAATGAACAATTGGGTTTAACTATGCTCTTAGCACAAAATCAACAAACTACAGTAGAGAAGCAGTTACATTTTGCAGAATTTGTGCATTTGACGAAGATTTTTTTTCCATGTTCCAAGATCTACATGTGATAAGAAATGTATGAATTCTTGCAATGGAAACCTCACTGTATTTTACCAAGGCAGATAAAGGACATCTTTTGTACCCCTTATACTTATAAGGAGGGTTTGGTGGCTGAAAATGCATTGCTTTGATGGTGATTGCATGTTGCTTGCGCTTTGTACATATTACTGAATTAATAAAAGTGAACTTTTCAGATCTGGGGGTATAGCTCAGTCGTAGAGCATTTGACTGTAGATCAAGAGGTCCCTAGTTCAAATCTGGGTGCCTCCTTGTTCAACTGTTTTACCTGTAGACATATTTGTTTAATTAAGTAAACACTTACAATCTTAGCATTTTATGTAATGAGCAACACATTTCTACATTTGAAATACTCCTGATCATCACCTGAAACATAGGGTAAACACCATTAAACTGTTTAGGATTTCTTCATATGATACAAGCTGTGTTTTACATTCACCCAAGTTCTACTGGTGATATGATTAGTTTGAAATAGTCCATTGGAAGCTCATATGAATGTGATAAAACTGTGGTGGAAACCAATAGTTAATTTGGTTAACTATTGGTATTCATTTGTACAGCTGACCAGAAGTGCACTGATGTCATTAGTTCTACAAGTTCCATACAGTCACCATCTCTATCACCTTTTTAAAAAAGGGCAGTTTTCAGCATTCAAGGGTTTAACTCAGTGGTAGAGCATAGGAGTGCAGTTCAAGAAGTCCCTGTTTAATAACCATATACCCTCTTCAATAGATCCTGTTAAAATGTTTTTCAACCCAATGCACTGTAAGAAACAATAAGATATATCATCATTTCATATACAAAACAATGAACAATTGGGTTTAACTATGCTCTTAGCACAAAATCAACAAACTGCAGTAGAGAAGCAGTTACATTTTGCAGAATTTGTGCATTTGCCAAAAGATTTTTGTTCCATGTTCCAAGATCTACATGTGATACGAAATGTATGAATTCTTGCAATGGAAACCTCATTGTATTTTAGCAAGGCAGATAAAGGACATCTTTTGTACCCCTTATACTTATAAGGAGGGTTTGGTGGCTGAAAATGCATTGCTTTGATGGTGATTGCATGTTGCTTCCACTTTGTACATATTACTGAATAAATAAAGGTGAAAATTTCAGAAATGGGGGTATAGCTCAGGGGTAGAGCATTTCACTGCAGATCAAAAGGTCCCTAGTTCAAATCTGGGTGCCCCCTTGTCCAAATGTTGTACCTGTAGAAATATGTTTTTAATTAAATAAATTGAAGTAAACATTTACAATCTTAGCATTTTATGTAATGAGCAACACATTTCTACATTTGAAATACTCCTGATCATCTCCTGAAACATTGGGTAAACACCATGAAACTGTTTAGGATTTCTTCGTATGATACAAGCTGTGTTTTACATTCACCCAAGTTCTACTGGTGATATTATCAGTTTGAAATAGTCCATTGGAAGCTCATATGAATGTTATAAAACTGTGGTGGAAACCAATAATATGCCCTTAATGAAATGTATTAATTTGTACAGCTGACCAGAAGTGCACTGATGTCATTAGTTCTACAAGTTCCATACAGTCACCCACTCTATCACCTTTTTAAAAAAGGGCAGTTTTCAGCATTTAAGGGTTTAACTCAGTGGTAGAGCGTAGGAATCCAGTTCAAGAAGTCCCCGTTTCATAACCATATACCCTCTTCAATAGATCCTGTTAAAATGTTTTTCAACCCAATGCACTGTAAGAAACAATAGAAACAGTAAGATATATCATCATTTCATAAACAAAAGAATGAACAATTGGGTTTAACTATGCTCTTAGCACAAAATCAACAAACTGCAGTAGAGAAGCAGTTGCATTTTGCAGAATTTGTGCATTTGACAAAAGATTTTTTTTCCATGTTCCAAGATCTACATGTGATACGAAATGTATGAATTCTTGCAATGGAAACCTCACTGTATTTTACCAAGGCACATAAAGGACATCCTTCGCACCCCATATACTTATAAGGAGGGTTTGGTGGCTGAAAATGCTTTGCTTTGATGGCGATTGCACGTTGCTTCCACTTTGTACATATTACTGAATAAATAAAGGTGAACATTTCAGAAATGGGGGTATAGCTCCACAGTAGAGCATTTAACTGCAGATCAAAAGGTCACTAGTTCAAATCTGGGTGCCCCCTTGTCCAACTGTTTTACCTGTAGAAATATGTTTTTAATTAAATAAATTGAAGTAAACATTTACAATCTTAGCATTTTATGTAATGAGCAACACATTTCTACATTTGAAATACTCCTGATCATCACCTGAAACATAGGGTAAACACTATTAAGCTGTTTAGGATTTCTTCATATGATACAAGCTGTATTTTACATTCACCCAAGTTCTACTGGTGATATTATCAGTTTGAAATAGTCCATTGGAAGCTCATATGAATGTTATAAAACTGTGGTGGAAACCAATAATATGCCCTTAATGAAATGTATTAATTTGTACAGCTGACCAGAAGTGCACTGATGTCATTAGTTCTACAAGTTCCATACAGTCACCCACTCTATCACCTTTTTTAAAAAGGGCAGTTTTCAGCATTCAAGGGTTTATGTCAGTGATAGAGCGTAGGAGTGCTTTTCAAGAAGTCCCTGGTTCATAACCATATACCCTCTTCAATAGATCCTGTTAAAATGTTTTTCAACCCAATGCACTGTAAGAAACAATAGGATATATCATCATTTCATATAAAAAACAATGAACAATTGGGTTTAACTATGCTTTAGCACAAAATCAACAAAATGCAGTAGAGAAGCAGTTACGTTTTGCAGAATTTGTGCATTTGACAAACGTTTTTTTTCCATGTTCCAAGATCTACATGTGATACGAAATGTATGAATTCTTGCAATGGAAACCTCACTGTATTTTACCAAGGCAGATAAAGGACATCTTTTGTACCCCTTATACTTATAAGGAGGGTTTGGTGGCTGAAAATGCATTGCTTTGATGGTGATTGCATGTTGCTTGCACTTTGTACATATTACTGAATAAATAAAGGTGAACTTTTCAGAACTGGGGGTATAGCTCAGGGGTAGAGCGTTTGACTGCAGATCAAGAGGTCCCTAGTTCAAATCTGGGTGCCCCCTTGTCCAACTGTTTTACCTGTAGAAATATGTTTTTAATTAAATAAATTGAAGTAAACATTTACACTCTTAGCATTTTATGTAATGAGCAACACATTTCTACATTTGAAATACTCCCGATCATCTCCTGAAACATAGGGTAAACACCATGAAACTGTTTCGGATTTCTTCGTATGATACAAGCTGTGTTTTACATTCACCCAAGTTCTACTGGTGATATTATCAGTTTGAAATAGTCCATTGGAAGCTCATATGAATGTTATAAAACTGTGGTGGAAACCAATAATATGCCCTTAATGAAATGTATTAATTTGTACAGCTGACCAGAAGTGCACTGATGTCATTAGTTCTACAAGTTCCATACAGTCACCCACTCTATCACCTTTTTAAAAAAGGGCAGTTTTCAGCATTCAAGGGTTTAACTCAGTGGTAGAGCGTAGGAATGCAGTTCAAGAAGTCCCTGTTTAATAACCATATACCCTCTTCAATAGATCCTGTTAAAATGTTTTTCAACCCAATGCACTGTAAGAAATAATAAGATATATCATCATTTCATATACAAAACAATGAACAATCGGGTTTAACTATGCTCCTAGCACAAAATCAACAAACTGCAGTAGAGAAGCAGTTACATTTTGCAGAATTTGTGCATTTGCCAAAAGATTTTTGTTCCATGTTCCAAGATCTACATGTGATACGAAATGTATGAATTCTTGCAATGGAAACCTCATTGTATTTTAGCAAGGCAGATAAAGGACATCTTTTGTACCCCTTATACTTATAAGGAGGGTTTGGTGGCTGAAAATGCATTGCTTTGATGGTGATTGCATGTTGCTTCCACTTTGTACATATTACTGAATAAATAAAGGTGAAAATTTCAGAAATGGGGGTATAGCTCAGGGGTAGAGCATTTCACTGCAGATCAAAAGGTCCCTAAGTTCAAATCTGGGTGCCCCCTTGTCCAAATGTTGTACCTGTAGAAATATGTTTTTAATTAAATAAATTGAAGTAAACATTTACAATCTTAGCATTTTATGTAATGAGCAACACATTTCTACATTTGAAATACTCCTGATCATCTCCTGAAACATTGGGTAAACACCATGAAACTGTTTAGGATTTCTTCGTATGATACAAGCTGTGTTTTACATTCACCCAAGTTCTACTGGTAATATTATCAGTTTGAAATAGTCCATTGGAAGCTCATATGAATGTTATAAAACTGTGGTGGAAACCAATAATATGCCCTTAATGAAATGTATTAATTTGTACAGCTGACCAGAAGTGCACTGATGTCATTAGTTCTACAAGTTCCATACAGTCACCCACTCTATCACCTTTTTAAAAAAGGGCAGTTTTCAGCATTTAAGGGTTTAACTCAGTGGTAGAGCGTAGGAATCCAGTTCAAGAAGTCCCCGTTTCATAACCATATACCCTCTTCAATAGATCCTGTTAAAATGTTTTTCAACCCAATGCACTGTAAGAAACAATAGAAACAGTAAAATATATCATCATTTCATAAACAAAAGAATGAACAATTGGGTTTAACTATGCTCTTAGCACAAAATCAACAAACTGCAGTAGAGAAGCAGTTGCATTTTGCAGAATTTGTGCATTTGACAAAAGATTTTTTTTCCATGTTCCAAGATCTACATGTGATACGAAATGTATGAATTCTTGCAATGGAAACCTCACTGTATTTTACCAAGGCACATAAAGGACATCCTTCGCACCCCATATACTTATAAGGAGGGTTTGGTGGCTGAAAATGCTTTGCTTTGATGGCGATTGCACGTTGCTTCCACTTTGTACATATTACTGAATAAATAAAGGTGAACATTTCAGAAATGGGGGTATAGCTCCACAGTAGAGCATTTAACTGCAGATCAAAAGGTCACTAGTTCAAATCTGGGTGCCCCCTTGTCCAACTGTTTTACCTGTAGAAATATGTTTTTAATTAAATAAATTGAAGTAAACATTTACAATCTTAGCATTTTATGTAATGAGCAACACATTTCTACATTTGAAATACTCCTGATCATCACCTGAAACATAGGGTAAACACCATTAAGCTGTTTAGGATTTCTTCATATGATACAAGCTGTATTTTACATTCACCCAAGTTCTACTGGTGATATTATCAGTTTGAAATAGTCCATTGGAAGCTCATATGAATGTTATAAAACTGTGGTGGAAACCAATAATATGCCCTTAATTAAATGTATTAATTTGTACAGCTGACCAGAAGTGCACTGATGTCATTAGTTCTACAAGTTCCATACAGTCACCCACTCTATCACCTTTTTTAAAAAGGGCAGTTTTCAGCATTCAAGGGTTTATGTCAGTGATAGAGCGTAGGAGTGCTTTTCAAGAAGTCCCTGGTTCATAACCATATACCCTCTTCAATAGATCCTGTTAAAATGTTTTTCAACCCAATGCACTGTAAGAAACAATAGGATATATCATCATTTCATATAAAAAACAATGAACAATTGGGTTTAACTATGCTTTAGCACAAAATCAACAAAATGCAGTAGAGAAGCAGTTACGTTTTGCAGAATTTGTGCATTTGACAAACGTTTTTTTTCCATGTTCCAAGATCTACATGTGATACGAAATGTATGAATTCTTGCAATGGAAACCTCACTGTATTTTACCAAGGCAGATAAAGGACATCTTTTGTACCCCTTATACTTATAAGGAGGGTTTGGTGGCTGAAAATGCATTGCTTTGATGGTGATTGCATGTTGCTTGCACTTTGTACATATTACTGAATAAATAAAGGTGAACTTTTCAGAACTGGGGGTATAGCTCAGGGGTAGAGCGTTTGACTGCAGATCAAGAGGTCCCTAGTTCAAATCTGGGTGCCCCCTTGTCCAACTGTTTTACCTGTAGAAATATGTTTTTAATTAAATAAATTGAAGTAAACATTTACACTCTTAGCATTTTATGTAATGAGCAACACATTTCTACATTTGAAATACTCCCGATCATCTCCTGAAACATAGGGTAAACACCATGAAACTGTTTCGGATTTCTTCGTATGATACAAGCTGTGTTTTACATTCACCCAAGTTCTACTGGTGATATTATCAGTTTGAAATAGTCCATTGGAAGCTCATATGAATGTTATAAAACTGTGGTGGAAACCAATAATATGCCCTTAATGAAATGTATTAATTTGTACAGCTGACCAGAAGTGCACTGATGTCATTAGTTCTACAAGTTCCATACAGTCACCCACTCTATCACCTTTTTAAAAAAGGGCAGTTTTCAGCATTCAAGGGTTTAACTCAGTGGTAGAGCGTAGGAATGCAGTTCAAGAAGTCCCTGTTTAATAACCATATACCCTCTTCAATAGATCCTGTTAAAATGTTTTTCAACCCAATGCACTGTAAGAAATAATAAGATATATCATCATTTCATATACAAAACAATGAACAATCGGGTTTAACTATGCTCCTAGCACAAAATCAACAAACTGCAGTAGAGAAGCAGTTACATTTTGCAGAATTTGTGCATTTGCCAAAAGATTTTTGTTCCATGTTCCAAGATCTACATGTGATACGAAATGTATGAATTCTTGCAATGGAAACCTCATTGTATTTTAGCAAGGCAGATAAAGGACATCTTTTGTACCCCTTATACTTATAAGGAGGGTTTGGTGGCTGAAAATGCATTGCTTTGATGGTGATTGCATGTTGCTTCCACTTTGTACATATTACTGAATAAATAAAGGTGAAAATTTCAGAAATGGGGGTATAGCTCAGGGGTAGAGCATTTCACTGCAGATCAAAAGGTCCCTAAGTTCAAATCTGGGTGCCCCCTTGTCCAAATGTTGTACCTGTAGAAATATGTTTTTAATTAAATAAATTGAAGTAAACATTTACAATCTTAGCATTTTATGTAATGAGCAACACATTTCTACATTTGAAATACTCCTGATCATCTCCTGAAACATTGGGTAAACACCATGAAACTGTTTAGGATTTCTTCGTATGATACAAGCTGTGTTTTACATTCACCCAAGTTCTACTGGTAATATTATCAGTTTGAAATAGTCCATTGGAAGCTCATATGAATGTTATAAAACTGTGGTGGAAACCAATAATATGCCCTTAATGAAATGTATTAATTTGTACAGCTGACCAGAAGTGCACTGATGTCATTAGTTCTACAAGTTCCATACAGTCACCCACTCTATCACCTTTTTAAAAAAGGGCAGTTTTCAGCATTTAAGGGTTTAACTCAGTGGTAGAGCGTAGGAATCCAGTTCAAGAAGTCCCCGTTTCATAACCATATACCCTCTTCAATAGATCCTGTTAAAATGTTTTTCAACCCAATGCACTGTAAGAAACAATAGAAACAGTAAAATATATCATCATTTCATAAACAAAAGAATGAACAATTGGGTTTAACTATGCTCTTAGCACAAAATCAACAAACTGCAGTAGAGAAGCAGTTGCATTTTGCAGAATTTGTGCATTTGACAAAAGATTTTTTTTCCATGTTCCAAGATCTACATGTGATACGAAATGTATGAATTCTTGCAATGGAAACCTCACTGTATTTTACCAAGGCACATAAAGGACATCCTTCGCACCCCATATACTTATAAGGAGGGTTTGGTGGCTGAAAATGCTTTGCTTTGATGGCGATTGCACGTTGCTTCCACTTTGTACATATTACTGAATAAATAAAGGTGAACATTTCAGAAATGGGGGTATAGCTCCACAGTAGAGCATTTAACTGCAGATCAAAAGGTCACTAGTTCAAATCTGGGTGCCCCCTTGTCCAACTGTTTTACCTGTAGAAATATGTTTTTAATTAAATAAATTGAAGTAAACATTTACAATCTTAGCATTTTATGTAATGAGCAACACATTTCTACATTTGAAATACTCCTGATCATCACCTGAAACATAGGGTAAACACCATTAAGCTGTTTAGGATTTCTTCATATGATACAAGCTGTATTTTACATTCACCCAAGTTCTACTGGTGATATTATCAGTTTGAAATAGTCCATTGGAAGCTCATATGAATGTTATAAAACTGTGGTGGAAACCAATAATATGCCCTTAATTAAATGTATTAATTTGTACAGCTGACCAGAAGTGCACTGATGTCATTAGTTCTACAAGTTCCATACAGTCACCCACTCTATCACCTTTTTTAAAAAGGGCAGTTTTCAGCATTCAAGGGTTTATGTCAGTGATAGAGCGTAGGAGTGCTTTTCAAGAAGTCCCTGGTTCATAACCATATACCCTCTTCAATAGATCCTGTTAAAATGTTTTTCAACCCAATGCACTGTAAGAAACAATAGGATATATCATCATTTCATATAAAAAACAATGAACAATTGGGTTTAACTATGCTCTTAGCACAAAATCAACAAAATGCAGTAGAGAAGCAGTTACGTTTTGCAGAATTTGTGCATTTGACAAACGTTTTTTTTCCATGTTCCAAGATCTACATGTGATACGAAATGTATGAATTCTTGCAATGGAAACCTCACTGTATTTTACCAAGGCAGATAAAGGACATCTTTTGTACCCCTTATACTTATAAGGAGGGTTTGGTGGCTGAAAATGCATTGCTTTGATGGTGATTGCATGTTGCTTCCACTTTGTACATATTACTGAATAAATAAAGGAGAACATTTCAGAAATGGAGGTATAGCTCAGGGGTAGAGCATTTCACTGCAGATCAAAAGGTCCCTAGTTCAAATCTGGGTGCCCCCTTGTCCAACTGTTTTACCTGTAGAAATATGTTTTTAATTAAATAAATTGAAGTAAACATTTACAATTTTAGCATTTTATGTAATGAACAACACATTTCTACATTTGAAATACTCCTGATCATCACCTGAAACATAGGGTAAACACCATTAAGGCATTTAGGATTGTTTCATATGATACAAGCTGTGTTTTACATTCACCCAAGTTCTACTGGTGATATGATCAGTTTGAAATAGTCCATTGGAAGCTCTTATGAATTTTATAAAACTGTGGTGGAAACCAATAATATGCCCTTAATGAAATGTATTAATTTGTACAGCTGACCAGAAGTGCACTGATGTCATTAGTTCTACAAGTTCCATAGAGTCACCCACTCTATCACCTTTTTAAAAAAGGGCAGTTTTCAACATTCAAGGGTTTATGTGAGTGGTAGAGCGTAGGAGTGTAGTTCAAGAAGTCCCTGTTACATAGCCATATACCCTCTTCAATAGATCCTGTTAAAATGTTTTTCAACCCAATGCACTGTAAGAAACAATCGGATATATCATCATTTCATATACAAAACAATGGACAATTGGGTTTAAATATGCTCTTAGCACACATTCAACAAACTGCAGTAGAGAAGCAGTTACATTTTGCAGAATTTGTGTATTTGACAAAAGATTTTTTTTCCATGTTCCAAGATCTACATGTGATACGAAATGGATGAATTCTTGCAATGGAAACCTCACTGTATTTTACCAAGGCAGATAAAGGACATCCTTCGCACCCCATATACTTATAAGGAGGGTTTGGTGGCTGAAAATGCATTGCTTTGATGGTGATTGCATGTTGCTTGCACTTTGTACATATTACTGAATTAATAAAGGTGAACTTTTCAGAACTGGGGGTATCGCTCAGTGGTAGAGCATTTGACTGCAGATCAAAAGGTTCCTAGTTCAAATCTGGGTGCCCCCTTGTCCAACTGTTTTACCTGTAGAAATATGTTTTTAATTAAATAAACTGAAGTACACATTTACAATCTTAGCATTTTATGTAATGAGCATCACAAATCTACATTTGAAATACTCCTGATCATCACCTGAAACATAGGGTAAACACCATTAAGCTGTTTAGGATTTCTTCATATGATACAAGCTGTGTTTTACATTTACCCAAGTTCTACTGGTGATATGATCAGTTTGAAATAGTCCATTGGAAGCTCTTATGAATGTTATAAAACTGTGGTGGAAACCAATAATATGCCCTTAATGAAATGGATTAATTTGTACAGCTGACCAGAATTGCACTGATGTCATTAGTTCTACAAGTTCCATAGAGTCACCCACTCTATCACCTTTTTAAAAAAGGGCAGTTTTCAACATTCAAGGATTTATGTCAGTGGTAGAGCGTAGGAGTGTAGTTCAAGAAGTCCCTGTTTCATAACCATATACCCTCTTCAATAGATCCTGTTAAAATGTTTTTCAACCCAATGCACTGTAAGAAACAATCAGATATATCATCATTTCATATACAAAACAATGAACAATTGGGATTAACTATGCTCTTAGCACAAAATCAACAAACTGCAGTAGAGAAGCAGTTACATTTTGCAGAATTTGTGAATTTGACAAAATATTTTTTTTCCATGTTCCAAGATCTACATGTGATACGAAATGTATGAATTCTTGCAATGGAAACCTCACTGTATTTTACCAAGGCAGATAAAGGACATCTTTTGTACCACTTATACTTATAAGGAGGGTTTGGTGGCTGAAAATGCATTGTTTTGATGGTGATTGCATGTTGCTTGCACTTTGTACATATTACTGAATTAATGAAGAGAACTTTTCAGAAATGGGGGTGTAGCTCAGTGGTAGAGTATTTGACTGCAGATCAAGAGTTCCCTAGTTCAAATCTGGATGCCCCCTTGTTCAACTGTTTTACCTGTAGAAATATGTTTTTAATTGAAGAAAACATTTACAATCTTAGCATTTTATGTAATGAGCAACACATTTCTACATTAGAAATACTCCTGATCATCTCCTGAAACATAGGGTAAACACCATGAAACTGTTTAGGATTTCTTCATGTGATACAAGCTGTGTTTTACATTCACCCAAGTTCTACTGGTGATATTATCAGTTTGAAATAGTCCATTGGAAGCTCATATGAATGTTATAAAACTGTGGTGGAAACCAATAATATGCCCTTAATGAAATGTATTAATTTGTACAGCTGACCAGAAGTGCACTGATGTCATTAGTTCTACAAGTTCCATACAGTCACCCACTCTATCACCTTTTTAGAAAAGGGCAGTTTTCAACATTCAAGGGTTTATGTCAGTGGTAGAGCGTAGGAGTGTAGTTCAAGAAGTCGCTGTTTCATAACCATATACCCTCTTCAATAGATCCTGTTAAAATGTTTTTCAACCCAATGCACTGTAAGAAACAATAGGATATATCATCATTTCATATACAAAACAATGAACAATTGGGTTTAACTATGCTCTTAGCACAAAATCAACAAACTGCAGTAGAGAAGCAGTTGCATTTTGCAGAAGTTGTGCATTTGACAAAAGATTTTTTTTCCATGTTCCAAGATCTACATGTGATACGAAATGTATGAATTCTTGCAATGGAAACCTCACTGTATTTTACCAAGGCAGATAAAGGACATCCTTCGCACCCCATTACTTATAAGGAGGGTTTGGTGGCTGAAAATGCATTGCTTTGATGGTGAGTGCATGTTGCTTGCACTTTGTACATATTACTGAATTAATAAAAGAGAACATATCAGAACTGGGGGTATAGCTCAGTGATAGAGCATTTGACTGCAGATCAAGAGGTCCCTAGTTCAAATCTGGGTGCCCCCTTGTTCAAATGTTTTACCTGTAGAAATATTTTTTTAATTAAATAAATTGAAGTAAACATTTACAATCTTAGCATTTTATGTAATGAGCAACACATTTCTACATTTGAAATACTCCTGATCATCACCTGAAACATAGGGTAAACACCATTAAACTGTTTAGGATTTCTTCATATGATACACGCTGTGTTTTACATTCACCCAAGTTCTACTGGTGATATGATTAGTTTGAAATAGTCCATTGGAAGCTCATATGAATGTTATAAAACTGTGGTGGAAACCAATAATATGCCCTTAATGAAATGTATTAATTTGTACAGCTGACCAGAAGTGCACTGATGTCATTAGTTCTACAAGTTCCATACAGTCACCCACTCTATCACCTTTTTAAGAAAGGGCAGTTTTCAGCATTCAAGGGTTTATGTCAGTGGTAGAGCGTAGGAGGGCTTTTCAAGAAGTTCATGTTTCATAACCATATACCCTCTTCAATAGATCCTGTTAAAGTGTATGTTTTAACCCAATGCACTGTAAGAAACAATAAGATATATCATCATTTCATAAACAAAACAATGAACAATTGGGTTTAACTATGCTCTTAGCACAAAATCAACAAAATGCAGTAGAGAAACAGTTACGTTTTGCAGAATGTGTGCATTTGACAAAAGTTTTTTTTCCATGTTCCAAGATCTACATGTGATACGAAATGTATGAATTCTTGCAATGGAAACCTCACTGTATTTTACCAAGTCAGATAAAGGACATCCTTCGCACCCCATATACTTATAAGGAGGGTTTGGGGGCTGGAAATGCATTGCTTTGATGGTGATTGCATGTTGCTTGCACTTTGTACATATTACTGAATTAATAAAGGTGAAGTTTTCAGAACTGGGGGTATCGCTCAGTGGTAGAGCATTTGACTGCAGATGAAGAGGTCCCTAGTTCAAATCTTGGTGCCCCTTTGTTCAGCTGTTTTACCTGTAGAAATATTTTTTTTAAATAAATTGAATAAAACATTTGCAATCTTAGCATTTTATGTAATGAGCAACACATTTCTACATTTGAAATACTCCTGATCATCTCCTGAAATATAGGGTAAACACCATGAAACTGTTTAGGATTTCTTCATATGATACAAGCTGTGTTTTACATTCACCCAAGTTCTACTGGTGATATTATTAGTTTGAAATAGTCCATTGGAAGCTCATATGAATGTTATAAAACTGTGGTGGAAACCAATAATATGCCCTTAATGAAATGTATTAATTTGTACAGCTGGCCAGAAGTGCACTGATTTCATTAGTTCTACAAGTTCCATACAGTCACCCACTCTACCACCTATTTAAAAAAAGGGCAGTTTTCAGCATTCACGGGTTTAACTCAGTGGTAGAGCGTAGGAATGCAGTTCAAGAAGTCCCTGTTTCATAACCATATACCCTCTTCAATAGATCCTGTTAAAATGTTTTTCAACCCAATGCACTGTAAGAAACAATAAGATATATCATCATTTCATATACAAAACAATGAACAATTGGGTTTAACTATGCTCTTAGCACAAAATCAACAAACTGCTGTAGAGAAGCAGTTACATTTTGCAGAATTTGTGCATTTGACAAAAGATTTTTGTTCCATGTTCCAAGATCTACATGTGATACGAAATGTATGAATTCTTGCAATGGAAACCTCATTGTATTTTAGCAAGGCAGATAAAGGACATCTTTTGTACCCCTTAAACTTATAAGGAGGGTTTGGTGGCTGAAAATGCATTGCTTTGATGGTGATTGCATGTTGCTTCCACCTTGTACATATTACTGAATAAATGAAGGTGAAAATTTCATTAATGGGGGTATAGCTCAGGGGTAGAGCATTTCACTGCAGATCAAAAGGTCCCTAGTTCAAATCTGGGTGCCCCCTGGTCCAAATGTTGTACCTGTAGAAATATGTTTTTAATTAAATAAATTGAAGTAAACATTTACAATCTTAGCATTTTATGTAATGAGCAACACATTTCTACATTTGAAATACTCCTGATCATCTCCTGAAACATAGGGTAAACACCATGAAACTGTTTAGGATTTCTTCGTATGATACAAGCTGTGTTTTACATTCACCCAAGTTCTACTGGTGATATTATCAGTTTGAAATAGTCCATTGGAAGCTCATATGAATGTTATAAAACTGTGGTGGAAACCAATAATATGCCCTTAATGAAATGTATTAATTTGTACAGCTGACCAGAAGTGCACTGATGTCATTAGTTCTACAAGTTCCATACAGTCACCCACTCTATCACCTTTTTAAAAAAGGGCAGTTTTCAGCATTCAAGCATTTAACTCAGTGGTAGAGCGTAGGAATCCAGTTCAAGAAGTCCCCGTTTCATAACCATATACCCTCTTCAATAGATCCTGTTAAAATGTTTTTCAACCCAATGCACTGTAAGAAACAATAGAAACAGTAAGATATATCATCATTTCATGAACAAAAGAATGAACAATTGGGTTTAACTATGCTCTTAGCACAAAATCAACAAACTGCAGTAGAGAAGCAGTTGCATTTTGCAGAATTTGTGCATTTGACACAAGATTTTTTTTCCATGTTCCAAGATCTACATGTGATACGAAATGTATGAATTCTTGCAATGGAAACCTCACTGTATTTTACCAAGGCACATAAAGGACATCCTTCGCACCCCATATACTTATAAGGAGGGTTTGGTGGCTGAAAATGCTTTGCTTTGATGGCGATTGCACGTTGCTTCCACTTTGTACATATTACTGAATAAATAAAGGTGAATATTTCAGAAATGGGGCTATAGCTCCAGAGTAGAGCATTTAACTGCAGATCAAAAGGTCACTAGTTCAAATCTGGGTGCCCCCTTGTCCAACTGTTTTACCTGTAGAAATATGTTTTTAATTAAATAAATTGAAGTAAACATTTACAATCTTAGCATTTTATGTAATGAGCAACACATTTCTACATTTGAAATACTCCTGATCATCACCTGAAACATAGGGTAAACATCATTAAGCTGTTTAGGATTTCTTCATATGATACAAGCTGTGTTTTACATTCACCCAAGTTCTACTGGTGATATGATCAGTTTGAAATAGTCCATTGGAAGCTCTTATGAATTTTATAAAACTGTGGTGGAAACCAATAATATGCCCTTAATGAAATGTATTAATTTGTACAGCTGACCAGAAGTGCACTGATGTCATTAGTTCTACAAGTTCCATAGGGTCACCCACTCTATCACCTTTTTAAAAAAGGGCAGTTTTCAACATTCAAGGGTTTATGTGAGTGGTAGAGCGTAGGAGTGTAGTTCAAGAAGTCCCTGTTACATAGCCATATACCCTCTTCAATAGATCCTGTTAAAATGTTTTTCAACCCAATGCACTGTAAGAAACAATCGGATATATCATCATTTCATATACAAAACAATGGACAATTGGGTTTAAATATGCTCTTAGCACACAATCAACAAACTGCAGTAGAGAAGCAGTTAAATTTTGCAGAATGTGTGCTTTTGACAAAAGATTTTTTTTCCATGTTCCAAGATCTACATGTGATACGAAATGTATGAATTCTTGCAATGGAAACCTCACTGTATTTTACCAAGGCAGATAAAGGACATCCTTCGCACCCCATATACTTATAAGGAGGGTTTGGTGGCTGAAAATGCATTGTTTTGATGGTGATTGCATGTTGTTTGCACTTTGTACATATTACTGAATTAATAAAGGTGAACTTTTAAGAACTGGAGATATAGCTCAGTGTTAAAGCATTTGACTGCAGATCAAGAGGTCCCTAGTTCAAATCTGAGTGCCCCCTTGTTCAACTGTTTTACCTGTAGAAATATGTTTTTTATTAAATTAATTAAAGAAAACATTTACAATCTTAGCATTGTATGTAATGAGCAACACATTTCTACATTTGAAATACTCCTGATCATCTCTTGAAACATAGGGTAAACACCATGAAACCTTTTAGGATTTCTTCATATGATACAAGCTGTGTTTTACATTCACCCAAGTTCTACTGGTGATATTATCAGTTTGAAATAGTCAATTAGAAGCTCATATGAATGTTATAAAACTGTGGTGGAAACCAATAATATGCCTTAATGAATTGTATTAATTTGTACAGCTGACCAGAAGTGCACTGATGTCATTAGTTCTACAAGTTCCATACAGTCACCCACTCTATCACCTTTTTAAAAAAAAGGCAGTTTTCAGCATTCAAGGGTTTAACTCAGTGGTAGAACATAGGAGTGCAGTTCAAGAAGTCCCTGTTTCATAACTATATACCCTCTTCAATAGATCCTGTTAAAATGTTTTTCAACCCAATGCACTCTAGGAAACAAAAGGATATATTAACATTTCATATACAAAACAATGAACAATTGGGTTTAACTATGCTCTTAGCACAAAATCAACAAACTGCAGTAGAGAAGCAGTTACATTTTGCAGAATTTGTGTATTTGACAAAAGATTTTTTTTCCATGTTCCAAGATCTACATGTGATACGAAATGGATGAATTCTTGCAATGGAAACCTCACTGTATTTTACCAAGGCAGATAAAGGACATCCTTCGCACCCCATATACTTATAAGGAGGGTTTGGTGGCTGAAAATGCATTGCTTTGATGGTGATTGCATGTTGCTTGCACTTTGTACATATTACTGAATTAATAAAGGTGAACTTTTCAGAACTGGGGGTATCGCTCAGTGGTAGAGCATTTGACTGCAGATCAAAAGGTTCCTAGTTCAAATCTGGGTGCCCCCTTGTCCAACTGTTTTACCTGTAGAAATATGTTTTTAATTAAATAAATTGAAGTACACATTTACAATCTTAGCATTTTATGTAATGAGCATCACAAATCTACATTTGAAATACTCCTGATCATCACCTGAAACATAGGGTAAACACCATTAAGCTGTTTAGGATTTCTTCATATGATACAAGCTGTGTTTTACATTCACCCAAGTTCTACTGGTGATATGATCAGTTTGAAATAGTCCATTGGAAGCTCTTAAGAATGTTATAAAACTGTGGTGGAAACCAATAATATGCCCTTAATGAAATGTATTAATTTGTACAGCTGACCAGAATTGCACTGATGTCATTAGTTCTACAAGTTCCATAGAGTCACCCACTCTATCACCTTTTTAAAAAAGGGCAGTTTTCAACATTCAAGGATTTATGTCAGTGGTAGAGCGTAGGAGTGTAGTTCAAGAAGTCCCTGTTTCATAACCATATAACCTCTTCAATAGATCCTGTTAAAATGTTTTTCAACCCAATGCACTGTAAGAAACAATCAGATATATCATCATTGCATATACAAAACAATGAACAATTGGGATTAACTATGCTCTTAGCACAAAATCAACAAACTGCAGTAGAGAAGCAGTTACATTTTGCAGAATTTGTGAATTTGACAAAAGATTTTTTTTCCATGTTCCAAGATCTACATGTGATACGAAATGTATGAATTCTTGCAATGGAAACCTCACTGTATTTTACCAAGGCAGATAAAGGACATCTTTTGTACCACTTATACTTATAAGGAGGGTTTGGTGGCTGAAAATGCATTGTTTTGATGGTGATTGCATGTTGCTTGCACTTTGTACATATTACTGAATTAATGAAGGAGAGCTTTTCAGAAATGGGGGTATAGCTCAGTGGTAGAGTATTTGACTGCAGATCAAGAGGTCCCTAGTTCAAATCTGGATGCCCCCTTGTTCAACTGTTTTACCTGTAGAAATATGTTTTTAATTGAAGAAAACATTTACAATCTTAGCATTTTATGTAATGAGCAACACATTTCTACATTAGAAATACTCCTGATCATCTCCTGAAACATAGGGTAAACACCATGAAACTGTTTAGGATTTCTTCATGTGATACAAGCTGTGTTTTACATTCACCCAAGTTCTACTGGTGATATTATCAGTTTGAAATAGTCCATTGGAAGCTCATATGAATGTTATAAAACTGTGGTGGAAACCAATAATATGCCCTTAATGAAATGTATTAATTTGTACAGCTGACCAGAAGTGCACTGATGTCATTAGTTCTACAAGTTCCATACAGTCACCCACTCTATCACCTTTTTAGAAAAGGGCAGTTTTCAACATTCAAGGGTTTATGTCAGTGGTAGAGCGTAGGAGTGTAGTTCAAGAAGTCGCTGTTTCATAACCATATACCCTCTTCAATAGATCCTGTTAAAATGTTTTTCAACCCAATGCACTGTAAGAAACAATAGGATATATCATCATTTCATATACAAAACAATGAACAATTGGGTTTAACTATGCTCTTAGCACAAAATCAACAAACTGCAGTAGAGAAGCAGTTGCATTTTGCAGAAGTTGTGCATTTGACAAAAGATTTTTTTTCCATGTTCCAAGATCTACATGTGATACGAAATGTATGAATTCTTGCAATGGAAACCTCACTGTATTTTACCAAGGCACATAAAGGACATCCTTCGCACCCCATATACTTATAAGGTGTGTTTGGTGGCTGAAAATGCATTGCTTTGATGGTGATTGCATGTTGCTTGCACTTTGTACATATTACTGAATTAATAAAGGTGAACTTTTCAGAACTGGGGGTATAGCTCAGTGGTAGAGCATTTGACTGCAGATCAAGAGCACTGTAATGCACTGTAAAAAACAATAAGATATATCATCATTTCATATACAAAACAATGAACAATTGGGTTTAACTATGCTCTTAGCACAAAATCAACAAACTGCAGTAGAGAAGCAGTTACATTTTGCAGAATTTGTGCATTTGACAAAATATTTTTTTTCCATGTTCCAAGATCTACATGTGATACGAAATGTATGAATTCTTGCAATGGAAACCTCACTGTATTTTACCAAGGCAGATAAAGGACATCTTTTGTACCCCTTATACTTAAAAGGAGGGTTTGGTGGCTGAAAATGCATTGCTTTGATGGTGATTGCATGTTGCTTCCACTTTGTACATATTACTGAATAAATAAAGGTGAACATTTCAGAAATGGGGGTATAGCTCAGGGGTAGAGCATTTCACTGCAGATCAAAAGGTCCCTAGTTCAAATCTGGGTGCCCCCTTGTCCAACTGTTTTACCTGTAGAAATATGTTTTTAATTAAATAAATTGAAGTAAACATTTACAATCTTAGCATTTTATGTAATGAGCAACACATTTCTACATTTGAAATACTCCTGATCATCTCCTGAAATATAGGGTAAACACCATGAAACTGTTTAGGATTTCTTCGTATGATACAAGCTGTGTTTTACATTCACCCAAGTTCTACTGGTGATATTATCAGTTTGAAATAGTCCATTGGAAGCTCATATGAATGTTATAAAACTGTGGTGGAAACCAATAATATGCCCTTAATGAAATGTATTAATTTGTACAGCTGACCAGAAATGCACTGATGTCATTAGTTCTACAAGTTCCATACAGTCACCCACTCTATCACCTTTTTAAAAAAGGGCAGTTTTCAGCATTCAAGGGTTTAACTCAGTGGTAGAGCGTAGGAATGCAGTTCAAGAAGTCCCCGTTTCATAACCATATACCCTCTTCAATAGATCCTGTTAAAATGTTTTTCAACCCAATGCATGGTAAGAAACAATAAGATATATCATCATTTCATATACAAAAGAATGAACAATTGGGTTTAACTATGCTCTTAGCACAAAATCAACAAACTGCAGTAGAGAAGCAGTTACATTTTGCAGAATTTGTGCATTTGGCAAAAGATTTTTTTTCCATGTTCCAAGATCTACATGTGATACGAAATGTATGAATTCTTGCAATGGAAACCTCACTGTATTTTACCAAGGCAGATAAAGGACATCCTTTGCACCTCATATACTTATAAGGAGGGTTAGGTGGCTGAAAATGCATTGCTTTGATGGTGATTGCATGTTGCTTGCACTTTGTACATATTACTGAATTAATAAAGGGTAATTTTTCAGAACTGGGGGTATAGCTCAGTGGTAGAGCATTTGACTGCAGATCAAGAGGTCCCTAGTTAAAATCTGGGTGACCCCTGGTTCAACTGTTTTACCTGTAGAAATATTTTTTTAATTAAATAAATTGAAGAAAACATTTACAATCTTAGCATTTTATGTAATGAGCAACACATTTCTACATTTGAAATACTCCTGATCATCTCCTGAAACATAGGGTAAACACCATGAAACTGTTTAGGATTTCTTCATATGATACAAGCTGTGTTTTACATTCACCCAAGTTCTACTGGTGATATTATCAGTTTGAAATAGTCCATTGGAAGCTAATATGAATGTTATAAAACTGTGGTGGAAACCAATAATATGCCCTTAATGAAATGTATTAATTTATACAGCTGACCAGAAGTGCACTGATGTCATTAGTTCTACAAGTTCCATACAGTGACCCACTCTATCACCTTTTTAAAAAAGGGCAGTTTTCAACATTCAAGGGTTTAACTCAGTGGTACAGCGTAGGAATGCAGTTCAAGAAGTCCCTGTTTAATAACCATATACCCTCTTCAATAGATCCTGTTAAAATGTTTTTCAACCCAATGCACTGTAAGAAACAATAAGATATATCATCATTTCATATACAAAACAATGAACAATTGGGTTTAACTATGCTCTTAGCACAAAATCAACAAACTGCTGTAGAGAAGCAGTTACATTTTGCAGAATTTGTGCATTTGACAAAAGATTTTTGTTCCATGTTCCAAGATCTACATGTGATACGAAATGTATGAATTCTTGCAATGGAAACCTCATTGTATTTTAGCAAGGCAGACAAAGGACATCTTTTGTACCCCTTAAACTTATAAGGAGGGTTTGGTGGCTGAAAATGCATTGCTTTGATGGTGATTGCATGTTGCTTCCACCTTGTACATATTACTGAATAAATGAAGGTGAAAATTTCATTAATGGGGGTATAGCTCAGGGGTAGAGCATTTCACTGCAGATCAAAAGGTCCCTAGTTCAAATCTGGGTGCCCCCTGGTCCAAATGTTGTACCTGTAGAAATATGTTTTTAATTAAATAAATTGAAGTAAACATTTACAATCTTAGCATTTTATGTAATGAGCAACACATTTCTACATTTGAAATACTCCTGATCATCTCCTGAAACATAGGGTAAACACCATGAAACTGTTTAGGATTTCTTCGTATGATACAAGCTGTGTTTTACATTCACCCAAGTTCTACTGGTGATATTATCAGTTTGAAATAGTCCATTGGAAGCTCATATGAATGTTATAAAACTGTGGTGGAAACCAATAATATGCCCTTAATGAAATGTATTAATTTGTACAGCTGACCAGAAGTGCACTGATGTCATTAGTTCTACAAGTTCCATACAGTCACCCACTCTATCACCTTTTTAAAAAAGGGCAGTTTTCAGCATTCAATCGTTTAACTCAGTGGTAGAGCGTAGGAATCCAGTTCAAGAAGTCCCCGTTTCATAACCATATACCCTCTTCAATAGATCCTGTTAAAATGTTTTTCAACCCAATGCACTGTAAGAAACAATAGAAACAGTAAGATATATCATCATTTCATAAACAAAAGAATGAACAATTGGGTTTAACTATGCTCTTAGAACAAAATCAACAAACTGCAGTAGAGAAGCAGTTGCATTTTGCAGAATTTGTGCATTTGACAAAAGATTTTTTTTCCATGTTCCAAGATCTACATGTGATACGAAATGTATGAATTCTTGCAATGGAAACCTCACTGTATTTTACCAAGGCACATAAAGGACATCCTTCGCACCCCATATACTTATAAGGAGGGTTTGGTGGCTGAAAATGCTTTGCTTTGATGGCGATTGCACGTTGCTTCCACTTTGTACATATTACTGAATAAATAAAGGTGAATATTTCAGAAATGGGGCTATAGCTCCAGAGTAGAGCATTTAACTGCAGATCAAAAGGTCACTAGTTCAAATCTGGGTGCCCCCTTGTCCAACTGTTTTACCTGTAGAAATATGTTTTTAATTAAATAAATTGAAGTAAACATTTACAATCTTAGCATTTTATGTAATGAGCAACACATTTCTACATTTGAAATACTCCTGATCATCACCTGAAACATAGGGTAAACACCATTAAGCTGTTTAGGATTTCTTCATATGATACAAGCTGTGTTTTACATTCACCCAAGTTCTACTGGTGATATGATCAGTTTGAAATAGTCCATTGGAAGCTCTTATGAATTTTATAAAACTGTGGTGGAAACCAATAATATGCCCTTAATGAAATGTATTAATTTGTACAGCTGACCAGAAGTGCACTGATGTCATTAGTTCTACAAGTTCCATAGGGTCACCCACTCTATCACCTTTTTAAAAAAGGGCAGTTTTCAACATTCAAGGGTTTATGTGAGTGGTAGAGCGTAGGAGTGTAGTTCAAGAAGTCCCTGTTACATAGCCATATACCCTCTTCAATAGATCCTGTTAAAATGTTTTTCAACCCAATGCACTGTAAGAAACAATCGGATATATCATCATTTCATATACAAAACAATGGACAATTGGGTTTAAATATGCTCTTAGCACACAATCAACAAACTGCAGTAGAGAAGCAGTTACATTTTGCAGAATGTGTGCTTTTGACAAAAGATTTTTTTTCCATGTTCCAAGATCTACATGTGATACGAAATGTATGAATTCTTGCAATGGAAACCTCACTGTATTTTACCAAGGCAGATAAAGGACATCCTTCGCACCCCATATACATATAAGGAGGGTTTGGTGGCTGAAAATGCATTGTTTTGATGGTGATTGCATGTTGTTTGCACTTTGTACATATTACTGAATTAATAAAGGTGAACTTTTAAGAACTGGAGATATAGCTCAGTGTTAAAGCATTTGACTGCAGATCAAGAGGTCCCTAGTTCAAATCTGAGTGCCCCCTTGTTCAACTGTTTTACCTGTAGAAATATGTTTTTTATTAAATAAATTAAAGAAAACATTTACAATCTTAGCATTGTATGTAATGAGCAACACATTTCTACATTTGAAATACTCCTGATCATCTCTTGAAACATAGGGTAAACACCATGAAACCTTTTAGGATTTCTTCATATGATACAAGCTGTGTTTTACATTCACCCAAGTTCTACTGGTGATATTATCAGTTTGAAATAGTCAATTAGAAGCTCATATGAATGTTATAAAACTGTGGTGGAAACCAATAATATGCCTTAATGAACTGTATTAATTTGTACAGCTGACCAGAAGTGCACTGATGTCATTAGTTCTACAAGTTCCATACAGTCACCCACTCTATCACCTTTTTAAAAAAAAGGCAGTTTTCAGCATTCAAGGGTTTAACTCAGTGGTAGAACATAGGAGTGCAGTTCAAGAAGTCCCTGTTTCATAACTATATACCCTCTTCAATAGATCCTGTTAAAATGTTTTTCAACCCAATGCACTGTAGGAAACAAAAGGATATATCAACATTTCATATACAAAACAATGAACAATTGGGTTTAACTATGCTCTTAGCACAAAATCAACAAACTGCAGTAGAGAAGCAGTTACATTTTGCAGAATTTGTGTATTTGACAAAAGATTTTTTTTCCATGTTCCAAGATCTACATGTGATACGAAATGAATGAATTCTTGCAATGGAAACCTCACTGTATTTTACCAAGGCAGATAAAGGACATCCTTCGCACCCCATATACTTATAAGGAGGGTTTGGTGGCTGAAAATGCATTGCTTTGATGGTGATTGCATGTTGCTTGCACTTTGTACATATTACTGAATTAATAAAGGTGAACTTTTCAGAACTGGGGGTATCGCTCAGTGGTAGAGCATTTGACTGCAGATCAAAAGGTTCCTAGTTCAAATCTGGGTGCCCCCTTGTCCAACTGTTTTACCTGTAGAAATATGTTTTTAATTAAATAAATTGAAGTACACATTTACAATCTTAGCATTTTATGTAATGAGCATCACAAATCTACATTTGAAATACTCCTGATCATCACCTGAAACATAGGGTAAACACCATTAAGCTGTTTAGGATTTCTTCATATGATACAAGCTGTGTTTTACATTCACCCAAGTTCTACTGGTGATATGATCAGTTTGAAATAGTCCATTGGAAGCTCTTATGAATGTTATAAAACTGTGGTGGAAACCAATAATATGCCCTTCATGAAATGTATTAATTTGTACAGCTGACCAGAATTGCACTGATGTCATTAGTTCTACAAGTTCCATAGAGTCACCCACTCTATCACCTTTTTAAAAAAGGGCAGTTTTCAACATTCAAGGATTTATGTCAGTGGTAGAGCGTAGGAGTGTAGTTCAAGAAGTCCCTGTTTCATAACCATATAACCTCTTCAATAGATCCTGTTAAAATGTTTTTCAACCCAATGCACTGTAAGAAACAATCAGATATATCATCATTGCATATACAAAACAATGAACAATTGGGATTAACTATGCTCTTAGCACAAAATCAACAAACTGCAGTAGAGAAGCAGTTACATTTTGCAGAATTTGTGAATTTGACAAAAGATTTTTTTTCCATGTTCCAAGATCTACATGTGATACGAAATGTATGAATTCTTGCAATGGAAACCTCACTGTATTTTACCAAGGCAGATAAAGGACATCTTTTGTACCACTTATACTTATAAGGAGGGTTTGGTGGCTGAAAATGCATTGTTTTGATGGTGATTGCATGTTGCTTGCACTTTGTACATATTACTGAATTAATGAAGGAGAACTTTTCAGAAATGGGGGTATAGCTCAGTGGTAGAGTATTTGACTGCAGATCAAGAGGTCCCTAGTTCAAATCTGGATGCCCCCTTGTTCAACTGTTTTACCTGTAGAAATATGTTTTTAATTGAAGAAAACATTTACAATCTTAGCATTTTATGTAATGAGCAACACATTTCTACATTAGAAATACTCCTGATCATCTCCTGAAACATAGGGTAAACACCATGAAACTGTTTAGGATTTCTTCATGTGATACAAGCTGTGTTTTACATTCACCCAAGTTCTACTGGTGATATTATCAGTTTGAAATAGTCCATTGGAAGCTCATATGAATGTTATAAAACTGTGGTGGAAACCAATAATATGCCCTTAATGAAATGTATTAATTTGTACAGCTGACCAGAAGTGCACTGATGTCATTAGTTCTACAAGTTCCATACAGTCACCCACTCTATCACCTTTTTAGAAAAGGGCAGTTTTCAACATTCAAGGGTTTATGTCAGTGGTAGAGCGTAGGAGTGTAGTTCAAGAAGTCGCTGTTTCATAACCATATACCCTCTTCAATAGATCCTGTTAAAATGTTTTTCAACCCAATGCACTGTAAGAAACAATAGGATATATCATCATTTCATATACAAAACAATGAACAATTGGGTTTAACTATGCTCTTAGCACAAAATCAACAAACTGCAGTAGAGAAGCAGTTGCATTTTGCAGAAGTTGTGCATTTGACAAAAGATTTTTTTTCCATGTTCCAAGATCTACATGTGATACGAAATGTATGAATTCTTGCAATGGAAACCTCACTGTATTTTACCAAGGCACATAAAGGTCATCCTTCGCACCCCATATACTTATAAGGTGTGTTTGGTGGCTGAAAATGCATTGCTTTGATGGTGATTGCATGTTGCTTGCACTTTGTACATATTACTGAATTAATAAAGGTGAACTTTTCAGAACTGGGGGTATAGCTCAGTGGTAGAGCATTTGACTGCAGATCAAGAGCACTATAATGCACTGTAAAAAACAATAAGATATATCATCATTTCATATACAAAACAATGAACAATTGGGTTTAACTATGCTCTTAGCACAAAATCAACAAACTGCAGTAGAGAAGCAGTTACATTTTGCAGAATTTGTGCATTTGACAAAATATTTTTTTTCCATGTTCCAAGATCTACATGTGATACGAAATGTATGAATTCTTGCAATGGAAACCTCACTGTATTTTACCAAGGCAGATAAAGGACATCTTTTGTACCCCTTATACTTAAAAGGAGGGTTTGGTGGCTGAAAATGCATTGCTTTGATGGTGATTGCATGTTGCTTCCACTTTGTACATATTACTGAATAAATAAAGGTGAACATTTCAGAAATGGGGGTATAGCTCAGGGGTAGAGCATTTCACTGCAGATCAAAAAGTCCCTAGTTCAAATCTGGGTGCCCCCTTGTCCAACTGTTTTACCTGTAGAAATATGTTTTTAATTAAATAAATTGAAGTAAACATTTACAATCTTAGCATTTTATGTAATGAGCAACACATTTCTACATTTGAAATACTCCTGATCATCTCCTGAAATATAGGGTAAACACCATGAAACTGTTTAGGATTTCTTCGTATGATACAAGCTGTGTTTTACATTCACCCAAGTTCTACTGGTGATATTATCAGTTTGAAATAGTCCATTGGAAGCTCATATGAATGTTATAAAACTGTGGTGGAAACCAATAATATGCCCTTAATGAAATGTATTAATTTGTACAGCTGACCAGAAATGCACTGATGTCATTAGTTCTACAAGTTCCATACAGTCACCCACTCTATCACCTTTTTAAAAAAGGGCAGTTTTCAGCATTCAAGGGTTTAACTCAGTGGTAGAGCGTAGGAATGCAGTTCAAGAAGTCCCCGTTTCATAACCATATACCCTCTTCAATAGATCCTGTTAAAATGTTTTTCAACCCAATGCATGGTAAGAAACAATAAGATATATCATCATTTCATATACAAAAGAATGAACAATTGGGTTTAACTATGCTCTTAGCACAAAATCAACAAACTGCAGTAGAGAAGCAGTTACATTTTGCAGAATTTGTGCATTTGGCAAAAGATTTTTTTTCCATGTTCCAAGATCTACATGTGATACGAAATGTATGAATTCTTGCAATGGAAACCTCACTGTATTTTACCAAGGCAGATAAAGGACATCCTTTGCACCTCATCTACTTATAAGGAGGGTTTGGTGGCTGAAAATGCATTGCTTTGATGGTGATTGCATGTTGCTTGCACTTTGTACATATTACTGAATTAATACAGGGTAATTTTTCAGAACTGGGGGTATAGCTCAGTGGTAGAGCATTTGACTGCAGATCAAGAGGTCCCTAGTTAAAATCTGGGTGACCCCTTGTTCAACTGTTTTACCTGTAGAAATATTTTTTTAATTAAATAAATTGAAGAAAACATTTACAATCTTAGCATTTTATGTAATGAGCAACACATTTCTACATTTGAAATACTCCTGATCATCTCCTGAAACATAGGGTAAACACCATGAAACTGTTTAGGATTTCTTCATATGATACAAGCTGTGTTTTACATTCACCCAAGTTCTACTGGTGATATTATCAGTTTGAAATAGTCCATTGGAAGCTAATATGAATGTTATAAAACTGTGGTGGAAACCAATAATATGCCCTTAATGAAATGTATTAATTTATACAGCTGACCAGAAGTGCACTGATGTCATTAGTTCTACAAGTTCCATACAGTGACCCACTCTATCACCTTTTTAAAAAAGGGCAGTTTTCAACATTCAAGGGTTTAACTCAGTGGTACAGCGTAGGAATGCAGTTCAAGAAGTCCCTGTTTAATAACCATATACCCTCTTCAATAGATCCTGTTAAAATGTTTTTCAACCCAATGCACTGTAAGAAACAATAAGATATATCATCATTTCATATACAAAACAATGAACAATTGGGTTTAACTATGCTCTTAGCACAAAATCAACAAACTGCTGTAGAGAAGCAGTTACATTTTGCAGAATTTGTGCATTTGACAAAAGATTTTTGTTCCATGTTCCAAGATCTACATGTGATACGAAATGTATGAATTCTTGCAATGGAAACCTCATTGTATTTTAGCAAGGCAGATAAAGGACATCTTTTGTACCCCTTAAACGTATAAGGAGGGTTTGGTGGCTGAAAATGCATTGCTTTGATGGTGATTGCATGTTGCTTCCACCTTGTACATATTACTGAATAAATGAAGGTGAAAATTTCATTAATGGGGGTATAGCTCAGGGGTAGAGCATTTGACTGCAGATCAAAAGGTTCCTAGTTCAAATCTGGGTGCCCCCTTGTCCAACTGTTTTACCTGTAGAAATATTTTTTTAATTAAATAAATTGAAGTACACATTTACAATCTTAGCATTTTATGTAATGAGCATCACAAATCTACATTTGAAATACTCCTGATCATCACCTGAAACATAGGGTAAACACCATTAAGCTGTTTAGGATTTCTTCATATGATACAAGCTGTGTTTTACATTCACCCAAGTTCTACTGGTGATATGATCAGTTTGAAATAGTCCATTGGAAGCTCTTATGAATTTTATAAAACTGTGGTGGAAACCAATAATATGCCCTTAATGAAATGTATTAATTTGTACAGCTGACCAGAAGTGCACTGATGTCATTAGTTCTACAAGTTCCATAGAGTCACCCACTCTATCACCTTTTTAAAAAAGGGCAGTTTTCAACATTCAAGGGTTTATGTGAGTGGTAGAGCGTAGGAGTGTAGTTCAAGAAGTCCCTGTTACATAGCCATATACCCTCTTCAATAGATCCTGTTAAAATGTTTTTCAACCCAATGCACTGTAAGAAACAATCGGATATATCATCATTTCATATACAAAACAATGGACAATTGGGTTTAAATATGCTCTTAGCACACAATCAACAAACTGCAGTAGAGAAGCAGTTACATTTTGCAGAATGTGTGCTTTTGACAAAAGATTTTTTTTCCATGTTCCAAGATCTACATGTGATACGAAATGTATGAATTCTTGCAATGGAAACCTCACTGTATTTTACCAAGGCAGATAAAGGACATCCTTCGCACCCCATATACTTATAAGGAGGGTTTGGTGGCTGAAAATGCATTGTTTTGATGGTGATTGCATGTTGTTTGCACTTTGTACATATTACTGAATTAATAAAGGTGAACTTTTAAGAACTGGAGATATAGCTCAGTGTTAAAGCATTTGACTGCAGATCAAGAGGTCCCTAGTTCAAATCTGAGTGCCCCCTTGTTCAACTGTTTTACCTGTAGAAATATGTTTTTTATTAAATAAATTAAAGAAAACATTTACAATCTTAGCATTGTATGTAATGAGCAACACATTTCTACATTTGAAATACTCCTGATCATCTCTTGAAACATAGGGTAAACACCATGAAACCTTTTAGGATTTCTTCATATGATACAAGCTGTGTTTTACATTCACCCAAGTTCTACTGGTGATATTATCAGTTTGAAATAGTCAATTAGAAGCTCATATGAATGTTATAAAACTGTGGTGGAAACCAATAATATGCCTTAATGAACTGTATTAATTTGTACAGCTGACCAGAAGTGCACTGATGTCATTAGTTCTACAAGTTCCATACAGTCACCCACTCTATCACCTTTTTAAAAAAAAGGCAGTTTTCAGCATTCAAGGGTTTAACTCAGTGGTAGAACATAGGAGTGCAGTTCAAGAAGTCCCTGTTTCATAACTATATACCCTCTTCAATAGATCCTGTTAAAATGTTTTTCAACCCAATGCACTGTAGGAAACAAAAGGATATATCAACATTTCATATACAAAACAATGAACAATTGGGTTTAACTATGCTCTTAGCACAAAATCAACAAACTGCAGTAGAGAAGCAGTTACATTTTGCAGAATTTGTGTATTTGACAAAAGATTTTTTTTCCATGTTCCAAGATCTACATGTGATACGAAATGGATGAATTCTTGCAATGGAAACCTCACTGTATTTTACCAAGGCAGATAAAGGACATCCTTCGCACCCCATATACTTATAAGGAGGGTTTGGTGGCTGAAAATGCATTGTTTTGATGGTGATTGCATGTTGCTTGCACTTTGTACATATTACTGAATTAATGAAGGAGAATTTTTCAGAAATGGGGGTATAGCTCAGTGGTAGAGTATTTGACTGCAGATCAAGAGGTCCCTAGTTCAAATCTGGATGCCCCCTTGTTCAACTGTTTTACCTGTAGAAATATGTTTTTAATTGAAGAAAACATTTACAATCTTAGCATTTTATGTAATGAGCAACACATTTCTACATTAGAAATACTCCTGATCATCTCCTGAAACATAGGGTAAACACCATGAAACTGTTTAGGATTTCTTCATGTGATACAAGCTGTGTTTTACATTCACCCAAGTTCTACTGGTGATATTATCAGTTTGAAATAGTCCATTGGAAGCTCATATGAATGTTATAAAACTGTGGTGGAAACCAATAATATGCCCTTAATGAAATGTATTAATTTGTACAGCTGACCAGAAGTGCACTGATGTCATTAGTTCTACAAGTTCCATACAGTCACCCACTCTATCACCTTTTTAGAAAAGGGCAGTTTTCAACATTCAAGGGTTTATGTCAGTGGTAGAGCGTAGGAGTGTAGTTCAAGAAGTCGCTGTTTCATAACCATATACCCTCTTCAATAGATCCTGTTAAAATGTTTTTCAACCCAATGCACTGTAAGAAACAATAGGATATATCATCATTTCATATACAAAACAATGAACAATTGGGTTTAACTATGCTCTTAGCACAAAATCAACAAACTGCAGTAGAGAAGCAGTTGCATTTTGCAGAAGTTGTGCATTTGACAAAAGATTTTTTTTCCATGTTCCAAGATCTACATGTGATACGAAATGTATGAATTCTTGCAATGGAAACCTCACTGTATTTTACCAAGGCACATAAAGGACATCCTTCGCACCCCATATACTTATAAGGTGTGTTTGGTGGCTGAAAATGCATTGCTTTGATGGTGATTGCATGTTGCTTGCACTTTGTACATATTACTGAATTAATAAAGGTGAACTTTTCAGAACTGGGGGTATAGCTCAGTGGTAGAACATTTGACGGCAGATCAAGAGGTCCCTAGTTCAAATCTGGGTGCCCCCTTGTTCAACTGTTTTACCTGTAGAAATATTTTTTTAATTAAATAAATTGAAGAAAACATTTGCAATCTTAGCATTTTAGGTAATGAGCAACACATTTCTACATTAGAAATACTCCTGATCATCTCCTGAAACATAGGGTAAACACCATGAAACTGTTTAGGTTTTCTTCATATGATACAAGCTGTGTTTTACATTCACCCACGTTCTACTGGTGATATTATCAGTTTGAAATAGTCCATTGGAAGCTCATATGAATGTTATAAAACTGTGGTGGAAACCAATAATATGCCATTAATGAAATGTATTAATTTGTACAGCTGACCAGAAGTGCACTGATGTCATTAGTTCTACAAGTTCCATACAGTCACCCACTCTATCACCTTTTTAAGAAAGGGCAGTTTTCAGCATTCAAGGGTTTAACTCAGTGGTAGAGGGTAGGAATGCAGTTCAAGAAGTCCCTGTTTCATAACCATATACCCTCTTCAATAGATCCTGTTAAATGTTTTTCAACCCAATGCACTGTAAGAAACAATAAGATATATCATCATTTCATATACAAAACAATGAACACTTGGGTTTAACTATGCTCTTAGCACAAAATCAACCAATTGCAGTAGAGAAGCAGTTACATTTTGCAGAATTTGTGCATTTGACAAAAGATTTTTTTTCCATGTTCCAAGATCTACATGTGATACGAAATCTATGAATTCTTGCAATGGAAACCTCACTGTATTTTACCAAGGCAGATAAAGGACATCTTTTGTACCCCATATATTTATAAGGAGGGTCTGGTGGCTGAAAATGCTATGCTTTGATGGTGGATGCATGTTGCTTCCACTTTGTACATATTACTGAATAAATAACGGTGAACATTGCAGAAATGGGGGTATAGCTCACGGGTAGAGCATTTCACTGCAGATCAAAAGGTCCCTAGTTCAAATCTGGGTGCCCCCTTGTCCAACTGTTTTACCTGTAGAAATGTGTTTTTAATTAAATAAATTGAAGTAAACATTTACAATCTTAGCATTTTATGTAATGAGCAACACATTTCTACATTTGAAATACTCCTGATCATCACCTGAAACATAGGGTAAACACCATTAAGCTGTTTAGGATTTCTTCATATGATACAAGCTGTGTTTTACATTCACCCAAGTTCTATTGGTGATATTATCAGTTTGAAATAGTCCATTGGAAGCTCTTATGAATGTTATAAAACTGTGGTGGAAACCAATATTATGCCCTTAATGAAATGTATTAATTTGTACAGCTGACCAGAAGTGCACTGATGTCATTAGTCCTACAAGTTAAATACAGTCACCCACTCCACTCTATCACCTTTTTAAAAAAGACCAGTTTTCAGCATTCAAGGGTTTATGTCAGTGGTAGAGGGTAGGAGTGCAGTTCAAAAAGTCCCTGTTTCATAACCATATACCCTCTTCAATAGATCCTGTTAAAATGTTTTTCAACCCAATGCACTGTAAGAAACAAAAGGATATATAATCATTTCATATACAAAACAATGAACAATTGGGTTTAACTATGCTCTTAGCACAAAATCAACAAACTGCAGTAGAGAAGCAGTTACATTTTGCAGAATTTGTGCTTTTGACAAAAGATTTGTTTTCCATGTTCCAAGATCTACATGTGATACAAAATGTATGAATTCTTGCAATGGAAACCTCACTGTATTTTACCAAGGCAGATAAAGGACATCCTTCGCACCCCATATACTTATAAGGAGGGTTTGGTGGCTGAAAATGCATTGCTTTGATGGTGATTGCATGTTGCTTGCACTTTGTACGTATTACTGAATTAATAAAAGAGAACTTTTTTGAACTGGGGGTAGAGCTCAGTGATAGAGCATTTGACTGCAGATCAAGAGGTCCCTAGTTCAAAACTGGGTGCCCCCCTAGTTCAACTGTTTTACCTGTAGAAATATTTTTTTAATTAAATAAATTGAAGTAAACATTTACAATCTTAGCATTTTATGTAATGAGCAACACATTTCTACATTTGAAATACTCCTGATCATCACCTGAAACATAAGGTAAACACCATTAAACTGTTTAGGATTTCTTCATATGATACATGCTGTGTTTTACATTCACCCAAGTTCTACTGGTGATATGATTAGTTTGAAATAGTCCATTGGAAGCTCATATGAATGTTATAAAACTGTGGTGGAAACCAATAATATGCCCTTAATGAAATGTATTAATTTGTACAGCTGACCAGAAGTGCACTGATGTCATTAGTTCTACAAGTTCCATATAGTCACCCACTCTATCACCTTTTTAAAAAAGGGCAGTTTTCAGCATTCAAGGGTTTATGTCAGTGGTAGAGCGTAGGAGTGCTTTTCAAGAAGTTCATGTTTCATAACCATATACCCTCTTCAATAGATCCTGTTAAAATGTATGTTTTAACCCAATGCACTGTAAGAAACAATAAGATATATCATCATTTCATATACAAAACAATGAACAATTGGGTTTAACTATGCTCTTAGCACAAAATCAACAAACTGCAGTAGAGAAGCAGTTACATTTTGCAGAATTTGTGCATTTGACAAAAGATTTTTTTTCCATGTTCCAAGATCTACATGTGATACGAAATGTATGAATTCTTGCAATGGAAACCTCACTGTATTTTACCAAGGCAGATAAAGGACATCCTTCGCACCCCATATACTTATAAGGAGGGTTTGGTGGCTGAAAATGCATTGCTTTGATGGTGATTGCATGTTGCTTGCACTTTGTACGTATTACTGAATTAATAAAAGAGAACTTTTTTGAACTGGGGGTAGAGCTCAGTGATAGAGCATTTGACTGCAGATCAAGAGGTCCCTAGTTCAAAACTGGGTGCCCCCCTAGTTCAACTGTTTTACCTGTAGAAATATTTTTTTAATTAAATAAATTGAAGTAAACATTTACAATCTTAGCATTTTATGTAATGAGCAACACATTTCTACATTTGAAATACTCCTGATCATCACCTGAAACATAAGGTAAACACCATTAAACTGTTTAGGATTTCTTCATATGATACAAGCTGTGTTTTACATTCACCCAAGTTCTACTGGTGATATTATCAGTTTGAAATAGTCCATTGGAAGCTCATATGAATGTTATAAAACTGTGGTGGAAACCAATAATATGCCCTTAATGAAATGTATTAATTTGTACAGCTGACCAGAAGTGCACTGATGTCATTAGTTCTACAAGTTCCATATAGTCACCCACTCTATCACCTTTTTAAAAAAGGGCAGTTTTCAGCATTCAAGGGTTTATGTCAGTGGTAGAGCGTAGGAGTGCTTTTCAAGAAGTTCATGTTTCATAACCATATACCCTCTTCAATAGATCCTGTTAAAATGTATGTTTTAACCCAATGCACTGTAAGAAACAATAAGATATATCATCATTTCATATACAAAACAATGAACAATTGGGTTTAACTATGCTCTTAGCACAAAATCAGCAAAATGCAGTAGAGAAACAGTTACATTTTGCAGAATGTGTGCATTTGACAAAAGTTTTTTTTCCATGTTCCAAGATCTACATGCGATACGAAATGTATGAATTCTTGCAATGGAAACCTCACTTTATTTTACCAAGTCAGATAAAGGACATCCTTCGCACCTCATATACTTATAAGGAGGGTTTGGTGGCTGGAAATGCATTGCTTTGATGGTGATTGCATGTTGCTTGCACTTTGTACATATTACTGAATTAATAAAGGTGAATTTTTCAGAACTGGGGGTATCGCTCAGTGGTAGAGCATTTGACTGCAGATCAAGAGGTCCCTAGTTCAAATCTGGGTGCCCCCTTGTTCAGCTGTTTTACCTGTAGAAATATTTTTTTTAAATAAATTGAATAAAACATTTACAATCTTAGCATTTTATGTAATGAGCAACACATTTCTACATTTGAAATACTCCTGATCATCTCCTGAAATATAGGGTAAACACCATGAAACTGTTTAGGATTTCTTCATATGATACAAGCTGTGTTTTACATTCACCCAAGTTCTACTGGTGATATTATCAGTTTGAAATAGTCCATTGGAAGCTCATATGAATGTTATAAAACTGTGGTGGAAACCAATAATATGCCCTTAATGAAATGTATTCATTTGTACAGTTGACCAGAAGTGCACTGATTTCATTAGTTCTACAAGTTCCATACAGTCACCCACTCTATCACCTATTTAAAAAAGGGGCAGTTTTCAGCATTCAAGGGTTTAACTCAGTGGTAGAGCTAGGAATGCAGTTCAAGAAGTCCCTGTTTCATAACCATATACCCTCTTCAATAGATCCTGTTAAAATGTTTTTCAACCCAATGCACTGTAAGAAACAATAAGATATATCATCATTTCATATACAAAACAATGAACAATTGGGTTTGACTATGCTCTTAGCACAAAATCAACAAACTGCAGTAGAGAAGCAGTTACATTTTGCAGAATTTGTGCATTTGACAAAGATTTTTTTTCCATGTTCCAAGATCTACATGTGATACGAAATGTATGAATTCTTGCAATGGAAACCTCACTGTATTTTACCAAGGCAGATAAAGGACATCTTTTGTACCCCTTATACTTATAAGGAGGGTTTGGTGGCTGAAAATGCATTGCTTTGATGGTGATTGCATGTTGCTTCCACTTTGTACATATTACTGAATAAATAAAGGTGAACGTTTCAGAAATGGGGGTATAGCTCAGGGGTAGAGCATTTCACTGCAGATCAAGAGGTCCCTAGTTCAAATCTGGGTGCACACTTGTTCAGCTGTTTTACCTGTAGAAATATTTTTTAAATAAATTGAAGAAAACATTTACAATCTTAGCATTTTATGTAATGAGCAACACATTTCTACATTTGAAATACTCCTGATCATCTCCTGAAACATAGGGTAAACACCATGAAACTGTTTAGGATTTCTTCATATGATACAAGCTGTGTTTTACATTCACCCAAGTTCTACTGGTGATATTATCAGTTTGACATAGTCCATTGGAAGCTCATATGAATGTTATAAAACTGTGGTGGAAACCAATAATATGCCCTTAATGAAATGTATTAATTTGTACAGCTGACCAGAAGTGCACTGATGTCATCAGTTCTACAAGTTCCATACAGTCACCCACTCTATCACCTTTTTAAAAAAAGGGCAGTTTTCAGCATTCAAGGGTTTAACTCAGATGTAGAGCGTAGGAATGCAGTTCAAGAAGTCCCTGTTTAATAACCATATACCCTCTTCAATAGATCCTGTTAAAATGTTTTTCAACCCAATGCACTGTAAGAAACAATAAGATATATCATCATTTCATATACAAAACAATGAACAATTGGGTTTAACTATGCTCTTAGCACAAAATCAACAAACTGCAGTAGAGAAGCAGTTACATTTTGCAGAATTTGTGCATTTGACAAAATATTTTTGTTCCATGTTCCAAGATCTACATGTGATACGAAATGTAGGAATTCTTGCAATGGAAACCTCATTGTATTTTACCAAGGCAGATAAAGGACATCTTTTGTACTCCTTATACTTATAAGGAGGGTTTGGTGGCTGAAAATGCATTGCTTTGATGGTGATTGCATGTTGCTTCCACTTTTTACATATTACTGAATAAATAAAGGTGAACATTTCAGAAATGGGGGTATAGCTCAGGCGTAGAGCATTTCACTGCAGATCAAGAGGTCCCTAGTTCAAATCTGGGTGCACACTTGTTCAACTGTTTTACCTGTAGAAATATTTTTTTTAATTAAAAAAATTGAAGAAAACATTTACAATCTTAGCATTTTATGTAATGAGCAACACATTTCTACATTTGAAATACTCCTGATCATCTCCTGAAACATAGGGTAAACACCATGAAACTGTTTAGGATTTCTTCATATGATACAAGCTGTGTTTTACATTCACCCAAGTTCTACTGGTGATATTATCAGTTTGACATAGTCCATTGGAAGCTCATATGAATGTTATAAAACTGTGGTGGAAACCAATAATATGCCCTTAATGAAATGTATTAATTTGTACAGCTGACCAGAAGTGCACTGATGTCATCAGTTCTACAAGTTCCATACAGTCACCCACTCTATCACCTTTTTAAAAAAAGGGCAGTTTTCAGCATTCAAGGGTTTAACTCAGATGTAGAGCGTAGGAATGCAGTTCAAGAAGTCCCTGTTTAATAACCATATACCCTCTTCAATAGATCCTGTTAAAATGTTTTTCAACCCAATGCACTGTAAGAAACAATAAGATATATCATCATTTCATATACAAAACAATGAACAATTGGGTTTAACTATGCTCTTAGCACAAAATCAACAAACTGCAGTAGAGAAGCAGTTACATTTTGCAGAATTTGTGCATTTGACAAAATATTTTTGTTCCATGTTCCAAGATCTACATGTGATACGAAATGTAGGAATTCTTGCAATGGAAACCTCATTGTATTTTACCAAGGCAGATAAAGGACATCTTTTGTACTCCTTATACTTATAAGGAGGGTTTGGTGGCTGAAAATGCATTGCTTTGATGGTGATTGCATGTTGCTTCCACTTTTTACATATTACTGAATAAATAAAGGTGAACATTTCAGAAATGGGGGTATAGCTCAGGCGTAGAGCATTTCACTGCAGATCAAGAGGTCCCTAGTTCAAATCTGGGTGCACCCTTGTTCAACTGTTTTACCTGTAGAAATATTTTTTTAATTAAATAAATTGAAGAAAACATTTACAATCTTTGCATTTTATGTAATGAGCAACACATTTCTACATTAGAAATACTCCTGATCATCTCCTGAAACATAGGGTAAACACCATGAAACTGTTTAGGATTTCTTCGTATGATACAAGCTGTGTTTTACATTCACCCAAGTTCTACTGGTGATATTATCAGTTTGAAATAGTCCATTGGAAGCTCATATGAATGTTATAAAACTGTGGTGGAAACCAATAATATGCCCTTAATGAAATGTATTAATTTGTACAGCTGACCAGAAGTGCACTGATGTCATTCGTTCTACAAGTTCCATACAGTCACCCACTCTATCACCTTTTTAAAAAAGGGCAGTTTTCAGCATTCAAGGGTTTAACTCAGTGGTAGAGCGTAGGAATCCAGTTCAAGAAGTCCCCGTTTCATAACCATATTCCCTCTTCAATAGATCCTGTTAAAATGTTTTTCAACCCAATGCACTGTAAGAAACAATAGAAACAATAAGATATATCATCATTTCATATACAAAAGAATGAACAATTGGGTTTAACTATGCTCTTAGCACAAAATCAATAAACTGCAGTAGAGAAGCAGTTGCATTTTGCAGAATTTGTGCATTTGACAAAAGATTTTTTTTCCATGTTCCAAGATCTACATGTGATACGAAATGTATGAATTCTTGCAATGGAAACCTCACTGTATTTTACCAAGGCACATAAAGGACATCCTTCGCACCCCATATACTTATAAGGAGGGTTTGGTGGCTGAAAATGCTTTGCTTTGATGGTGATTGCATATTGCTTCCACTTTGTACATATTACTGAATAAATAAAGGTGAACATTTCAGAAATGGGGGTATAGCTCAGAGGTAGAGCATTTCACTGCAGATTGAAAGGTCCCCAGTTCAAATCTGGGTGCCCCCTTGTCCAACTGTTTTACCTGTAGAAATGTGTTTTTAATTAAATAAATTGAAGTAAACATTTACAATCTTAGCATTTTATGTAATGAGCAACACATTTCTACATTTGAAATACTCCTGATCATCACCTGAAACATAGGGTAAACACCATTAAGCTGTTTAGGATTTCTTCATATGATACAAGCTGTGTTTTACATTCACCCAAGTTCTACTGGTGATATGATCAGTTTGAAATAGTCCATTGGAAGCTCGTATGAATGTTATAAAACTGTGGTGGAAACCAATAATATGCCCTTAATGAAATTTATTAATTTGTACAGCTGACCAGAAGTGCACTGATGTCATTAGTTCTACAAGTTCCATAGAGTCACCCACTCTATCACCTTTTTTAAAAAGGGCAGTTTTCAACATTCAAGGGTTTATGTCAGTGGTAGAACACATGAGTGTAGTTCAAGAGGTCCCTGTTTCATAACCATATACCCTCTTCAATAGATCCTGTTAAAATGTTTTTCAACCCAATGCACTGTAAGAAACAATAGGATATATCATCATTTCATATACAAAACAATGAACAATTGGGTTTAACTATGCTTTTAGCACAAAATCAACAAACTGCAATAGAGAAGCAGTTACATTTTGCAGAATTTGTTCATTTGGCAAAATATGTTTTTTCCATGTTCCAAGATCTACATGTGATACGTAATGTATGAATTCCTGCAATGGAAACCTCACTGTATTTTACCAAGGCAGATAAAGGACATCCTTCGCAGCTCATATACTTATAAGGAGGGTTTGGTGGCTGAAAATGCATTGCTTTGATGGTGATTGCATGTTGCTTGCACTTTGTACATATTACTGAATTAATAAAGGGGAACTTTTCAGAACTGGGGGTATAGCTCAGTGTTAGAGCATTTGACTGCAGATCAAGAGGTCCCTAGTTCAAATCTGGGTGCCCCCTTGTTCAACTGTTTTACCTGTAGAAATATTTTTTTAATTAAATAAATTGAAGAAAACATTTACAATCTTAGCATTTTATGTAATGAGCAACACATTTCTACATTTGAAATACTCCTGATCATCTCCTGAAACATAGGGTAAACACCAGGAAACTGTTTAGGATTTCTTCATATGATACAAGCTGTGTTTTACATTCACCCAAGTTCTACTGGTGATATTATCAGTTTGAAATAGTCCATTGGAAGCTCATATGAATGTTATAAAACTCTGGTGGAAACCAATGATATGCCCTTAATGAAATGTATTAATGTGTACAGCTGACCAGAAGTGCACTGATGTCATTAGTTCTACAAGTTCCATACAGTCAACCACTCTATCACCTTTTTAGACAAGGGCAGTTCTCAGCATTCAAGGGTTTAACTCAGTGGTAGGGCGTAGGAATGCAGATCAAGAAGTCCCTGTTTCATAACCATATACCCTCTTCAATAGATCCTGTTAAAATGTTTTTCAACCCAATGCACTGTAAGAAACAATAATATATATCATCATTTCATATACAAAACAATGAACAATTGTGTTTAACTATGCTCTTAGCACAAAATCATCAAACTGCAGTAGAGAAGCAGTTGCATTTAGCAGAATTTGTGCATTTGACAAAAGATTTTTTATCCATGTTCCAAGATCTACATGTGATACGAAATGTATGAATTCTTGCAATGGAAACCTCACTGTATTTTACCAAGGCACATAAAGGACATCCATCGCACCCCATATACTTATAAGGAGGGTTTGGTGGCTGAAAATGCTTTGCTTTGAGGGTGATTGCATGTTGCTTCCACTTTGTACATATTACTGAATAAATAAAGGTCAACTTTGCAGAAATGGGGGTATAGCTCAGGGGTAGAGCATTTCACTGCAGATCAAAAGGTCCCTAGTTCAAATCTGGGTGCCCCCTTGTCCAACTGTTTTACCTGTAGAAATGTGTTTTTAATGAAATAAATTGAAGTAAACATTTACAATCTTAGCATTTTATGTAGTGAGCAACACATTTCTACATTTGAAATACTCCTGATCATCACCTGAAACATAGGGCAAACACCATTAAGCTGTTTATGATTTCTTCATATGATACAAGCTGTGTTTTACATTCACCCAAGTTCTACTGGTGATATTATCAGTTTGAAATAGTCCATTGGAAGCTCATATGAATGTTATAAAACTGTGGTGGAAACCAATAATATGCCCTTAATGAAATGTATTAATTTCTACAGCTGACCAGAAGTGCACTGATGTCATTAGTTCTACAAGTTCCATAGAGTCACCCACTCTATCACCTTTTTAAAAAAGGCCAGTTTTCAGCATTCAAGGGTTTAACTCAGTGGTAGAGCGTAGGAATGCAGTTCAAGAAGTCCCCGTTTCATAACCATATACCCTCTTCAATTGATCTGTTAAAATGTTTTTCAACCCAATGCACTGTAAGAAACAATAAGATATATCATCATTTCATATACAAAACAATGAACAATTGGGTTTACCTATGCTCTTAGCACAAAATCAACAAAATGCAGTAGAGAAACAGTTACGTTTTGCAGAATTTGTGCATTTGACAAAAGTTTTTTTTCCATGTTCCAAGATCTACATGTGATACGAAATGTATGAATTCTTGCAATGGAAACCTCACTGTATTTTACCAAGGCAGATAAAGGACATCCTTCGCACCCCATATAATTATAAGGAGGGTTTGGTGGCTGAAAATGCATTGCTTTGATGGTGATTGCATGTTGCTTGAACTTTGTACATATTACTGAATTAATAAAGTTGACCATTTAAGAACTGGGGGTATTGCTCAGTGGTAGAGCATTTGACAACAGATCAAGAGGTCCCTAGTTCAAATCTGGGTGCCCCCTTGTCCAACTGTTTTACCTGTAGAAATGTTTTTTTAATTAAATAAATTGAAGAAAACATTTACAATCTTAGCATTTTATGTAATGAGCAACACATTTCTACATTTGAAATACTCCTGATCATCTCTGGAAACATAGGGTAAACACCATGAAACTGTTTAGGATTTCTTCATATGATATAAGCTGTGTTTTACATTCACCCAAGTTCTACTGGTGATATTATCCGTTTGAAATAGTCCATTGGAAGTGCATATGAATGTTATAAAACTGTGGTGGAAACCAATAATATGCCCTTAATGAAATGTATTAATTTGTACAGCTGACCAGAAGTGCACTGATGTCATTAGTTCTACAAGTTCCATAGAGTCACCCACTCTATCACCTTTTTAAAAAAGGGCAGTATTCAACATTCAAGGGTTTATGTCAGTGGTAGAGCGTAGGAGTGTAGTTCAAGACGTCCCTGTTTCATAACCATATACACTCTTCAATAGATCCTGTTAAATGTTTTTCAACCCAATGCACTGTAAGAAACAATAAGATATATTATCATTTTATATACAAAACAATGAACAATTGGGTTTAACTATGCTCTTAGCACAAAATCAAAAAAATGCAGTAGAGAAACAGTTACGTTTTGCAGAATTTGTGCATTTGACAAAGTTTTTTTTCCATGTTCCAAGATCTACATGTGATACGAAATGTATGAATTCTTGCAATGAAAACCTCACTGTATTTTACCAAGGCAGATAAAGGACATCTTTTGTACCCCTTATACTTATAAGGAGGGTTTGGTGGCTGAAAATGCATTGATTTGATGGTGATTGCATGTTGCTTCCGCTTTGTACATTTTACTGAATAAATAAAGGTGTACACTTCAGAAATGGGGGTATAGCTCAGGGGTAGAGCATTTCACTGCAGATCAAAAGGTCCCCAGTTCAAATCTGGGTCCCCCCTTGTCCAAATGTTTTACCTGTAGAAATATTTTTTTAATTAAATAAATTGAAGTAAACATTTACAATCTTAGCGTTTTATGTAATGAGCAACACATTTCTACATTTGAAATACTCCTGATCATCACCTGAAACATAGGGTAAACACCATTAAGCTGTTTAGGATTTCTTCATATGATACAAGCTGTGTTTTACATTCACCCAAGTTCTACTGGTGATATTATCAGTTTGAAATAGTCCATTGGAAGCGCATATGAATGTTATAAAACTGTGGTGGAAACCAATAATATGCCCTTAATGAAATGTATTAATTTGTACAGCTGACCAGACGTGCACTGATGTCATTAGTTCTACAAGTTCCATACAGTCAACCACTCTATCACCTTTTTAAAAAAGGGCAGTTTTCAGCATTCAAGGGTTTAACTCAGTGGTAGGGCGTAGGAATGCAGATCAAGAAGTCCCTGTTTCATAACCATATACCCTGTTCAATAGATCCTGTTAAAATGTTTTTCAACCCAATGCACTGTAAGAAACAATAAGATATATCATCATTTCATATACAAAAGAATGAACTATTGGGTTTAACTATGCTCTTAGCACAAAATCAACAAACAGCAGTAGAGAAGCAGTTGCATTTTGCAGAATTTGTGCATTTGACAAAAGATTTTTTATCCATGTTCCAAGATCTACATGTGATACGAAATGTATGAATTCTTGCAATGGAAACCTCACTGTATTTTACCAAGGCAGATAAAGGACATCTTTTGTACCCCTTATACTTATAAGGTGGGTTTGGTGGCTGAAAATGCTTTGCTTTGATGGTGATTGCATGTTGCTTCCACTTTGTACATATTACTGAATAAATAAAGGTGAACATTTCAGAAATGGGGGTATAGCTCCGGGGTAGAGCATTTCACTGCAGATCAAAAGGTCCCTAGTTCAAATCTGGGTGCCCCCTTGTCCAACTGTTTTACCTGTAGAAATATGTTTTGAATTAAATAAATTGAAGTAAACATTTACAATCTTAGCATTTTATGTAATCAGCAACACATTTCTACATTTGAAATACTCCTGATCATCACCTGAAACATAGGGTAAACACCATTAAGCTGTTTAGGATTTCTTCATATGATACAAGCTGTGTTTTACATTCACCCAAGTTCTACTGGTGATATGATCAGTTTGAAATAGTCCATTGGAAGCTCTTATGAATGTTATAAAACTGTGGTGGAAACCAATAATATGCCCTTAATGAAATGTATTAATTTGTACAGCTGACCAGAAGTGCACTGATGTCATTAGTTCTACAAGTTCCATAGAGTCACCCACTCTATCACCTTTTTAAAAAAGGGCAGTTTTCAACATTCAAGGGTTTATGTGAGTGGTAGAGCGTAGGAGTGTAGTTCAAGAAGTCCCTGTTTCATAACCATATACCCTCTTCAATAGATCCTGTTAAATGTTTTTCAACCCAATACACTGTAAGAAACAATAAGATATATCATCATTTCATATACAAAACAATGAACAATTGGGTTTAACTATGCTCTTAGCACAAAATCAACAAACTGCAGTAGAGAAGCAGTTACATTTTTCAGAATTTGTGCATTTGACAAAAGATTTTTTTTCCATGATCCAAGATCTACATGTGATACGAAATGTATGAATTCTTGCAATGGAAACCTTACTGTATTTTACCAAGGCAGATAAAGGACATCCTTCGCACTCCATATACTTATAAGGAGGGTTTGGTGGCTGAAAATGCATTGCTTTGATGGTGATTGCATGTTGCTTGCACTTTGTACATATTACTGAATTAATAAAGGGGAACTTTTCAGAACTGGGGGTGCAGCTCAGTGGTAGAGCATTTGACTGCAGATCAAGAAGTCCCTAGTTCAAATCTGGGTGCCCCCTTGTTCAACTGTTTCACCTGTAGAAATATTTTTTTAAATAAATTGAAGAAAACATTTACAATCTTAGCATTTTATGTAATGAGCAACACATTTCTACATTAGAAATACTCCTGATCATCTCCTGAAACATAGGGTAAACACCATGAAACTGTTTAGGATTTCTTCATATGATACAAGCTGTGTTTTTCATTCACCCAAGTTCTAGTGGTGATATTATCAGTTTGAAATAGTCCATTGGAAGCTCATATGAATGTTATAAAACTGTGGTGGAAACCAATAATATGCCCTTAATGAAATGTATTAATTTGTACAGCTGACCAGAAGTGCACTGATGTCATTAGTTCTACAAGTTCCATACAGTCACCCACTCTATCACCTTTTTAAAAAAGGGCAGTTATCAGCATTCAAGGGTTTAACTCAGTGGTAGATCGAGGAATGCAGTTCAAGAAGTCCCTGTTTCATAACCATATACCCTCTTCAATAGATCCTGTTCAAATGTTTTTCAACCCAATGCACTGTAAGAAACAATAAGATATATCATCATTTCATATACAAAAGAATGAACAATTGGGTTTAACTATGCTCTTAGCACAAAATCAACAAACTGCAGTAGAGAAGCAGTTACATTTTTCAGAATTTGTGCATTTGACAAAAGATTTTTTTTCCATGTTCCAAGATCTACATGTGATACGAAATGTATGAATTCTTGCAATGGAAACCTCACTGTATTTTACCAAGGCAGATAAAGGACATCCTTTGCACCCCATATACTTATAAGGAGGGTTTGGTGGCTGAAAATGCATTGCTTTGATGGTGATTGCATGTTGCTTCCACTTTGTACATATTACTGAATAAATAAAGGTGAACATTTCAGAAATGGGGGTGTAGCTCAGGGGTAGAGCATTTCATTGCAGATCAAAAGGTCACTAGTTCAAATCTGGGTGCCCCCTTGTCCAACTGTTTTACCTGTAGAAATATGTTTTTAATTAAATAAATTGAAGTAAACATTTACAATCTTAGCATTTTATGTAATGAGCAACACATTTCTACATTTGAAATACTCCTGATCATCACCTGAAACATAGGGTAAACACCATTAAGCTGTTTAGGATTTCTTCATATGATACAAGCTGTATTTTACATTCACCCAAGTTCTACTGGTGATATTATCAGTTTGAAATAGTCCATTGGAAGCTCATATGAATGTTATAAAACTGTGGTGGAAACCAATAATATGCCCTTAATGAAATGTATTAATTTGTACAGCTGACCAGAAGTGCACTGATGTCATTAGTTCTACAAGTTCCATACAGTCACCCACTCTATCACCTTTTTAAAAAAGGGCAGTTTTCAGCATTCAAGGGTTTAACTCAGTGGTAGAGGGTAGGAATGCAGTTCAAGAAGTCCCTGTTTCATAACCATATACCCTCTTCAATAGATCCTGTTAAATGTTTTTCAAACCAATACACTGTAAGAAACAATAAGATATATCATCATTTCATATACAAAACAATGAACAATTGGGTTTAACTATGCTCTTAGCACAAAATCAACAAACTGCAGTAGAGAAGCAGTTACATTTTTCAGAATTTGTGCATTTGACAAAAGATTTTTTTTCCATGATCCAAGATCTACATGTGATACGAAATGTATGAATTCTTGCAATGGAAACCTTACTGTATTTTACCAAGGCAGATAAAGGACATCCTTCGCACCCCATATACTTATAAGGAGGGTTTGGTGGCTGAAAATGCATTGCTTTGATGGTGATTGCATGTTACTTGCACTTTGTACATATTACTGAATTAATAAAGGTGAACTTTTCAGAACTGGGGGTATAGCTCAGTGGTAGAGCATTTGACTGCAGATCAAGAGGTCCCTAGTTCAAATCTGGGTGCCCCCTTGTTCAACTGTTTCACCTGTAGAAATATTTTTTTAATTAAATAAATTGAAGAAAACATTTACAATCTTAGCATTTTATGTAATGAGCAACACATTTCTACATTAGAAATACTCCTGATCATCTCCTGAAACATAGGGTAAACACCATGAAACTGTTTAGAATTTCTTCATATGATACAAGCTGTGTTTTACATTCACCCAAGTTCTACTGGTGATATTATCAGTTTGAAATAGTCCATTGGAAGCTCATATGAATGTTATAAAACTGTGGTGGAAACCAATAATATGCCCTTAATGAAATGTATTAATTTGTACAGCTGACCAGAAGTGCACTGATGTCATTAGTTCTACAAGTTCCATACAGTCACCCACTCTATCACCTTTTTAAAAAAGGGCAGTTATCAGCATTCAAGGGTTTAACTCAGTGGTAGATCTAGGAATGCAGTTCAAGAAGTCCCTGTTTCATAACCATATACCCTCTTCAATCGATCCTGTTCAAATGTTTTTCAACCCAATGCACTGTAAGAAACAATAAGATATATCATCATTTCATATACAAAACAATGAACATTTGGGTTTAACTATGCTCTTAGCACAAAATCAAAAAAATGCAGTAGAGAAACAGTTACGTTTTGCAGAATTTGTGCATTTGACAAAGTTTTTTTTCCATGTTCCAAGATCTACATGTGATACGAAATGTATGAATTCTTGCAATGATAACCTCACTGTATTTTACCAAGGCAGATAAAGGACATCTTTTGTACCCCTTATACTTATAAGGAGGGTTTGGTGGCGGAAAATGCATTGATTTGATGGTGATTGCATGTTGCTTCCGCTTTGTACATATTACTGAATAAATAAAGGTGAACGTTTCAGAAATGGGGGTATAGCTCAGGGGTAGAGCATTTCACTGCAGATCAAAAGGTCCCCAGTTCAAATCTGGGTCCCCCCTTGTCCAACTGTTTTACCTGTAGAAATATTTTTTTTAATTAAATAAATTGAAGTAAACATTTACAATCTTAGCATTTTATGTAATGAGCAACACATTTCTACATTTGAAATACTCCTGATCATCACCTGAAACATAGGGTAAACACCATTAAGCTGTTTAGGATTTCTTCATATGATACAAGCTGTGTTTTACATTCACCCATGTTCTACTGGTGATATGATCAGTTTGAAATAGTCCATTGGAAGCTCATATGAATGTTATAAAACTGTGGTGGAAACCAATAAAATGCCCTTAATGAAATGTATTAATTTGTACAGCTGACCAGAAGTGCACTGATGTCATTAGTTCTACAAGTTCCATACAGTCACCCACTCTATCACTTTTTTAAAAAAGGGCAGTTTTCAGCATTCAAGGGTTTATGTCAGTGGTAGAGGGTAGGAGTGCAGTTCAAGAAGTCCCTGTTTCATAGCCATATACCCTCTTCAATAGATCCTGTTAAAATGTTTTTCAACCCAATGCACTGTAAGAAACAATAAGATATATCATCATTTCATATACAAAAGAATGAACAATTGGGTTTAACTATGCTCTTAGCAAAAAATCAACAAACTGCAGTAGATAAGCAGTTACATTTTGCAGAATTTGTGCATTTGACAAAAGATTTTTTTTCCATGTTCCAAGATCTGCATGCGATACGAAATGTATGAATTCTTGCAATGGAAACCTCACTGTATTTTACCAAGGCAGATAAAGGACATCATTCGCACCCCATATACTTATAACGAGGGTTTGGTGGCTGAAAATGCTTTGCTTTGATGGTGATTGCCTGTTGCTTCCACTTTGTACATATTACTGAATAAATAAAGGTGAACATTTCAGAAATGGGGTTATAGCTCAGGGGTAGAGCATTTCATTGCAGATCAAAAGTTCACTAGTTCAAATCTGGGTGCCCCCTTGTCCAACTGTTTTACCTGTAGAAATATGTTTTTAATTAAATAAATTGAAGAAAACATTTACAATCTTAGCATTTTATGTAATGAGCAACACATTTCTACATTTGAAATACTCCTGATCATCTCCTGAAACATAGGGTAAACAACATGAAACTGTTTAGGATTTCTTCATATGATACAAGCTGTGTTTTACATTCACCCAAGTTCTACTGGTGATATTATCAGTTTGAAATAGTCCATTGGAAGCTCATATGAATGTTATAAAACTGTGGTGGAAACCAATAATATGCCCTCAATGAAATGTATTAATTTGTACAGCTGACGAGAAGTGCACTGATGTCATTAGTTCTACAAGTTCCATAGAGTCACCCACTCTATCACCTTTTTTGAAAAGGGCAGTTTTCAACATTCAAGGGTTTATGTCAGTGGTAGAGCGTAGGAGTGTAGTTCAAGAAGTCCCTGTTTCATAACCATATACCGTCTTCAATAGATCCTGTTAAAATGTTTTTCAACCCAATGCACTGCAAGAAACAATAGGATATATCATCATTTCATATGCAAACAATGAACAATTGGGTTTAACTATGCTCTTAGCACAAAATCAACAAACTGCAGTAGAGAAGCAGTTACATTTTGCAGAATTTGTGCATTTGGCAAAATATTTTTTTTCCATGTTCCAAGATCTACATGTGATACAAAATGTATGAATTCTTGCAAGGGAAACCTCACTGTATTTTACCAAGGCAGATAAAGGACATCTTTTGTACCCCATATACTTATAAGGAGGGTTTGGTGGCTGAAAATGCATTGCTTTGATGGTGATTGCATGTTGCTTGCACTTTGTACATATTACTGAATAAATAAAGGTGAACATTTAAGAAATGGGGGTATAGCTCAGGGGTAGAGCATTTCACTGCAGATCAAAAGGTCCCTAGTTCAAATCTTGGTGCCCCCTTGTCCAACTATTTTACCTGTAGAATTATGTTTTTAATTAAATAAATTGAAGTAAACATTTACAATCTTAGCATTTTATGTAATGAGCAACACATTTCTACATTTGAAATACTCCTGATCATCTCCTGAAACATAGGGTAAACACCATGAAACTGTTTAGGATTTCTTCGTATGATACAAGCTGTGTTTTACATTCACCCAAGTTCTACTGGTGATATGATCAGTTTGAAATAGTCCATTGGAAGCTCATATGAATGTTATAAAACTGTGGTGGTTACCAATAATATGCCCTTAATGAAATGTATTAATTTGTACAGCTGACCAGAATTGCACTGATGTCATTAGTTCTACAAGTTCCATACAGTCAACCACTCTATCACCTTTTTAGAAAAGGGCAGTTTTCAGCATTCAAGGGTTTAACTCAGTGGTAGGGCGTAGGAATGCAGATCAAGAAGTCCCTGTTTCATAACCATATACCCTCTTCAATAAATCCTGTTAAAATGTTTTTCAACCCAATGCACTGTAAGAAACAATAAGATATATCATCATTTCATATACAAAAGAATGAACAATTGGGTTTAACTATGCTCTTAGCACAAAATCAACAAACTGCAGTAGAGAAGCAGTTACATTTTGCAGAATTTGTGCATTTGACAAAAGATTTTTTTTCCATGTTCCAAGATCTACATGTGATACGAAATGTATGAATTCTTGCAATGGGAACCTCACTGTATTTTACCAAGGCAGATAAAGGACATCTTTTGTACCCCATATACTTATAAGGAGGGTTTGGTGGCTGAAAATGCATTGCTTTGATGGTGATTGCATGTTGCTTCCACTTTGTACATATTACTGAATAAATAAAGGTGAACATTTCAAAAATGGGGGTATAGCTCAGGGGTAGAGCATTTCACTGCAGGTCAAAAGGTCCCTAGTACACATCTGGGTGCCGTCCTGTCCAACTTATTTACCTGTAGAAATATGTTTTTAATTAAATAAATTGAAGTAAACATTTACAATCTTAGCATTTTATGTAATGAGCAACACATTTCTAAATTTGAAATACTCCTGATCATCTCCTGAAACATAGGGTAAACACCATGAAACTGTTTAGGATTTCTTCGTATGATACAAGCTGTGTTTTACATTCACCCAAGTTCTACTGGTGATATTATCAGTTTGAAATAGTCCATTGGAAGCTCATATGAATGTTATAAAACTGTGGTGGAAACCAATAATATGCCCTTAATGAAATGTATTAATTTGTACAGCTGACTAGAAGTGCACTGATGTCATTAGTTCTACAAGTTCCATACAGCCACCCACTTTATCACCTTTTTAAAAAAGGGCAGTTTTCAGCATTCAAGGGTTTAACTCAGTGGTAGAGCGTAGGAATGCAGTTCAAGAAGTCCCTGTTTCATAACCATATACCCTCTTCAATAGATCCTGTTAAAATGTTTTTCAACCCAATGCACTGTAAGAAACAATAAGATATATCATCATTTCATATACAAAAGAATGAACAATTGGGTTTAACTATGCTCTTAGCACAAAATCAACAAACTGCAATAGAGAAGCAGTTACATTTTGCAGAATTTGTGCATTTGACAAAAGATTTTTTTTCCATGTTCCAAGATCTACATGTGATACGAAATGTATGCATTCTTGCAATGGAAACCTCACTGTATTTTACCAAGGCAGATAAAGGACATCTTTTGTACCCCTTATACTTATAAGGAGGGTTTGGTGGCTGAAAATGCATTGCTTTGATGGTGATTGCATGTTGCTTCCACTTTGTACATATTACTGAATAAATAAAGGTGAACATTTAAGACATGGGGGTATAGCTCAGGGGTAGAGCATTTCACTGCAGATCAAAAGGTCCCTAGTTCAAATCTGGGTGCCCCCTTGTCCAACTGTTTTACCTGTAGAATTATGTTTTTAATTACATAAATTGAAGTAAACATTTACAATCTTAGCATTTTATGTAATGAGCAACACATTTCTACATTTGAAATACTCCTGATCATCTCCTGAAACATAGGGTAAACAACATGAAACTGTTTAGGATTTCTTCATATGATACAAGCTGTGTTTTACATTCACCCAAGTTCTACTGGTGATATTATCAGTTTGAAATAGTCCATTGGAAGCTCATATGAATGTTATAAAACTGTGGTGGAAACCAATAATATGCGCTTAATGAAATGTATTAATTTGTACAGCTGACCAGAAGTGCACTGATGTCATTAGTTCTACAAGTTCCATACAGTCACCCACTCTATCACTTTTTTAAAAAAGGGCAGTTTTCAGCATTCAAGGGTTTATGTCAGTGGTAGAGGGTAGGAGTGCAGTTCAAGAAGTCCCTGTTTCATAACCATATACCCTCTTCAATAGAGCCTGTTAAAATATTTTTCAACCCAATGCACTGTAAGAAACAATAGGATATATCATCATTTCATATAAAAAACAATGAACAATTGGGTTTAACTATGCTCTTAGCACAAAATCAACAAACTGCAGTAGAGAAGCAGTTACATTTTGCAGAATTTGTGCATTTGGCAAAATATTTTTTTTCCATGTTCCAAGATCTACATGTGATACAAAATGTATGAATTCTTGCAAGGGAAACCTCACTGTATTTTACCAAGGCAGATAAAGGACATCTTTTGTACCCCATATACTTATAAGGAGGGTTTGGTGGCTGAAAATGCATTGCTTTGATGGTGATTGCATGTTGCTTGCACTTTGTACATATTACTGAATAAATAAAGGTGAACATTTAAGAAATGGGGGTATAGCTCAGGGGTAGAGCATTTCACTGCAGATCAAAAGGTCCCTAGTTCATATCTGTGTGCCCCCTTGTCCAACTATTTTACCTGTAGAATTATGTTTTTAATTAAATAAATTGAAGTAAACATTTACAATCTTAGCATTTTATGTAATGAGCAACACATTTCTACATTTGAAATACTCCTGATCATCTCCGGAAACATAGGGTAAACACCATTAAGCTGTTTCGGATTTCTTCGTATGATCCAAGCTGTGTTTTACATTCACCCAAGTTCTACTGGTGATATTATCAGTTTGAAATAGTCCATTGGAAGCTCATATGAATGTTATAAAACTGCGGTGGAAACCAATAAAATGCCCTTAATGAAATGTATTAATTTGTACAGCTGACCAGAAGTGCACTGATGTCATTAGTTCTACAAGTTCCATACAGTCACCCACTCTATCACTTTTTTAAAAAAGGGCAGTTTTCAGCATTCAAGGGTTTATGTCAGTGGTGGAGGGTAGGAGTGCAGTTCAAGAAGTCCCTGTTTCATAACCATATACCCTCTTCAATAGATCCTGTTAAAATGTTTTTCAACCCAATGCACTGTAAGAAACAATAAGATATATCATCATTTCATATACAAAAGAATGAACAATTGGGTTTAACTATGCTCTTAGCAAAAAATCAACAAACTGCAGTAGATAAGCAGTTACATTTTGCAGAATTTGTGCATTTGACAAAAGATTTTTTTTCCATGTTCCAAGATCTGCATGCGATACGAAATGTATGAATTCTTGCAATGGAAACCTCACTGTATTTTACCAAGGCAGATAAAGGACATCCTTCGCACCCCATATACTTATAACGAGGGTTTGGTGGCTGAAAATGCTTTGCTTTGATGGTGATTGCCTGTTGCTTCCACTTTGTACATATTACTGAATAAATAAAGGTGAACATTTCAGAAATGGGGTTATAGCTCAGGGGTAGAGCATTTCATTGCAGATCAAAAGTTCACTAGTTCAAATCTGGGTGCCCCCTTGTCCAACTGTTTTACCTGTAGAAATATGTTTTTAATTAAATAAATTGAAGAAAACATTTACAATCTTAGCATTTTATGTAATGAGCAACACATTTCTACATTTGAAATACTCCTGATCATCTCCTGAAACATAGGGTAAACAACATGAAACTGTTTAGGATTTCTTCATATGATACAAGCTGTGTTTTACATTCACCCAAGTTCTACTGGTGATATTATCAGTTTGAAATAGTCCATTGGAAGCTCATATGAATGTTATAAAACTGTGGTGGAAACCAATAATATGCCCTCAATGAAATGTATTAATTTGTACAGCTGACGAGAAGTGCACTGATGTCATTAGTTCTACAAGTTCCATAGAGTCACCCACTCTATCACCTTTTTTGAAAAGGGCAGTTTTCAACATTCAAGGGTTTATGTCAGTGGTAGAGCGTAGGAGTGTAGTTCAAGAAGTCCCTGTTTCATAACCATATACCGTCTTCAATAGATCCTGTTAAAATGTTTTTCAACCCAATGCACTGTAAGAAACAATAGGATATATCATCATTTCATATACAAACAATGAACAATTGGGTTTAACTATGCTCTTAGCACAAAATCAACAAACTGCAGTAGAGAAGCAGTTACATTTTGCAGAATTTGTGCATTTGGCAAAATATTTTTTTTCCATGTTCCAAGATCTACATGTGATACAAAATGTATGAATTCTTGCAAGGGAAACCTCACTGTATTTTACCAAGGCAGATAAAGGACATCTTTTGTACCCCATATACTTATAAGGAGGGTTTGGTGGCTGAAAATGCATTGCTTTGATGGTGATTGCATGTTGCTTGCACTTTGTACATATTACTGAATTAATAAAGGTGAACTTTTCAGAACTGGGGGTATAGCTCAGTGATAGAGCATTTGACTGCAGATCAAGAGGTTCCTAGTTCAAATCTGTGTGACCCCTTGTCCAGCTGCTTTACCTGTAGAAATATTTTTTTAAACAAATTGAAGAAAACATTTACAATTTTAGCATTTTATGTAATGAGCAACACATTTCTACATTTGAAATACTCCTGATCATCCCCGGAAACATAGGGTAAACACCATTAAGCTGTTTCGGAATTCTTCGTATGATACAAGCTGTGTATTACATTCACCCAAGTTCTACTGGTGATATTATCAGTTTGAAATAGTCCATTGGAAGCATATATGAATGTTATAAAACTGTGGTGGAAACCAATAATATGCGCTTAATGAAATGTATTAATTTGTACAGCTGACCAGAAGTGCACTGATGTCATTAGTTCTACAAGTTCCATACAGTCACCCACTCTATCACTTTTTTAAAAAAGGGCAGTTTTCAGCATTCAAGGGTTTATGTCAGTGGTAGAGGGTAGGAGTGCAGTTCAAGAAGTCCCTGTTTCATAACCATATACCCTCTTCAATAGAGCCTGTTAAAATATTTTTCAACCCAATGCACTGTAAGAAACAATAGGATATATCATCATTTCATATAAAAAACAATGAACAATTGGGTTTAACTATGCTCTTAGCACAAAATCAACAAACTGCAGTAGAGAAGCAGTTACATTTTGCAGAATTTGTGCATTTGACAAAAGTTTTTTTTCATGTTCCAAGATCTACATGTGATACGAAATGTATGAATTCTTGCAATGGAAATCTCACTGTATTTTACCAAGACAGATAAAGGACATCTTGTGTATCCCTTATAGTTATAAGGAGGGTTTGGTGGCTGAAAATGCATTGCTTTGATGGTGATTGCATGTTGCTTCCACTTTGTACATATTACTGAATTAATAAAGTAGAATATTTCAGAGCTCGGGGTATAGTTCAGTGGTAGAGCATTTGACTGCAGATCAACAGGTCCCTAGTTCAAATCTGGGTGACCCCTTGTCCAGCTGTTTTACCTGTAGAAATATTTTTTTAAATAAATTGAAGAAAACATTTACAATCTTAGCATTTTATGTAATGAGCAACACATTTCTACATTTGAAATACTCCTGATCATCTCTTGAAACATAGTGTAAACACCATTAAGCTGTTTAGGATTTCTTCATATGATACAAGCTGTGTTTTACATTCACCCAAGTTCTACTGGTGATATTATCAGTTTGAAATAGTCCATTGGAAATTCATATGAACGTTATAAAACTGTGGTGGAAACCAATAATATGCCCTTAATGAAATGTATTAATTTGTCCAGCTGATCAGAAATGTACTGATGTCATTAGTTCTACAAGTTCCATACAGTCACCCACTCTATCACCTTTTTAAAAAAGGGCAGTTTTCAGCATTCAAGGGTTTAACTCAGTGGTAGAGCATAGGAATGCAGTTCAAGAAGTCCCTGTTTCATAACCATCTACCCTCTTCAATAGATCCTGTTAACATGTTTTTCAACCCAATGCACTGTAAAAAACAATAGGATATATCATCATTTCATATACAAAACAATGAACAATTGGGTTTAACTATGCTCTTAGCACAAAATCAACAAACTGCAGTAGAGAAGCAGTTACGTTTTGCAGAATTTGTGCATTTGACAAAAGTTTTTTTTCCATGTTCCAAGATCTACATATGATACGAAATGTATGAATTCTTGAAAATGAAACCTCACTGTATTTTACCAAGGCAGATAAAGGACATCCTTCGCACCCCTTATACTTATAAGGAGGGTTTGGTGGCTGAAAATGCATTGCTTTGATGGTGATTGCATGTTGTTTCCACTTTGTACATATTACTGAATAAATAAAGGTGAACATTATCGAATTGGGGGTATAGCTCAGTGGTAGAGCATTTGACTATAGATCAAGAGGTCCCTAATTCAAATCTGGGTGCCCCCTGGTCCAACTGTTGTACCTGTAGAAATATTGTTTTAAATAAATTGAAGAAAACATTTACAATCTTAGCATTTTATGTAATGAGCAACACATTTCTACATTTGAAATACTCCTGATCATCTCCTGAAACATAGTGTAAACACCATTAAGCTGTTTCGGATTTCTTCGTATGATACAAGCTGTGTATTACATTCACCCAAGTTCCACTGGTGATATTATCAGTTTGAAATAGTCCATTGGAAGCTCATATGAATGTTATAAAACTGTGGTGGAAACCAATAATATGCCCTTAATGAAATGTATTAATTTGTACAGCTGACCAGAAGTGCACTGATGTCATTAGTTCTACAAGTTCCATACAGCCACCCACTCTATCACTTTTTTAAAAAAGGGCAGTTTTCAGCATTCAAGGGTTTATGTCAGTGGTAGAGGGTAGGAGTGCAGTTCAAGAAGTCCATGTTTCATAACCATATACCCTCTTCAATAGATCCTGGTAAAATGTTTTTCAACCCAATGCAGTGTAAGAAACAATAAGATATATCATCATTTCATATACAAAACAATGAACAATTGGGTTTAACTATGCTCTTAGCACAAAATCAACAACTGCAGTAGAGAAGCAGTTACGTTTTGCAGAATTTGTGCATTTGACAAAAGTTTTTTTTTCCATGTTCCAAGATCTACATGTGATACGAAATGTATGAATTCTTGCACTGGAAACCTCACTGTATTTTACGAAGGCAGATAAAGGACATCTTTTGTACCCCTTATACTTAAAAGGTGGGTTTGGTGGCTGAAAATGCATTGCTTTGATGGTGATTGCATGTTGCTTCCACTTTGTACATATTACTGAATAAATAAAGGTAAACATTACAGTATATGGATTATAGCTCATTGGTAGAGAATTCGATTGCAGATCAAGAGGTTTCTAGTTCAAATCTGGGTGACCCCTTGTCCAACTGCTTTACCTGTAGAAATATTTTTTTAAATAAATGAAGGAAACATTTACAATTTTAGCATTTTATATAATGAGCAACACATTTCTACATTTGAAATACTCCTGATCATCCCCGGAAACATAGGGTAAACACCATTAAGCTGTTTAGGATTTCTTCATATGATACAAGCTGTGTTTTACATTCACCCAAGTTCTACTGGTGATATTATCAGTTTGAAATAGTCCATTGGAAGATCATATGAACGTTATAAAACTGTGGTGGAAACCAATAATATGCCCTTAATGAAATGTATTAATTTGTCCAGCTGAACAGAATGTACTGATGTCATTAGTTCTACAAGTTCCATACAGTCACCCACTCTATCACCTTTTTAAAAAAGGGCAGTTTTCAGCATTCAAGGGTTTAACTCAGTGGTAGAGCGTAGGAATGCAGTTCAAGAAGTCCCTGTTTCATAACCATCTACCCTCTTCAATAGATCCTGTTAAAATGTTTTTCAACCCAATGCACTGTAAAAAACAATAGGATATATCATCATTTCATATAAAAAACAATGAACAATTGGGTTTAACTATGCTCTTAGCACAAATCAACAAACTGCAGTAGAGAAGCAGTTACGTTTTGCAGAATTTGTGCATTTGACAAAAGTTTTTTTTCCATGTTCCAAGATCTACATATGATACGAAATGTATGAATTCTTGAAATGGAAACCTCACTGTATTTTACCAAGGCAGATAAAGGACATCCTTCACACCCCTTATACTTATAAGGAGGGTTTGGTGGCTGAAAATGCATTGCTTTGATGGTGATTGCATGTTGCTTCCACTTTGTACATATTACTGAATAAATAAAGGTGAACATTATCGAATTGGGGGTATAGCTCAGTGGTAGAGCATTTGACTATAGATCAAGAGGTCCCTAATTCAAATCTGTGTGCCCTCTGGTCCAACTGTTGTATCTGTAGAGTTTGTTTTTAATTAAATAAATTAAAGAAAACATTTACAATCTTAGCATTTTATGTAATGAGCAACACATTTCTACATTTGAAATACTCCTGATCATCTCCTGAAACATAGGGTAAACACCATTAAGCTGTTTCGGAATTCTTCGTATGATACAAGCTGTGTATTACATTCACCCAAGTTCTACTGGTGATATTATCAGTTTGAAATAGTCCATTGGAAGCGCATATGAATGTTATAAAACTGTGGTGGAAACCAATAATATGCGCTTAATGAAATGTATTAATTTGTACAGCTGACCAGAAGTGCACTGATGTCATTAGTTCTACAAGTTCCATACAGTCACCCACTCTATCACCTTTTTAAAAAAGAGCAGTTTTCAGCATTCAAGGGTTTATGTCAGTGGTAGAGGGTAGGAGTGCAGTTCAAGAAGTCCCTGTTTCATAACCATATACCCTCTTCAATAGATCCTGTTAAAATATTTTTCAACCCAATGCACTGTAAGAAACAATAGGATATATCATCATTTCATATAAAAAACAATGAACAATTGGGTTTAACTATGCTCTTAGCACAAAATCAACAAACTGCAGTAGAGAAGCAGTTACGTTATGCAGAGTTTGTGCATTTGACAAAAGTTTTTTTTCATGTTCCAAGATCTACATGTGATACGAAATGTATAAATTCTTGCAATGGAAATCTCACTGTATTTTACCAAGGCAGATAAAGGACATCTTGTGTATCCCTTATAGTTATAAGGAGGGTTTGGTGGCTGAAAATGCATTGCTTTGATGGTGATTGCATGTTGCTTCCACTTTGTACATATTACTGAATTAATAAAGGAGAATATTTCAGAGCTCGGGGTATAGTTTAGTGGTAGAGCATTTGACTGCAGATCAAGAGGTCCCTAGTTCAAATCTGGGTGCCCTCTTGTCCAACTGTTTTACCTGTAGAAATATTTTTTTAATTAAATAAATTGAAGAAAACATTTACAATCTTAGCATTTTATGTAATGAGCAACACATTTCTACATTTGAAATACTCCTGGTCATCTCTTGAAACATAGTGTAAACACCATTAAGCTGTTTAGGATTTCTTCATATGATACAAGCTGTGTTTTACATTCACCCAAGTTCTACTGGTGATATTATCAGTTTGAAATAGTCCATTGGAAGATCATATGAACGTTATAAAACTGTGGTCGAAACCAATAATATGCCCTTAATGAAATGTATTAATTTGTCCAGCTGACCAGAAATGTACCGATGTCATTAGTTCTACAAGTTCCATACAGTCACCCACTCTATCACCTTTTTAAAAAAGGGCAGTTTTCAGCATTCAAGAGTTTAACTCAGTGGTAGAGCGTAGGAATGCAGTTCAAGAAGTCCCTGTTTCATAACCATCTACCCTCTTCAATAGATCCTGTTAAAATGTTTTTCAACCCAATGCACTGTAAACAACAATAGGATATATCATCATTTCATATAAAAAACAATGAACAATTGGGTTTAACTATGCTCTTAGCACAAAATCAACAAACTGCAGTAGAGAAGCAGTTACGTTTTGCAGAATTTGTGCATTTGACAAAAGTTTTTTTTCCATGTTCCAAGATCTACATTTGATACGAAATGTATGAATTCTTGAAATGGAAACCTCACTGTATTTTACCAAGGCAGATAAAGGACATCCTTCGCACCCCTTATACTTATAAGGAGGGTTTGGTGGCTGAAAATGCATTGCTTTGATGGTGATTGCATGTTGTTTCCACTTTGTACATATTACTGAATAAATAAAGGTGAACATTATCGAATTGGGGGTATAGCTCAGTGGTAGAGCATTTGACTATAGATCAAGAGGTCCCTAATTCAAATCTGGGTGCCCCCTGGTCCAACTGTTGTACCTGTAGAAATATTGTTTTAAATAAATTGAAGAAAACATTTACAATCTTAGCATTTTATGTAATGAGCAACACATTTCTACATTTGAAATACTCCTGATCATCTCCTGAAACATAGTGTAAACACCATTAAGCTGTTTCGGATTTCTTCGTATGATACAAGCTGTGTATTACATTCACCCAAGTTCCACTGGTGATATTATCAGTTTGAAATAGTCCATTGGAAGCTCATATGAATGTTATAAAACTGTGGTGGAAACCAATAATATGCCCTTCATGAAATGTATTAATTTGTACAGCTGACCAGAAGTGCACTGATGTCATTAGTTCTACATGTTCCATACAGCCACCCACTCTATCACTTTTTTAAAAAAGGGCAGTTTTCAGCATTCAAGGGTTTATGTCAGTGGTAGAGGGTAGGAGTGCAGTTCAAGAAGTCCATGTTTCATAACCATATACCCTCTTCAATAGATCCTGGTAAAATGTTTTTCAACCCAATGCAGTGTAAGAAACAATAAGATATATCATCATTTCATATACAAAACAATGAACAATTGGGTTTAACTATGCTCTTAGCACAAAATCAACAACTGCAGTAGAGAAGCAGTTACGTTTTGCAGAATTTGTGCATTTGACAAAAGTTTTTTTTTCCATGTTCCAAGATCTACATGTGATACGAAATGTATGAATTCTTGCACTGGAAACCTCACTGTATTTTACGAAGGCAGATAAAGGACATCTTTTGTACCCCTTATACTTATAAGGTGGGTTTGGTGGCTGAAAATGCATTGCTTTGATGGTGATTGCATGTTGCTTCCACTTTGTACATATTACTGAATAAATAAAGGTAAACATTACAGTATATGGATTATAGCTCATTGGTAGAGAATTCGATTGCAGATCAAGAGGTTTCTAATTCAAATCTGGGTGACCCCTTGTCCAACTGCTTTACCTGTAGAAATATTTTTTTAAATAAATTGAAGGAAACATTTACAATTTTAGCATTTTATATAATGAGCAACACATTTCTACATTTGAAATACTCCTGATCATCCCCGGAAACATAGGGTAAACACCATTAAGCTGTTTCGGAATTCTTCGTATGATACAAGCTGTGTATTACATTCACCCAAGTTCTACTGGTGATATTATCAGTTTGAAATAGTCCATTGGAAGTGCATATGAATGTTATAAAACTGTGGTGGAAACCAATAATATGCGCTTAATGAAATGTATTAATTTGTACAGCTGACCAGAAGTGCACTGATGTCATTAGTTCTACAAGTTCCATACAGTCACCCACTCTATCACCTTTTTAAAAAAGAGCAGTTTTCAGCATTCAAGGGTTTATGTCAGTGGTAGAGGGTAGGAGTGCAGTTCAAGAAGTCCCTGTTTCATAACCATATACCCTCTTCAATAGATCCTGTTAAAATATTTTTCAACCCAATGCACTGTAAGAAACAATAGGATATATCATCATTTCATATAAAAAACAATGAACAATTGGGTTTAACTATGCTCTTAGCACAAAATCAACAAACTGCAGTAGAGAAGCAGTTATGTTTTGCAGAATTTGTGCATTTGACAAAAGTTTTTTTTCATGTTCCAAGATCTACATGTGATACGAAATGTATAAATTCTTGCAATGGAAATCTCACTGTATTTTACCAAGGCAGATAAATGACATCTTGTGTATCCCTTATAGTTATAAGGAGGGTTTGGTGGCTGAAAATGCATTGCTTTGATGGTGATTGCATGTTGCTTCCACTTTGTACATATTACTGAATTAATAAAGGAGAATATTTCAGAGCTCGGGGTATAGTTCAGTGGTAGAGCATTTGACTGCAGATCAAGAGGTCCCTAGTTCAAATCTGGGTGCCCTCTTGTCCAACTGTTTTACCTGTAGAAATATTTTTTTAATTAAATAAATTGAAGAAAACATTTACAATCTTAGCATTTTATGTAATGAGCAACACATTTCTACATTTGAAATACTCCTGGTCATCTCTTGAAACATAGTGTAAACACCATTAAGCTGTTTAGGATTTCTTCATATGATACAAGCTGTGTTTTACATTCACCCAAGTTCTACTGGTGATATTATCAGTTTGAAATAGTCCATTGGAAGATCATATGAACGTTATAAAACTGTGGTGGAAACCAATAATATGCCCTTAATGAAATGTATTAATTTGTCCAGCTGACCAGAAATGTACCGATGTCATTAGTTCTACAAGTTCCATACAGTCACCCACTCTATCACCTTTTTAAAAAAGGGCAGTTTTCAGCATTCAAGGGTTTAACTCAGTGGTAGAGCGTAGGAATGCAGTTCAAGAAGTCCCTGTTTCATAACCATCTACCCTCTTCAATAGATCCTGTTAAAATGTTTTTCAACCCAATGCACTGTAAACAACAATAGGATATATCATCATTTCATATAAAAAACAATGAACAATTGGGTTTAACTATGCTCTTAGCACAAAATCAACAAACTGCAGTAGAGAAGCAGTTACGTTTTGCAGAATTTGTGCATTTGACAAAAGTTTTTTTTCCATGTTCCAAGATCTACATTTGATACGAAATGTATGAATTCTTGAAATGGAAACCTCACTGTATTTTACCAAGGCAGATAAAGGACATCCTTCGCACCCCTTATACTTATAAGGAGGGTTTGGTGGCTGAAAATGCATTGCTTTGATGGTGATTGCATGTTGCTTCCACTTTGTACATATTACTGAATAAATAAAGGTGAACATTATCGAATTGGGGGTATAGCTCAGTGGTAGAGCTTTTGACTATAGATCAAGAGGTCCCTAATTCAAATCTTGGTGCCCCCTGGTCCAACTGTTGTACCTGTAGAAATATTGTTTTAAATAAATTGAAGAAAACATTTACAATCTTAGCATTTTATGTAATGAGCAACACATTTCTACATTTGAAATACTCCTGATCATCTCCTGAAACATAGTGTAAACACCATTAAGCTGTTTCGGATTTCTTCGTATGATACAAGCTGTGTATTACATTCACCCAAGTTCTACTGGTGATATTATCAGTTTGAAATAGTCCATTGGAAGCTCATATGGATGTTATAAAACTGTGGTGGAAACCAATAATATGCCCTTAATGAAATGTATTAATTTGTACAACTGCCCGGAAGTGCACTGATGTCATTAGTTCTACAAGTTCCATACAGTCACCCACTCTATCACCTTTTTAAAATAGAGCAGTTTTCAGCATTCAAGGGTTTATGTCAGTGGTAGAGGGTAGGAGTGCAGTTCAAAAAGTCCCTGTTTCATAACCATATACCCTCTTCAATAGATCCTGTTAAAATATTTTTCAACCCAATGCACTGTAAGAAACAATAGGATATATCATCATTTCATATAAAAAAACAATGAACAATTGGGTTTAACTATGCTCTTAGCACAAAATCAACAAACTGCAGTAGAGAAGCAGTTACGTTTTGCAGAATTTTTGCATTTGACAAAAGTTTTTTTTCCATGTTCCAAGATCTACATATGATACGAAATGTATGAATTCTTGAAATGGAAACCTCACTGTATTTTACCAAGGCAGATAAAGGACATCTTGTGTATCCCTTATAGTTATAAGGAGGGTTTGGTGGCTGAAAATGCATTGCTTTGCTGGTGATTGCATGTTGCTTCCACTTTGTACATATTACTGAATTAATAAAGGAGAATATTTCAGAACTCGGGGTATAGTTCAGTGGTAGAGCATTTGACTGCAGATCAAGAGGTCCCTAGTTCAAATCTGGGTGCCCCCTTGTCCAACTGTTTTACCTGTAGAAATATTTTTTTAATTAAATAAATTGAAGAAAACATTTACAATCTTAGCATTTTATGTAATGAGCAACACATTTCTACATTTGAAATACTCCTGATCATCTCTTGAAACATAGTGTAAACACCATTAAGCTGTTTAGGATTTCTTCATATGATACAAGCGGTGTTTTACATTCACCCAAGTTCTACTGGTGATATTATCAGTTTGAAATAGTCCATTGGAAGATCATATGAACGTTATAAAACTGTGGTGGAAACCAATAATATGCCCTTAATGAAATGTATTAATTTGTCCAGCTGACCAGAAATGTACTGATGTCATTAGTTCTACAAGTTCCATACAGTCACCCACTCTATCACCTTTTTAAAAAAGGGCAGTTTTCAGCATTCAAGGGTTTAACTCAGTGGTAGAGCATAGGAATGCAGTTCAAGAAGTCCCTGTTTCATAACCATCTACCCTCTTCAATAGATCCTGTTAACATGTTTTTCAACCCAATGCACTGTAAAAAACAATAGGATATATCATCATTTCATATAAAAAACAATGAACAATTGGGTTTAACTATGCTCTTAGCACAAAATCAACAAATTGCAGTAGAGAAGCAGTTACGTTTTGCAGAATTTGTGCATTTGACAAAAGTTTTTTTTCCATGTTCCAAGATCTACATATGATACGAAATGTATGAATTCTTGAAAATGAAACCTCACTGTATTTTACCAAGGCAGATAAAGGACATCCTTCGCACCCCTTATACTTATAAGGAGGGTTTGGTGGCTGAAAATGCATTGCTTTGATGGTGATTGCATGTTGTTTCCACTTTGTACATATTACTGAATAAATAAAGGTGAACATTATTGAATTGGGGGTATAGCTCAGTGGTAGAGCATTTGACTATAGATCAAGAGGTCCCTAATTCAAATCTGGGTGCCCCCTGGTCCAACTGTTGTACCTGTAGAAATATTGTTTTAAATAAATTGAAGAAAACATTTACAATCTTAGCATTTTATGTAATGAGCAACACATTTCTACATTTGAAATACTCCTGATCATCTCCTGAAACATAGGGTAAACACCATTAAGCTGTTTCGGATTTCTTCGTATGATACAAGCTGTGTATTACATTCACCCAAGTTCTACTGGTGATATTATCAGTTTGAAATAGTCCATTGGAAGCTCATATGAATGTTATAAAACTGTGGTGGAAACCAATAATATGCCATTAATGAAATGTATTAATTTGTACAGCTGACCAGAAGTGCACTGATGTCATTAATTCTACAAGTTCTATACAGTCACCCACTCTATCACTTTTTTAAAAAAGGGCAGTTTTCAGCATTCAAGGGTTTATGTCAGTGGTAGAGGGTAGGAGTGCAGTTCAAGAAGTCCCTGTTTCATAACCATATAACATCTTCAATAGATCCTGTTAAAAGGTTTTTCAACCCAATGCACGGTAAGAAACAATAAGATATATCATAATTTCATATACAAAACAATGAACAATTGGGTTTAAATATGCTCTTAGCACAAAATCAACAAACTGCAGTATAGAAGCAGTTATGTTTTGCAGAATTTGTGCATTTGACAAAAGTTTTTTTTTCCATGTTACAAGATCTACATGTGATACGAAATGTATGAATTCTTGCACTGGAAACCTCACTGTATTTTACAAAGGCAGATAAAGCACATCTTTTGTACCCCTTATACTTATAAACCGGGTTTGGTGGCTGAAAATGCATTGCTTTGATGGAGATTGCATGTTGCTTGCACTTTGTACATATTACTAAATTAATAAAGGTAAACATTTCACAACTAGGGGTATAGCTCAGTGGTTGAGCATTTGACTGCAGATCAAGAGGTCCCTAGTTCATATCTGGGTGCCCCCGGGTCCAACTGTTTTACCTGTAGAAATATTTTTTTAATTAAATAAATTGAAGAAAACATTTACAATTTTAGCATTTTATGTAATGAGCAACACATTTCTACATTTGAAATACTCCTGATCATCTCCTGAAACAGGGTAAACACCATGAAACTGTTTAGGATTTCTTCGTATGATACAAGCTGTGTTTTACATTCACCAAAGTTCTACTGGTGATATTATCAGTTTGAAATAGTCCATTGGAAGCTCATATGAATGTTATAAAACTGTGGTGGAAACCAATAATATGCCCTTAATGAAATGTATTAATTTGTTCAGCTGCCCAGAAGTGCACTGATGTCATTAGTTCTACAAGTTCCATACAGTCACCCACTCTATCACCTTTTTAAAAAAGGGCAGTTTTCAGCATTCAAGGGTTTAACTCAGTGGTAGAGCGTAGGAATGCAGTTCAAGAAGTCCCTGTTTCATAACCATATACCCTCTTGAATAGATCCTGTTAAAATGTTTTTCAACCCAATGCACTGTAAACAACAATAGGATATATCATCATTTCATATAAAAAAACAATGAACAATTGGGTTTAACTATGCTCTTAGCACAAAATCAACAAACTGCAGTAGAGAAGCAGTTAGGTTTTGCAGAATGTGTGGATTTGACAAAAGTTTTTTTTTCCATGTTCCAAGATCTACATGTGATACGAAATGTATGAATTCTTGCATGGAAACCTCACTGTATTTTACCAAGGCAGATAAAGGACATCCTTTGCACCCCATATACTTATAAGCCGGGTTTGGTGGCTGAAAACGCATTGCTTTGATGGTGATTGCCTGTTGCTTCCACTTTGTACATATTACTGAATTAATAAAGGTGAACATTTTAGAACTGGGGGTATAGCTCAGTGGTAGTGCATTTGACTGCAGATCAAGAGATCCCTAATTCAAGTCTGGGTGCCCCCTGGTCCAACTGTTGTATCTGTAGAGTTTGTTTTTAATTAAATAAATTAAAGAAAACATTTACAATCTTAGCATTTTATGTAATGAGCAACACATTTCTACATTTGAAATACTCCTGATCATCTCCTGAAACATAGGGTAAACACCATTAAGCTGTTTCGGATTTCTTCGTATGATACAAGCTGTGTATTACATTCACCCAAGTTCTACTGGTGATATTATCAGTTTGAAATAGTCCATTGGAAGCTCATATGAATGTTATAAAACTGTGGTGGAAACCAATAATATGCCATTAATGAAATGTATTAATTTGTACAGCTGACCAGAAGTGCACTGATGTCATTAGTTCTACAAGTTCTATACAGTCACCCACTCTATCACTTTTTTTAAAAAAGGGCAGTTTTCAGCATTCAAGGGTTTATGTCAGAGGTAGAGCGTAGGAGTGCAGTTCAAGAAGTCCCTGTTTCATAACCATATACCCTCTTCAATAGATTCTGTTAAAATGTTTTTCAACCCAATGCACGGTAAGAAACAATAAGATATATCATAATTTCATATACAAAACAATGGACAATTGGGTTTAACTATGCTCTTAGCACAAAATCAACAAACTGCAGTAGAGAAGCAGTTATGTTTTGCAGAATTTGTGCATTTGACAAAAGTTTTTTTCCATGTTCCAAGATCTACATGTGATACGAAATGTATGAATTCTTGCACTGGAAACCTCACTGTATTTTACCAAGGCAGATAAAGGACATCTTTTGTACCCCTTATACTTATAAGGAGGGTTTGGTGGCTGAAAATGCATTGCTTTGATGGTGATTGCATGTTGCTTCCACTTTGTACATATTACTGAATAAATAAAAGTGAACATTTCAGAACTGGGGGTATAGCTCAGTGGTAGAGCATTTGACTGCAGATCAAGAGGTCCCTAGTTCAAATCTGTGTGCCCTCTTGTCCAACTATTTTACCTGTAGAAATATTTTTTTCAATAAATTGAAGAAAACATTTACAATCTTAGCATTTTATGTAATGAGCAACACATTTCTACATTTGAAATACTCCTGATCATCTCCTGAAACATAGGGTAAACACTATTAAGCTGTTTCGGATTTCTTTGTATGATACAAGCTATGTATTACATTCACCCAAGTTCTACTGGTGATATTATCAGTTTGAAATAGTCCATTGGAAGCTCATATGAATGTTATAAAACTGTGGTGGAAACCAATAATATGCCCTTAACGAAATGTATTAATTTGTACAGCTGACCTGAAGTTCACTGATGTCATTAGTTCTACAAGTTCCATACAGTCACCCACTCTATCACCTTTTTAAAAAAGGGCAGTTTTTAGCATTAGAGGGTTTAACTCAGTGGTAGAGTATAGGAGTGCAGTTCAAGAAGTCCCTGTTTCATAACCATATACCCTCTTCAATAGATCCTGTAAAAATGTTTTTCAACCCAATGCACTGTAAGAAACAATGGGATATATCATCATTTCATATAAAAAACAATGAACAATTGGGTTTAACTATGCTCTTAGCACAACATCAACAAACTGCAGTAGAGAAGCAGTTAAGTTTTGCAGAATGTGTGCATTTGACAAAAGTTTTTTTTCCATGTTCCAAGATCTACATGTGATACGAAATGTATGAATTCTTGCATGGAAACCTCACTGTATTGTACCAAGGCAGATAAAGGACATCCTTTTGAAGTGGGAGAATGGAAGACCAGGCTCCCGTCCTTCACCTCTCGCGCTTGGCCTAGAGGGTCACGGCCCAGACACCCGCCGCGAGAAGAGTTTGTCCAGTTACCAGACGACCAGGTACCATGGTACAGGAACATACGAATGTGTCCACCTGTTTGCCCAGCAGCCCGCACTGGCCATGCCGACACCTGCGGCTCGGATCAGCTAGACTAAAAAACCACACGTCGTTAGAGATGCCATGACGACCTAGACAACTGGAAGCACATCTGTACAAATATACACACCTAACATTCCCACAACAATCTACACGAAGAACATACTCAGTGCTCTGACGTAGGCGACAGGCATATTCACGGACGTGCATCTTTATTATTTTTACATAGGCTTTCAGAATGCAGAAACGCAAGATGCATCATGAATTCATCTATAACGCCGCTTGCTCACGCTTCTCTTGAAACCCGTTACCACCATGAGAGGTATAATAGAAACACGATACTGGTCATGGAAATATACGCCACTATAACCTAAAGCACCCATGCCCGAAATGGATCACTTATACACCAGGCCCAAGTAGGCCTCAGGCAAGAGTTCCCGTGGACATTAACAAAGCAAAAGTCAGGTTGCTGATCCCGCAGAATGAGCCTGGTGGAGCAACCAGCCAAGGTCGCAATGTTGCAAACCCACATCCAAGAACAAATCATCAAAGGCATGATGTTGCAACCTTGCACTCCGCGTACCAACGTTAGAATCATATCTACAAATTAAACCAGACACACAGTGGAAAAGCAATATTAATTGTGCAGAATTCTGCCTCAAACACGGTCCCGCCTCACGTGACCAAGCCGAACCTGACGAGATGCCAAAGCCCAGGAGAAAGAAAGGCGTCTGGGTCCCTCGCTACGAGACATAGGCCGATACACTTGAAAGGCTCAATGGACATCTGCCACAGTGGGAGCGGTCAGCCTTCCACCTATGAATAAATCCTCACATTGTCTGCACGTACCCTTATTGAAACATTGTTGCAAACACAGGTACACCGAGAGCTGGGAACAACGGTGGTCCCAGGCTGGGGAGCTCACGGATGCACCAATCAGAACATGGGGCTCTTATCTCAGACGTCAGTAACATTAGCCAATCCTCAGGAGTCTTCATGTAACAATTCTTATGTATCTAATTATAGGGACAACCCAGATATACCACCTGACTACACCTTGACCACTAATATCATTCTCTATATGTGTACTATACTAACCCTACCACTCGAGCAACCAATTAAGAATGGCGATAGGTTTTTTTTGTTAACTTTTTGAAGTGACGCAAGTAGCGCGTCATATTACAATAAAAAGGGCCTGCGAGCCCCACGAGTGTGTGTGTCAGGACGAACGCGTACGCTCCTTGACCCATCCCTGCCGTTTGCATAATAAACAGCAGAAGTTGCCTTGCTCCTTGTGTGTGCCTCATACTCTGTCTCGATCCGAGATATACACGGGAGGAGTTGGGGCCTCCCTGCCCGGAGGTCTGCGGACGGCCCGGCCGACCCCGGCAGAATTTCCCCCCGACAAGTTGGAGGCACTGCTGAGATCTGTTTAAGATCGACTTTTATTTTTAATTTTTCCAGGCACTCCCGTTGCGAGGAGGCCCGGCGGCGTGGCCCCCTCTGCCGTTGCCCCCTTCTGAGGACTACAGGACCATCGCGGAGCTGCGAGAGGACCGGACAGCGCAATCCGGATATTGGCCCTCGGGAGCCGGTTGAGAAGTATCCCGCCCGCGGTCGGCGAGTGTCCAGACGTGGTCCAGACGAGGGGAGGTGGCGAGCCGCTTGGAGGGGTGCACGCAGTCGAGCGGCCCTGCATCGAGAGAACTTGGTGAGCATGACACGCACAACAAGCAATGCGAAATTGTGAGGGAGGGGGAGGAAGTAAATAAGGGAGGAGGGAGGTATTGTAAAGCGGCGAGGGTTTAATTGAGTGTTGCTAATGGAATGAATGGTAGCGAAACGAGTGCGAGAGCAGGCGGCTAACGTTACGCGAAAGAGGGGGGCGGGGCACGAAAATATCACGTGCAGCCGCTCGTAACAGTGAGCTAACGTTACGTGAAAGAGGGGGGCGGGGCACGAAAACATCACGTGCAGCCGCTCGTAAGACACTGATTGGCCTAAATCGCGACTACGTGTGAGGGTGGGTGTGTGGTTTCCTACGGTTTGATATTTATTATTGAATGAGTAGATGAGGTTCCCTATTGTTCGAGCAAGAAACTCGATAGGTAGATGACGTTTCCCTGTGGGCGGTGGCTAGTTACGTAGTTGCCCAAAACGGAAGATAATTGGCTGGTTAAGCCCTCCTGTTGAGGGGCGTATCACACGCGAGGCGACGCAGCGTGCGCAGTCCGGTTATAGTATTGATGAGATTACCTTGTTCCAGGAGAGACAGGAAGACAGCTGTAGGGTTAGCGGGGTAGATTACAAGTGTATTTTGAATTTAAAGAACATAACACGAATATACCAGTAGCTCGAAGAAATCGGTGACGTCACCAGTAGGGATTTAATAGGATATCGCGAGCACAAGGAATATTGGGTTGAGAGTGGTGGGGAGGAGAAGCATGATAAAGGAGCTGATACGGAGATAAATTATAAACCAGTGGATCGAAAGAAGAAGGGGAAAGGGGCGTGGCTGCGCACGGAGAACGCCGGCCACGGCAAGTGTAAAAGGGGGAGGAGAACGGAGAAACAGGACAACTGTATAAGATCGTCGTAAGGGGTACGCAGCCGCAGGGGGCTGCGTGCGCTTCGGCCGCAGGGGGCCGTAGGGGAAGGAATATAATATAACATCACATTTATTACTATTGCATAATTTGTCAAAGGATTGTCGTAAGTCCCCACACTTGCGGGGCGAGGTAAGCAATACAAGGTTGTATATTGTAAATTGGTAGTAAGGGGAAGGGTAACAAGGGGAGTACAACCATGTCATACGGGAGAGGGTCGGGAGGGTGGGGGAACACCCTCACTACCCCACTACAGCACATATGCACCACACTGCCACCACACAGGGAGAAGTTAATTAAGTACAGCATAGAGTGGACCCAGGGGACAGACAACAAAATGTTAACACCATGGCCGCCTAATGGTAGTTTCGATCCATATGCCCAACACTCACTACTGAACCATCTGCACAATACATACAAGGGGAAGAAGTTGGCAAACCACGTGGAGGTGTTTAACTTATGGAGGATGTTCCAGGGGTCTCGACCAGGACCAAATGGAATGTTCACTATGGGGGAAACACCGGAAGAAAAGGAGATTAAGAAAGAAGGAACGGGTGGGGAAAAGGAGAGCGAAAGCACAAAAAATACGGGGAACAAAAGAAAGGGAGGAGAAAAGGTTGATAAATCAGACGACATAAAAAAGGAACCGAGCAATGAGATACCCATAACACCGGGAGTAAAAACAGAGGGAGGAGGGTTGTACCCTTTAAGAGAATTAGGAGAAATAGAAGGACAGTTAAGGGCGGCTGAAGGATACTCAAACCCGGCATACAGCCCTCCACCATATGTGGCTCATGGGAAGATACCAATGGGGGAAGGGAGGATTAGAGAAGAGCAGACTGTAGAGATAGGAGACGATGAGTGGGTAGCTGCACAGATATTGTTGAAATTACGAGGCTCACTAACTGGAGAAGAAAGGGAGGCGGTAAGGAGAACAAACGAGGATAGTGCCAGAGAGAGTGAAATGAGGGGAGAGGAGCTACTACGGCAGAAGGAAGAGATTTTGGAGGAAAGATTAGCAAAACTAAGGGATGAGCAGAATGAACTGATCAAACAACTTGAGAGGGAGGAAAGAGAGAGAGTGAGGAAAAGGAAAGAAGGTAAGGACGAATTGGAAAGATTAAGGGAACGAAGCGAGGAACAAAAGAGAGAAGCTGAAAGGGTAAAAGCAGCAGCAGATAGGGTATCAAGAGTAGTGCTGAGAGAGAAGAAGAAGGAAGAAGAAGAAAAGGAAAAAGAAATGGAAATATGGAGGAGGAGGATAATATCTGAGACAGCTAAAAAATATGAAGAGGGGAAGGTAATAGAGAGTATAGTAGAAAGAGAAAGGGTGAAATGGGAAAGGAAGAGGGAGGATGAAAGGATATTGGAACAGATGAGCAACGAAGTAATGGAGGAATTAAAAAGGAAAAGAGAGGAAAATAGTAGGGAAATGGAGGAGAGAAGGGAAGAAGGAAGAGAAGGGAGGGGTAGGGAGAGTGAAAGATGGGGAGATGTATATAAAAGTAGGGAGGTAGCAACGACATCAGCACTAGGGGGGACAGTTGGTAACAACGAAAGGGGAGAAAGAGACCTAATAGATTTAAAAACAGTAACAATAAAAGGAAAAAAGGCAGAGTGGGGGGTGTCATTTATAAATGATTTTTGCAGTGAGGAGGAAGAAGGAGTGGAGAAGGATGGAAGAGAGAGTGAAAGGGAAAGCTTAGATAAACTGTACCTCACTAGAACAAACATAGATTCGCCCTGGATAAGTAGAAGAGGGGAGGAGCTGGAGAGAAGTAAGGAGGAAACGAAAAGAATAGGGGAAACACAAACCAATGAAACCACGCCACCCACATCTCCATCACGCCGCCCTCCCACGTCACTACCTACATGTTCAACCACCGCACGCTCTCTGCACAGAATAAAGCTCGCGCCCTTCATGAACGAACTTACACCGTATGCATGTCGGCTTAGGGACCTCCCTAGTCGCAGGCAAGACAGACAAATAAACATACCCATATTGAACACAGGAAATGATGAAAGAAGGGGAAAGGAAGAAGAGGGAGGTAGGGGCAGAGGTAGTAAGGAAGAATTTGAAGTAGTAAAAGAAATGGGGGAAGAGGAGGGGTGTGAAGACTCAATATCATGGAGCGTAAAGGGTGACAAAAGACAGAATTTAATGCCACTGTTGGAGAGAGGAGGGGTTAGACCACAGTATGTACCTTGGAAACATACGGATAAGGAAAATATAAAATGTAGGCTCCCATCACTAAGTGGAGGTGCGGGTAAGTGGATATATGAAATGGAAAAACACACCGCAGGACAGAAACTAGCAGTAGGAGATGTGAAGGGCCTGTTAATATCAATATTAGGGGATAGAGCGGATGACATTTGGAAAAGAGCGGGATTCCATGGGGTAACAATAACAAACACATCGCATGATGGGGCACCATTTGCAAACTGCAGACATGCGCTATGGCAGGCACTGAGAGTGCAATACCCAGACACCTCAGACATAGGAGCCATTACTTCCCGTAAGATGGGTGAAAATGAGGATCCTGTTGATTATATCCAGGACATTCAAGAGAAGTGGCGCATGGAAACTAGAGAACAATGGGACAAAACACCAGCCATATTTTATCATATACTAGTACAAGGGCTCCCAGAAGGAGTTCAGAAACAGCTAAAGAAAGTAGTAGGAATGGAAGCAAAACCATGGCCAGAAATACAACTGACTATAGTACATCACTGCAGGACATGGCAAGGAAAGATGAAACAAAAGGAGGAGGACAGGAAAACAGAAGAGGCCAAATTAGTACAGAAAAAACTTACTAAATATACAATGGAAGGGGCACTAATAACTACGCCCACACCAATGGCCCAAAGCCCAACGCAAGTAGTGGCTGCACAAGATCCAGCTCAAATAGCGCCCCCACAAGGTGTAATACAGCAAGTGCCGCCTCTGCAATTACACACACCGAACATGGGAGGAGGGTACCCAATGCAAGGAACTGGGTATTATAGTTATAACAGAGGAAGAGGAGGGGTTATGAGGGGGAGAGGATATGGATATAATACCCAGCAACAGGGGGGGGACTCAGAAATTACTACCCCACAGGGCAACCCGTATACCAGGACAACACAGGGAGCTTCCCATGGCAAAACAGGGAACCACCCGTGTGTTGGAGCTGCGGACTATTAGGACACATGTCACGTACATGTAGGGTCAGGCCAGGAACACCAGCATGGAATGAACAAGCACAACCTAGGACCTCACAAGAACAGCAGGGCATGCAACAACAGCAGATGTCACAACAAGGGAGTGACCAACCACAACAAACACGACAGCAACAAACCTATTCACTGCCACAACAACAAATAACACAGCAACTGACGCCGCCACAACAACAAGTGGCGTTAATACAACCACCACCCCAAAATGAACGAACACAATTGGGTGGGGTGTCGGTGTTGGGACACAACCCTTATACGGGGAATGGCCAATCATTGTACCCCCAATAGGCCAGCCCACAGACGGCCTTGGTGTGTCCCATCCTGTCAGTAACACCTAATAGTGCGGAGGAGCCACGCATAGAGGTAACGATAGGTGACAAAAAATTATCATTTCTTGTTGACACCGGGGCAACCCGGTCTTGCATAAGGGAAGGTAAATTTAAGATGTCAGGCGAAGCCATGAACACCCAAGGATTTTCTGGGGCTAAAGGGTTGGTTCCATTTACTGATAACGTTCCCTTATCTATTGGAGATTATGATCTGTCAGTCCCACTTTTGTATTATAGTGCCTCGCCAGTAAATATACTGGGGAGAGACATAATGAACAGGTTGAATATGACGATCTCCTTTACAGAGGATGGCATAATTTGCTCTACTCCAGGGATTAACATGCTTGCAGCACGACAGATTTTGCAAGCATACTGTGGACAGGCAGCGATTAGGGCGGAGCCACTGGATGGCGAGATATTCCAATATGGCACAGACATGGCATTTGCATGGATGCCAGGGATAGAAGGGAAAATATGGAGGAGGCCAGCAGCCTATCTATTCCGACCAGAAACACCAGCTAATGAACTGGAAGGGAAGGTGTTTGCAGTGGACATTGAGAGCATTATTGCAACAGCTGATTATGTTGCTGTGCACGCCCAAGATAAAGAAGGGAGAGCCTGGAGGGCGGTGATAGCACTAGCAGAAGGGTGTAGGCTGACCCAGGTGTCAGATGAAGAGCTGTTCTCAGAAGAAAAGGAAGAAAATGAAATGGTGTTCATGATGAGTGTAGAAATATGGCTAAGAGTGGCTCACAAACAAGTAGCACAGAAAATTGCAATGGCACTTGAGGCACCCGCAGGCACCCCAGTCCCATTTTTTAAGGAGGATATGTCAAAGGTGCCCAAATCATTATGGACTATTAGCCCTTATGACGTGGGATGCATAAAAAGCATAGGGGGTGTAAGGATAAAATTGAAAAAAGGTGCCATATTACCAAGAGTGAAACAGTACCCATTGTTAAAAGAGGCAGATGAGGGCATATATGAAACCATAACGGCCCTTATAAACAATGGCATATTGGTCCCCTCAGAATCACCATGTAACACAGCTGTGTACCCGGTGCGCAAGGCTAAAGGGGGGTCTTGGCGCTTCATACAGGACCTCAGACCCTTGAACAACATAGTAGAAGCAGAGTATCCAGTAACAGCAAACCCGGCCACAATATTGTGTGGCATTCCAGCAGAAGCATCACGATTTACAGTGATTGACCTTAAAAATGCTTTTTTCTCAATACCATTACACCCAGACTCACAAGATTTGACAAGCTTTACTTACCGAAATACAAAGTGGAAACATACCAGATTACCACAGGGGTATTGTGAATCACCCTCAATTTTCAATAGAGTAATACAGATGGATTTGGGTAACGTTGAGGTGGAAAGCACAGTGTTACAGTATGTGGATGACTTAATAATTTGCAGTACAAACGAAAGCAAATGTAGAGAGGACTCCTTAAAAATGTTGACAATATTGGCTGAAAAGGGGTATAAGGTAGACATGGAAAAGATACAATACTGTCAGGAACAGGTACTTTACATTGGCCAACTGATATCTCAACATGGAAGAAGGATTGCACCACAAAGAGCACAGGCCATCTCAAGCACTCCCGTGCCACAGACTGTGAGAGAACTGCAGCAATTTCTGGGGCTGTGCAACTACTGTAGAGCATGGGTATTTGATTATAGCTCATACATAGGACCCCTGCTTGAGGGTTTGAAGGAAGCAAATAAAGGGGAGAAAAAGTTGGGATGGACTATGGAAATGAGGGAGGCATTTGACGAATTAAAGGACGCGATATCAACTGCTCCAGTACTGGCATCCCCAGACTATGAGCGGCGCTTCTTTATATTTTCACATTGCGACTCAGCAGTGATGAAAGCAGTGTTGGCCCAAAAAACTAGCATGGGCTATAAACCAGTAGCATTTTACAGCGGTCACTTAGACCCTATAATGTTAGGCCACTTCTCTTGTGAACAAGGTCTCGCTGCAGCTGCTTTTGCAGTAGAAAAAGCATCAGCAATAACTATGGGGTGTCCAACTACACTATTTGTGGAACATGCATTATTTGCGATATTGAATAAACCTAAGTCCACACTAACAACACAGAGGGCATCAGGTTATGAGATTATTTTGTCTAAAGCTGAACTAGCAATTGTTAGATGTAGCACGGTTAACCCTGCAAGGTTCCTAGCAGAAGTAATTGAAGAGGGAGATTACGCCCACGACTGCACCCAAGTAACTGAAATGTACTCATGTACTAGGAAAGTTGAAGAAAACGCACTAGAGGGAGGTGAGCTTTTGTTTATTGATGGGTCATCAACTATTGATCAAGGAGATGGGATACGAAGGACTGGGGCAGCAGTAGTAAAAATGATGGAGGCGCCGGTGTGTGTGGCTATGAAGTGTGTACAATTACCACAGCATTACTCTGCTCAAGCCGCGGAACTCGTTGCACTAATATTGGCATTAAAGGAAAGTTTTAATAAAAGAGTAACTATATATTCTGACAGTGCATATGTTACATCAGCTGATGGCACTCCAGTACAACATGCCCTCTTGTTGGCTGAACTAATTGAAGTAATAAACGACCCCCAAGAACTAGCCCTGGTAAAATGCACCGCACACACAAATGGAGAAGACTACGTATCAAAAGGTAATGCAGCAGCAGACGCACATGCGAAATATGCTGCATATTTTGGTGAGATATGGAACCCCACAGACTCACAGAGAGGGAGAGGGAGGGGAATAGCTAGGGAGATGTTAATAAGAGAAGGGTACACCCATCTCCCAGCCACACAGATTATGGAACTACAAGCGGCTGCACCAATGGCCGAAAAAGAAGTATGGGTGAAAAGAGGATGCACAATGTCACCAACTGACGCACTATGGCGCCAGGGTGGCACTGGGAAAGTTGTAATACCGTTGGCACTGTTAAATACCGCCCTGAGCCAATTACATCACCCTGCCCATACAGGCAAGGAAATAATTGCAGCACGAATTAGAGAAGATTGGTTTTGTCCCGAGTTAACCTCTCATGTGTCAAATTTTATCAGCAATTGCCTCACATGTCAACAGTTTACGGCCGGTCATACTTTAAAAGTGATAAGAGGTATCATACCCCGGCCAGAAGGACCTTTTCGGCACCTTCACATTGACTATGTTGATATGATCAACATATGTCAAGGTAATAGGTATATGATTGTAGTAGTATGCCCATTTTCTAGGTGGATTGAAGCAGGGCCCTGTTCACACCCTGATGCGTTTAGAGCAGCCAAATTCATAGTAAGGGAGGTCTTCCCCAGGTGGGGAGTGTGCGAGGTGTTAAGATCAGACAACGGGCCCCATTTCGCAAACGAAATGTTCCAGCATATCACATCCCTGCTGAACATTAAACACAAATTTGCATGTGCATACCACCCACAGGCTAATGGTGTATGTGAACGCCTGAATGGCTTATTGAAGGAGGCAATTGCTAAAATACAACAAACAACAAAGAAAAGTTGGTTGTATTGCCTTCCGTTAGCATTGTTTGAACTTAGAAACAGGCCAGGGTCCGACCACCACCTCACCCCACACGAAGTGGTTACTGGACGCCAAATGCGCCTTCCCCTAACACCAACGTCAAGGGCATTCACCGACCACGAAAGTTCAGCGAATGTGTTAGGTGATGAAATGTATCAATATGTGTCTTCTTTGATTACTAGTGTCGTGTTTGTGTCTCAACAGCTCGAGCGCACACGGGGCGGGTCTACCAGCAACCAAGAAAAAGACGAAAATACAGAATTGGGAAAGGAGAACTTGTGCAAACTTGCCAAAGGTGACCACGTACTACTTCGCAATTTCAATAGGAAGTGGAACCAGAAGAGGTTCACTGGCCCCCATCTGGTAGAGGACGTATCAACAAGAGCAGTAAAACTAAAGGATAAGCGTGCCTGGAACCACCTACATGACGTAAAGATCTACAAACTGCAGACCCGCCCCAGCGCCAACGACAGATCCATTGGAAGAACAGCAACCACATCCCCTACAGCGGAAGAAAGTTTAACCACAGACAACGACCCAATTGTTCCCTCGGAGACAATAACTAACGAAGAAGGGAGTGATCCCCATACTGCCCACCCCATGATCACTCGCTCAAAGAGTAAAAATACTTCCGCCATTTGAGCACAAACCCCCCCATTGACTGCTAAGTACAGTTGTAACTAAAACTGAAGGACATGCTTGCACTAATACACATGTAAACACGTGAATGTTCTCTTTTTTTTTCTCTCGCACATACAGGAACTGCGTAATATTGTATTGTTAAGAAAGCTAATTAACAAATTCAGTGTGCAGGTGTAGATGGTGCTGCCAGACGATAACTACCCAGAAGAATTGTCACACCAGTTCGTATACGAAATAAAGAGGCCAACATACTTAAAAAGGAGAAGGGTACGTGTCTACTACACAGCCTTCCTCCTGGCCATAGAATATCACATGCCCCACCTCCACCCATACTTGCCGGTCTTAAGAGACCCATCACTTAGAGTAGCGTGGGAGCAGCTCTTCGCCTGGGCACTGAATGACTACTTGATAGGGAGAGCTTAAAACTAACATTTAATAACAAGCACTTTTGAGAATTTTTAGGCGGGCAACTGTAACGTCGCAAGAATAAGCTGCCAGGACTGCAGCAAGGTAAGAGCAAAATGCCGGTGAAATTAGCACATGTAATAAAAATAATAGGGATTTTTATGATCACCGGGTTCTTGGCTGCCTCTGTCTGGCAGTACAGCTATGCTATCGATTTTATTGCTGCGCACAAACTTAATATACCCCCGCCCTCTGCTGCAACAGGTGTTACGTCAGGTGGTAATAGTAACATTGCACCCAAGCAAAATAGAGTTAAACGCAGCACATACTCAGACAATAAAGGTATTGATAATTATGTACAAGATTCAGCACATGTCACAAACAACATATGGTACCAGCACATGACCCGCATTGGTAAGCAGACAACTGAGGATAGCTGTTACGTTTGCTCATTAATACCATACGCCATGAGCGCCTCACGAACATTTGTTGCCACAGAAATAGATGAAAAAACAGCACAGTGCATAATATATTTGGCCCTGTTCCAAACGAAAGGAAGATTTCAAGGAACAGTGGTGCACATGACATGGAAAACGCGAGACTCATACCCATATGAAAACAACTTCCTCAAGACCTATCTGAGTTATCACAAGACCAGTTTACATGCCGAAGCATTCAGGTACATAACAAGTGGCCCTGCAAAAGGAGAAACAAAGAAGGTAACACTGCAGTATCTACCATGTGATTGGTACGCCACTGAAGTTCCGGGTAAACAAGGATGCTGGGAAAGGCCGCTACTGACGATAACAGGAAAGGTGTATCTGGACAATAGCTGGGAGATAGGAGTAATTGGCAGCAACATGGTAACAAAAGAAACTATCTCAACCATCGAGACACACAATCATCGATGTTGGACGACGTGGATCAAGTACGTACCTATGCTCACGTGGGTAGAAGAAGATGAAGACCCAATAACAATATTACCATTGACTGCGCCCAAAGTATGCTACCAGCATAAAGGAGAGGTGGATGTAGGATATAACACCAATTGTGCAAGTGTGATGGAGTTACCTGAGGGGGGTGCGGGAACAGCAGTAATAATGGACCATTATTGGGCCTGCGGAGAAAAGGCATATCATACACTGCCTCCCCTGTGGAATGGTGTGTGCACAATGGTACACGTCAATGTACCATCACTAGTGGTACCTAAGAAGCATGTCAATGTGGCGAAATTTCCTAAAATGGATGAAGGGGATAAGAGACGAAAGAGATCTGCACCATTCCAGAAGGAGCAAGAGAACAAGACCAACAGCGAGGATACTGTCCTAAATAGGAGAAAACGACAAGGAGAGCCACTGACAGGAAATTACCTGTGGGGAAGGTCGGAAACGGAACTAACGTCAATACCGCCAGAACACAGACTATTCAGCAGAGCAGCAATGTTTTTCTCCTCAATAATACATCCGGGACTGCAGGCATACGCAAACGCAAAATGGCTCCAAATAACAAGATGGGAACTAATGATGACCATCAATTCAACAGTAAATGGGTTCAACGCAATTAAAGAGGAGCTGCGAGCTGTAAGGATGGTAGCACTACAGAACAGATATGTACTGGACCTTCTCACAGCAATGGAAGGAGGAGTTTGTGCAAAGATAGGACAATCTTGCTGCACGTTCATACCTGCCAACGATGCTGACAATGGTACACTGACAGAAGCAGTTTCACAATTGGCCCAGATGCACTCTAAAATGATGGACGAGAGTAACTGTGTAAACAAGGATAAGAGCTGGTTCTCACTATTATGGTCATGGATGCCATCTTGGCTGTCGGATGGACTGAAAATAATAGTGGGGTGTACTATTTTGGCTGGAGCTACTCTGATCATAATTAAATTTTGGAAAGCCCGAAAGGCACGCACGGCTGACGAGTTGCTGGAAATGGTGGGAATGCACCCCTTGATGCCAGCAGATGATGGTCAGCATACAGGGGTGATAATACAAGAGAGGGAGAAGCTGCGCACACAAATCATCACCAACCATCTAGATCCACCATCAGTGAAGATCGAGAACCCAAGGAACCCCAGGAGCTACATAGGAAGATGGGTATACTGTACTCCTGGAGGAACATGTGAATACATGTATTGGTCGTTTGAAGATCATGTAAACCATTATGGACATCTCGGAGGGATAACTAAGATATGGAGGGTAAGAGGAGATAACGAGAAGGATATGTTTGTGGTCGACAAGTCGACCAGAGGGGGGACTGAAGTGGGAGAATGGAAGACCAGGCTCCCGTCCTTCACCTCTCGCGCTTGGCCTAGAGGGTCACGGCCCAGACACCCGCCGCGAGAAGAGTTTGTCCAGTTACCAGACGACCAGGTACCATGGTCCAGGAACATACGAATGTGTCCACCTGTTTGCCCAGCAGCCCGCACTGGCCATGCCGACACCTGCGGCTCGGATCAGCTAGACTAAAAAACCACACGTCGTTAGAGATGCCATGACGACCTAGACAACTGGAAGCACATCTGTACAAATATACACACCTAACATTCCCACAACAATCTACACGAAGAACATACTCAGTGCTCTGACGTAGGCGACAGGCATATTCACGGACGTGCATCTTTATTATTTTTACATAGGCTTTCAGAATGCAGAAACGCAAGATGCATCATGAATTCATCTATAACGCCGCTTGCTCACGCTTCTCTTGAAACCCGTTACCACCATGAGAGGTATAATAGAAACACGATACTGGTCATGGAAATATACGCCACTATAACCTAAAGCACCCATGCCCGAAATGGATCACTTATACACCAGGCCCAAGTAGGCCTCAGGCAAGAGTTCCCGTGGACATTAACAAAGCAAAAGTCAGGTTGCTGATCCCGCAGAATGAGCCTGGTGGAGCAACCAGCCAAGGTCGCAATGTTGCAAACCCACATCCAAGAACAAATCATCAAAGGCATGATGTTGCAACCTTGCACTCCGCGTACCAACGTTAGAATCATATCTACAAATTAAACCAGACACACAGTGGAAAAGCAATATTAATTGTGCAGAATTCTGCCTCAAACACGGTCCCGCCTCACGTGACCAAGCCGAACCTGACGAGATGCCAAAGCCCAGGAGAAAGAAAGGCGTCTGGGTCCCTCGCTACGAGACATAGGCCGATACACTTGAAAGGCTCAATGGACATCTGCCACAGTGGGAGCGGTCAGCCTTCCACCTATGAATAAATCCTCACATTGTCTGCACGTACCCTTATTGAAACATTGTTGCAAACACAGGTACACCGAGAGCTGGGAACAACGGTGGTCCCAGGCTGGGGAGCTCACGGATGCACCAATCAGAACATGGGGCTCTTATCTCAGACGTCAGTAACATTAGCCAATCCTCAGGAGTCTTCATGTAACAATTCTTATGTATCTAATTATAGGGACAACCCAGATATACCACCTGACTACACCTTGACCACTAATATCATTCTCTATATGTGTACTATACTAACCCTACCACTCGAGCAACCAATTAAGAATGGCGATAGGTTTTTTTTGTTAACTTTTTGAAGTGACGCAAGTAGCGCGTCATATTACAATAAAAAGGGCCTGCGAGCCCCACGAGTGTGTGTGTCAGGACGAACGCGTACGCTCCTTGACCCATCCCTGCCGTTTGCATAATAAACAGCAGAAGTTGCCTTGCTCCTTGTGTGTGCCTCATACTCTGTCTCGATCCGAGATATACACGGGAGGAGTTGGGGCCTCCCTGCCCGGAGGTCTGCGGACGGCCCGGCCGACCCCGGAAGAATTTCCCCCCGACACTTTGCACCCCATATACTTATAAGGAGGGTTTGGTGGCTGAAAATGCATTGCTTTGATGGTGATTGCCTGTTGCTTCCACTTTGTACATATTACTGAATTAATAAAGGTGAACATTTTAGAACTGGGGGTATAGCTCAGTGGTAGTGCATTTGACTGCAGATCAAGAGATCCCTAATTCAAGTCTGAGTGCCCCCTGGTCCAACTGTTGTATCTGTAGAGTTTGTTTTTAATTAAATAAATTAAAGAAAACATTTACAATCTTAGCATTTTATGTAATGAGCAACACATTTCTACATTTGAAATACTCCTGATCATCTCCTGCAACATAGGGTAAACACCATTAAGCTGTTTCGGATTTCTTCGTATGATACAAGCTGTGTATTACATTCACCCAAGTTCTACTGGTGATATTATCAGTTTGAAATAGTCCATTGGAAGCTCATATGAATGTTATAAAACTGTGGTGGAAACCAATAATATGCCATTAATGAAATGTATTAATTTGTACAGCTGACCAGAAGTGCACTGATGTCATTAGTTCTACAAGTTCTATACAGTCACCCACTCTATCACTTTTTTAAAAAAGGGCAGTTTTCAGCATTCAAGGGTTTATGTCAGTGGTAGAGGGTAGGAGTGCAGTTCAAGAAGTCCCTGTTTCATAACCATATAACATCTTCAATAGATCCTGTTAAAAGGTTTTTCAACCCAATGCACGGTAAGAAACAATAAGATATATCATAATTTCATATACAAAACAATGAACAATTGGGTTTAAATATGCTCTAAGCACAAAATCAACAAACTGCAGTATAGAAGCAGTTATGTTTTGCAGAATTTGTGCATTTGACAAAAGTTTTTTTTTCCATGTTACAAGATCTACATGTGATACGAAATGTATGAATTCTTGCACTGGAAACCTCACTGTATTTTACAAAGGCAGATAAAGCACATCTTTTGTACCCCTTATACTTATAAACCGGGTTTGGTGGCTGAAAATGCATTGCTTTGATGGAGATTGCATGTTGCTTGCACTTTGTACATATTACTAAATTAATAAAGGTAAACATTTCACAACCAGGGGTATAGCTCAGTGGTTGAGCATTTGAATGCAGATCAAGAGGTCCCTAGTTCATATCTGGGTGCCCCCGGGTCCAACTGTTTTACCTGTAGAAATATTTTTTTAATTAAATAAATTGAAGAAAACATTTACAATTTTAGCATTTTATGTAATGAGCAACACATTTCTACATTTGAAATACTCCTGATCATCTCCTGAAACATAGGGTAAACACCATGAAACTGTTTAGGATTTCTTCGTATGATACAAGCTGTGTTTTACATTCACCAAAGTTCTACTGGTGATATTATCAGTTTGAAATAGTCCATTGGAAGCTCATATGAATGTTATAAAACTGTGGTGGAAACCAATAATATGCCCTTAATGAAATGTATTAATTTGTTCAGCTGCCCAGAAGTGCACTGATGTCATTAGTTCTACAAGTTCCATACAGTCACCCAGTCTATCACTTTTTTTTAAAAAGGGCAGTTTTCAGCATTCAAGGGTTTATGTCAGTGGTAGAGCGTAGGAGTGCAGTTCAAGAAGTCCCTGTTTCATAACCATATACCCTCTTCAATAGATCCTGTTAAAATGTTTTTCAACCCAATGCACTGTAAGAAACAATAAGATATATCATCATTTCATATACAAAACAATGAACAATTGGGTTTAACTATGCTCTTAGCACAAAATCAACAAACTGCAGTAGAGAAGCAGTTACATTTTGCAGAATTTGTGCATTTGACAAAATATTTTTTTCCATGTTCCAAGATCTACATGTGATACGAAATGTATGAATTCTTGCAATGGAAACTTCACTGTATTTTACCAAGGCAGTTAAAGGACATCTTTGTACCCCTTATACTTATAAGGAGGGTTTGGTGGCTGAAAATGCATTGCTTTGATGGTGATTGCATGTTGCTTGCCCTTTGTACATATTACTGAATAAATAAAGATGTACATTTCAGAACTGGGAGTATAGCTGACTGGTAGAGCATTTGACTGTAGATCAAGGGTCCCTAGTTCAAATCTGGGTGTCCCCTTTTCCATCTGTTTTAATTGTAGAAATATTTTTTTAATTAAATAAATTGAAGTAAACATTTACAATCTTAGCATTTTATGTAATGAGCAACACATTTCTACATTTGAAATACTCCTGATCATCACCTGAAACATAGGGTAAACACCATTAAGCTGTGTAGGATTTCTTCATGTGATACAAGCTGTGTTTAACATTCACCCAGGTTCTACTGGTGATATGATCAGTTTGAAATAGTCCATTGGAAGCTCATATGAATGTTATAAAACTGTGGTGGAAACCAATAATACGCCCTTAATGAAATGTATTAATTTGTACAGCTGACCAGAAGTGCACTGATGACATTGGTTCTACAAGTTCCATACAGTCACCCACTCTATCACCTTTTTAAAAAAAGGGCAGTTTTCAGCATTCAAGGGTTTAACTCAGTGGAAGAGCGTAGGAGTGCAGTTCAAGAAGTCCCTGTTTCATAACCATATACCCTCGTCAATAGATCCTGTTAAAATGTTTTTCAACCCAATGCACTGTAAGAAACAATAGGATATATCATCATTTCATATAAAAAACAATGAACAATTGGGTTTAACTATGTTCTTAGCACAAAATCAACAAACTGCAGTAGAGAAGCAGTTACATTTTGCAGAATTTGTGCATTTGACAAAATATTTTTTTTCCATTTTCCAAGATCTACATGTGATACGAAATGTATGAATTCTTGCAATGGAAACCTCACTGTATTTTACCAAGGCAGATAAAGGACATCTTTTGTACCCTTATACTTATAAGGAGGGTTTGGTGGCTGAAAATGCATTGCTTTGATGGTGATTGCATGTTGCTTGCACTTTGTACATATTACTGAATAAATAAAGATGAACATTTCAGAACTGGGGGTATAGCTCAGGGGTAGAGCATTTGACTGCAGATCAAGAGGTCCCTATTTCGAATCTGGGTGTCCCCTTGTCCATCCATTTTAATTGTAGAAATATTTTTTTTAATTAAATAAATTGAAGAAAACATTTACAATCTCAGCATTTTATGTAATGAGCAAAACATTTCTACATTTGAAATACTCCTGATCATCTCCTGAAACATAGGGTAAACACCATTAAGCTGTTTCGTAACCATATACTCTCTTCAATAGATCCTGTTAAAATGTTTTTCAACCCAATGCACTGTAAGAAACAATAGGATATATCATCATTTCATATGCAAAACAATGAACAATTGGGTTTAACTATGCTCTTAGCACAAAATCAACAAACTGCAGTAGAGAAGCAGTTACATTTTGCAGAATTTGTGCATTTCAAAAAATATTTTTTTCCATGTTCCAAGATCTACATGTGATACGAAATGTATGAATTCTTGCAATGGAAACCTCACTGTATTTTACCAAGGCAGATAAAGGACATCCTTCGCACCCCATATACTTATAAGGAGGGTTTGGTGGCTGAAACTGCATTGCTTTGATGGTGATTGCATGTTGCTTGCACTTTGTACATATTACTGAATTAATAAAGGTGACTTTTTAGAACTGGGGGTATAGCTCAGTGGTAGAGCATTTGATTGCAGATCAAGAGGTCCATAGTTCAAATCTGTGTGCCCCCTTGTCCAACTGTTTTACCTGTAGAAATATTTTTTTAACTAAATAAATTGAAGTAAACATTTACAATCTTAGCATTTTATGTAATGAGCAACACATTTCTACATTTGAAATACTCCTGATCATCACCTGAAACATAGGGTAAACACCATTAAGCTGTTTAGGATTTCTTCATATGATACAAGCTGTGTTTTACATTCACCCAAGTTCTACTGGTGATATTATCAGTTTGCAATAGTCCATTGGAAGCTCATATGAATGTTATAAAACTGTGGTGGAAACCAATAATATGCCCTTAATGAAATGTATTAATTTGTACAGCTGACCAGAAGTGCACTGATGTCATTAGTTCTACACGTTCCATACAGTCACCCACTCTATCACCTTTTTAAAAAAGGGCAGTTTTCAGCATTCAAGGGTTTAACTCAGTGGCAGAGCGTAGGAGTGCAATTCAAGAAGTCCCTGTTTCATAACCATATACCCTTGTCAATAGATCCTGTTAAAATGTTTTTCAACCCAATGTACTGTAAGAAACAAAAGGATATAACATCATTTCATATAAAAAACAATGAACACTTGGGTTTAACTATGCTCTTAGCACAAAATCAACAAACTGCAATAGAGAAGCAGTTACGTTTTGCAGAATTTGTGCATTTGAGAAAAGTTTTTTTCCATGTTCCAAGATCTACATGTGATATGAAATGTATGAATTCTTGCAATGGAAACCTCACTGTATTTTACCAAGGCAGATAAAGGACATCTTTTGTGCCCTTTATACTTATAAGGAAGGTTTGGTGGCTGAAAATGCATTGCTTTGATGGTGATTGCTTGTTGCTTCCACTTTGTACATATTTTCTGAATGAATAAAGGTGAACATTTCAGAAATGGGGGTATAGCTCAGGGGTAGAGGATTTCACTGCAGATCAAAAGGTCCCTAGTTCAAATCTGGGTGCCCCCTTGTCCAACTGTTTTACCTGTAGAAATATTTTTTTAACTAAATCAATTGAAGTAAACATTTACAATCTTAGCATTTTATGTAATGAGCAACACATTTCTATATTTGAAATACTCCTGATCATCACCAGAAACATAGGGTAAACACCATTAAGCTGTTTAGGATTTCTTCATATGATACAAGCTGTGTTTTACATTCACCCAAGTTCTACTGGTGATATGATCAGTTTGAAATAGTCCATTGGAAGCTCATATGAATGTTATAAAACTGTGGTGGAAACCAATAATATGCCCTTAATGAAATGTTTTAATTTGTACAGCTGACCAGAAGTGCACTGATGTCATTAGTTCTACAAGTTCCATAGAGTCACCCACTCTATCACCTTTTTAAAAAAGGGCAGTTTTCATCATTGAAGGGTTTTTGTCAGTGGTAGAGCGTAGGAGTGTAGTTCAAGAAGTCCCTGTTTCATAACCATATACCCTCTTCAATAGATCCTGTTAAAATGTATTTCAACCCAATGCACTGTAAGAAACAATAGGATATATCATCATTTCATTTACAAAACACTGAACAATTGGGTTTAACTATGCTCTTAGCACAGAATCAACAAACTGCAGTAGAGAAGCAGTTACATTTTGCAGAATTTGTGCATTTGACAAAAGATTTTTTTTCCATGTTCCAAGATCTACATGTGATATGAAATGCATGAATTCTTGCAATGGAAACCTCACTGTATTTTACCAAGGCAGATAAAAGACACCTTTTGTACCCCTTATACTTATAAGGAGGGTTTGGTGGCTGAAAATGCATTTCTTTGATGCTTCCACTTTGTACGTATTACTGAATAAATAAAGGTGAACATTTCAGAAATGGGGGTATAGCTCAGGGGTAGAGGATTTCACTGCAGATCAAAAGGTCCCTAGTTCAAATCTGGGTGCCCCCTTGTCCAACTGTTTTACCTGTAGAAATATTTTTTTAACTAAAAAAATAAAATGAAGTAAACATTTACAATCTTAGCATTTTATGTAATTAGCAACACATTTCTACATTTGAAATACTCCTGATCATCACCTGAAACATAGGATAAACACCATTAAGCTGTTTAGGATTTCTTCATATGATACAAGCTGTGTTTTACATTCACCCAAGTTCTACTGGTGACATGATCAGTTTGAAATAGTCCATTGGAAGCTCATATGAATGTTATAAAACTGTGGTGGAAACCAATAATATGCCTTAAATGAAATGTAATAATTTGTACAGCTGACCAGAAGTGCACTGATGTCATTAGTTCTACAAGTTCCATCGAGTCACCCACTCTATCACCTTTTTAAAAAAGGGCAGTTTTCAACATTGAAGGGTTTATGTCAGTGGTAGAGCGTAGGACTGTAGTTCAAGAAGTCCCTGTTTCATAACCATATACCCTCTTCAATAGATCCTGTTAACATGTTTTTCAACCCAATGCACTGTAAGAAACAATAGGGTATATCATCATTTCATATACAAAACAATGAACGCGTGGGTTTAAATATGCTCTTAGCACAAAATCAACAAACTGCAGTAGAGAAGCAGTTACATTTTGCAGAATTTGTGCATTTGACAAAAGATTTTTTTTCCATGTTCCAAGATCTACATGTGATATGAAATGTATGAATTCTTGCAATGGAAACCTCACTGTATTTTACCAAGGCAGATAAAGGACATCCTTCCCACCCCATATACTTATAAGGAGAGTTTGGTGGCTGAAAATGCATTCCTTTGATGGTGATTGCATGTTGCTTGTACTTTGTACATATTACTGAATTAATAAAGGTGATCTTTTCAGAACTGGGGGTATAGCTCAATGGTAGAGCATTTGACTGCAGATCAAGAGGTCCCTAGTTCAAATCTGGGTGTCCTCTTGTCCTCCGGTTTTACCTGTAGAAATATTTTTTAAGTAAATAAATTAAAGTAAACATTTACAATCTTAGCATTTTATGTAATGAGCAACACATTTCTACATTTGAAATACTCCTGATCATCACCTGAAACATAGGGTAAACACCATTAAGCTGTTTAGGATTTCTTCGTATGATACAAGCTGTGTTTTACATTCACCCAAGTTCTACTGGTGATATTATCAGTTTGAAATAGTCCACTGGAAGCTCATATGAATGTTTTAAAACTGTGGTGGAAACCAATAATATGCCCTTAATGAAATGTATTAATTTGTACAGCTGACCAGAAGTGCACTGATGTCATTAGTTCTACAAGTTCCATAGAGTCACCCACTCTATCACCTTTTTAAAAAAGGGCAGTTTTCAACATTGAAGGGTTTATGTCAGTGGTAGAGCGTAGGAGTGTAGTTCAAGAAGTCCCTGTTTCATAACCATATACACTTGTCGGGGGAAATTGTGCCGGGGTCGGCCAGGCCGTCCGCAGACCTCTGGGCAGGGAGGCCCCAACTCCTCCCGTATATCCCAAAAGAGATAGAGTATGAGACACACGCAAGAAGCAAGGTGACTCTGCTGTTTATTAGACAAAACGGCAGGGATGGGTCAAGGAGCGTACGCGTCCGTCCTGACACACACAATTGTGGGGCTCGCAGGCCCTTTTTACCTTATTCTGACGTGCTACTTGCGTCACCTTGGAGTGTTTAGCAAAAAACCTATTTCCACTCTGGATTGGTTACTCGAGTGGTAGGTTTAATATAGCATACATGTAGAGAACGGTGTTAGTGGTTGAGGGTTAGTCAGGTGGTATACCTGGGCTGTGCCTTCAATTTGATACATGAAAATTGTTACATGAAGACCTCTGAGGATTGGTCAATGTTAATGGCGTCAGTGATAAGAGCCCCATGTTCTGAATGGTCCGCTCGCGAGCCTCCCAGTCTGGGACTATCGCTGTTCCCAGCTCGCGGTGCACCTGTCCTTTGCAACAATGTTTTACTATGGGTAGGTGTAAACAATGTGAGGATTCATTCGTATGTTGGGAGGTCGACTACTCCCACTGCTGCAGATGTCCAATGAATCTTTTAATTGTATCTGCATGTGTCTTGAAACGTGGGATTCAGGCGTCTCCTTCCTCCTAGGCTTGGCGTCCTGTCAAGTTTGGCTTTGTCACGTGAGGTGGGACCGTGTTTGAGGCAAAATTCAACACAATTAATATTGTTTTTCCTACTGTGTGCCTGGTTTATCTTGCAGGTGCGACCTTGGCGTCGGCTTGCAGCGTGCGAGATTGCAACATCGTGCCCTTGGCGGTGTGCTTTCGCTGGGCTCATATTGCAGGGTCAGCAACCGAGCTCTTGCTCATTCAATGTTCATGGAAGCTTTTGCTTGCGGCCTACTTGGGCCTGGTGCATAGGTGGAACCGTTTGATGCAGAGCGCTTTAGGTTACGGTATCATATTGCTCTATCCTCAGTATCGTGTCTCCGTTTTATTCTTCATTATGGTACATGGTTCTTAGAAGAAGCGTGAGCAAGCCTTTTTAGATAAGTTCATTATGCGTCCTTCTGCATTTTGAGAGCCTATGTGGAAAATAATAAAGATGCACGTCCGTGGGTATGTCTGTCGCCTACGTCATAGCACTGAGTATGTTCTTCGTGTGGATTGGTGTGGGAGTGTCCGGTGTGCATGTTTGCACAGGTGTGCTGACCGTTGGCTAGGTCGTCATGGCATCTCTAACGACGTGTAGGTTTAGTCGAGTTGATCCATGCCGCAGGTCTCGGCATGGACAGGGCGGGCTGCTGGGCAGGTAGGTGGGCACATCCGTATGTTCCTGTACCAGGGTATTTGGCCGTCTGGTAGATAGGCAAACTCCTCTCGTGGCGGGTGTCTAGGCCGTGATCCTCTAGGCCAAGCGCGAGAGGGGAAGGGCGGGAGCCTGTTCTTCCATTCTCCCACTTCAGTCCCCCCTCTGGTCGACTTGTCGACCACAAACATATCCTTTTCTTTATCTCCTCTTACTCTCCATATTTTAGTTATTCCTCCCAAATGTCCATAGTGGTTAACATGGTCTTCAAATGACCAATACATATATTCACAGGTTCCTCCAGGAGTGCAGTATACCCATTTCCCTATGTAGCTCCTTGGGTTTCTTGGGTTTTCGAGCTTCACAGATGGTGGGTCCAGGTGGTTGGTGATGATCTGGTTGTGCAACTTCTCTCTCTCTTTTATGATTGTGTCTGTGTGTTGGCCGTCATCTGTTGGCATCAAGAGGTGTATACCAACCATTTTGATCATCTCGTCTGTGGTGCGTGCCTTCCGGGCCTTCCAAAATCTTATTATGATCAGTGTAGCTCCAGCCAAAATAGTACATCCATCCAACTATAATCTTCAGTCCATCTGACAGCCAAGATGGCATCCATGACCATAATATTGAAAACCAGCTCTCATCCTTTTTCACACCTTTACTTTCATCCATCATTTTTGAGTGCATCTGGGCCAATTGTAAAACTGCTTCTGTCAGTGTACCATTGTCAGCATCGTTAGCAGGAATGAATGTGCAGCATGATTGTCCTATCTTTGCGCAAACTCCTCCTTCCATTGCTGTGAGGAGGTCCAGTACATATCTGTTCTGTAGTGCAACCATTCTTACTGCTCGCAATTCCTCTTTTATTGCATTGAATCCATTTACTGTAGAGTTAATTGTCATCATTATTTCCCACGTAGTTATCTGGAGCCATTTTGCGTTTGCGTAGGCCTGCAGTCCAGGATGTATTATTGAGGAGAAGAACATAGCTGCTCTGCTGAATAGTCTGTGTTCCGGCGGAATTGAGGTGAGTGCTGTTTCCGACCTTCCCCACAGGTAATTTCCTGTCAGAGGTTCTCCTTGTCTTTTCCTTCTGTTGAGGACAGTGTTGTTGCCGTTGCGTCGGTTCTCTGGCCCTTTCCGAGGCTGTGCAGATCTCTTCTTCCTTTTGTTCCCTTCATCCATCTTGGGGAAATTCGCCATATTCACATGTTTCTGGGGCACCACTAGTGATGGTACATTAACGTGCACCATTGTGCATATACCATTCCACAAAGGGGGCAGTGTGTGGTACGCCTTGTCTCCACAGGCCCAGTAATGGTCCATTACTACTGCTGTTCCTGCTCCCCCCTCAGGTAACTCCATCACGCTTTCACAGTTGGTGATGTATCCTACGTCCACCTCTCCTTTATGTTGGTAGCATACCTTAGGCGCAGTTAGCGGCAGTATTGTTATTGGGTCTTCATCCTTCTCCATCCAAGTGAGCATGGTTACGTACTTGACCCAAGTCATCCAACATCTATGGTTGTGTCCATCAATAGTTGAAATATTTTCTCTTGTTACCATGTTGCTGCCAACCACTCCTATGTCCCATTTGTTGTTCATGTACACCTTCCCTGTTATTATCATCAGTGGTCTTTCCCAACATCCGTTTTTACCAGGGACTTCAGAGGCGTACCAATCACATGGTAGGTACTGTAGTGTTACTTTCTTTGTTTCACCTTTTTCAGGACCACTTGTTATGTATCTGAATCCTTCAGCATATAAACTGCTCTTGTGGTAACTCAAATAAGTCTTGATGAAGTTGTTTTCATATGGATATGTATCTCGTGTTTTCCACACCAGTTTCACCACTGTCCCTTGAAATCTTCCTTTCGTCTGGAACAGTGCCAGGTATATTATACATTGTGCTATTTTTTCATCTATCTCCGTGGCAACAAATGTTCGAGAAGCGCTCATGGCGTATGGGATCAATGAGCAAACGTAGCAGCTGTCTTCTGTTGTCTGCTTACCTATGTGGGTCATGTGTTGGTACCATATGTTGTTTGAGATGTGTGCTGAATCTTGTATGTAGTTGTCAATACCTTTATTATCTGAGTATGTGCTGCGTTTAACTCTATTTTCCTTGTGTGGGATTTTACTAGTACCACCTGACGTAACACCTGTTGCAGCTGGGGGTGGGGGTGTATTAGGTTTGGGTACAGCAATAATATTGATAGCATAGCTGTACTGCCATACAGAGGCAGCCAAGAACCCGGTGATCATTAAAATCCCTATCAATTTTATTACAAATGCTAATTTCACCGGCATTTTGCTCTTACCTTGCTGCAGTCCGGCAGCTTATTCTTGCGACGTTACAGTTGCCCGCCTGAAAATTCTTAATATGCTTGTTATTAGTGTTAGTTGTCGTTTTTAAGCTCTCCCTATCAAGTAGTCATTCAGTGCCCAGGCGAAGAGCTGTTCCCACGCCAATCTAAGCGATCTATCTCTTAGGGCAGGCAAGTATGGTTGGAGGTGGGGCATTGAATGTTCTATGGCCAAGAGGAATGCTGTGTAGTAGACACATACCCTCCTTCTTTTCAGGTACGTTGGCCTTTTTATTTCATATACAAATTGGTGTGACAATTCTTCCAGGTAATTATCGTCTGAGGGTACCATCTACTCATGGGCAGTGAATTGGTTAGTTATCTACTTTCTTAGTAGTACAATAATACGCTGTACCTGCATGTGTGAGAGAAAAGAAAGAGAACATTCAGGTGTTTACATGTGTATATGTGTAAGACAATGTCCTTCAGTTCAGTTATTACTACAGTGGGTAGGGGGTCAATGGGCAGAGGGTTTGGGGCTCAACTGGCGGAAGTCTCTTTACTCTTTAATCGTGTAACCATGGGGTGGGCGGTATGGGGATCACCCCTTTTTTTTCTAGTAGTTGTCTCTGGGGAATCTGAGGGGTGGCGGTGTATGGGGACACTTAGGCTGTTAGTTGTGGTAGAAATCTCTTCCTCCGTTGGTGACGCTGTTGTTGTTCTTCCAGTGGCCCTGTCGGTGGCGCTGGGGCGGGTCTGGAGTTTGTAGATCTTTACGTCGTGTAGGTGGTTCCAGGCACGTTTGTCCTGTAGCTTTACTGCTCTCATTGATACCTCCTCTACCAGATGGGGGCCAGTGAAGCGTGGGCTGTTCCACTTTCTGTTGAAATTGCGAAGTAGTACGTGGTCACCTTTAGCAACTTTGCACAGTCTTTCCTTTTCCAATTCTTCATCCACGTCTTCTTGTTGATCGCTGTTAGACCCGCCCCGCGTGCGCTCGAGCTGTTGAGACACAAACACTACACTAGTAATCAAAGAAGACACATATTGGTACATTTCATCACCAAGGACATTTGCAGTACTCTCGTGGTCGGTAAATGCTCTTGATGTTGGCGTTAGGGGAAGGCGCATTTGACGTCCGGTAACCACCTCGTGAGGGGTGAGGTGGTGGTCGGAACCTGGTCTATCCCTTAGCTCAAATAGGGCTAATGGAAGGCAATACAACCAACTCTTCTTTGTTGTTTGCTGTATTTTTGCAATTGCCTCCTTTAATAGGCCATTCAAGCATTCACATAAACCGTTGGCCTGTGGGTGGTATGCACATGCAAATTTATGCTTGATGTTCAGCAAGGATGTGATGTGCTGGAACATTTCATTTGCGAAATGTGGGCCATTGTCTGACCGCAGTACCTCGCACACTCCCCACCTGGGGAAGACCTCCCTCACTAGGAATTTAGCTGCTCTGAATGCATCTGGGTGTGAACAGGGCCCTGCTTCAATCCACCTCGAGAATGGGCATACTACTACAATCATATACCTATTTCCTTGACATACGTTGATCATATCAACATAGTCAATATGGAGATGTCGGAAGGGTCCCTCTGGCCGGGGTATAGTACCTCTTATCACCTTCAGAGTGTGACCGGCCGTAAACTGTTGACATGTGAGACAATTGCTGATAAAATTTGACACATGAGAATTTAACTCGGGGCAGAACCAGTCTTCCCTAATTCGTGCTGCAATTACTTCCTTGCCTGTGTGGGCTGGGTGATGTAGTTGGCTCAGGGCGGTGTTCAATAGTGCCAGTGGTATTACAATCTTTCCAGTGTCACCCTGGCGCCATAGTGCGTCAGTTGGTGACATTGTGCATCCTCTTTTTACCCATATTTCTTTTTCTGCCATTGGTGCAGCCGCTTGTAGCTCCATTATCTGTGTGGCTGGGAGATGGGTGTACCCTTCTCTTACCAACATCTCCTTAGCCATTCCCCTCCCTCTCCCTCTCTGTGACTCTGGGGGGTTCCATATCTCACCAAAATATGCAGCATACTTCGCATGTGCGTCCGCTGCTGCATTTCCTTTTGAGATGTGGTCTTCACCATTGGTGTGTGCGGTGCATTTGACCAAAGCTAATTCTTGGGGGTCATTTATTGCTTCAATTAGTTCAGCCAATAGGAGGGCATGTTGCACTGGAGTGCCATCAGCTCTCCTAAACCCTCTTCTTCTCCATTTCGACAGCCCTGAGTGGACAGTGGACGTAACATATGCGCTGTCGGAATATATGGTCACTCGTTTGTCAAAGCTTTCCTTCAACGCCAAAATCAGTGCAATTAATTCTGCTGCTTGAGCGGAATAATGCTGTGGTAGTTGTACACATTTCATTGCCACACACACCGGTACCTCCATCATTTTTACCACTGCTGCCCCAGTCCTCCTTATACCATCCCTTTGGTCGATAGTTGATGACCCATCAATGAACAGGAGCTCACCTCCCTCTAGTGCGTTCTCTTCAATCTTTCTAGTATATGAGTACATTTCAGTTATTTGCGTACAGTCGTGGGCATAATCTCCTTCCTCAATTACTTCTGCTAGGAACCTTGCAGGGTTGACTGTGCTACATCTAACAATTGATAGTTCAGCTCTGGATAAGATGATCTCATAACCTGATGCCCTTTGCGTGGTTAGGGTGGACTTAGGTTTATTCAATATCGCAAATAGTGCATGTTCCACAAACAGTGTAGTTGGGCACCCCATGGTGATTGCTGATGCTTTCTCTACCGCAAAAGCGGCTGCGGCGAGACCTTGTTCGCAAGGGAAATGACCTAACATCACAGGATCTAAGTGGCCGCTGTAAAATGCTACTGGTTTGTAGCCCATGCTTGTTTTTTGAGCCAACACTGCTTTCATTACTGCTGAGTCGCAATGTGAAAATATAAAGAATTGTCGCTCATAGTCTGGGGATGCCAGTACCGGAGCAGTTGATATCGCATCTTTCAATCCATCAAAAGCCTCTTTCATTTCCATTGTCCACCCCAACTTTTTCTCCCTTTTATTAGCTTCCTTTAACGCCTCGAGCAGGGGTCCTATGTATGAGCTGTAATCAAATACCCATGCTCTACAGTAGTTGCACAGACCCAGGAACTGCTGCAGTTCCCTCACTGTTTGTGGCACTGGTGTGTTTGAAATGGCCTGTGCTCTTTGTGGTGCAATCTTCCTTCCATGTTGGGATATGAGCTGACCAATGTAAAGTACCTGTTCTTGACAGTACTGTAACTTTTCCATGTCTACCTTGTAACCTTTTTCAGCCAATATTGTCAGCATCTTTAATGAGTCCTCTCTGCATGTTCTTTCGTTTGTACTGCAAATTATTATGTCGTCGACATACTGCAACACTGTGCTTTCCACTTCAATGTTACCCAAATCCATCTGTATTACTCTGTTGAAAATTGAGGGTGATTCGCAATACCCTTGTGGCAATCTGGTGTGTTTCCACTTTGTGCTTCTGTAAGTGAAGCTTGTCAGATCTTGTGAGTCTGGGTGAGAAAAAAACATTTTTAAGGTCGATCACTGTAAATCGTGATGCTTCTGCTGGAATGCCACACAATATTGTGGCCGGGTTTGCGGCTATGGGGTATTCTGCTTCTACTATGTTGTTCAAGGGCCTGAGATCCTGTATGAAGCGCCAAGACCCCCCTTTAGCCTTGCGCAGCACTGGGTATACAGCCGTGTTACATGGTGATTCTGACGGGACCAATATGCCATTATCTATAAGGGCCGTTATGGTTTCATATATGCCCTCATCTGCCTCTTTTGATAGTGGGTACTGTTTCACTCTGGGGAGTATTGCACCTTTTTTCAATTTTATCCTTACTCCCCCTATACTTTTTATGCACCCCACGTCATAGGGGCTAGTAGTCCATAATGATGTGGGTACTTTTGTCATATCCTCCTCAAAGAAGGGAACTGGGGTGGATGTGGGTGCCTCAAGTGCCATTGCAATTTTCTGTGCTACTTGTTTGTACGCCACTCTTAGCCATATTTCCACATTCATCATAAACACCATTTCACCTTCCTCCTTTTCTTCTGAAAACAGCTCCTCATCTGACACCTGGGTGAGTCTACATCCTTCTGCTAGTGCTATTACTGCCCTCCATGCTCTTCCTTCTCTGTCTTGGGCATGTACAGCAATGTAATCAGCTGTTGCTATAATGCTCTCAATGTCCACTGGAACCACCTTTCCTTCTGGTTCATTGACTGGTGTTTCTGGTCTGAACAAATAGGCTGCTGGCCTGCTCCAGATCTTTCCCTCTATCCCTGGCATCCATGCAAATGCCATGTCTGTCCCGTACTGGAAGAGTTCGCCATCTACTGGCTGAGCCCTAATCACTGTCTGTCCGCAGTATGCTTGCATAATCTGTCGTGCTGTGAGCATGTTAATCCCTGGAGTAGAGCAAATTATGCCGTCCTCCGTAAAGGAGATCGTCATATTCAACCTGTTCATTATGTCTCTCCCCAGTATATTTACTGGCGAGGCACTATAATATAAAAGTGGAACTGACATGTCATAATCTCCTATAGATAAGGGAATGTTATCAGTAAAAGGAACCAACCCTCTAGCCCCAGAGAATCTTTGGGTGTTCATGGCTTCGCCCGACATCTTAAATTTACCTTCCCTTATGCAAGACCGGGTCGCCCCGGTGTCAACAAGGAATGATAATTTTTTGTCGCCTATCGTTACCTCTATGCGTGGTTCCTCTGCACTATTAGATGTTACTGACAGGATGGGACACACCAAGGCCGTCTGTGGGCTGTCCTATTGAGGGTACAACTATTGACCATTTCCTGTGTAAGGGTTGTGTCCCAGGACCGTCACCCTACCCAGTTGTGTTTGTTGTGCTTGGGGTTGTTGTGTTATCGCTACCTGTTGTTGTGGCAGTGAATATGTCTGTGGCTGTTGTTGTGTTATTAGTTGTTGCTGTTCATTTCCCTGTTGCAACGTCTGCTGTTGCTGTATGCCCTGCTGTTCCTGTGTGGGCCTTGGTTGTCCCTGTTCGCTCCATGATGGTGTTCCTGGTCTTACTCTACACGTGCGTGACATATGCCCTAATAATCCACAACTCCAACACACCGGTGGTTCCCTACTCTGCCATGGAAAGCTCCCTGTGTTGTCCTGGTATACTGGTTGCCCGGTGGGGTAGGAATTTCTAAGTCCTCCCACCTGCTGTTGTGTGTTATATCCGTATCCTCTCCCTCTCATAATTCCTCCTCTTCCCCTGTTGTAATTATAATACCCAGCTCCTGGCATTGAGTATCCTCCTCCCATGTTGGTCGTGTATGGTTGGAGTGGCGGCACCTGTTGTGTTATAGTCTGTGAGGGTGGTATTTGGGAGGGATCTTGTGCAGCCACTACTTGTGTGGGGCTTTGGGTCATTGTTGTAGCTGTAGTTATTAGTGCCCCTTCCATTGTGTATTTAGTAAGTTTTTTCTGTACTAGTTTAGCCTCTTCCGTTTTCCTGTCCTCTTCCTTTTGTTTCATTTTTCCTTGCCATATCCTGCAATGATGCACTATTGTCAGTTGTATTTCTGGCCATGCTTTTGCTTCCATTCCCACTACTTTCTTCAGTTGTTTCTGAACTCCTTCTGGGAGCCCTTGTACTAGTATATGATAAAATATTGCTGGTGTTTTGTCCCATTGTTCTCTAGTTTCCATGCGCCATTTCTCTTGGATTTCCCGGATATAATCAACAGGATCTTCGTTCTCACACATCTTGCGTGAAGTAATTGCTCCTATGTCTGATGTGTCTGGGTTCTGCACCCTCAGTGCCTGCCATAGTGCATGTCTGCAGTTTGCGAATGGTGCCCCATCGTGCGATGTGTTTACTATTGTTACCCCAGGGAATCCCGCTCTCTTCCAAATGTCATCCGCTGCATCCCCTAATATCGATATTAGAAGGCCCTTTACATCTCCCACTGCCAGTTTCTGTCCTGCGGTGTGTTTTTCCATTTCATATATCCATTTACCCACACCTCCACTTAATGATGGGAGCCTGCACTTTATATTTTCTTTGTCTGTATGCTTCCAAGGGACGTACTGTGGTCTAACCCCTCCCCTCTCCAGAAGTGGCATTAAGTTGTGTCTCGTTTTACCCTTTGGGTTCCATAAAATCGAGTCCTCACACCCCTCCTCTTCTTCCCTCTCTCCTACATCGTCAATTTCGTCCGTATTTCCCCTGCTCGTAACTCTTTCTTCTCCATCTTTTCCCCTTCTTCCATCATTTCCTGTATTTAATGTGGGCATGTGTATTCGTCCTTCCTGCCTGCGTCTAGGGAGGTCTCTAAGCCGACCTACATAGGGTGTCAGTTCGTCTGTGAAGGGCGCAAGTTTGATTGTACGTAATGAGCGTGAGGTGGTTGAGCATGTAGGGTGGGATGGGAGAGGGTGTGATGGTGACGGTGTGGCTTCATGTGTCTGTCTTTCCGCTATTCCTTGCTCTTCCTCCTCATTTCTCTCCAGTTCATCCTTTCTCCTACGGATCCATGGTGAGTCTGTGTTGGTCCGTGTGATGTATAGTTTATCTAGCCTTTCCCTTTCACTGTTTCTACCTTCCTTCTCCATTCCTTCTTCTTCCTCACTACAAAAGTCATTCATAAACGGCACCCCCCACTCTGTCTTTTTTCCCTTGATTGTTACTGTTTTTAAGTCTATTAGGTCCGGTTCTCCCTTTTCTCCTTTACCAACCGCTCCCCTTTGCGCTGATGTTGTTGCTACTTCTGTGTCTCTATATACATACCCCCTTACTTCATTCTCCCTTCTCCTATCTTCTCTTTCCCCTTCATTTCTCTCCTCCATCTCCCTACCATTTTCCTCCCTTTTCCTTTTTAATTCCTCCATTACTTCACTACTCACCTTTTCCAATATCCTTTCATCCTCTTTCTTCCTTTCCCATCTCACCCTCTCCCTTTGAAATATACTCTCTATCACCCTCCCTTCTTCGTATTTCTTAGTCGTTTCTGATAGTAATCTCTTCTTCCACATTGCCATTTCTCTTTCTTTCTCTTCTTCTTCCCTTTTCCTCTCTCGTAGCACTGCTCTTGATACCCTTTCTGCTGCTGCTTTTACCCTTTCAGCTTCTCTCCTTTGCTCCTCAGTTCGTTCCCTTATTTTTTCCAATTCGTTCTTACCTTCTTTCCTTTCCCTCGCTCTCTCTCTTTCCTCCCTCTCGAGCTGTTTGATCAGTTCATTCTGCTCATCCCTTAACTCTACTAGTCGTTCCTCCAAAATCTCTTCCTTTTGCCGTAACAGCTCTTCCCCTCTCATTCCACTCTCCCTGGTATTATCCTCGTCTGTTTTCCTTACTACCTCCTTCTCTTCTCCTGTTAATGAACCTCGTAATTTTAATAGTATCTGCGCAGCTACCCACTCATCATGTCCTATTTCCACAGTTTGTTCTTCTCCAGTCTTCCCCTCCCCTGCTGGCGTCTTCCTATGAGCCACATATGGTGGCGGGCTGTATGCTGGGTTCGAGTACCCCTCAGCCGCCCTTAACTGTCCTCTTTCTATTTCTCCTAATTCTCTTAAAGGGTACAACCCCCCTCCCTCTGTTTTCACTACCTTTGCTAGGGGTATATCGTTGCTCAGTTCCTTTTTTATTTCATTTTCTTTTGAGTTATTATTCTTTTCTCCCCCCTCTTGTCCGTTCCCCGTGTTCTTTGGGTCTTCACTCCCCTTTTTCCCATCCTCTCCTTCCTCCTTAATCTCTTTTTCTTCCGGTATTTCCCCCACAGTGAACATTCCATTTGGTCCTGGTCGGGACCCTTGGAACATCCTCCATAAGTTAAACACCTCCACGTGGTTTGTCAACTTCTTCCCTTTGTATGTATTATGCAGATGGTTTAATAGTGAATGTTGGGCATATGGATCGAAGCTACCATTAGGCGGCCATGGTGTTATCATTTTGTTGTCCGTCCCCTGTGTCCATTCTATGCTATACTTGATCAGTTTCTCCCTATGGGGTGACAGTGTTGTACATATGTGTTGTAGTGGGGTAGTGAGGGTGTTCCCCCACCCTCCCGATCCTGTCCCGTATGACATAGTAGCGCTTCACTTGTTAGCCTTCCCCTATTTGGTAGCTATTATCTTACTAACACTTACAATACACAGCCTTATACCTTTACCTGGCCCCGTAAGTTTGGGGACTTGCTAAGGAAAATTATTAAAATATAGTATTTACATTTGTATATTTTCTTCTTTCTTTCTTCCTTTACACAACACCCTTACGGCCCCCTGCGGCCGAGGCGCACGTAGCCCCCTGCGGCTGCGTACCCCTTGTGACGTTCTTATACAGTCGTCCTATTTTTATTTGCTCCTCCTCCTTCTTCTACACTTGCCGTGGCCGGCGTTCTCCGTGCGCAGCCACGTCCCCCGTTTCGCCTTTCCCCGATCAACTCGTTACCGTTTATCTCCGTTTCCACTCCCTTACCACAGTTCTCTTCCCCACCACTCTCAGAAAGAAAAATGCCTTGTGCTCGGGATATCCTATGAAAGGCCCTACTGGTCACGTCACCGATCGCTTCAAACTACTGGTAAGTTCTTCATATATTCTTTAAGTCCAAAATACACTTGCAATCTACCCCCGTTAACCTCACAGCTGTCTTCCTGTCACTCCTGGAACAAGGTAATCAATAATATAATCGGACTGCGCACGCTGTGTCGCCTCGCGTGTGATACGCCCCTCGACAGGAGGGCTTAACCAGCCAATTATCTTCCGTATTGGGCAACTAACTAGCTACCGCCTACAGGGAAACGTCATCTACCTATCGAGTTTCTTGCTCGAACAATAGGGATCCTCATCTACTCATTGATCAATAAATGCCAACTCGTAGGAAACCACACACACACCCTTACACGTAGTCGCGACCTAGGCCAATCAGTGTCTACGAGCGGCCGCACGTGATGTTTTCGTGCTCCGCCCCCCTCTCTCGGGTAACGTAGCCGACTGCTCTCGCACTCGTTCGGCTACCATTCATTTCATTGTCTACACTAAATTGTCAAACCTTCGCCGCGCACCTGTGCAACACCTCCCACCTCCCGTATTTAATTCCTCCCCCCTCCCTCACAATTTCACATTGCTTGTTGTGCGTGGCATGCTCACCAAAATCTCTTGATGCGTGGCCGCTCGACTGCGTGCACCCATCCAAGCGGCTCGCCACCTTCCCTCGTCTGGACCACGTCTGGACACTCGCCAACCGCGGGCGGGATACTTCTCAACCGGCTCCCGAAAGCCAATATCCGGATTGCGCTGTCCGGTCTTCTCGCAGTTCCGCGATGGTCCAGTAGTCCTCAGAAGGGGGCAACGGCAGAGGGGGCCGCGCCGCCGGGCCTCCTCGCAACAGAAGTACCTGGAAAAAAATAAAAATAAAAAAGCAGATCTTAAACAGATCTCAGCAGTGCCTCCAACTTGTCGGGGGGAAATTCTGCCGCGGTCGGCCGGGCCGTCCGCAGACCTCCGGGCAGGGAGGCCCCAACTCCTCCTGTATATCCCAAAAGAGATAGAGTATGAGACACACGCAAGAAGCAAGGTGACTCTGCTGTTTATTAGACAAAACGGCAGGGATGGGTCAAGGAGCGTACGCGTCCGTCCTGACACACACAATTGTGGGGCTCGCAGGCCCTTTTTACCTTAGTATGACGCGCTACTTGCGTCACCTTGGAAAGTTTAGCAAAAAACCTATTTCCACTCTGGATTGGTTACTCGAGTGGTAGGGTTAATATAGCATACATATAGAGAACGGTGTTAGTGGTTGAGGGTTAGTCAGGTGGTATACCTGGGCTGTCCCTTCAATTTGATACATGAAAATTGTTACATGAAGACCTCTGAGGATTGGTCAATGTTAATGGCGTCAGTGATAAGAGCCCCATGTTCTGATTGGTCCGCTCGCGAGCCTCCCAGTCTGGGACTATCGCTGTTCCCAGCTCGCGGTGCACCTGTCCTTTGCAACAATGTTTTACTATGGGTAGGTGTAAACAATGTGAGGATTCATTCGTATGTTGGGAGGTCGACTACTCCCACTGCTGCAGATGTCCAATGAGTCTTTTAATTGTATCTGCCTGTGTCTTGAAACGTGGGATTCAGGCGTCTCCTTCTTCCTGGGCTTGGCGTCCTGTCAAGTTTGGCTTTGTCACGTGAGGTGGGACCGTGTTTGAGGCAAAATTCAACACAATTAATATTGTTTTTCCTACTGTGTGCCTGGTTTATCTTGCAGGTGCGACCTTGGCGTCGGCTTGCGGCGTGTGAGATTGCAACATTGTGCCCTTGGCGGTGTGCTTTCTCCGGGCTCATTTTGCAGGGTCAGCAACCAAGCTCTTGCTCATTCAATGTTCATGGAAGCTTTTGCTTGCGGCCTACTTGGGCCTGGTGCATAGGTGGAACCGTTTGATGCAGAGCGCTTTAGGTTACGGTATCATATTGCTCTATCCTCAGTATCGTGTCTCCGTTATATTCTTCATTATGGTACATGGTTCTTAGAAGAAGCGTGAGCAAGCCTTTTTAGATAAGTTCATTATGCGTCTTGCGTTTCTGCATTTTGAGAGCCTATGTGGAAAATAATAAAGATGCACGTCCGTGGGTATGTCTGTTGCCTACGTCATAGCACTGAGTATGTTCTTCGTGTGGATTGGTGTGGGAGTGTCCGGTGTGCATGTTTGCACAGGTGTGCTGACCGTTGGCTAGGTCGTCATGGCATCTCTAACGACGTGTAGGTTTAGGCGAGTTGATCCGTGCCGCAGGTGTCGGCATGGACAGGGCGGGCTGCTGGGCAGGTAGGTGGGCACATCCGTATGTTCCTGTACCAGGGTATTTGGTCGTCTGGTAGATAGGCAAACTCCTCTCGTGGCGGGTGTCTATGCCGTGATCCTCTAGGCCAAGCGCGAGAGGGGAAGGGCGGGAGCCTGTTCTTCCATTCTCCCACTTCACCCTCTTCAATAGATCCTGTTAACATGTTTTTCAACCCAATGCACTGTAAGAAACAATAGGATATATCATCATTTCATATACAAAACAATGAATGATTGGGTTTAACTATGCTCTTAGCACAAAATCAACAAACTGCAGTAGAGAAGCAGTTACATTTTGCAGAATTTGTGCATTTGACAAAAGATTTTTTTTTTGTTCCAAGATCTACATGTGATACGAAATGTATGAATTCTTGCAATGGAAAACTCATTGTATTTTACCAAGGCAGATAAAGGACATCCTTCGCACCCCTTATACTTATAAGGAGGGTTTGGTGGCTGAACATGCATTGCTTTGATAGTGATTGCATGTTGCTTCCACTTTGTACATATTACTGAATAAATAAAGGTGAACACTTCAGAAATGGGGGTATAGCTCAGGGGTAGAGCATTTCACTGCACTTCAAAAAGGTCCCTAGTTCAAATCTGGGTTCCCCCTTGTCCAACTGTTTTACCTGTAGAAATATTTTTTTAATTAAATACATTGAAGTAAACATTTACAATCTTAGCATTTTATGTAATGAGCAACACATTTCTACATTTGAAATACTCCTGATCATCACCTGAAACATAGGGTAAACACCATTAAGCTGTTTAGGATTTCTTCATATGATACAAGCTGTGTTTTACATTCACCCAAGTTCTACTGGTGATATGATCAGTTTGAAATAGTCCATTGGAAGCTCATATGAATGTGATAAAACTGTGGTGGAAACAAATAATATGCCTTAAATGAAATGTAATAATTTGTACAGCTGACCAGAAGTGCACTGATGTCATTAGTTCTACAAGTTCCATCGAGTCACCCACTCTATCACCTTTTTAAAAAAGGGCAGTTTTCAACATTGAAGGGTTTATGTCAGTGGTAGAGCGTAGGAGTGTAGTTCAAGAAGTCCCTGTTTCATAACCATATACCCTCTTTAATAGATCCTGTTAACATGTTTTTCAACCCAATGCACTGTAAGAAACAATAGGATATCATCATTTCATATACAAAACAATGAACGATTGGGTTTGAATATGCTCTTAGCACAAAATCAACAAACTGCAGTAGAGAAGCAGTTACATTTTGCAGAATTTGTGCATTTGACAAAAGATTTTTTTTCCATGTTCCAAGATCTACATGTGATACGAAATGTATGAATTCTTGCAATGGAAACCTCACTGTATTTTACCAAGGCAGATAAAGGACATCCTTCGCACCCCTTATACTTAGAAGGAGGGTTTGGTGGCTTAACATGCATTGCTTTGATAGTGATTGCATGTTGCTTCCACTTTGTACATATTACTCAATAAATAAAGGTGAACGATTCAGAAATGGGGGTATAGCTCAGGGGTAGAGCATTTCACTACAAGTCAAACGGTCCTTAGTTCAAATCTGGGTGCACCCTTGTCCAACTGTTTTACCTGTAGAAATATTTTTTTAATTAAATAAATTGAAGTAAACATTTACAATCTTAGCATTTTATGTAATGAGCAACACATTTCTACATTTGAAATACTCCTGATCATCATCTGAAACATAGGGTAAACACCATTAAGCTGTTTAGGATTTCTTCATATGATAGAAGCTGTGTTTTACATTCACCCAAGTTCTACTGGTGATATGATTAGTTTGAAATAGTCCATTGGAAGCTCATATGAATGTTATAAAACTGTGGTGGAAACCAATAATATGCCCTTAATGAAATGTATTAATTTGTACTGCTGACCAGAAGTGCACTGAGGTCATTAGTTCTACAAGTTCCATACAGTCACCCACTCTATCACCTTTTTAAAAAGGGGCAGTTTTCAGCATTCAAGGGTTTATGTCAGTGGTAGAGCGTAGGAGTGCTTTTCAAGAAGTTCCTGTTTCATAACCATATACCCTCTTCAATAGATCCTGTTAAAATGTTTTTCAACCCAATGCACTGTAAGAAACAAAAGGATATATCATCATTTCATATACAAAACAATGAACAATTGGGTTTAACTATGCTCTTAGCACAAAATCAACAAACTGCAGTAGAGAAGCAGTTACATTTTGCAGAATTTGTGCATTTGACAAAATAATTTTTTTTCCATGTTCCAAGATCTACATGTGATACGAAATGTATGAATTCTTGCAATGGAAACCTCACTGTATTTTACCAAGGCAGATAAAGGACATCCTTCGCACCCCATATACTTATAAGGAGGGTTTGGTGGCTGAAAATGCATTGCTTTGATGGTGATTGCATGTTGCTTGCACTTTGTACATATTACTGAATTAATAAAGTTACATTTTTCAGAACTGGGGGTATAGCTCAGTGGTAGAGCATTTGACTGCAGATCAAGAAGTCCATAGTTCAAATCTTGGTGCTCTCTTGTTCAACTGTTTTACCTGTAGAAATATTTTTTTAATTAAATAAATTGAAGAAAACATTTACAATCTTAGCATTTTATGTAATGAGCAACACATTTCTACATTTGAAATACTCCTGATCATCTCCTGATACATAGGGTAAACACCATGAAACTGTTTAGGATTTCTTCATATGATACAAGCTGTGTTTTACATTCACCCAAGTTCTACTGGTGATATTATCAGTTTGAAATAGTCCATTGGAAGCTCATATGAATGTAATAAAACTGTGGTGGAAACCAATAATATGCCCTTAATGAAATGTATTAATTTGTACAGCTGACCAGAAGTGCACTGAGGTCATTAGTTCTACAAGTTCCATACAGTCACCCACTCTATCACCTTTTTAAAAAGGGGCAGTTTTCAGCATTCAAGGGTTTAACTCAGTGGTAGAGCATAGGAGTGCAGTTCAAGAAGTCCCTGTTTCATAACAATATACCCTCGTCAATAGATCCTGTTAAAATGTTTTTCAACCCAATGTACTGTAAGAAACAAAAGGATATATCATCATTTCATATAAAAAACAATGAACAATTGGGTTTAACTATGCTCTTAGCACAAAATCAACAAACTGCAGTAGAGAAGCAGTTACGTTTTGCAGAATTTGTGCATTTGACAAAAGTTTTATTTCCATGTTCCAAGATCTACAGGTGATACGAAATGTAGGAATTCTTGCAATGGAAACCTCACTGTATTTTACCAAGGCAGATAAAGGACATCTTGTGTACCCCTTATACTTATAAGGTGGGTTTGGTGGCTGAAAATACATTGCTTTGATAGTGATTGCATGTTGCTTCCACTTTGTACATATTACTGAATAAGTAAAGGGGAACATTTCTGAAATGGGGCTATAGCTCAGGGGTAGAGCATTTCACTGCAGATCAAGAGGTCCCTAGTTCAAATCTGGGTGCTCCCTTGTCCAACTGTTTTACTTGTAGAAATATTTTTTTAATTAAATAAATTGAAGTAAACATTTACAATCTTAGCATTTTTTGTAACGAGCAACACATTTCTACATTTGAAATACTCCTGATCATCACCTGAAACATAGGGTAAACACCATTAAGCTGTTTAGGATTTCTTCATATGATACAAGCTTTGTTTTACATTCACCCAAGTTCTACTGGTGATATGATGAGTTTGAAATAGTCCATTGGAAGCTCATATGAATGTTATAAAACTATGGTGGAAACCAATAATATGCCCTTAATGAAATGTATTAATTTGTACAGCTGACCAGAAGTGCTCTGATGTCATTAGTTCTACAAGTTCCATAGAGTCACCCACTCTATCACCTTTTTAAAAAAGGGCAGTTTTCAACATTGAAGGGTTTATGTCAGTGGTAGAGCGTAGGAGTGTAGTTCAAGAAGTCCCTGTTTCATAACCATATACCCTCTTCAATAGATCCTGTTAAAATGTTTTTCAACCCAATGCACTGTAAGAAACAATAGGATATATCATCATTTCGTATACAAAACAATGAACAATTGGATTTAACTATGCTCTTAGCACAAAATCACTAAACTGCAGTAGTGAAGCAGTTACATTTTGCAGAATTTGTGCATTTGACAAAAGTTTGTTGTCCATGTTCCAAGATCTACATGTGATACGAAATGTTTGATTCTTGCAATGGAAACCTCACTGTATTTTACCAAGGCAGATAAAGGACATCCTTCGCACCCCATATACCTATAAGGAGGGTTTGGTGGCTGAAAATGCATTGCTTTGATGGTGATTGCATGTTGCTTGCACTTTGTACATATTACTGAATTAATAAAGGTTAACATTTCAGAACTGGGGGTATAGCTCAGTGGTAGAGCATTTGACTGCAGATCAAGAGGTCCATAGTTCAAATCTGGGTGCTCCCTTGTCCAACTGTTTTACTTGTAGAAATATTTTTTTAATTAAATAAATTGAAGAAAACATTTACAATCTTAGCATTTTATGTAATGAGCAACACATTTCTACATTTGAAATACTCCTGATCATCTCCTGAAACATAGGGTAAACACCCTGAAACTGTTTAGGATTTCTTCATATGATACAAGCTGTGTTTTACATTCACCCAAGTTCTACTGGTGATATTATCAGTTTGAAAGAGTCCATTGGAGGCTCATATGAATGTTATAAAACTGTGGTGGAAACCAATAATATGCCCTTAATTAAATGTATTAATTTGTACAACTGAACAGAACTGCACTGATGTCATTAGTTCTACAAGTTCCATACAGTCACCCACTCTATCACCTTTTGAAAAAAGAGCAGTTTTCAGCATTCAAGGGTTTAACTCAGTGGTAGAGCGTAGGAGTGCAGTTCAAGAAGTCCCTGTTTCATAACCATATACCCTTGTCAATAGATCCTGTTAAAATGTTTTTCAACCCAATGCACTGTAAGAAACAATAAGATATATCATCATTTCATATACAAAACAATGAACAATTGGGTTTAACTATGCTCTTAGCACAAAATCAAGAAACTGCAGTAGAGAAGCAGTTACGTTTTGCAGAATTTGTGCATTTGACAAAAGTTTTTTTCCATGTTCCAAGATCTACATGTGATACAAAATGTATGCAGATAAAGGACATCTTTTGTACCCCTTATACTTATAAGGAGGGTTTGGTGGCTGAAAATGAATTGCTTTGATGGTGATTGCATGTTGCTTCCACTTTGTACATATTACTGAATAAATAAAGGTGAGCATTTCAGAAATGGGGTTATAGCTCAGGGGTAGAGTATTTCACTGCAGATCATGAGGTTCCTAGTTCAAATCTGGGTGTCCCCTTGTCCAACTGCTTTACCTGTAGAAATATTTTTTTTAATTAAATCAATTGAAGTAAACATTTACAATCTTAGCATTTTATATAATGAGCAACACATTTCTACATTTGAAATACTCCTGATCATCACCTGAAACATAGGGTAAACACCATTAAGCTGTTTAGGATTTCTTCATATGATACAAGCTGTGTTTTACATTCACCCAAGTTCTACTGGTGATATTATCAGTTTGAAATAGTCCATTGGAAGCTCATATGAATGTTATAAAACTGTGGTGGAAAACAATAATATGCCCTTAATGAAATGTATTAATTTGTACAGCTGACCAGAAGTGCACTGATGACATTAGTTCTACAAGTTCCATAGAGTCACCCACTCTATCACCTTTTTAAAAAAGAGCAGTTTTCAGCATTCAAGGGTTTAACTCAGTGGTAGAGCGTAGGAGTGCAGTTCAAGAAGTCCCTGTTTCATAACCATATACCCTTGTCAATAGATCCTGTTAAAATGTTTTTCAACCCAATGCACTGTAAGAAACAATAAGATATATCATCATTTCATATACAAAACAATGAACAATTGGGTTTAACTATGCTCTTAGCACAAAATCAAGAAACTGCAGTAGAGAAGCAGTTACGTTTTGCAGAATTTGTGCATTTGACAAAAGTTTTTTTTCCATGTTCCAAGATCTACATGTGATACGAAATGTAGGAATTCTTGCAATGGAAACCTCACTGTATTTTACCAAGGCAGATAAAGGACATCTTTTGTACCCCTTATACTTATAAGGTGGGTTTGGTGGCTGAAAATGCATTGCTTTGATAGTGATTGCATGTTGCTTCCACTTTGTACATATTACTGAATAAATAAAGGTGAACATTTCAGAAATGGGGTTATAGCTCAGGGGTAGAGCATTTCACTGCAGATCAAGAGATCCCTAGTTCAAATCTGGGTGCCCCCTTGTCCAACTGTTTTACCTGTAGAAATATTGTTTTAATTAAATAAATTGAAGTAAACATTTACAATCTTAGCATTTTATGTAATGAGCAACACATTTCTACATTTGAAATACTCCTGATCATCACCTGAAACATAAGGTAAACACCATTAAGCTGTTTAGGATTTCTTCATATGATACAAGCTTTGTTTTACATTCACCCAAGTTCTACTGGTGATATGATCAGTTTGAAATAGTCCATTGGAAGCTCATATGAATGTTATAAAACTGTGGTGGAAACCAATAATATGCCCTTAATGAAATGTATTAATTTGTACAGCTGACCAGAAGTGCTCTGATGTCATTAGTTCTACAAGTTCCATAGAGTCACCCACTCTATCACCTTTTTAAAAAAGGGCAGTTTTCAACATTGAAGGGTTTATGTCAGTGGTAGAGCGTAGGAGTGTAGTTCAAGAAGTCCCTGTTTCATAACCATATACCCCCTTCAATAGATCCTGTTAAAATGTTTTTCAACCCAATGCACTGTAAGAAACAATAGGATATATCATCATTTCAAATACAAAACAATGAACAATTGGATTTAACTATGCTCTTAGCACAAAATCACTAAACTGCAGTAGAGAAGCAGTTACATTTTGCAGAATTTGTGCATTTGACAAAAGTTTTTTGTCCATGTTCCAAGATCTACATGTGATACGAAATGTTTGATTCTTGCAAAGGAAACCTCACTGTATTTTAACAAGGCAGATAAAGGACATCTTTTGTACCCCTTATACTTATAAGGAGGGTTTGGTGGCTGAACATGCATTGCTTTGAGAGTGATTGCATGTTGCTTCCACTTTGTACATATTACTGAATAAATAAAGGTGAACAATTCAGACATGGGGGTATAACTCAGGGGTAGAGCATTTCACTGCAGATCAAAAGGTCCGTAGTTCAAATCTGGGTGCCCCCTTGTCCAACTGTTTTACCTGTAGAAATATTTTTTTAATTAAATAAATTGAAGTAAACATTTACAATCTTAGCATTTTATGTAATGAGCAACACATTTCTACATTTGAAATACTCCTGATCATCACCTGAAACATAGGGTAAACACCATTAAGCTGTTTAGGATTTCTTCATATGATACAAGCTTTGTTTTACATTCACCCAAGTTCTACTGGTGATATGATCAGTTTGAAATAGTCCATTGGAAGCTCATATGAATGTTATAAAACTGTGGTGGAAACCAATAATATGCCCTTAATGAAATGTATTAATTTGTACAGCTGACCAGAAGTGCTCTGATGTCATTAGTTCTACAAGTTCCATAGAGTCACCCACTCTATCACCTTTTTAAAAAAGGGCAGTTTTCAACATTGAAGGGTTTATGTCAGTGGTAGAGCGTAGGAGTGTAGTTCAAGAAGTCCCTGTTTCATAACCATATACCCTCTTCACTAGATCCTGTTAAAATGTTTTTCAACCCAATGCACTGTAAGAAACAATAGGATATATCATCATTTCGTATACAAAACAATGAACAATTGGATTTAACTATGCTCTTAGCACAAAATCACTAAACTGCAGTAGAGAAGCAGTTACATTTTGCAGAATTTGTGCATTTGACAAAAGTTTTTTGTCCATGTTCCAAGATCTACATGTGATACGAAATGTTTGATTCTTGCAATGGAAACCTCACTGTATTTTACCAAGGCAGATAAAGGACATCCTTCGCACCCCATAAACCTATAAGGAGGGTTTGGTGGCTGAAAATGCATTGCTTTGATGGTGATTGCATGTTGCTTGCACTTTGTACATATTACTGAATTAATAAAGGTGAATATTTCAGAACTGGGGGTATAGCTCAGTGGTAGAGCATTTGACTGCAGATCAAGAGGTCCATAGTTCAAATCTTGGTGCTCCTTTGTTCAACTGTTTTACCTGTAGAAATATTTTTTTAATTAAATAAATTGAAGAAAACATTTACAATCTTAGCATTTTATGTAATGAGCAACACATTTCTACATTTGAAATACTCCTGATCATCTCCTGAAACATAGGGTAAACACCATGAAACTGTTTAGGATTTCTTCATATGATACAAGCTGTGTTTTACATTCACCCAAGTTCTACTGGTGATATTATCAGTTTGAAATAGTCCATTGGAAGCTCATATGAATGTTATAAAACTGTGGAGGAAACCTATAATATGCCCTTAATGAAATGTATTAATTTGTACAGCTGACCAGAAGTGCACTGATGTCATTAGTTCTACAAGTTCCATAGAGTCACCCACTCTATCACCTTTATCAAAAAGGGCAGTTTTCAACATTGAAGGGTTTATGTCAGTGGTAGAGCGTAGGAGTGTAGTTCAAGAAGTCCCTGTTTCATAACCATATACCCTCTTCAATAGATCCTGTTAAAATGTTTTTCAACCCAATGCACTTTAAGAAACAAAAGGATATATCATCATTTCATATAAAAAACAATGAACAATTGGGTTTAACTATGCTCGTAGCACAAAATCAACAAACTGCAGTAGAGAAGCAGTTAGGTTTTGCAGAATTTGTGCATTTGACAAAAGTTTTTTTTCCATGTTCCAAGATCTACATGTGATACGAAATGTAGGAATTCTTGCAATGGAAACCTCACTGTATTTTACCAAGGCAGATAAAGGACATCTGTTGTACCCCTTATACTTATAAGGAGGGTTTGGTGGCTGAAAATGCATTGCTTTGATGGTGATTGCATGTTGCTTCCACTTTGTACATATTACTGAATAAATAAAGGTGCACAATTCAGAAATGGGGGTATAGCTCAGGGGTAGAGCATTTCACTGCGGATCAAGAGGTCCCTAGTTCAAATCGGGATGCCCTCTTGTCCAACTGTTTTACCTGTAGAAATATTTTTTTAATTAAATAAATTGAAGTAAACATTTACAATCGTAGCATTTTATGTAATGAGCAACACATTTCTACATTTGAAATACTCCTGATCATCATCTGAAACATAGGGTAAACACCATTAATCTGTTTAGGATTTCTTCATATGATACAAGCTATGTTTTACATTCACCCAAGTTCTACTGGTGATATGATTAGTTTGAAATAGTCCATTGGAAGCTCATATGAATGTCATAAAACTGTGGTGGAAACCAATAATATGCCCTTAATGAAATGTATTAATTTGTACAGCTGACCAGAAGTGCACTGATGTCATTAGTTCTACAAGTTCCATAGAGTCACCCACTCTATCACCTTTTTAAAAACGGGCAGTTTTCAACATTGAAGGGTTTATGTCAGTGGTAGAGCGTAGGAGTGTAGTTCAAGAAGTCCCTGTTTCATAACCATATACCCTCTTCAATAGATCCTGTTAAAATGTTTTTCAACCCAATGCACTGTAAGAAACAATAGGATATATCATCATTTCATATACAAAACAATTAACAATTGGGTTTAACTATGCTCTTAGCACAAAATCAACAAACTGCAGTAGAAAAGCAGTTACATTTTGCAGAATTTGTGCATTTGACAAAATATTTTTTTTCCATGTTCCAAGATCTACATGTGATACGAAAAGTATGAATTCTTGCAATGGAAACTTCACTATATTTTACCAAGGCAGATAAAGGACATCCTTCGCACCCCTTATAATTATAAGGAGGGTTTGGTGGCTGAACATGCATTGCTTTGATGGTGATTGCATGTTGCTTCCACTTTGTAGATATTAATGAATAAATAAAGGTGAACATTTCAGAAATTGGGGTGTAGCTCAGGGATAGAGCATTTGACTGCAGATCAAGAGGTCCCTAGTTCAAATCTGGGTGCCCCCTTGTTCAACTGTTTTACCTGTAGAAATATTTTTTTAATTAAATAAATTGAAGTAAACATTTACAATCTTAGCATTTTATGTAATGAGCAACACATTTCTACATTTGAAATACTCCTGATCATCACCTGAAACATAGGGTAAACACCATTAAGCTGTTTAGGATTTCTTCATATGATACAAGCTGTGTTTTACATTCACCCAAGTTCTACTGGTGATATGATCAGTTTGAAATAGTCCATTGGAAGCTCATATGAATGTTATAAAACTGTGGTGGAAACCAATAATATGCCCTTAATGAAATGTATTAATTTGTACAGCTGACCAGAAGTGCACTGATGTCATTAGTTCTACAAGTTCCATAGAGTCACCCACTCTATCACCTTTATCAAAAAGGGCAGTTTTCAACATTGAAGGGTTTATGTCAGTGGTAGAGCGTAGGAGTGTAGTTCAAGAAGTCCCTGTTTCATAACCATATACCCTCTTCAATAGATCCTGTTAAAATGTTTTTCAACCCAATGCACTTTAAGAAACAATAGGATATATCATCATTTCATATACAAAACAATGAACAATTGGGTTTAACTATGCTCTTAGCACGAAATCAACAAACTGCAGTAGAGAAGGAGTTACATTTTGCAGAATTTGTGCATTTGACAAAATATTTTTTTTCCATGTTCCAAGAGCTACATGTGATACGAAATGTATGAATTCTTGCAATGGAAACCTCAATGTATTTTACCAAGGCAGATAAAGGACATCTTTTGTACCCCTTATACTTAAAAGGAGGGTTTGGTGGCTGAAAATGCATTGCTTTGATGGTGATTGTATGTTGCTTCCACTTTGTACATATTACTGGATAAATAAAGGTGAACATTTCAGAAATGGGGGTATAGCTCAGGGGTAGAACATTTCACTACAGATCAAAAGGTCCCTAGTTCAAATCTGGGTGCCCCCTTGTCCAACTGTTTTACCTGTAGAAATATGTTTTTAATTAAATAAATTGAAGTAAACATTTACAATCTTTGCATTTTATGCAATGAGCAACACATTTCTACATTTGAAATACTCCTGATCATCACCTGAAACATAGGGTAAACACCATTAAGCTGTTTAGGATTTCTTCATATGATACAAGCTGTGTTTTACATTCACCCAAGTTCTACTGGTGATATGATCAGTTTGAAATAGTCCATTGGAAGCTCATATTAATGTTATAAAACGGTGGTGGAAACCAATAATATGCCCTTAATGAAATGTATTAATTTGTACAGCTGACCAGAAGTGCTCTGATGTCATTAGTTCTACAAGTTCCATAGAGTCACCCACTCTATCACCTTTTTAAAAAAGGGCAGTTTTCAACATTGAAGGGTTTATGTCAGTGGTAGAGCGTAGGAGTGTAGTTCAAGAAGTCCCTTTTTCATAATCATATACCGTCGTCAATAGATCCTGTTAAAATGTTTTTCAACCCAATGCACTTTAGAAACAATAGGATATATCATCATTTCATATATAAAACAATGAACAATTGGGTTTAACTATGCTCTTAGCACAAAATCAACAAACTGCAGTAGAGAAGCAGTTACATTTTGCAGAATGTGTGCATTTGACAAAAGATTTTTTTTCCATGTTCCAAGATCTACATGTGATACGAAATGAATGAATTCTTGCAATGGAAACCTCACTGTATTTTACCAAGGCAGATAAAGGACTTCCTTCGCACCCCATATACTTATAAGGAGGGTTTGGTGGATGAAATTGCATTGCTTTGATGGTGATTGCATGTTGCTTGCACTTTGTACACATTACTGAATTAATAAAGGTGAACTTTTCAGAACTGCTGGTATAGCTCAGTGGTGGAGCATTTGACTGCAGATTAAGAGGTCCATAGTTCAAATCTGCGTGCCCCCTTGTCCAACTGTTTTACCTGTAGAAATATTTTTTAATTAAATAAATTGAAGAAAACATTTACAATCTTAGCATTTTATGTAATGAGCAACACATTTCTACATTTGAAATACTCCTGATCATCTCCTGAAACATAGGGTAAACACCATGAAACTGTTTAGGATTTCTTCATATGATATAGCTGTGTTTTACATTCACCCAAGTTCTACTGGTTATATTATCAGTTAGCAATAGTCCATTGGAAGCTCATATGAATGTTATAAAACTGTGGTGGAAACCAATAATATGCCCTTAATGAAATGTATTAATTTGTACAGCTGACCAGAAGTGCACTGATGTCATTAGTTCTACAAGTTCCATACAGACACCCACTCTATTACCTTTTTAAAAAAGGGCAGTTTTCAGCATTCAAGGGTTTATGTCAGTGGTAGAGCGTAGGAGTGCTTTTCAAGAAGTTCCTGTTTCATGACCATATACCCTCTTCAATAGATCCTGTTAAAATGTATTTTTTAACCCAATGCACTGTAAGAAACAATAAGATATATCATCATTTCATATACAAAACAATGACCAATTGGGTTTAACTATGCTCTTAGCACAAAATCAACAAACTGCATTAGAGTAGCAGTTACATTTTGCAGAATTTGTGCATTTGACAAAAGATTTTTTTTCCATGTTCCAAGATCTACATGTGATACGAAATGTATGAATTCGTGCAATGGAAACCTCACTGTATTTTACCAAGGCAGATAAAGGACATCTTTTGTACCCCTTATACTTATAAGGAGGGTTTGGTGGCTGAAAATGCATTGCTTTGATGGTGATTGCATGTTGCTTCCACTTTGTACATATTACTGAATAAATAAAGGTGAACATCTCAGAAATGGGGGTATAGCTCAGGGGTAGAGCATTTCACTGTAGATCAAAAGGTCCCTAGTTCAAATCTGGGTGCCCCATTGTCCAACTGTTTTACCTGTAGAAATATGTTTTTAATTAAATAAATTGAAGTAAACATTTACAATCTTAGCATTTTATGTAATGAGCAACACATTTCTACATTTGAAATACTCCTGATCATCACCTGAAACATAGGGTAAACACCATTAAGCTGTTTAGGATTTCTTCATATGATACAAGCTGTGTTTTACATTGACCCAAGTTCTACTGGTGATATGATCAGTTTGAAATAGTCCATTGGAAGCTCATATGAATGTTATAAAACTGTGGTGGAAACCAACAATATGCCCTTAATGAAATTTATTAGTTTGTACAGCTGACCAGAAGTGCACTGATGTCATTAGTTTTACAAGTTCCATAGAGTCACCCACTCTATCACCTTTTTAAAAAAGGGCAGTTTTCAACATTCAAGAGTTTATGGCAGTGGTAGAGCATAAGAGTGTAGTTCAATAAGTTCCTGTTTCATAACCATATACCCTCTTCAATAGATCCTGTTAAAATGTTTTTCAACCAAATGCACTGTAAGAAACAATAGGATATATCATCATTTCATATACAAAACAATGAACAATTGGGTTTAACTATGCTCTTAGCACAAAATCAACAAACTGCAGTAGAGAAGCAGTTACATTTTGCAGAATTTGTGCATTTGACAAAAGATTTTTTTCCATGTTCCAAGATCTACATGTGATACGAAATGTATGAATTCTTGCAATGGAAACCTCACTGTATTTTACCAAGGCAGATAAAGGACATCCTTCGCACCCCTTATACTTATAAGGAGGGTTTGGTGGCTGAACATGCATTGCTTTGATGGTGATTGCATGTTGCTTGCACTTTGTACATATTACTGAATTAATAAAGGATGACCTTTTCAGAAATGGGGGTATAGCTCAGTGGTAGAGCATTTGACTGCAGATCAAGAGGTCCCTAGTTCAAATCTGGGTGCCCCCTTGTTCAACTGTTTTACCTGTAGAAATATTTTTTTAATTAAATTAATTGAAGAAAACATTTACAATCTTAGCAGTTTATGTAATGAGCAACACATTTCTACATTTGAAATACTCCTGATCATCACCTGAAACATAGGGTAAACACCATTAAGCTGTTTAGGATTTCTTCATATGATACAAGCTGTGTTTTACATTGACCCAAGTTCTACTGGTGATATGATCAGTTTGAAATAGTCCATTGGAAGCTCATATGAATGTTATAAAACTGTGGTGGAAACCAATAATATGCCCTTAATGAAATTTATTAATTTGTACAGCTGACCAGAAGTTCACTGATGTCATTAGTTCTACAAGTTCCATACAGTCACCCACTCTATCACCTTTTTAAAAAAAGGGCAGTTTTCAACATTCAAGGGTTTATGTCAGTGGTAGAGCGTAGGAGTGTAGTTCAAGAAGTCCCTGTTTCATAACCATATACCCTCTTCTATAGCTCCTGTTAAAATGTTTTTCAACCCAATGCACTGTAAGAAACAATAGGATATATCATCATTTCATATACAAAACAATGAACAATTGGGTTTAACTATGCTCTCAGCACAAAATCAACAAACTGCAGTAGAGAATCAGTTACATTTTGCAGAATTTGTGCATTTGACAAAAGATTTGTTTTCCATGTTCCAAGATCTACATGTGATACGAAATGTATGAATTCTTGCAATGTAAACCTCACTGTATTTTACCAAGGCAGATAAAGGACATCTTTTGTACCCCTAATACTTATAAGGAGGGTTTGGTGGCTGAAAATGCATTGATTTGATGGTGATTGCATGTTGCTTCCACTTTGTACATATTACTGAATAAATAAAGGTGCACATTTCAGAAATGGGGCCATAGCTCAGGGATAGAGCATTTGACTGCAGATCAAAAGGTCCCCAGTTAAAATCTGGGTGCCCCCTTGTCCAACTGTTTTACCTGTAGAAATATTATTTTAATTAAATAAATTGAAGTAAACATTTACAATCTTAGCATTTTATGTAATGAGCAACACATTTCTACATTTGAAATACTCCTGATCATCACCTGAAACATAGGGTAAACACCATTAAGCTGTTTAGGATTTCTTCATATGATACAAGCTGTGTTTTACATTCACCAAAGTTCTACTGGTGATATGATCAGTTTGAAATAGTCCATTGGAAGCTCATATGAATGTTATAAAACTGTGGTGGAAACCAATAATATGCCCTTAATGAAATTTATTAATTTGTACAGCTGACCAGAAGTGCACTGATGTCATTAGTTCTACAAGTTCCATAGAGTCACCCACTCTATCACCTTTTTTAAAAAGGGCAGTTTTCAACATTCAAGGGTTTATGTCAGTGGTAGAGCGTAGGAGTGTAGTTCAATAAGTCCCTGTTTCATAACCATATACCCTCTTCAATAGATCCTGTTAAAATGTTTTTCAACCCAATGCACTGTAAGAAACAATAGGATATATCATCATTTCATATACAAAACAATGAACAATTGGGTTTAACTATGCTCTTAGCACAAAATCAACAAACTGCAGTAGAGAAGCAGTTACATTTTGCAGAATTTGTGCATTTGGCAAAAGATTTATTTTCCATGTTCCAAGATCTACATGTGATACGAAATGTATGAATTCTTGCAATGGAAACCTCACTGTATTTTACCAAGGCAGATAAAGGGCATCCTTCGCACCCCATATACTTATAAGGAGGGTTTGGTGGCTGAAAATGCATTGGTTTGATGGTGATTGCATGTTGCTTGCACTTTGAACATATTACTGAATTAATAAAGGTAAACAATTCAGAAATGGGGGTATAACTCCGGGGTAGAGCATTTCACTGCAGATCAAAAGGTCCCTATTTCAAATCTGGGTGCCCCCTTGTCCAACTGTTTTACCTGTAGAAATATTTTTTTAATTAAATAAATTGAAGTCAACATTTACAATCTTAACATTTTATATAATGAGCAACACATTTCTACATTTGAAATACTCCTGATCATCACCTGAAACATAGGGTAAGCACCATTAAGCTGTTTAGGATTTCTTCATATGATACAAGCTGTGTTTTACATTCACCCAAGTTCTACTGGTGATATGATCAGTTTGAAATAGTCCATTGGAAGCTCATATGAATGTTATAAAACTGTGGTGGAAACCAATAATATGCCCTTAATGAAATGTATTCATTTGTACAGCTGACCAGAAGTGCACTGATGTCATTAGTTCTACAAGTTCCATACAGTCACCCACTCTATCACCTTTTTAAAAAAGGGCAGTTTTCAGCATTCAAGGGTTTAACTCAGTGGTAGAGCGTAGGAGTGCAGTTCAAGAAGTCCCTGTTTCATAACCATATACCCTTGTCAATAGATCCTGTTAAAATGTTTTTCAACCCAATGCACTGTAAGAAACAATAGGATATATCATCATTTCATATAAAAAACAATGAAAAATTGGGTTTAACTATACTCTTAGCACAAAATCAACAAACTGCAGTAGAGAAGCTGTTATGTTTTGCAGAATTTGTGCATTTGACAAACGTAAAGGACATTTTTGTACCCCTTATACTTATAAGGAGGGTTTGGTGGCTGAAAATGCATTGCTTTGATGGTGATTGCATGTTGCTTCCACTTTGTACATATTACTGAATAAATAACGATGCACATTTCAGAAATGGGGGTATAGCTCAGTGGTAGAGCATTTCACTGCAAATCAAAAGGTTCCTACTTCAAATCTGGGTGCCCCCTTGTTCAACTGTTTTACCTGTAGAAATATTTTTTTATTAAATAAATTGAAGTAAACATTTACAATCTTAGCATTTTATGTAATGAGCAACACATTTCTACATTTGAAATACTCCTGGTCATCACCTGAAACATAGGGTAAACACCATTAAGCTGTTTAGGATTTCTTTATATGATACAATCTGTGTTTTACATTCACCCAAGTTCTACTGGTGATATGATCAGTTTGAAATAGTCGATTGGAAGCTCATGAAGTGGGAGAATGGGAGAAAAGACTCCCCCCAATCTCCTCGCGCCCCTGGCCTAGACAATCGCGACCCAGACACCCACCACGAGATGAATTTGCCTATCTACCAGACGACCAAATACCCTGGTACAGGAACATACGGATGTGCCCATCAGCCTGCCCACCAGCCTGCCCTGCTCAAGCCGACACCTGCATGTCTCGAATGAACTCGACTAAACCCTTCAACACTAAATAAACACATCGTTAGAGATGCCATGACGACCTAGCCAACTGTCAGAACACCCGTGCAACCATGCACACTGGACACCCCCACACCAATCCACACGAAGAACATACTCAGTGCTATGACGTAGGTGACGGACACACCCACTGACGCGCATCTTTATTATTTTTCACATAGGTTTTTCGAAAATGCAGAAACGCAAGACGCACAAAACACTCATCTAAATGCTTTCTGACGCTTCTCCTAACCCTTACATTGTGATGAAAATACAACGTAGACATGATCCCGCATATGAAGCAATGTGATACCGCAACTTAAAGTGCCGTGCATTAAACATCCCCACCTATGCACCAGGCCCAAGTAGGCCGCAAGCAAGAGCCTCCACGAACATTGGACGAGCAAGAGTACAATTGCTGACCCTGAAGAACACGCCCAGCGCGAACTGACAGCCAAGGTAGCGATGTTGCAACTCACATGCCACAAGCCGACGCCAAGGTCACACCTGCAAGCTAAGCCAGGCACACAGTGGAAAATACAACCTTAAATGTGCAGAATTCTGCCTCAACCACAGTCTCTCCTCACGTGACCAAGCCAAACCTGACAGGGTGCCAGACCCAGGAAGGAGAAGTCGCCTGGGTCCCACGTTTGAGACACAGGCTGCAACAATGAAATGACCCAATGGACACCTACAGCGATGGGAATGGTCTGCTCTCAGGCATATGAGCAAATCCACGCATTGTCTGCACGAACACATAGTTACATATTGTTGCAAATGACAGGTACACTGCGAGCTGGGAACAACGATGGTCCCAGGCTGGGGGGCTCGCGAGTCGACCAATCGGAACATGAGGCACTCATCACTGATGCCACTAACATTAGCCAATCATTAGGTGTCTTTGTGTAACAATTTTCAAGTATCTAATAGAAGGGACAACCTAAGTATACCACCTGACTGACCCTTAACCACTAACAGCGTTCTCTATACGTATGCTATACTAACCCTACCACTCGAGGAACCAATCCAGAGTGGCGATAGGTTTTTGCTAACTTTCCCAGGTGACGCAAGTAGCGCGTCATACTGAGGCAAAAAGGGGCATGCGAGCCCCACGAATTTCGAGAGTCTGGACGGACGCGTACGATCCTAGACCTATCCATGCCGTTATTCAATAAACAGCAGAACCACCTTGCTTCTTGTGTGTGTCTCATACTCATTTTTGGGAAACACGTGAGGAGTTGGGGCCTCCCAGCCCGGAGGTCCGCGGAAGGCCCAGCCGACCCCGGGAGAAACCATCCGACACTCAGATGAATGTTAGAACACTGTGGTGGAAACCAATAATATGCCCTTAATGAAATGTATTAATTTGTACAGCTGACCAGAAGTGCACTGATGCATTAGTTCTACAAGTTCCATAGAGTCACCCACTCTATCACCTTTTTAAAAAAGGGCAGTTTTCAACATTGAAGGGTTTATGTCAGTGGTAGGCGTAGGAGTGTAGTTCAAGAAGGCCCTGTTTCATAACCATATACCCTCTTCAATAGATCCTGTTAAAATGTTTTTCAACCCAATGCACTGTAAGAAACAATAAGCTATATCATAATTGCATATACAAAACAATGAACAATTGGGTTTAACTATGCTCTTAACACAAAATCAACAAAATGCAGTAGAGAAACAGTTACGTTTTGCAGAATTTGTCCATTTGACAAAAGTTTTTTTTTCCATGATCCAAGATCTACATGTGATACGAAATGTATGAATTCTTGCAATGGCAACCTCACTGTATTTTACCAAGTCAGATAAAGGACATCTGTTGTACCCCTTATACTTATAAGGAGGGTTTGGTGGCTGAAAATGCATTGCTTTGATGGTGATTGCATGTTGCTTGCACTTTGTACATATTACTGAATTAATAAAGGTGAACATTAATGAACTGGGGGTATAGCTCAGTGGTAGAGCATTTGAATGCAAATCAAGAGGTCCTAGTTCAAATCTGGGTGCCACCTTGTCCAACTGTTTTACCTGTAGAAATGTTTTTTTAATTAAATAAATTGAAGAAAACATTTACAATCTTAGCATTTTATGTAATGAGCAACACATTTCTACATTTGAAATACTCCTGATCATCTCCTGAAACATAGGGTAAACACCATGAAACTGTTTAGGATTTCTTCGTATGATACAAGCTGTGTTTTACATTCACCCAAGTTCTACTGGTGATATTATCAGTTTGAAATAGTCCATTGGAAGCTCATATGCATGTTATAAAACGGTGGTGGAAACCAATAATATGCCTTTAATGAAATGTATTAATTTGTACAGCTGACCAGAAGTGCACTGATGTCATTAGTTCTACAAGTTCCATACAGTCACCCACTCTATCACCTTTTTAAAAAAGAGCAGTTTTCAGCATTCAAGGGTTTAACTCAGTGGTAGAGCATAGGAATGCAGTTCAAGAAGTCCCTGTTTCATAACCATATACCCTCTTCAACAGATCCTGTTAAAATGTTTTTCAACCCAATGCACTGTAAGAAACAATAAGATATATCATCATTTCATATACAAAACAATGAACAATTGGGTTTAACTATGCACTTAGCACAAAATCAACAAACTGCAGTAGAGAAGCAGTTACATTTTGCAGAATTTGTGCATTTGACAAAAGATTTTTTTTCCATGTTCCAAGATCTACATGTGATACGAAATGTATGAATTCTTGCAATGGAAACCTCACTGTATTTTACCAAGGCAGATAAAGGACATCCATTGCACCCCATATACTTATAAGGAGGGTTTGGTGGCTGAACATGCATTGCTTTGATGGTGATTGCATGTTGCTTCCACTTTGTACATATTAATGAATAAATAAAGGTGAACATTTCAGAAATTGGGGTGTAGCTGAGGGGTAGAGCATTTGACTGCAGATCAAGAGGTCCCTAGCCCAAATATGGGTGCCCCCTTGTTCAACTGTTTTACCTGTAGAAATATTTTTTTAATTAAATAAATTGAAGTAAACATTTACAATCTTAGCATTTTATGTAATGAGCAACACATTTCTACATTTGAAATACTCCTGATCATCTCCTGAAACATAGGGTAAACACCTTGAAACTGTTTAGGATTTCTTCGTATGATACAAGCTGTGTATTACATTAAGCCAAGTTCTACTGGTGATATTATCAGTTTGAAATAGTCAATTAGAAGCTCATATGAATGTTATAAAACTGTGGTGGAAACCAAAAATATGCCCTTAATGAACTGTATTAATTTGTACAGCTGACCAGAAGTGCACTGATGTCATTAGTTCTACAAGTTCCATAGAGTCACCCACTCTATCACCTTTTTAAAAAAAGGGCAGTTTTCAGCATTCAAGGGTTTAACTCAGTGTTAGAGCATATGAGTGCAGTTCAAGAAGTCCCTGTTTCATAACTATATACCCTCTTCAATAGATCCTGTTTTTCAACCCAATGCACTGTAAGAAACAAAAGGATATATCAACATTTCATATACAAAACAATGAACAATTGGGTTTAACTATGCTCTTAGCACAAAATCAACAAACTGCAGTAGAGAAGCAGTTACATTTTGCAGAATTTGTGCATTTGACAAAAGATTTTTTTTTCCATGTTCCAAGATCTACATGTCATACGAAATGTATGAATTCTTGCAATGGAAACCTCACTGTATTTTACCAAGGCAGATAAAGGACATCTTTTGTACCACTTATACTTATAAGGTGGGTTTGGTGACTGAAAATGCATTGTTTTGATGGTGATTGCATGTTGCTTGCACTTTGTACATATTACTGAATTAATAAAGGTGAATTTTCAGAAATGTGGGTATAGCTCAGTGGTAGAGCATTTGACTGCAGATCAAGAGGTCCGTAGTTCAAATTTGGGTGCCCCCTTGTTCAACTGTTTTACCTGTAGAAATATTTTTTTAATTAAATAAATTGAAGAAAACATTTACAATCTTAGCATTTTATGTAATGAGCAACACATTTCTACATTTGAAATACTCCTGATCATCTCCTGAAACATAGGGTAAAAACCATGAAACTGTTTAGGATTTCTTCATATGATACAAGCTGTGTTTTACATTCACCCAAGTTCTATTGGTGATATTATCAGTTTGAAATAGTCCATTGGAAGCTCATATGAATGTTATAAAACTGTGGTGGAAACCAATAATATGCCCTTAATGAACTGTATTAATTTGTACAGCTGACCAGAAGTGCACTCATGTCATTAGTTCTACAAGTTCCATACAGTCACCCACTCTATCACCTTTTTAAAAAAGAGTAGTTTTCAGCATTCAAGGGTTTAACTCAGTGGTAGAGCATAGGAATGCAGTTCAAGAAGTCCCTGTTTCATAACCATATACCCTCTTCAATAGATCCTGTTAAAATGTTTTTCAACCCAATGCACTGTAAGAAACAATAAGATATATCATCATTTCATATACAAAACAATGAACAATTGGGTTTAACTATGCTCTTAGCACAAAATCCACAAACTGCAGTAGAGAAGCAGTTACATTTTGCAGAATTTGTGCATTTGACAAACGTTTTTTTTCATTGTTCCAAGATCTACATGTGATACGAAATGTATGAATTCTTGCAATGGAAACCTCACTGTATTTTACCAAGGCAGATAAAGGACATCCTTTACACCCCATATACTTATAAGGAGGTTTTGGTGGCTGAAAATGCTTTGCTTTGATGGTGATTGCATGTTGCTTGCACTTTGTACATATTACTGAATTAATAAAAGTGAACATTTCAGAACTGGGGCTATAGCTCAGTGGTAGAGCATTTGACTGCAGATCAAGAGGTCCCTAGTTCAAATCTGGGTGCCCCTTTGTTCAACTGTTTTACCTGTAGACATATTTTTTTTATTAAATAAATTGAAGAAAACATTTACAATCTTAGCATTTTATATAATGAGCAACACATTTCTACATTTGAAATACTCCTGATCATCTCCTGAAACATAGGGTAAACACCTTGAAACTGTTTAGGATTTCTTCATATGATACAAGCTGTGTTTGACATTCACCCAAGTTCTACTGGTGATATTATCAGTTTGAAATAGTCCATTGGAAGCTCACATGAATGTTATAAAACTGTGGTGGAAACCAATAATATGCCCTTAATGAAATGGATTTATTTGTACAGCTGACCAGAAGTGCACTGATGTCATTAGTTCTACAAGTTCCATACAGTTACCCACTCTATCACCTTTTTAGAAAAAGGGTAGTTTTCAGCATTCAAGGGTTTAACTCAGTGGTAGAGCATAGGAGTGCAGTTCAAGAAGTCCCTGTTTCATAACCCTAAAACCTCATCAATAGATCCTGTTAAAATGTTTTTCAACCCAATGCACTGTAAGAAACAATAGGATATATCATAATTTCATATAAAAAACAATGAACAATTGGGTTTAACTATACTCTTAGCACAAAATCAACAAACTGCAGTAGAGAAGCAGTTACGTCTTGCAGAATTTGTGCATTTGACAAACGTTTTTTTTCCATGTTCCAAGATCTACATGTGATACGAAATGTATGAATTCTTGCAATGGAAACCTCACTGTATTTTACCAAGGCAGATAAAGGACATCCTTTACACCCCATATACTTATAAGGAGGTTTTTGTGGCTGAAAATGCTTTGCTTTGATGGTGATTGCATGTTGCTTGCACTTTGTACATATTACTGAATTAATAAAGGTGAACTTTTCAGAACTGGGGGTATAGGTCAGTGGTAAAGCATTTGACTGCAGATCAATAGATCCCTAGTTCAAATCTGGGTGCCCCCTTGTTCAACTGTTTTACCTGTAGAAATATTTTTTTATTAAATAAATTGAAGAAAACATTTACAATCTTAGCATTCTATGTAATGAGCAACATATTTCTACATTTGAAATACTCCTGATCATCTCCTGAAACATAGGGTAAACACCGTGAAACTGTTTAGGATTTCTTCATATGATACAAGCTGTGTTTTACATTCACTCAAGTTCTATTGGTGATATTATCAGTTTGAAATAGTCCATTGGAAGCTCATATGAATGTTATAAAACTGTGGTGGAAACCAATAATATGCCCTTAATGAACTGTATTAAATTGCACAGCTGACCAGAAGTGCACTGATGTCATTAGTTCTACAAGTTCCATACAGTCACCCACTCTATCACCATTTTAAAAAAGGGCAGTTTTCAGCATTCAAGGGTTTAACTCAGTGGTAGAGCGTAGGAATGCAGTTCAAGAAGTCCCTGTTTCATAACCATATACCCTCTTCAATAGATCCTGTTAACATGTTTTTCAACCCAATGCACTGTAAGAAACAATAAGATATATCATCATTTCATATACAAAACAATGAACAATTGGGTTTAACTATGCTCTTAGCACAAAATCAACAAACTGCAGTAGAGAAGCAGTTACATTTTGCAGAATTAGTGCGTTTGACAAAAGATTTTTTTCCATGTTCCAAGAGCTACATGTGATGCGGAATGTATGAATTCTTGCAATGGAAACCTCACTGTATTTTACCAAGGCAGATAAAGGACATCCTTCGCACCCCATATACTTATAAGGAGGGTTTGGTGACTGAAAACGCTTTGCTTTGATGGTGATTGCATGTTGCTTGCACATTGTACATATAACTGAATTAATCAAAGTGAACTTTTCAGAACTAGGGGTATAGCTCAGTGGTAGAACATTAGACTGCAGATCAAGAGGTCCCTAGTTCAAATCTGGGTGCCCCCTTGTTCAACTGTTTTACCTGTAGACATATTTTTTTTATTAAATAAATTGAAGAACACATTTACAATCTTAGCATTTCATATAATGAGCAACACATTTCTACATTTGAAATACTCCTGATCATCTCCTGAAACATAGGGTAAACACCTTGAAACTGTTTAGGATTTCTTCATATGATACAAGCTGTGTTTGACATTCACCCAAGTTCTACTGGTGATATTATCAGTTTGAAATAGTCCATTGGAAGCTCACATGAATGTTATAAAACTGTGGTGGAAACCAATAATATGCCCTTAATGAAATGTATTAATTTGTACAGCTGACCAAAAGTGCACTGATGTCATTACTTCTACAAGTTCCATACAGTTACCCACTCTATCACCTTTTTAGAAAAAGGGCAGTTTTCAGCATTCAAGGGTTTATGTCAGTGGTAGAGCATAGGAGTGCAGTTCAAGAAGTCCCTGTTTCATAACCATATACCCTCATCAATAGATCATGTTAAAATGTTTTTCAACCCAATGCACTGTAAGAAACAATAGGATATATCATCATTTCATATAAAAAACAATGAACAATTGGGTTTAACTATACTCCCCTTGTTCAACTGTTTTACCTGTAGAAATATTTTTTTTATTAAATAAATTGAAGAAAACATTTACAATCTTAGCATTTTATATAATGAGCAACACATTTCTACATTTGAAATACTCCTGATCATCTCCTGAACATAGGGTAAACACCTTGAAACTGTTTAGGATTTCTTCATATGATACAAGCTGTGTTTGACATTCACCCAAGTTCTACTGGTGATATTATCAGTTTGAAATAGTCCATTGGAAGCTCACATGAATGTTATAAAACTGTGGTGGAAACCAATAATATGCCCTTAATGAAATGTATTAATTTGTACAGCTGACCAGAAGTGCACTGATGTCATTAGTTCTACAAGTTCCATACAGTTACCCACTCTATCACCTTTTTAGAAAAAGGGCAGTTTTCAGCATTCAAGGGTTTAACTCAGTGGTAGAGCATAGGAGTGCTGTTCAAGAAGTCCCTGTTTCATAACCATATACCCTCATCAATAGATCCTGTTAAAATGTTTTTCAAGCCAATGCACTGTAAGAAACAACAGGATATATCATCATTTCATATAAAAAAAACAATGAACAATTGGGTTTAACTATACTCTTAGCACAAAATCAACAAACTGCAGTAGAGAAGCAGTTACATTTTGCAGAATTTGTGCATTTGACAAAAGATTTTTTTTCCATGTTCCAAGATCTACATGTGATACGAAATGTATGAATTCTTGCAATGGAAACCTCACTGTAGTTTACCAAGGCAGATAAAGGACATCCTTTGCACCCCATATACTTATAGGGAGGTTTTGGTGGCTGAAAATGCTTTGCTTTGATGGTGATTACATGTTGCTTGCACTTTGTACATATTACTGAATTAATAAAGGTGAGCTTTTCAGAACTGGGGGTATAGCTCAGTGGTAGAGCATTCGACTGCAGATCAAGAGGTCCCTAGTTCAAATCTGGGTGCCCCCTTGTTCAACTGTTTTACCTGTAGAAATATTTTTTTATTAAATAAATTGAAGAAAACATTTACAATCTTAGCATTCTATGTAATGAGCAACATATTTCTACATTTGAAATACTCCTGATCATCTCCTGAAACATAGGGTAAACACCATGAAACTGTTTAGGATTTCTTCATATGATACAAGCTGTGTTTTACATTCACCCAAGTTCTACTGGTGATATTATCAGTTTGAAATAGTCCATTGGAAGCTCACATGAATGTTATAAATCTGTGGTGGAAACCAATAATATGCCCTTAATGAAATGAATTAATTTGTACAGCTGACCAGAAGTGCACTGATGTCATTAGTTCTACAAGTTCCATTCAGTTACCCACTCTATCACCTTTTTAGAAAAAGGGCAGTTTTCAGCATTCAAGGGTTTAACTCAGTGGTAGAGCGTAGGAATGCAGTTCAAGAAGTCCCTGTTTCATAACCATATACCCTCTTCAATAGATCCTGTTAAAATGTTTTTCAACCCAATGCACTGTAAGAAACAATAGGATATATCATCATTTCATATAAAAAACAATGAACAATTGGGTTTAACTATACTCTTAGCACAAAATCAACAAACTGCAGTAGAGAAGCAGTTACGTTTTGCAGAATTTGTGCATTTGACAAACGTTTTTTTTCCATGTTCCAAGATCTACATGTGTTACGAAATGTATGAATTCTTGCAATGGAAACCTCACTGTATTTTACCAAGGCAGATAAAGGACATCCTTTACACCCCATATACTTATAAGGAGGTTTTGGTGGCTGAAAATGCTTTGCTTTGATGGTGAATGCATGTTGCTTGCACTTTGTACATATTACTGAATTAATAAAGGTGAATTTTTCAGAACTGGGGGTATAGCTCAGTGGTAGAGCATTTGACTGCAGATCAAGAGGTCCCTAGTTCAAATCTGGGTGCCCCCTTGTTCAACTGTTTTACCTGTAGAAATATGTTTTTTATTAAATAAATTGAAGAAAACATTTACAATCTTAGCATTTTATATAATGAGCAACACATTTCTACATTTAAAATACTCCTGATCATCTCCTGAAACATAGGGTAAACACCTTGAAACTGTTTAGGATTTCTTCATATGATACAAGCTGTGTTTGACATTCACCCAAGTTCTACTGGTGATATTATCAGTTTGAAATAGTCCATTGGAAGCTCACATGAATGTTATAAAACTGTGGTGGAAACCAATAATATGCCCTTAATGAAATGTATTAATTTGTACAGCTGACCAGAAGTGCACAGATGTCATTAGTTCTACAAGTTCCATACAGTTACCCACTCTATCACCTTTTTAGAAAAAGGGCAGTTTTCAGCATTCAAGGGTTTAACTCAGTGGTAGAGCATAGAAGTGCAGTTCAAGAAGTCCCTGTTTCATAACCATATACCCTCATCAATAGATCCTGTTAAAATGTTTTTCAACCCAATGCACTGTAAGAAACAATAGGATATATCATCATTTCATATAAAAAACAATGAACAATTGGGTTTAACTATACTCTTAGCACAAAATCAACAAACTGCAGTAGAGAAGCAGTTACGTTTTGCAGAATTTGTGCATTTGACAAAAGATTTTTTTTCCATGTTCCAAGATCTACATGTGATACGAAATGTATGAATTCTTGCAATGGAAACCTCACTGTAGTTTACCAAGGCAGATAAAGGACATCCTTTGCACCCCATATACTTATAGGGAGGTTTTGGTGGCTGAAAATGCTTTGCTTTGATGGTGATTACATGTTGCTTGCACTTTGTACATATTACTGAATTAATAAAGGTGAGCTTTTCAGAACTGGGGGTATAGCTCAGTGGTAGAGCATTCGACTGCAGATCAAGAGGTCCCTAGTTCAAATCTGGGTGCCCCCTTGTTCAACTGTTTTACCTGTAGAAATATTTTTTTATTAAATAAATTGAAGAAAACATTTACAATCTTAGCATTCTATGTAATGAGCAACATATTTCTACATTTGAAATACTCCTGATCATCTCCTGAAACATAGGGTAAACACCATGAAACTGTTTAGGATTTCTTCATATGATACAAGCTGTGTTTTACATTCACCCAAGTTCTACTGGTGATATTATCAGTTTGAAATAGTCCATTGGAAGCTCACATGAATGTTATAAATCTGTGGTGGAAACCAATAATATGCCCTTAATGAAATGAATTAATTTGTACAGCTGACCAGAAGTGCACTGATGTCATTAGTTCTACAAGTTCCATTCAGTTACCCACTCTATCACCTTTTTAGAAAAAGGGCAGTTTTCAGCATTCAAGGGTTTAACTCAGTGGTAGAGCGTAGGAATGCAGTTCAAGAAGTCCCTGTTTCATAACCATATACCCTCATCAATAGATCCTGTTAAAATGTTTTTCAACCCAATGCACTGTAAGAAACAATAGGATATATCATCATTTCATATAAAAAACAATGAACAATTGGGTTTAACTATACTCTTAGCACAAAATCAACAAACTGCAGTAGAGAAGCAGTTACGTTTTGCAGAATTTGTGCATTTGACAAACGTTTTTTTTTTCATGTTCCAAGATCTACATGTGATACGAAATGTATGAATTCTTGCAATGGAAACCTCACTGTATTTTACCAAGGCAGATAAAGGACATCCTTTACACCCCATATACTTATAAGGATGTTTTGGTGGCTGAAAATGCTTTGCTTTGATGGTGATTGCATGTTGCTTGCACTTTGTACATATTACTAAATTAATAAAGGTGAGCTTTTCAGAACTGGGGGTATAGCTCAGTGGTAGAGCATTTGACTGCAGATCAAGAGGTCCCTAGTTCAAATCTGGGTGCCCCCTTGTTGAACTGTTTTACCTGTAGAAATATTTTTTTATTAAATAAATTGAAGAAAACATTTACAATCTTAGCATTCTATGTAATGAGCAACATATTTCTACATTTGAAATACTCCTGATCATCTCCTGAAACATAGGGTAAACACCACGAAACTGTTTAGGATTTCTTCATATGATACAAGCTGTGTTTTACATTCACCCAAGTTCTACTGGTGATATTATCAGTTTGAAATAGTCCATTGGAAGCTCATATGAATGTTACAAAACTGTGGTGGAAACCAATAATATGCCCTTAATGAACTGTATTAATTTGTACAGCTGACCAGAAGTGCACTGATGTCATTAGTTCTACAAGTTCCATACAGTCACCCACTCTATCACCTTTTTAAAAAAGGGCAGTTTTCAGCATTCAAGGGTTTAACTCAGTGGTAGAGCGTAGGAATGCAGTTCAAGAAGTCCCTGTTTCATAACCATATACCCTCTTCAATAGATCCTGTTAACATGTTTTTCAACCCAATGCACTGTAAGAAACAATAAGATATATCATCATTTCATATACAAAACAATGAACAATTGGGTTTAACTATGCTCTTAGCCCAAAATCAACAAACTGCAGTAGAGAAGCAGTTACACTTTGCAGAATTTGTGCATTTGACAAAAGATTTGTTTTCCATGTTCCAAGAGCTACATGTGATACAAAATGTATGAATTCTTGCAATGGAAACCTCACTGTATTTTACCAAGGCAGATAAAGGACATCCATTGCACCCCATATACTTATAAGGAGGTTTTGGTGGCTGAAAATGCTTTGCTTTGATGGTGATTGCATGTTGCTTGCACTTTGTACATATTACTGAATTAATAAAGGTGATCTTTTCAGAACTGGGGGTATAGCTCAGTGGTAGAGCATTTGACTGCAGTTCAAAAGGTCCCTAGTTCTCATCTGGGTGCCCCCTTGTTCAACTGTTTTACCTGTAGAAATATTTTTTTTATTAAATAAATTGAAGAAAACATTTACAATCTTAGCATTTTATATAATGAGCAACACATTTCTACATTTGAAATACTCCTGATCATCTCCTGAACATAGGGTAAACACCTTGAAACTGTTTAGGATTTCTTCATATGATACAAGCTGTGTTTGACATTCACCCAAGTTCTACTGGTGATATTATCAGTTTGAAATAGTCCATTGGAAGCTCACATGAATGTTATAAAACTGTGGTGGAAACCAATAATATGCCCTTAATGAAATGTATTAATTTGTACAGCTGACCAGAAGTGCACTGATGTCATTAGTTCTACAAGTTCCATACAGTTACCCACTCTATCACCTTTTTAGAAAAAGGGCAGTTTTCAGCATTCAAGGGTTTAACTCAGTGGTAGAGCATAGGAGTACAGTTGAAGAAGTCCCTGTTTCATAACCATATACCCTCATCAATAGATCCTGTTAAAATGTTTTTCAACCCAATGCACTGTAAGAAACAATAGGATATAACATCATTTCATATAAAAAACAATGAACAATTGGGTTTAACTATACTCTTAGCACAAAATCAACAAACTGCAGTAGAGAAGCAGTTATGTTTTGCAGAATTTGTGCATTTGACAAACGTTTTTTTTTTCCATGTTCCAAGATCTACATGTGATACGAAATGTATGAATTCTTGCAATGGAAACCTCACTGTATTTTACCAAGGCAGATAAAGGACATCCTTTACACCCCATATACTTATAAGGATGTTTTCGTGGCTGAAAATGCTTTGCTTTGATGGTGATTGCATGTTGCTTGCACTTTGTACATATTACTGAATTAATAAAGGTGAGCTTTTCAGAACTGGGGGTATAGCGCAGTGGTAGAGCATTTGACTGCAGGTCAAGAGGTCCCTAGTTCAAATCTGGGTGCCCCATTGTTGAACTGTTTTACCTGTAGAAATATTTTTTTATTAAATAAATTGAAGAAAACATTTACAATCTTAGCATTCTATGTAATGAGCAACATATTTCTACATTTGAAATACTCCTGATCATCTCCTGAAACATAGGGTAAACACCACAAAACTGTTTAGGATTTCTTCATATGATACAAGCTGTGCTTTACATTCACCCAAGTTCTACTGGTGATATTATCAGTTTGAAATAGTCCATTGGAAGCTCATATGAATGTTACAAAACTGTGGTGGAAACCAATAATCTGCCCTTAATGAACTGTATTAATTTGTACAGCTGACCAGAAGTGCACTGATGTCATTAGTTCTACAAGTTCCATACAGTCACCCACTCTATCACCTTTTTAAAAAAGGGCAGTTTTCAGCATTCAAGGGTTTAACTCAGTGGTAGAGCGTAGGAATGCAGTTCAAGAAGTCCCTGTTTCATAACCATATACCCTCTTCAATAGATCCTGTTAACATGTTTTTCAACCCAATGCACTGTAAGAAACAATAAGATATATCATCATTTCATATACAAAACAATGAACAATTGGGTTTAACTATGCTCTTAGCCCAAAATCAACAAACTGCAGTAGAGAAGCAGTTACATTTTGCAGAATTAGTGCATTTGACAAAAGATTTTTTTTCCATGTTCCAAGAGCTACATGTGATGCGAAATGTATGAATTCTTGCAATGGAAACCTCACTGTATTTTACCAAGGCAGATAAAGGACATCCTTCACACCCCATATACTTATAAGGAGGTTTTGGTGGCTGAAAATGCTTTGCTTTGATGGTGATTGCATGTTGCTTGCACTTTGTACATATTACTGAATAAATAAAGGTGAACTTTTCAGAACTGGGGGTATAGCTCAGTGGTAGAGCATTTGACTGCAGATCAAGAGGTCCCTAGTTCATATCTGGGTGCCCCCTTGTTCAACTATTTTACCTGTAGAAATATTTTTTTTATTAAATAAATTGAAGAAAACATTTACAATCTTAGCATTTTATATAATGAGCAACACATTTCTACATTTGAAATACTCCTGATCATCTCCTGAAACATAGGGTAAACACCTTGAAACTGTTTAGGATTTCTTCATATGATACAAGCTGTGTTTGACATTCACCCAAGTTCTACTGGTGATATTATCAGTTTGAAATAGTCCATTGAAAGCTCACATGAATGTTATAAAACTGTGGTGGAAACCAATAATATGCCCTTAATGAAATGTATTAATTTGTACAGCTGACCAGAAGTGCACTGATGTCATTAGTTCTACAAGTTCCATACAGTTACCCACTCTATCACCTTTTTAGAAAAAGGGCAGTTTTCAGCATTCAAGGGTTTAACTCAGTGGTAGAGCATAGGAGTACAGTTGAAGAAGTCCCTGTTTCATAACCATATACCCTCATCAATAGATCCTGTTAAAATGTTTTTCAACCCAATGCACTGTAAGAAACAATAGGATATATCATCATTTCATATAAAAAAACAATGAACAATTGAGTTTAACTATACTCTTAGCACAAAATCAACAAACTGCAGTAGAGAAGCAGTTACGTTTTGCAGAATGTGTTCATTTGACAAACGTTTTTTTTCCATGTTCCAAGATCTACATGTGATACGAAATGTATGAATTCTTGCAATGGAAACCTCACTGTATTTTACCAAGGCAGATAAAGGACATCCTTTGCACCCCATATACTTATAAGGAGGTTTTGGTGGCTGAAAATGCTTTGCTTTGATGGTGATTGCATGTTGCTTGCACTTTGTACATATTACTGAATTAATAAAGGTGAACTTTTCAGAACTGGGGGTACAGCTCAGTGGTAGAGCATTTGACTGCAGATCAAGAGGTCCCTAGTTCAAATCTGGGTGCCCCCTTGTTCAACTGTTTTACCTGTAGAAATATTTTTTTATTAAATAAATTGAAGAAAACATTTACAATCTTAGCATTCTATGTAATGAGCAACATATTTCTACATTTGAAATACTCCTGATCATCTCCTGAAACATAGGGTAAACACCATGAAACTGTTTAGGATTTCTTCATATGATACAAGCTGTGTTTTACATTCACCCAAGTTCTACTGGTGATATTATCAGTTTGAAATAGTCCATTGGAAGCTCATATGAATGTTATAAAACTGTGGTGGAAACCAATAATATGCCTTTAATGAAATGTATTAATTTGTACAGCTGACCAGAAGTTCACTGATGTCATTAGTTCTACAAGTTCCATACAGTCACCCACTCTATCACCTTTTTAAAAAAGGGCAGTTTTCAGCATTCAAGGGTTTATTTCAGTGGTAGAGCGTAGGAATGCAGTTCAAGAAGTCCCTGTTTCATAACCTTATACCCTCTTCAATAGATCCTGTTAACATGTTTTTCAACCCAATGCACTGTAAGAAACAATAATATATATCATCATTTCATATACACAACAATGAACAGTTGGGTTTAACTATGCTCTTAGCACAAAATCAACAAACTGCAGTAGAGAAGCAGTTACATATTGCAGAATTATTGCATTTGACAAAAGATTTTTTTTGCATGTTCCAAGAGCTACATGTGATGCGAAATGTATGAATTCTTGCAATGGAAACCTCACTGCATTTTACCAAGGCAGATAAAGGACATCCTTCGCACCCCATATACTTATAAGGAGGGTTTGGTAGCTGAAAACGCTTTGCTTTGATGGTGATTGCATGTTGCTTGCACTTTGTACATATTACTGAATTAATAAAGGTGAACGTTTCAGAACAAGGGGTATAGCTCAGTGGTAGAGCATTAGACTGCAGATCAAGAGGTCCCTAGTTCAAATCTGGGTGCCCCCTTGTTCAACTGTTTTACCTTTAGAAATATTTTTTTTATTAAATAAATTGAAGAAAACATTTACAATCTTAGCATTTTATATAATGAGCAACACATTTCTACATTTGAAATACTCCTGATCATCTCCTTAAACATAGGTTAAACACCTTAAAACTGTTTAGGATTTCTTCATATGATACAAGCTGTGTTTTACATTCACCCAAGTTCTACTGGTGATATTATCAGTTTGAAATAGTCCATTGGAAGCTCATATGAATGTTATAAAACTGTGGTGGAAACCAATAATATGCCATTAATGAAATGTATTAATTTGTACAGCTGACCAGAAGTGCACTGTTGTCATTAGTTCTACAAGTTCCATACAGTTACCCACTCTATCACCTTTTTAAAAAAGGGCAGTTTTCAGCATTCAAGGGTTTAACTCAGTGGTAAAGCATAGGAGTGCAGTTCAAGAAGTCCCTGTTTCATAACCATATACCCTCTTCAATAGATCCTGTTAAAATGTTTTTCAACCCAATGCACTGTAAGAAACTATAGGATATATCATCATTTCATATAAAAAACAATGAACAATTGGGTTTAACTATACTCTTAGCACAAAATCAACAAACTGCAGTAGAGAAGCAGTTACGTTTTGCAGAATTTGTGCATTTGACAAACGTTTTCTTTCCATGTTCCAAGATCTACATGTGATTCGAAATGTATGAATTCTTGCAATGGAAACCTCACTGTATTTTACCAAGGCAGATAAAGGACATTTTTGTACCCCTTATACTTAAAAGGAGGGTTTGGTGGCTGAAAATGCATTGCTTTGATGGTGATTGCATGTTGCTTGCACTTTATACATATTACTGAATTAATAAAGGTGAACTTTTCAGAACTGGGGGTATAGCTCAGTGGTAGAGCATTTGACTGCAGATCAAGAGGTCTCTAGTTTAAATCTGGGTGCCCCTTGTTCAACTGTTTTACCTGTAGAAATGTTTTTTATTAAATAAATTGAAGAAAACATTTACAATGTTAGCATTTTATGTAATGAGCAACACATTTCTACATTTGAAATACTCCTGATCATCTCCTGAAACATAGGGGAAAACACCATGAAACTGTTTAGGATTTCTTCATATGATACAAGCTGTGTTTTACATTCACCCAAGTTCTACTGGTGATATTATCAGTTTGAAATGGTCAATTGGAAGCTCATATGAATGTTATAAAACTGTGGTGGAAACCAATAATATGCACTTAATGAAATGTATTAATTTGTACAGCTGATCAGAAGTGCACTGATGTCATTAGTTCTACAAGTTCGATACAGTCACCCACTCTAACACCTTTTTCAAAAAGGGCAGTTTTCAGCATTCAAGGGTTTAACTCAGTGGTAGAGCATAGGAGTGCAGTTCAAGAAGTCCCTGTTTCATAACCATATACCCTCATCAATAGATCCTGTTAAAATGTTTTTCAACCCAATGCACTGTAAGAAACAATAGGATATATCATCATTTCATATAAAAAACAATGAACAATTGGGTTAAACTATGCTCTTAGCACACAATCAACAAACTGCAGTAGAGAAGCAGTTACATTTTGCAGAATTTGTGCATTTGACAAAAGATTTTTTTTCCATGTTCCAAGATCTACATGTGATACGAAATGTATGTATTCTTGCAATGGAAACCTCACTGTATTTTACCATGGCAGATAAAGGACATCCTTCGCACCCCATATACTTATAAGGAGGTTTTGGTGGCTGAAAATGCTTTGCTTTGATGGTGATTGCATGTTGCTTGCACTTTGTACATATTACCGAATTAATAAAGGTGAACTTTTCAGAGCTGGGGGTATAGCTCAGTGGTAGAGCATTTGACTGCAGATCTAGAGGTCCCCAGTTCAAATCTGGGTGCCCCCTTGTTCAACTGTTTTACCTGTAGAAATATGTTTTTTATTAAATAAATTGAAAAAAACATTTACAATCTTAGCATTTTATATAATGAGCAACACATTTCTACATTTGAAATACTCCTGACCATCTCCTGAAACACAGGGTAAACACCATGAAACTGTTTAGGATTTCTTCCTATGATACAAGCTGTATTTTACATTCACCCAAGTTCTACTGGTGATATTATCAGTTTGAAATAGTCAATTGGAAGCTCATATGAATGTTATAAAACTGTGGTGGAAACCAATAATATGCCCTTAATGAACTGTATTAATTTGTACAGCTGACCAGAAGTGCACTGATGTCATTAGTTCTACAAGTTCCATACAGTCACCCACTCTATCACCTTTTTAAAAAAGAGCAGTTTTCAGCATTCAAGGGTTTAACTCAGTGGTAGAGCATAGGAATGCAGTTCAAGAAGTCCCTGTTTCATAACCATATACCCTCTTCAATAGATCCTGTTAAAATGTTTTTCAACCCAATGCACTGTAAGAAACAATAAGATATATCATCATTTAATATACAAAACAATGAACAATTGGGTTTAACTATGCTCTTAGCACAAAATCAACAAACTGCAGTAGAGAAGCAGTTACATTTTGCAGAATTTGTGCATTTGACAAAAGATTTTTTTTCCATGTTCCAAGATCTACATGTGATACGAAATGTATGAATTCTTGCAATGGAAACCTCACTGTATTTTACCAAGGCAGATAAAGGACATCCTTCGCACCCCATATACTTATAAGGAGGTTTTGGTGGCTGAAAATGCTTTGCTTTGATGGTGATTGCATGTTGCTTGCACTTTGTACATATTACTGAATTAATAAAGGTGAACTTTTCAGAACTGGGGGTATAGCTCAGTGGTAGAGCATTTGACTGCAGTTCAAGAGGTCCCTAGTTCAAATCTGGGTGCCCCCTTGTTCAACTGTTTTACCTGTAGAAATATTTTTTTTATTAAATAAATTGAAGAAAACATTTACAATCTTAGCATTTTATATAATGAGCAACACATTTCTACATTTGAAATACTCCTGATCATCTCCTGAAACATAGGGTAAACACCTTGAAACTGTTTAGGATTTCTTCATATGATACAAGCTGTGTTTGACATTCACCCAAGTTCTACTGGTGATATTATCAGTTTGAAATAGTCCATTGGAAGCTCACATGAATGTTATAAAACTGTGGTGGAAACCAATAATATGCCCTTAATGAAATGAATTAATTTGTACAGCTGACCAGAAGTGCACTGATGTCATTAGTTCTACAAGTTCCATACAGTTACCCACTCTATCACCTTTTTAGAAAAAGGGTAGTTTTCAGCATTCAAGGGTTTAACTCAGTGGTAGAGCATAGAAGTGCAGTTCAAGAAGTCCCTGTTTCATAACCATATACCCTCATCAATAGATCCTGTTAAAATGTTTTTCAACCCAATGCACTGTAAGAAACAATAGGATATAACATCATTTCATATAAAAAACAATGAACAATTGGGTTTAACTATACTCTTAGCACAAAATCAACAAACTGCAGTAGAGAAGCAGTTACGTTTTGCAGAATTTGTGCATTTGACAAACGTTTTTTTTTTCCATGTTCCAAGATCTACATGTGATACGAAATGTATGAATTCTTGCAATGGAAACCTCACTGTATTTTACCAAGGCAGATAAAGGACATCCTTCGCACCCCATATACTTATAAGGAGGTTTTGGTGGCTGAAAATGCTTTGCTTTGATGGTGATTGCATGTTGCTTGCACTTTGTACATATTACTGAATTAATAAAGGTGAACTTTTCAGAACTGGGGGTATAGCTCAGTGGTAGAGCATTTGACTGCAGTTCAAGAGGTCCCTAGTTCAAATCTGGGTGCCCCCTTGTTCAACTGTTTTACCTGTAGAAATATTTTTTTTATTAAATAAATTGAAGAAAACATTTACAATCTTAGCATTTTATATAATGAGCAACACATTTCTACATTTGAAATACTCCTGATCATCTCCTGAAACATAGGGTAAACACCTTGAAACTGTTTAGGATTTCTTCATATGATACAAGCTGTGTTTGACATCATTCACCCAAGTTCTACTGGTGATATTATCAGTTTGAAATAGTCCATTGGAAGCTCACATGAATGTTATAAAACTGTGGTGGAAACCAATAATATGCCCTTAATGAAATGAATTAATTTGTACAGCTGACCAGAAGTGCACTGATGTCATTAGTTCTACAAGTTCCATACAGTTACCCACTCTATCACCTTTTTAGAAAAAGGGTAGTTTTCAGCATTCAAGGGTTTAACTCAGTGGTAGAGCATAGAAGTGCAGTTCAAGAAGTCCCTGTTTCATAACCATATACCCTCATCAATAGATCCTGTTAAAATGTTTTTCAACCCAATGCACTGTAAGAAACAATAGGATATAACATCATTTCATATAAAAAACAATGAACAATTGGGTTTAACTATACTCTTAGCACAAAATCAACAAACTGCAGTAGAGAAGCAGTTACGTTTTGCAGAATTTGTGCATTTGACAAACGTTTTTTTTTTCCATGTTCCAAGATCTACATGTGATACGAAATGTATGAATTCTTGCAATGGAAACCTCACTGTATTTTACCAAGGCAGATAAAGGACATCCTTTACACCCCATATACTTATAAGGATGTTTTCGTGGCTGAAAATGCTTTGCTTTGATGGTGATTGCATGTTGCTTGCACTTTGTACATATTACTGAATTAATAAAGGTGAGCTTTTCAGAACTGGGGGTATAGCTCAGTGGTAGAGCATTTGACTGCAGATCAAGAGGTCCCTAGTTCAAATCTGGGTGCCCCATTGTTGAACTGTTTTACCTGTAGAAATATTTTTTTATTAAATAAATTGAAGAAAACATTTACAATCTTAGCATTCTATGTAATGAGCAACATATTTCTACATTTGAAATACTCCTGATCATCTCCTGAAACATAGGGTAAACACCACAAAACTGTTTAGGATTTCTTTATATGATACAAGCTGTGTTTTACATTCACCCAAGTTCTACTGGTGATATTATCAGTTTGAAATAGTCCATTGGAAGCTCACATGAATGTTATAAATCTGTGGTGGAAACCAATAATATGCCCTTAATGAAATGAATTAATTTGTACAGCTGACCAGAAGTGCACTGATGTCATTAGTTCTACAAGTTCCATTCAGTTACCCACTCTATCACCTTTTTAGAAAAAGGGCAGTTTTCAGCATTCAAGGGTTTAACTCAGTGGTAGAGCGTAGGAATGCAGTTCAAGAAGTCCCTGTTTCATAACCATATACCCTCTTCAATAGATCCTGTTAAAATGTTTTTCAACCCAATGCACTGTAAGAAACAATAAGATATATCATCATTTCATATACAAAACAATGAACAATTGGGTTTACCTATGCTCTTAGCACAAAATCAACAAACTGCAGTAGAGAAGCAGTTACATTTTGCAGAATTTGTGCATTTGACAAAAGATTTTTTTTCCATGTTCCAAGATCTACATGTGATACGAAATGTATGAATTCTTGCAATGGAAACCTCACTGTATTTTACCAAGGCAGATAAAGGACATCCTTCGCACCCCATATACTTATAAGGAGGTTTTGGTGGCTGACAATGCTTTGCTTCGATGGTGATTGCATGTTGCTTGCACTTTGTACATATTACTGAATTAATAAAGGAGAACTTTTCAGAACTGGGGGTATAGCTCAGTGGTAGAGCATTTGACTGCAGTTCAAGAGGTCCTTAGTTCAAATCTGGGTGCCCCCTTGTTCAACTGTTTTACCTCTAGAAATATTTTTTTTATTACATAAATTGAAGAACATATTTACAATCTTAGCATTTTATATAATGAGCAACACATTTCTACATTTGAAATACTCCTGATCATCTCCTGAAACATAGGGTAAAAACCTTGAAACTGTTTAGGATTTCTTCATATGATACAAGCTGTGTTTGACATTCACCCAAGTTCTACTGGTGATATTATCAGTTTGAAATAGTCCATTGGAAGCTCACATGAATGTTTTAAAACTGTGGTGGAAACCAATATTATGCCCTTAATGAAATGTATTAATTTGTACAGCTGACCAGAAGTGCACTGATGTCATTAGTTCTACAAGTTCCATTCAGTTACCCACTCTATCACCTTTTTAGAAAAAGGGCAGTTTTCAGCATTCAAGGGTTTAACTCAGTGGTAGAGCATAGAAGTGCAGTTCAAGAAGTCCCTGTTTCATAACCATATACCCTCATCAATCGATCCTGTTAAAATGTTTTTCAACCCAATGCACTGTAAGAAACAATAGGATATATCATCATTTCATATAAAAAACAATGAACAATTGGGTTTAACTATACTCTTAGCACAAAATCAACAAACTGCAGTAGAGAAGCAGTTACGTTTTGCAGAATTTGTGCATTTGACAAACGTTTTTTTTCCATGTTCCAAGATCTACATGTGTTACGAAATGTATGAATTCTTGTAATGGAAACCTCACTGTATTTTACCAAGGCAGATAAAGGACATCCTTTACACCCCATATACTTATAAGGAGGTTTTGGTGGCTGAAAATGCTTTGCTTTGATGGTGAATGCATGTTGCTTGCACTTTGTACATATTACTGAATTAATAAAGGTGAACTTTTCAGAACTGGGGGTATAGCTCAGTGGTAGAGCATTTGACTGCAGATCAAGAGGTCCCTAGTTCAAATCTGGGTGCCCCCTTGTTCAACTGTTTTACCTGTAGAAATATTTTTTTTATTAAATAAATTGAAGAAAACATTTACAATCTTAGCATTTTATATAATGAGCAACACATTTCTACATTTAAAATACTCCTGATCATCTCCTGAAACATAGGGTAAACACCTTGAAACTGTTTAGGATTTCTTCATATGATACAAGCTGTGTTTGACATTCACCCAAGTTCTACTGGTGATATTATCAGTTTGAAATAGTCCATTGGAAGCTCACATGAATGTTATAAAACTGTGGTGGAAACCAATAATATGCCCTTAATGAAATGTATTAATTTGTACAGCTGACCAGAAGTGCACTGATGTCATTAGTTCTACAAGTTCCATACAGTTACCCACTCTATCACCTTTTTAGAAAAAGGGCAGTTTTCAGCATTCAAGGGTTTAACTCAGTGGTAGAGCATAGAAGTGCAGTTCAAGAAGTCCCTGTTTCATAACCATATACCCTCATCAATAGATCCTGTTAAAATGTTTTTCAACCCAATGCACTGTAAGAAACAATAGGATATATCATCATTTCATATAAAAAACAATGAACAATTGGGTTTAACTATACTCTTAGCACAAAATCAACAAACTGCAGTAGAGAAGCAGTTACGTTTTGCAGAATTTGTGCATTTGACAAACGTTTTTTTTTTCATGTTCCAAGATCTACATGTGATACGAAATGTATGAATTCTTGCAATGGAAACCTCACTGTATTTTACCAAGTCAGATAAAGGACATCCTTTACACCCCATATACTTATAAGGATGTTTTGGTGGCTGAAAATGCTTTGCTTTGATGGTGATTGCATGTTGCTTGCACTTTGTACATATTACTGAATTAATAAAGGTAAGCTTTTCAGAACTGGGGGTATAGCTCAGTGGTAGAGCATTTGACTGCAGATCAAGAGGTCCCTAGTTCAAATCTGGGTGCCCCCTTGTTGAACTGTTTTACCTGTAGAAATATTTTTTTATTAAATAAATTGAAGAAAACATTTACAATCTTAGCATTCTATGTAATGAGCAACATATTTCTACATTTGAAATACTCCTGATCATCTCCTGAAACATAGGGTAAACACCACGAAACTGTTTAGGATTTCTTCATATGATACAAGCTGTGTTTTACATTCACCCAAGTTCTACTGGTGATATTATCAGTTTGAAATAGTCCATTGGAAGCTCATATGAATGTTACAAAACTGTGGTGGAAACCAATAATATGCCCTTAATGAACTGTATTAATTTGTACAGCTGACCAGAAGTGCACTGATGTCATTAGTTCTACAAGTTCCATACAGTCACCCACTCTATCACCTTTTTAAAAAAGGGCAGTTTTCAGCATTCAAGGGTTTAACTCAGTGGTAGAGCGTAGGAATGCAGTTCAAGAAGTCCCTGTTTCATAACCATATACCCTCTTCAATAGATCCTGTTAACATGTTTTTCAACCCAATGCACTGTAAGAAACAATAAGATATATCATCATTTCATATACAAAACAATGAACAATTGGGTTTAACTATGCTCTTAGCCCAAAATCAACAAACTGCAGTAGAGAAGCAGTTACACTTTGCAGAATTTGTGCATTTGACAAAAGATTTGTTTTCCATGTTCCAAGAGCTACATGTGATACAAAATGTATGAATTCTTGCAATGGAAACCTCACTGTATTTTACCAAGGCAGATAAAGGACATCCATTGCACCCCATATACTTATAAGGAGGTTTTGGTGGCTGAAAATGCTTTGCTTTGATGGTGATTGCATGTTGCTTGCACTTTGTACATATTACTGAATTAATAAAGGTGAACTTTTCAGAACTGGGGGTATAGCTCAGTGGTAGAGCATTTGACTGCAGATCAAGAGGTCCCTAGTTCAAATATGGGTGCCCCCTTGTTCAACTGTTTTACCTGTAGAAATATTTTTTTTATTAAATAAATTGAAGAAAACATTTACAATCTTAGCATTTTATATAATGAGCAACACATTTCTACATTTGAAATACTCCTGATCATCTCCTGAACATAGGGTAAACACCTTGAAACTGTTTAGGATTTCTTCATATGATACAAGCTGTGTTTGACATTCACCCAAGTTCTACTGGTGATATTATCAGTTTGAAATAGTCCATTGGAAGCTCACATGAATGTTATAAAACTGTGGTGGAAACCAATAATATGCCCTTAATGAAATGTATTAATTTGTACAGCTGACCAGAAGTGCACTGATGTCATTAGTTCTACAAGTTCCATACAGTTACCCACTCTATCACCTTTTTAGAAAAAGGGCAGTTTTCAGCATTCAAGGGTTTAACTCAGTGGTAGAGCATAGGAGTGCTGTTCAAGAAGTCCCTGTTTCATAACCATATACCCTCATCAATAGATCCTGTTAAAATGTTTTTCAACCCAATGCACTGTAAGAAACAACAGGATATATCATCATTTCATATAAAAAAAACAATGAACAATTGGGTTTAACTATACTCTTAGCACAAAATCAACACACTGCAGTAGAGAAGCAGTTACGTTTTGCAGAATTTGTGCATTTGACAAATGATTTTTTTCCATGTTCCAAGATCTACATGTGATACGAAATGTATGAATTCTTGCAATGGAAACCTCACTGTAGTTTACCAAGGCAGATAAAGGACATCCTTTGCACCCCATATACTTATAAGGAGGTTTTGGTGGCTGAAAATGCTTTGCTTTGATGGTGATTACATGTTGCTTGCACTTTGTACATATTACTGAATTAATAAAGGTGAGCTTTTCAGAACTGGGGGTATAGCTCAGTGGTAGAGCATTCGACTGCAGATCAAGAGGTCCCTAGTTCAAATCTGGGTGCCCCCTTGTTCAACTGTTTTACCTGTAGAAATATTTTTTATTAAATAAATTGAAGAAAACATTTACAATCTTAGCATTCTATGTAATGAGCAACATATTTCTACATTTGAAATACTCCTGATCATCTCCTGAAACATAGGGTAAACACCATGAAACTGTTTAGGATTTCTTCATATGATACAAGCTGTGTTTTACATTCACCCAAGTTCTACTGGTGATATTATCAGTTTGAAATAGTCCATTGGAAGCTCACATGAATGTTATAAAATTGTGGTGGAAACCAATAATATGCCCTTAATGAAATGAATTAATTTGTACAGCTGACCAGAAGTGCACTGATGTCATTAGTTCTACAAGTTCCATTCAGTTACCCACTCTATCACCATTTTAGAAAAAGGGCAGTTTTCAGCATTCAAGGGTTTAACTCAGTGGTAGAGCGTAGGAATGCAGTTCAAGAAGTCCCTGTTTCATAACCATATACCCTCTTCAATAGATCCTGTTAAAATGTTTTTCAACCCAATGCACTGTAAGAAACAATAAGATATATCATCATTTCATATACAAAACAATGAACAATTGGGTTTACCTATGCTCTTAGCACAAAATCAACAAACTGCAGTAGAGAAGCAGTTACATTTTGCAGAATTTGTGCATTTGACAAAATATTTTTTTTCCATGTTCCAAGATCTACATGTGATACGAAATGTATGAATTCTTGCAATGGAAACCTCACTGTATTTTACCAAGGCAGATAAAGGACATCCTTCGCACCCCATATACTTATAAGGAGGTTTTGGTGGCTGACAATGCTTTGCTTCGATGGTGATTGCATGTTGCTTGCACTTTGTATATATTACTGAATTAATAAAGAAGAACTTTTCAGAACTGGGGGTATAGCTCAGTGGTAGAGCATTTGACTGCAGTTAAAGAGGTCCCTAGTTCAAATCTGGGTGCCCCCTTTTTCAACTGTTTTACCTGTAGAAATATTTTTTTTATTACATAAATTGAAGAAAACATTTACAATCTTAGCATTTTATATAATGAGCAACACATTTCTACATTTGAAATACTCCTGATCATCTCCTGAAACATAGGGTAAACACCTTGAAACTGTTTAGGATTTCTTCATATGATACAAGCTGTGTTTGACATTCACCCAAGTTCTACTGGTGATATTATCAGTTTGAAATAGTCCATTGGAAGCTCACATGAATGTTATAAAACTGTGGTGGAAACCAATATTATGCCCTTAATGAAATGTATTAATTTGTACAGCTGACCAGAAGTGCACTGATGTCATTAGTTCTACAAGTTCCATTCAGTTACCCACTCTATCACCTTTTTAGAAAAAGGCCAGTTTTCAGCATTCAAGGGTTTAACTCAGTGGTAGAGCATAGAAGTGCAGTTCAAGAAGTCCCTGTTTCATAACCATATACCCTCATCAATCGATCCTGTTAAAATGTTTTTCAACGCAATGCACTGTAAGAAATAATAGGATATATCATCATTTCATATAAAAAACAATGAACAATTGGGTTTAACTATACTCTTAGCACAAAATCAACAAACTGCAGTAGAGAAGCAGTTACGTTTTGCAGAATTTGTGCATTTGACAAACGTTTTTTTTCCATGTTCCAAGATCTACATGTGTTACGAAATGTATGAATTCTTGCAATGGAAACCTCACTGTATTTTACCAAGGCAGATAAAGGACATCCTTTACACCCCATATACTTATAAGGAGGTTTTGGTGGCTGAAAATGCTTTGCTTTGATGGTGAATGCATGTTGCTTGCACATTGTACATATTACTGAATTAATAAAGGTGAACATTTCAGAACTGGGGGTATAGCTCAGTGGTAGAGCATTTGACTGCAGATCAAGAGGTCCCTAGTTCAAATATGGGTGCCCCCTTGTTCAACTGTTTTACCTGTAGAAATATTTTTTTTATTAAATAAATTGAAGAAAACATTTACAATCTTAGCATTTTATATAATGAGCAACACATTTCTACATTTAAAATACTCCTGTTCATCTCCTGAAACATAGGGTAAACACCTTGAAACTGTTTAGGATTTCTTCATATGATACAAGCTGTGTTTGACATTCACCCAAGTTCTACTGGTGATATTATCAGTTTGAAATAGTCCATTGGAAGCTCACATGAATGTTATAAAACTGTGGTGGAAACCAATAATATGCCCTTAATGAAATGAATTAATTTGTACAGCTGACCAGAAGTGCACTGATGTCATTAGTTCTACAAGTTCCATACAGTTACCCACTCTATCACCTTTTTAGAAAAAGGGCAGTTTTCAGCATTCAAGGGTTTAACTCAGTGGTAGAGCATAGAAGTGCAGTTCAAGAAGTCCCTGTTTCATAACCATATACCCTCATCAATAGATCCTGTTAAAATGTTTTTCAACCCAATGCACTGTAAGAAACAATAGGATATAACATCATTTCATATAAAAAACAATGAACAATTGGGTTTAACTATACTCTTAGCACAAAATCAACAAACTGCAGTAGAGAAGCAGTTACGTTTTGCAGAATTTGTGCATTTGACAAACGTTTTTTTTTCCATGTTCCAAGATCTACATGTGATACGAAATGTATGAATTCTTGCAATGGAAACCTCACTGTATTTTACCAAGGCAGATAAAGGACATCCTTTACACCCCATATACTTATAAGGATGTTTTCGTGGCTGAAAATGCTTTGCTTTGATGGTGATTGCATGTTGCTTGCACTTTGTACATATTACTGAATTAATAAAGGTGAGCTTTTCAGAACTGGGGGTATAGCTCAGTGGTAGAGCATTTGACTGCAGATCAAGAGGTCCCTAGTTCAAATCTGGGTGCCCCATTGTTGAACTGTTTTACCTGTAGAAATATTTTTTTATTAAATAAATTGAAGAAAACATTTACAATCTTAGCATTCTATGTAATGAGCAACATATTTCTACATTTGAAATACTCCTGATCATCTCCTGAAACATAGGGTAAACACCACAAAACTGTTTAGGATTTCTTCATATGATACAAGCTGTGTTTTACATTCACCCAAGTTCTACTGGTGATATTATCAGTTTGAAATAGTCAATTGGAAGCTCATATGAATGTTACAAAACTGTGGTGGAAACCAATAATCTGCCCTTAATGAACTGTATTAATTTGTACAGCTGACCAGAAGTGCACTGATGTCATTAGTTCTACAAGTTCCATACAGTCACCCACTCTATCACCTTTTTAAAAAAGGGCAGTTTTCAGCATTCAAGGGTTTAACTCAGTGGTAGAGCGTAGGAATGCAGTTCAAGAAGTCCCTGTTTCATAACCATATACCCTCTTCAATAGATCCTGTTAACATGTTTTTCAACCCAATGCACTGTAAGAAACAATAAGATATATCATCATTTCATATACAAAACAATGAACAATTGGGTTTAACTATGCTCTTAGCCCAAAATCAACAAACTGCAGTAGAGAAGCAGTTACATTTTGCAGAATTAGTGCATTTGACAAAAGATTTTTTTTCCATGTTCCAAGAGCTACATGTGATGCGAAATGTATGAATTCTTGCAATGGAAACCTCACTGTATTTTACCAAGGCAGATAAAGGACATCCTTCGCACCCCATATACTTATAAGGAGGTTTTGGTGGCTGAAAATGCTTTGCTTTGATGGTGATTGCATGTTGCTTGCACTTTGTACATATTACTGAATAAATAAAGGTGAACTTTTCAGAACTGGGGGTATAGCTCAGTGGTAGAGCATTTGACTGCAGATCAAGAGGTCCCTAGTTCATATCTGGGTGCCCCCTTGTTCAACTGTTTTACCTGTAGAAATATTTTTTTTATTAAATAAATTGAAGAAAACATTTACAATCTTAGCATTTTATATAATGAGCAACACATTTCTACATTTGAAATACTCCTGATCATCTCCTGAAACATAGGGTAAACACCTTGAAACTGTTTAGGATTTCTTCATATGATACAAGCTGTGTTTGACATTCACCCAAGTTCTACTGGTGATATTATCAGTTTGAAATAGTCCATTGGAAGCTCACATGAATGTTATAAAACTGTGGTGGAAACCAATAATATGCCCTTAATGAAATGTATTAATTTGTACAGCTGACCAGAAGTGCACTGATGTCATTAGTTCTACAAGTTCCATACAGTTACCCACTCTATCACCTTTTTAGAAAAAGGGCAGTTTTCAGCATTCAAGGGTTTAACTCAGTGGTAGAGCATAGGAGTACAGTTGAAGAAGTCCCTGTTTCATAACCATATACCCTCATCAATAGATCCTGTTAAAATGTTTTTCAACCCAATGCACTGTAAGAAACAATAGGATATATCATCATTTCATATAAAAAAACAATGAACAATTGAGTTTAACTATACTCTTAGCACAAAATCAACAAACTGCAGTAGAGAAGCAGTTACGTTTTGCAGAATGTGTTCATTTGACAAACGTTTTTTTTCCATGTTCCAAGATCTACATGTGATACGAAATGTATGAATTCTTTCAATGGAAACCTCACTGTATTTTACCAAGGCAGATAAAGGACATCCTTTGCACCCCATATACTTATAAGGAGGTTTTGGTGGCTGAAAATGCTTTGCTTTGATGGTGATTGCATGTTGCTTGCACTTTGTACATATTACTGAATTAATAAAGGTGAACTTTTCAGAACTGGGGGTATAGCTCAGTGGTAGAGCATTTGACTGCAGATCAAGAGGTCCCTAGTTCAAATCTGGGTGCCCCCTTGTTCAACTGTTTTACCTGTAGAAATATTTTTTTATTAAATAAATTGAAGAAAACATTTACAATCTTAGCATTCTATGTAATGAGCAACATATTTCTACATTTGAAATACTCCTGATCATCTCCTGAAACATAGGGTAAACATCATGAAACTGTTTAGGATTTCTTCATATGATACAAGCTGTGTTTTACATTCACCCAGGTTCTACTGGTGATATTATCAGTTTGAAATAGTCCATTGGAAGCTCATATGAATGTTATAAAACTGTGGTGGAAACCAATAATATGCCTTTAATGAAATGTATTAATTTGTACAGCTGACCAGAAGTGCACTGATGTCATTAGTTCTACAAGTTCCATACAGTCACCCACTCTATCACCTTTTTAAAAAAGAGCAGTTTTCAGCATTCAAGGGTTTATTTCAGTGGTAGAGCGTAGGAGTGCTTTTCAAGAAGTTCCTGTTTCATAACCATATACCCTCTTCAATAGATCCTGTTAAAATGTATTTTTTAACCCAATGCACTGTAAGAACCAATAAGATATATCATCATTTCATATACAAAACAATGAACAATTGGGTTTAGCTATGCTCTTAGCACAAAATCAACAAAATGCAGTAGAGGAACAGTTACGTTTTGCAGAATTTGTGCATTTGACAAAAGTTTATTTTCCATGTTCCAAGATTTACATGTGATACGAAATGTATGAATTCTTGGAATGGAAACCTCACTGTATTTTACCAAGGCAGATAAAGGACATCTTTTGTACCCCTTATACTTATAAGGAGGGTTTGGTGTCTGAAAATGCATTGCTTTGATGGTGATTGCATGTTGCTTCCACTTTGTACATATTACTGAATAAATAAAGGTGAACATTTCAGAAATGGGGCTATAGCTCAGGGGAAGAGCATTTCACTGCAGATCAAAAAGGTCCCTACTTCAAATCTGGGTGCCCCCTTGTCCAACTGTTTTACCTGTAGAATTAAATAAATTGAAGAAAACATTTACAATCCTAGCATTTTATGTAATGAGCAACACATTTCTACATTTGAAATACTCCTGATCATCTCCTGAAACATAGGGTAAACACCTTGAAACTGTTTAGGATTTCTTCATATGATACAAGCTGTGTTTGACATTCACCCAAGTTCTACTGGTGATATTATCAGTTTGAAATAGTCCATTGGAAGCTCACATGAATGTTATAAAACTGTGGTGGAAACCAATAATATGCCCTTAATGAAATGTATTAATTTGTACAGCTGACCAGAAGTGCACTGATGTCATTAGTTCTACAAGTTCCATACAGTTACCCACTCTATCACCTTTTTAGAAAAAGGGCAGTTTTCAGCATTCAAGGGTTTAACTCAGTGGTAGAGCATAGGAGTGCAGTTCAAGAAGTCCCTGTTTCATAACCATATACCCTCATCAATAGATCCTGTTAAAATGTTTTTCAACCCAATGCACTGTAAGAAACCATAGGATATATCATCATTTCATATAAAAAACAATGAACAATTGGGTTTAACTATACTCTTAGCACAAAATCAACAAACTGCAGTAGAGAAGCAGTTACGTTTTGCAGAATTTGTGCATTTGACAAACGTTTTTTTTCCATGTTCCAAGATCTACATGTGATTCGAAATGTATGAATTCTTGCAATGGAAACCTCACTGTATTTTACCAAGGCAGATAAAGGACATTTTTGTACCCCTTATACTTATAAGGCGGGTTTGGTGGCTGAAAATGCATTGCTTTGATGGTGATTGCATGTTGCTTGCACTTTGTACATATTACTGAATTAATAAAGTTGAACTTTTCAGAACTGGGAGTATAGCTAAGTGGTAGAGCATTTGAGTGCAGATCAAGAGGTCCCTAGTTCAAATCTGTGTGCTCCTTGTTCAACTGTTTTACCTGTAGAAATTTTTTTGTAATACATAAATTGAAGAAAACATTTACAATGTTAGCATTTTATGTAATGAGCAACACATTTCTACATTTGAAATACTCCTGACCATCTCCTGAAACATAGGGTAAACACCATGAAACTGTTTAGGATTTCTTCATATGATACAAGCTGTATTATACATTCACCCAAGTTCTACTGGTGATATTATCAGTTTGAAATAGTCCATTGGAAGCTCATATGAATGTTATAAAACTGTGGTGGAAACCAATAATATGCCCTTAATGAACTGTATTAATTTGTACAGCTGACCAGAAGTGCACTGATGTCATTAGTTCTACAAGTTCCATACAGTCACCCACTCTATCACCTTTTTAAAAAAGAGCAGTTTTCAGCATTCAAGGGTTTAACTCAGTGGTAGAGCATAGGAATGCAGTTCAAGAAGTCCCTGTTTAATAACCATATACCCTCTTCAATAGATCCTGTTAAAATGTTTTTCAACCCAATGCACTGTAAGAAACAATAAGATATATCATCATTTAATATACAAAACAATGAACAATTGGGTTTAACTATGCTCTTAGCACAAAATCAACAAACTGCAGTAGAGAAGCAGTTACATTTTGCAGAATTTGTGCATTTGACAAAAGATTTTTTTTCCATGTTCCAAGATCTACATGTGATACGAAATGTATGAATTCTTGCAATGGAAACCTCACTGTATTTTACCAAGGCAGATAAAGGACATCCTTCGCACCCCATATACTTATAAGGAGGTTTTGGTGGCTGAAAATGCTTTGCTTTGATGGTGATTGCATGTTGCTTGCACTTTGTACATATTACTGAATTAATAAAGGTGAACTTTTCAGAACTGGGGGTATAGCTCAGTGGTAGAGCATTTGACTGCAGTTCAAGAGGTCCCTAGTTCAAATCTGGGTGCCCCCTTGTTCAACTGTTTTACCTGTAGAAATATTTTTTTTATTAAATAAATTGAAGAAAACATTTACAATCTTAGCATTTTATATAATGAGCAACACATTTCTACATTTGAAATATTCCTGATCATCTCCTGAAACATAGGGTAAACACCTTGAAACTGTTTAGGATTTCTTCATATGATACAAGCTGTGTTTGACATTCACCCAAGTTCTACTGGTGATATTATCAGTTTGAAATAGTCCATTGGAAGCTCACATGAATGTTATAAAACTGTGGTGGAAACCAATAATATGCCCTTAATGAAATGAATTAATTTGTACAGCTGACCAGAAGTGCACTGATGTCATTAGTTCTACAAGTTCCATACAGTTACCCACTCTATCACCTTTTTAGAAAAAGGGTAGTTTTCAGCATTCAAGGGTTTAACTCAGTGGTAGAGCATAGAAGTGCAGTTCAAGAAGTCCCTGTTTCATAACCATATACCCTCATCAATAGATCCTGTTAAAATGTTTTTCAACCCAATGCACTGTAAGAAACAATAGGATATAACATCATTTCATATAAAAAACAATGAACAATTGGGTTTAACTATACTCTTAGCACAAAATCAACAAACTGCAGTAGAGAAGCAGTTACGTTTTGCAGAATTTGTGCATTTGACAAACGTTTTTTTTTTCCATGTTCCAAGATCTACATGTGATACGAAATGTATGAATTCTTGCAATGGAAACCTCACTGTATTTTACCAAGGCAGATAAATGACATCCTTTACACCCCATATACTTATAAGGATGTTTTCGTGGCTGAAAATGCTTTGCTTTGATGGTGATTGCATGTTGCTTGCACTTTGTACATATTACTGAATTAATAAAGGTGAGCTTTTCAGAACTGGGGGTATAGCTCAGTGGTAGAGCATTTGACTGCAGATCAAGAGGTCCCTAGTTCAAATCTGGATGCCCCCTTGTTCAACTGTTTTACGTGTAGAAATATTTTTTTTATTAAATAAATTGAAGAAAACATTTACAATCTTAGCATTTTATATAATGAGCAACATATTTCTACATTTGAAATACTCCTGATCATCTCCTGAAACATAGGGTAAACACCTTGAAACTGTTTAGGATTTCTTCATATGATACAAGCTGTGTTTGACATTCACCCAAGTTCTACTGGTGATATTATCAGTTTGAAATAGTCCATTGGAAGCTCACATGAATGTTATAAAACTGTGGTGGAAACCAATAATATGCCCTTAATGAAATGTATTAATTTGTACAGCTGACCAGAAGTGCACTGATGGCATTAGTTCTACAAGTTCCATACAGTTACCCACTCTATCACCTTTTTAGAAAAAGGGCAGTTTTCAGCATTCAAGGGTTTAACTCAGTGGTAGAGCATAGGAGTACAGTTGAAGAAGTCCCTGTTTCATAACCATATACCCTCATCAATAGATCCTGTTAAAATGTTTTTCAACCCAATGCACTGTAAGAAACAATAGGATATATCATCATTTCATATAAAAAACAATGAACAATTGAGTTTAACTATACTCTTAGCACAAAATCAACAAACTGCAGTAGAGAAGCAGTTACGTTTTGCAGAATTTGTTCATTTGACAAACGTTTTTTTTCCATGTTCCAAGATCTACATGTGATACGAAATGTATGAATTCTTGCAATGGAAACCTCACTGTATTTTACCAAGGCAGATAAAGGACATCCTTTGCACCCCATATACTTATAAGGAGGTTTTGGTGGCTGAAAATGCTTTGCTTTGATGGTGATTGCATGTTGCTTGCACTTTGTACATATTACTGAATTAATAAAGGTGAACTTTTCAGAACTGGGGGTATAGCTCAGCGGTAGAGCATTTGACTGCAGATCAAGAGGTCCCTAGTTCAAATCTGGGTGCCCCCTTGTTCAACTGTTTTACCTGTAGAAATATTTTTTTATTAAATACATTGAAGAAAACATTTACAATCTTAGCATTCTATGTAATGAGCAACAAATTTCTACATTTGAAATACTCCTGATCATCTCCTGAAACATAGGGTAAACACCATGAAACTGTTTAGGATTTCTTCATATGATACAAGCTGTGTTTTACATTCACCCAAGTTCTACAGGTGATATTATCAGTTTGAAATAGTCCATTGGAAGCTCATATGAATGTTATAAAACTGTGGTGGAAACCAATAATATGCCTTTAATGAAATGTATTAATTTGTACAGCTGACCAGAAGTGCACTGATGTCATTAGTTCTACAAGTTCCATACAGTCACCCACTCTATCACCTTTTTAAAAAAGAGCAGTTTTCAGCATTCAAGGGTTTATTTCAGTGGTAGAGCGTAGGAGTGCTTTTCAAGAAGTTCCTGTTTCATAACCATATACCCTCTTCAATAGATCCTGTTAAAATGTATTTTTTAACCCAATGCACTGTAAGAACCATTAAGATATATCATCATTTCATATACAAAACAATGAACAATTGGGTTTAGCTATGCTCTTAGCACAAAATCAACAAAATGCAGTAGAGGAACAGTTACGTTTTGCAGAATTTGTGCATTTGACAAAAGTTTATTTTCCATGTTCCAAGATTTACATGTGATACGAAATGTATGAATTCTTGGAATGGAAACCTCACTGTATTTTACCAAGGCAGATAAAGGACATCTTTTGTACCCCTTATACTTATAAGGAGGGTTTGGTGTCTGAAAATGCATTGCTTTGATGGTGATTGCATGTTGCTTCCACTTTGTACATATTACTGAATAAATAAAGGTGAACATTTCAGAAATGGGGCTATAGCTCAGGGGAAGAGCATTTCACTGCAGATCAAAAAGGTCCCTACTTCAAATCTGGGTGCCCCCTTGTCCAACTGTTTTACCTGTAGAATTAAATAAATTGAAGAAAACATTTACAATCCTAGCATTTTATGTAATGAGCAACACATTTCTACATTTGAAATACTCCTGATCATCTCCTGAAACATAGGGTAAACACCTTGGAACTGTTTAGGATTTCTTCATATGATACAAGCTGTGTTTGACATTCACCCAAGTTCTACTGGTGATATTATCAGTTTGAAATAGTCCATTGGAAGCTCACATGAATGTTATAAAACTGTGGTGGAAACCAATAATATGCCCTTAATGAAATGTATTAATTTGTACAGCTGACCAGAAGTGCACTGATGTCATTAGTTCTACAAGTTCCATGCAGTTACCCACTCTATCACCTTTTTAGAAAAAGGGCAGTTTTCAGCATTCAAGGGTTTAACTCAGTGGTAGAGCATAGGAGTGCAGTTCAAGAAGTCCCTGTTTCATAACCATATACCCTCATCAATAGATCCTGTTAAAATGTTTTTCAACCCAATGCACTGTAAGAAACCATAGGATATATCATCATTTCATATAAAAAACAATGAACAATTGGGTTTAACTATACTCTTAGCACAAAATCAACAAACTGCAGTAGAGAAGCAGTTACGTTTTGCAGAATTTGTGCATTTGACAAACGTTTTTTTTCCATGTTCCAAGATCTACATGTGATACGAAATGTATGAATTCTTGCAATGGAAACCTCACTGTATTTTACCAAGGCAGATAAAGGACATCCTTTACACCCCATATACTTATAAGGAGGTTTTGGTGGCTGAAAATGCTTTGCTTTGATGGTGATTGCATGTTGCTTGCACTTTGTACATATTACTGAATTAATAAAGGTAATCTTTTCAGAACTGGGGGTATAGCTCACTGGTAGAGCATTTGACTGCAGATCAAGATGCCCCTAGTTCAAATCTGGGTGCCCCCTTGTTCAACTGTTTTACCTGTAGAAATATTTTTTTATTAAATAAATTGAAGAAATCATTTACAATCTTAGCATTCTATGTAATGAGCAACATATTTCTACATTTGAAATACTCCTGATCATCTCCTGAAACATAGGGTAAACACCATGAAACTGTTTAGGATTTCTTCATATGATACAAGCTGTGTTTGACATTCACTCAAGTTCTACTGGTGATATTATCAGTTTGAAATAGTCCATTGGAAGCTCATATGAATGTTATAAAACTGTGGTGGAAACCAATAATATGCCCTTAATGAACTGTATTAATTTGTACAGCTGACCAGAAGTGCACTGATGTCATTAGTTCTACAAGTTCCATACAGTCACCCACTCTATCACCTTTTTAAAAAAGGGCAGTTTTCAGCATTCAAGGGTTTAACTCAGTGGTAGAGCGTAGGAATGCAGTTCAAGAAGTCCCTGTTTCATAACCTTATACCCTCTTCAATAGATCCTGTTAACATGTTTTTCAACCCAATGCACTGTAAGAAACAATAATATATATCATCATTTCATATACACAACAATGAACAGTTGGGTTTAACTATGCTCTTAGCACAAAATCAACAAACTGCAGTAGAGAAGCAGTTACATTTTGCAGAATTAGTGCATTTGACAAAAGATTTTTTTTGCATGTTCCAAGAGCTACATGTGATGCGAAATGTATGAATTCTTGCAATGGAAACCTCACTGTATTTTACCAAGGCAGATAAAGGACATCCTTCGCACCCCATATACTTATAAGGAGGGTTTGGTAGCTGAAAACGCTTTGCTTTGATGGTGATTGCATGTTGCTTGCACTTTGTACATATTACTGAATTAATAAAGGTGAACATTTCAGAACAAGGGGTATAGCTCAGTGGTAGAGCATTAGACTGCAGATCAAGAGGTCCCTAGTTCAAATCTGGGTGCCCCCTTGTTCAACTGTTTTACCTTTAGAAATATTTTTTTTATTAAATAAATTGAAGAAAACATTTACAATCTTAGCATTTTATATAATGAGCAACACATTTCTACATTTGAAATACTCCTGATCATCTCCTTAAACATAGGTTAAACACCTTAAAACTGTTTAGGATTTCTTCATATGATACAAGCTGTGTTTTACATTCACCCAAGTTCTACTGGTGATATTATCAGTTTGAAATAGTCCATTGGAAGCTCATATGAATGTTATAAAACTGTGGTGGAAACCAATAATATGCCATTAATGAAATGTATTAATTTGTACAGCTGACCAGAAGTGCACTGTTGTCATTAGTTCTACAAGTTCCATACAGTTACCCACTCTATCACCTTTTTAAAAAAGGGCAGTTTTCAGCATTCAAGGGTTTAACTCAGTGGTAAAGCATAGGAGTGCAGTTCAAGAAGTCCCTGTTTCATAACCATATACCCTCTTCAATAGATCCTGTTAAAATGTTTTCAACCCAATGCACTGTAAGAAACTATAGGATATATCATCATTTCATATAAAAAACAATGAACAATTGGGTTTAACTATACTCTTAGCACAAAATCAACAAACTGCAGTAGAGAAGCAGTTACGTTTTGCAGAATTTGTGCATTTGACAAACGTTTTTTTTCCATGTTCCAAGATCTACATGTGATTCGAAATGTATGAATTCTTGCAATGGAAACCTCACTGTATTTTACCAAGGCAGATAAAGGACATCCTTTACACCCCTTTCAAAACCATATACCCTCGTCAATAGATCCTGTTAAAATGTTTTTCAACCCAATGCACTGTAAGAAACAATAGGATATATCATCATTTCATATAAAAAACAATGAACAATTGGGTTTAACTATACTCTTAGCACAAAATCAACAAACTGCAGTAGAGAAGCAGTTACATTTTGCAGAATTAGTGCATTTGACAAAAGATTTTTTTCCATGTTCCAAGATCTACATGTTTGTTTGTTGATACGAAATGTATAAATTCTTGCAATGGAAACCTCACTGTATTTTACCAAGGCAGATAAAGGACATTTTTGTACCCCTTATACTTATAAGGAGGGTTTGGTGGCTGAAAATGCATTGCTTTGATGGTGATTGCATGTTGCTTGCACTTTGTACATATTACTGAATTAATAAAGTTGAACTTTTCAGAACTGGGAGTATAGCTAAGTGGTAGAGCATTTGAGTGCAGATCAAGAGGTCCCTAGTTCAAATCTGTGTGCTCCTTGTTCAACTGTGTTACCTGTAGACATTTTTTTGTAATACATAAATTGAAGAAAACATTTACAATGTTAGCATTTTATGTAATGAGCAACATATTTCTACATTTGAAATACTCCTGATCATCTCCTGAAACATAGGGTAAACACCACAAAACTGTTTAGGATTTCTTCATATGATACAAGCTGTATTTTACATTCACCCAAGTTCTACTGGTGATATTATCAGTTTGAAATAGTCAATTGGAAGCTCATATGAATGTTATAAAACTGTGGTGGAAACCAATAATATGCCTTTAATGAAATGTATTAATTTGTACAGCTGACCAGAAGTGCACTGATGTCATTAGTTCTACAAGTTCCATACAGTCACCCACTCTATCACCTTTTTAAAAAAGAGCAGTTTTCAGCATTCAAGGGTTTAACTCAGTGGTAGAGCATAGGAATGCAGTTCAAGAAGTCCCTGTTTCATAACCATATACCCTCTTCAATAGATCCTGTTAAAATGTTTTTCAACCCAATGCACTGTAAGAAACAATAAGATATATCATCATTTCATATAAAAAACAATGAACAATTGGGTTTAACTATACTCTTAGCACAAAATCAACAAACTGCAGTAGAGAAGCAGTTACGTTTTGCAGAATTTGTGCATTTGACAAACGTTTTTTTTTCATGTTCCAAGATCTACATGTGATACGAAATGTATGAATTCTTGCAATGGAAACCTCACTGTATTTTACCAAGGCAGATAAAGGACATCCTTCGCCCCCCATATACTTATAAGGAGGGTTTGGTGGCTGAAAATGCTTTGCTTTGATGGTGATTGCATGTTGCTTGCACTTTGTACATATTACTGAATTAATAAAGGTGAAGTTTTCAGAACTGGGGGTATAGCTCAGTGGTAGAGCATTTGACTGCAGATCAAGAGGTCCCTAATTCAAATCTGGGTGCCCCCTTGTTCAACTGTTTTACCTGTAGAAATATTTTTTTTATTAAATAAATTTAAGAAAACATTTACAATTTTAGCATTTTATATAATGAGCAACACCTTTCTACATTTGAAATACTCCTGATCATCTCCTGAAACATAGGGTAAACCCCTTGAAACTGTTTAGGATTTCTTCATATGATACAAGTTGTGTTTTACATTCACCCAAGTTCTACTGGTGATATTATAAGTTTGAAATAGTCCATTGAAAGCTCATATGAATGGTATAAAACTGTGGTGGAAACCAACAATATGCCCTTAATGAAATGTATTAATTTCTACAGCTGACCAGAAGTGCACTGATGTCATTAGTTCTACAAGTTCCATACAGTCACCCACTCTATCACCTTTTTAAAAAAGGGCAGTTTTCAGCATTCAAGGGTTTAACTCAGTGGTAGAGCGTAGGAATGCAGTTCAAGAAGTCCCTGTTTCATAACCATATACCCTCTTCAATAGATCCTGTTAACATGTTTTTCAACCCAATGCACTGTAAGAAACAATAAGATATATCATCATTTCATATACCCAACAATGAACAATTGGGTTTAACTATGCTCTTAGCACAAAATCAACAAACTGCAGTAGAGAAGCAGTTACATTTTGCAGAATTAGTGCATTTGACAAAAGATTTTTTTCCATGTTCCAAGATCTACATGTGATACGAAATGTATAAATTCTTGCAATGGAAACCTCACTGTATTTTACCAAGGCAGATAAAGGACATTTTTGTACCCCTTATACTTATAAGGAGGGTTTGGTGGCTGAAAATGCATTGCTTTGATGGTGATTGCATGTTGCTTGCACTTTGTACATATTACTGAATTAATAAAGTTAAACTTTTCAGAAGTGGGAGTATAGCTAAGTGGTAGAGCATTTGAGTGCAGATCAAGAGGTCCCTAGTTCAAATCTGTGTGCTCCTTGTTCAACTGTTTTACCTGTAGAAATGTTTTTGTAATACATAAATTGAAGAAAACATTTACAATGTTAGCATTTTATGTAATGAGCAACACATTTCTACATTTGAAATACTCCTGATCATCTCCTGAAACATAGGGTAAACACCATGAAACTGTTTAGGATTTCTTCATATGATACAAGCTGTATTTTACATTCACCCAAGTTCTACTGGTGATATTATCAGTTTGAAATAGTCAATTGGAAGCTCATATGAATGTTATAAAACTGTGGTGGAAACCAATAATATGCCCTTAATGAACTGTATTAATTTGTACAGCTGACCAGAAGTGCACTGATGTCATTAGTTCTACAAGTTCCATACAGTTACCCACTCTATCACCTTTTTAAAAAAGAGCAGTTTTCAGCATTCAAGGGTTTAACTCAGTGGTAGAGCATAGGAATGCAGTTCAAGAAGTCCCTGTTTCATAACCATATACCCTCTTCAATAGATCCTGTTAAAATGTTTTTCAACCAAATGCACTGTAAGAAACAATAGGATATATCATCATTTCATATAAAAAACAATGAACAATTGGGTTTAACTATACTCTTAGCACAAAATCAACAAACTGCAGTAGAGAAGCAGTTACATTTTGCAGAATTTGTGCATTTGACAAAAGATTTTTTTTCCATGTTCCAAGATCTACATGTGATACGAAATGTATGAATTCTTGCAATGGAAACCTCACTGTATTTTACCAAGGCAGATAAAGGACATCCTTTACACCCCATATACTTATAAGGAGGTTTTGGTGGCTGAAAATGCTTTGCTTTGATGGTGATTGCATGTTGCTTGCACTTTGTACATATTACTGAATTAATAAAGGTGAACTTTTCAGAACTGGGGGTATAGCTCAGTGGTAGAGCATTTTACTGCAGATCAAGAGGTCCCTAGTTCAAATCTGGGTGCCCCCTTGTTCAACTGTTTTACCTGTAGAAATATTTTTTTATTAAATAAATTGAAGAAAACATTTACAATCTTAGCATTCTATGTAATGAGCAACATATTTCTACATTTGAAATACTCCTGATCATCTCCTGAAACATAGGGTAAACACCATGAAACTGTTTAGGATTTCTTCATATGATACAAGCTGTGTTTTACATTCACTCAAGTTCTACTGGTGATATTATCAGTTTGAAATAGTCCATTGGAAGCTCATATGAATGTTATAAAACTGTGGTGGAAACCAATAATATGCCCTTAATGAACTGTATTAATTTGTACAGCTGACCAGAAGTGCACTGATGTCATTAGTTCTACAAGTTCCATACAGTCACCCACTCTATCACCTTTTTAAAAAAGGGCAGTTTTCAGCATTCAAGGGTTTAACTCAGTGGTAGAGCGTAGGAATGCAGTTCAAGAAGTCCCTGTTTCATAACCATATACCCTCTTCAATAGATCCTGTTAACATGTTTTTCAACCCAATGCACTGTAAGAAACAATAAGATATATCATCATTTCATATACACAACAATGAACAATTGGGTTTAACTATGCTCTTAGCACAAAATCAACAAACTGCAGTAGAGAAGCAGTTACATTTTGCAGAATTAGTGCATTTGACAAAAGATTTTTTTTCCATGTTCCAAGATCTACATGTGATACGAAATGTATAAATTCTTGCAATGGAAACCTCACTGTATTTTACCAAGGCAGATAAAGGACATTTTTGTACCCCTTATACTTATAAGGAGGCTTTGGTGGCTGAAAATGCATTGCTTTGATGGTGATTGCATGTTGCTTGCACTTTGTACATATTACTGAATTAATAAAGGTGAACTTTTTTCAGAACTGGGGGTATAGCTCAGTGTTAAGACGGATTTCTGAACTCTGTCCTGGTGGCGCAGAAGTTCAGAAGGCCAACCTAATTACTTGGAACAGGGTAACCTCTGGACAAGCCAGACCAATCAAGGTAGCGATCGCGGCGGTCAAGACTAGGTCTCAAGAGGGGTGAGGGTGACTGAAAGCCCGCAATGAGCACACAAAGCAAGAGCGCTTACAAACTACTCCAAACAGTTGTTTATATCAAAAATAGATACACATTTATTATAAGGCCTTGAAACTAATAACCACAGTAAAAGCAGCAATATACAACGATATTAAACCAACACATACACTATCCACCCAATATATATACAGAATACACAGTTTCACAGCATTAGCAGCACGAAATATGTTATCCACCTGCAGGGGAAGGAAAACAGGCAGTGCGAACCAAAGCGTGTGGTATGTCCGCCTTCTGAGGCCCCTAACTGGATGGTAGTCCAATCCCTACGAAGAGTGGAGCCTAGCGCTCAAAAGTACCTGCACACGCCGGTGCCAATGGGCAGAAGGTGAAGCTCTTCGGAGGACGTTGGACAGCTCTGTAGGGTGCCCTAATGAAGGAGAACACGGTCCGCGACTCTAGCGCAGCCTCCACTGTGAGGCAGAAGTAGGGCGCGAGTACGGACAAGGGGAGCTGTATTTACAGCGGGGAAAAGCAAGGGGCACTGCAGGAGGGCGACCAGATCCTAGCTAATCTACTCACCGGTCCCCGAAGCAAGCAGGCCCGAGCTTCTCCTCGATAGATGCAGCTTCTGGCAGGTTCTGAAGAGCAGGGAACGTCTCGTCGTCGTGCAGAGTAAAAAGACGTCCCGATCGAAGAATCCTGCACAGTTTTGTCGCCACGGCAGGGCAACGGAACGGCCGGGTGTATTCAAGCCAAACGAGCACCGTTCACCTCTAGCTTAGGGTTGCTAAGCAAACGAAGCGTGTGAGCGTGCCCCGGACTCAGAATACCACCCAACCTGTCGGCGATTACAGAGCAGGACTCCTTAGTAAGCTGGTCAGTCAACTGGATGGCCCAGAGACACTTCCGAAGGCTTACGGCAGGAGTTGATGAAGGTGCCGGGAATAGCTGGTCCTGCTATTCCAATAGGTCGAAGCGCCAGTACAGGCCTTCTTGTTCGATCTTAGGTGGAAAGGGCTTCACCGGACGACAGCAATGAGGAGCAGAAGTTCTTCAGGGGGTCACCAGCGATTCCTCGGTCCAGTCTCGTGTTCGCAGGATACTTGGCTCCTGTATCACTGGGTTCGTAAGAACTCAGGAGATCGACATGGTAGTGGTGTTTCCAGCTCCCTCTTATCCACGGTTCCCTTCGCGCCAAAACGGAGGGGAGCCAATGGGAGATCCGCTCATCAACACCCATACCATACGTGGACCAATCACGGACCACAGTGGTCCCAGGCATTCACACCACCCTAGACTCTCTGGCACCCAGGATGTGTATTGGGACCAGACAGCCCAGCCCACATCCTGGGGGCACTCAAACGACATGTAGAAGCCCGCGAAAGCAACCGTGTTTCGCGGGAAACTACATGCCCAAATAAGGAAGGCCCCGGGTCGCCTGACCCGGGGGAAGGTAAAGGGAGCAAGACGGACAGTGGACGAGACAAAGGAGCCTCGTGGTCCGGCCATTTTGGGTAGCCGGGCCACCCTTTTGTGTTCGCGGCAAAAAGGTGCTCAGAACGGCAAAAGGAGCTCAAAATAAACCAAATGATCGCTGCCACCAGCCCAGTCCCTGAATGACTTGCACCGATCCAAAAACCATCCTACAAGAGTGTCTAGGGTCTGTAGACGGCTAGAGACCCAAGAGAGCTGTAACTTAGCTTACAGTGCCCTCTTGTGTCGTGTTGCACTAAAATGGCGACACGATAAAAGAAACTACGGGAAACAGCGTTCCCCGGTACTGACTGTCTTAAGGGCATGTCAGTTTCCCCGTAAGAAAGGAGCGAAAGCCCAGAGGAGTACGGCAGAAGGCTGCACTTCTCTGGCAAAGTCAAGAAAACAGGTTGAAAACAATAGCAAAAAGTTTAGGGGTTGCCACATGGAAGGAAAGTTCCCTACAATAACGAAATCTTTCCTAACACTCGCCCCTCCCAGACTATGGACAGGGGGAACTAATCCACCCCTGGATGAGTCTCTTGTTCAGGTCGGTAAAACATTCTGGACAACCCATCAGCATTGCTATGTTGGACACCTGGCCTATGCTCAATAGTGAAGTCGAAGCCTTGTAGACTTATGGACCACCTAAGCAACTTTGGATTCTCCCCCTTCATGTTCATTAGCCACTTTAACGGCTTATGGTCAGTCTGCACAGTGAAGTGGGTCCCATAGAGGTAGGGCCGCAGCTTCCTTAGGGCCCACACAACAGAGAAACATTCTTTCTCTACCGTGGACCATCTGAGCTCTCTGTCCTTAAGCTGGCGACTAATAAAACCGATAGGGTGTTCCTTACCCTTCTCATCTACTTGTGATAGTACAGCTCCTATCCCAGTGTCAGAGGCATCCGTCTGCACGATAAAAGGTCTTTGATAATCAGGGGCCCTGAGCACAGGGGCCTGGCACAAGGAGTCTTTCAAGCCATTGAAGGCCTTCTCACACTCGTCAGTCCAAGTTACCTTCTTGGGTTTCTTCGGAGTTGTGAGGGCAGTCAGCGGAGCAGCTATGGTGCCATAGTCTGCCATAAAATTGCGGTAATAACCCGTGAGTCCTAAGAAGGCTCTCACTTGGGTTTGTGTAGTGGGGGTAGGCCAGTCTTGTACTGCTTGTACTTTACTGGGGAGAGGCTGTATCCTTCCTCCACCTACTTCATGCCCAAGGTAAACCACTGAGCCTTGTCCAATCTGGCATTTACTCGCCTTGATGGTCAAGTGGGCTTTCTGAAGAGCCTGGAGCACAATCCCGAGGTGTTTCACATGGTCTTCCCAGGTGGCACTGAAAACTGCTATATCGTCCAGATATGCAAGACAGAATTCGTCCAACCCATTCAACACATGATTCACAAGCCTCTGGAAAGTGGCAGGTGCATTCTTCAATCCGAACGGCATTACCCGGAATTGGTAAAGCCCGTCGGGAGTTGAAAATGCTGTCTTCTCCTTGGCATGTTCTGCTAAAGCTATTTGCCAATAGCCCGCAGTCAGGTCAAACGTGCTGAGGTACTTGGAGGCACCCAAGGTATCCACCAGCTCGTCAGTTCGAGGCAAGGGGTGAGCGTCTGTCTTGGTGACAGCATTCAGAGCCCTGTAATCCACGCAGAACCTCAATTCAGAAGTGCCTGCCTTTGGAACCAATACCACAGGACTGGACCAAGGACTACTAGAGGGTTCAATCACCCCAAGGTCTAACATCTTGTTGACCTCGGTCTTAATATAAGACCGTACTTTATCCGACATCCTGTATCCCCTACTTTTGGTAGGTATACTGTCTCCTGTGTCAATGTTATGTTTGCACCAAGGTGTCAAACCAGGCGACTGTGAAAACAGGGGGGAAAACTGCCTAAGCAAACTTTTCACCTCAGCCTGCTGATCAGAAGTCAGGTGAGGGGCCACTCGGACACCCTCAACGGAGCTATCTGAAGGACCGCTTTGGAACAGGTCGGGAAGAGGTTCTGACTCCTCTTCCTCAACGTCTGACGCCAGTAGCAGTGCTGCGATTTCGACTCTTGGGACGAAAGCCTTCAGCCTATTTACGTGGAACACTTTTGGAGCCTGTCCAGGCCTTCCAAGGTCCACTAAATAGTTCACCTCACCCAGGGGCTCCACCACTGTGTAAGGGCCTGACCATTTGTCCTGTAAAGCGCGAGGCCTTATAGGGTTCATGATCAGGACTTGCTGACCAGGGGTAAAGTGAATTAAGGAAGCTTTCTGGTCGTACCAATGTTTCACCAGCGCTTGTCCTGCCTTCAACTTTTCACTAGCCAAGCCCATCAGGAGTACCATCCGTTTTCTGAGCCCTAGCACATAGTCAACTACATTGGTAGTAACAGGGGGAGTGGGCATCTCCCATCCCTCTTTGACGATGGCTAAGGGTCCCCGTACGGGATGACCGAACAGAAGTTCGAAGGGGCTGAAGCCAACACCCTCCTGGGGTACCTCTCTGTAGGCAAACAGCAAGCATGGTAAAAGAAGATCCCATTTTCTTCTCTGGGGCTCCTCCAGAGCCCCAATCATGCTCTTTAACGTTCTGTTGAAACGTTCCACCAGACCATTGGTCTGGGGGTGATATGCAGAAGAGAACTTGTAGGTGACCCCACATTCTTTCCACATAGCCTGCATATACTTCGACATAAAGTTGCTGCCACGATCTGACACAACTTCTTTAGGGAAGCCAACCCTAGTAAATATGCCGAGTAAAGCTTTTGCAACTGACTTGGCAGTTACAGTCTTTAATGGGATGGCCTCAGGATACCTGGTTGCATGGTCGACCAGCACCAGGATAAACCTATTGCCCGAGGATGTTTGCGGGTCAAGGGGACCAACGATGTCGATCCCTACCCTTTCAAATGGTACCCCCACAACTGGGAGCGGTACCAACGGAGCTTGGATTGTCGCGCCAACCTTACCAGACAACTGGCAGGAGGCACAACTCCTGCAGTGACTTTCTACTTGCACCCCCATCTTGGGCCAGTAGAAGTGCATAGATAACCTTTGCTTGGTCCTCTTCATTCCAAGGTGACCAGCAAGGGGAACTTCATGCGCCAACTGCAAGAGGAAGGGTCTAACAGAAAGGGGAACCACCAACCTCCTATGGTCTCCTTCTGTAGACTCTGTGGGCTCACTGTACAGGAGTCCACCTTCCCAATAAATCCGATGCTTCCCAGGAGGTTCACCCTCAAGCTGGGAGCAGGCCTGTCTCCTTAGGCCTTCCAGAGATGGGCACTCACGTTGGCCCTTACTGAAGTCGTCCCTATCAGGACCTCCTTCAACTAACAAGTCTTTTAGTTCAGGATGGTCGTTGGGGTCGAACACTTCAGGCATCACCACCTCCTCGTCAGGCTCGGGCGATTGACCAACTCCCTCCACCGCAGTGGTAGGCGAGCTCGGGGGAATATTCTCTTTCCCCCGTCGGGACTTGTTGACTCCTTTCGCCTTGGGTTTCCCCTTCGGCTGGGGCGGCGTATTGGACTTGGCCAATGCTGCCCGTGCTTGAGACCGTGTGTAGGGTCTTTCGGCAGTGTCTCCTACGAGCCCTAGAGCTCTGAGATCATTGCCCAACAAGACCTTTCCCGGGACGTTTCTCTGAATGCTCACTGGAATCCTAACTGCTGTACCATTTAAAGTTAGATTAACAGGGATCACGGGAAACATACGGAGGGGGCCGTCAGCCAACTTAGTGGGCATCAGAGGAGCTCTGGCAACTTCCTCTGGGTCTACCAAGGTAGAATCCACTACAGTTCGACTGCACCCACTATCCCTAAGAGCTGGAGTATCCACTCCATTGATCAGCACACTGTCTTTAAAGTAGTGCTTGGTATTATCCGGAATCCTAGCATACGCCTCTGCGACTTTAGGCTCCCAGGAACCCAGGGACACTAAAACTACCTCAGCCTCTATTCCGCTGGGAAATGAGTCTGAGGAGAAGGATGCTCCTGTAATCTCTTCTTCCTCGTAGGAGGAGAAGGCCAGATTAGCGGAGTGGACCCCCAGAGGTCTAACCTTACAACGGGGATCCCCCTTCACATGGTCAGTTGCTCCACAAGAAAAACAAGCCCCATTGGGTCTGTTTACGTAGGGAGGCTTATTATAACCAGAGTTCTGTTTCGGAGGCGAACCTCCACTACCCTGTGAGTTCTCGTATGGCTTACCCTTATTTTTCTTTTTGTGGCCCTTATGGGAAGAAGATTTAGCAGATTCCCCACCCTCCACATCTTTGGACTTTTTCCCTTCCTCCTGCTTACCAGGATGAGTTTTGTCCTTATGGGACACTCGATGTGACACCCATAAGTCTGCTGCAATGGCCAGCTTCTTAGGATCTATCTCCTTCGAATCGGCCAAATGCTGCTTAAGCTCCGGGGAAGAAGAAGCAAAAATGTGTTCCAGCATGACCAGATTGATCATGCCTTCGAAGGTAGAAACCTTATAACCTTCAACCCAGCCAGTTAAGTTTTTCAGGGACTCAGCTACATACGACACCCAAGTACCACCTTCCTTTTTCTTATACTCTCTAAACCTTTTCAAATATTGGGTCGGAGTCTTCCCAAACTTTAAAATGAGAGTCTGCTTCAACATTGCAAAATCAGCGCGCTCAGCCTTCGACATTTCCATAATGGCACTGCAACCAGAATGGGGCAGTCTGCTGAGTAACCATGCAATCTTATCCGCATTATCAACCTCTTGAACCTCGCATGCATACTCAAACGCATTTAACCAGTCCATAATGTCATTTCGTTCCTCATACACACTGAGCAGATCTTTTGGAAACCGTGGATGAGAGGAAGCCCCAGAACCATGTCCAGGACCCTTGGACCCATTTGCGAACTGAAGCTTGGCCAGTTCCAACTGGTGATCCCTGTCTTTTTGTTTTTCTGCCTGGTCGATTTTCAGTTTGGCTATGCTGAATTCAAGCTCCTGCTGCCTAAACCGCAGCTCTTGCTTCTTGAATTCAAGCATAGCCTCCCCATCAACACTGGCAGAGGAAACGTTAGACATTACATCCTCCCTGTCCTCGTGGTCGTGATGGATCAGTGCAGCGGCAGAACCGTCGGTTCTGCCAGTGAGAGCAGCCCCACCACCTTCTGCACTGTCCTCGGAAGTTATAGCGTCAAGCTGCGCTTCTTGCCACGCCACGATTCTCTGGATCATTTCCAATTTAGTGCCTTGAGAGGAAACCCCTCTCTCCGCACACATCTTCTTCAATGTTTCAGATTTCGAAGCATTTAAGGTTAATAAAGTATTCGTTTCCATACTGTTGATAGGACTATGGCCTTTTTAACGTTATATTCAATACTTTACTGCGTGTCCTGGTTGGAATAACCTGAAAACGCCTTAGCTCGTGCGCAACACCGGATACCCTCAGTCGTATCCCACCGCTGTACACCAATTTGTTAAGACGGATTTCTGAACTCTGTCCTGGTGGCGCAGAAGTTCAGAAGGCCAACCTAATTACTTGGAACAGGGTAACCTCTGGACAAGCCAGACCAATCAAGGTAGCGATCGCGGCGGTCAAGACTAGGTCTCAAGAGGGGTGAGGGTGACTGAAAGCCCGAGATGAGCACACAAAGCAAGAGCGCTTACAAACTACTCCAAACAGTTGTTTATATCAAAAATAGATACACATTTATTATAAGGCCTTGAAACTAATAACCACAGTAAAAGCAGCAATATACAACGATATTAAACCAACACATACACTATCCACCCAATATATATACAGAATACACAGTTTCACAGCATTAGCAGCACGAAATATGTTATCCACCTGCAGGGGAAGGAAAACAGGCAGTGCGAACCAATGCGTGTGGTATGTCCGCCTTCTGAGGCCCCTAACTGGATGGTAGTCCAATCCCTACGAAGAGTGGAGCCTAGCGCTCAAAAGTACCTGCACACGCCGGTGCCAATGGGCAGAAGGTGAAGCTCTTCGGAGGACGTTGGACAGCTCTGTAGGGTGCCCTAATGAAGGAGAACACGGTCCGCGACTCTAGCGCAGCCTCCACTGTGAGGCAGAAGTAGGGCGCGAGTACGGACAAGGGGAGCTGTATTTACAGCGGGGAAAAGCAAGGGGCACTGCAGGAGGGCGACCAGATCCTAGCTAATCTACTCACCGGTCCCCGAAGCAAGCAGGCCCGAGCTTCTCCTCGATAGATGCAGCTTCTGGCAGGTTCTGAAGAGCAGGGAACGTCTCGTCGTCGTGCAGAGTAAAAAGACGTCCCGATCGAAGAATCCTGCACAGTTTTGTCGCCACGGCAGGGCAACGGAACGGCCGGGTGTATTCAAGCCAAACGAGCACCGTTCACCTCTAGCTTAGGGTTGCTAAGCAAACGAAGCGTGTGAGCGTGCCCGGACTCAGAATACCACCCAACCTGTCGGCGATTACAGAGCAGGACTCCTTAGTAAGCTGGTCAGTCAACTGGATGGCCCAGAGACACTTCCGAAGGCTTACGGCAGGAGTTGATGAAGGTGTCGGGAATAGCTGGTCCTGCTATTCCAATAGGTCGAAGCGCCAGTACAGGCCTTCTTGTTCGATCTTAGGTGGAAAGGGCTTCACCGGACGACAGCAATGAGGAGCAGAAGTTCTTCAGGGGGTCACCAGCGATTCCTCGGTCCAGCCTCGTGTTCGCAGGATACTTGGCTCCTGTATCCCTGGGTTCGTAAGAACTCAGGAGATCGACATGGTAGTGGTGTTTCCAGCTCCCTCTTATCCACGGTTCCCTTCGCGCCAAAACGGAGGGGAGCCAATGGGAGATCCGCTCATCAACACCCATACCATACGTGGACCAATCACGGACCACAGTGGTCCCAGGCATTCACACCACCCTAGACTCTCTGGCACCCAGGATGTGTATTGGGACCAGACAGCCCAGCCCACATCCTGGGGGCACTCAAACGACATGTAGAAGCCCGCGAAAGCAACCGTGTTTCGCGGGAAACTACATGCCCAAATAAGGAAGGCCCCGGGTCGCCTGACCCGGGGGAAGGTAAAGGGAGCAAGACGGACAGTGGACGAGACAAAGGAGCCTCGTAGTCCGGCCATTTTGGGTAGCCGGGCCACCCTTTTGTGTTCGCGGCAAAAAGGTGCTCAGAACGGCAAAAGGAGCTCAAAATAAACCAAATGATCGCTGCCACCAGCCCAGTCCCTGAATGACTTGCACCGATCCAAAAACCATCCTACAAGAGTGTCTAGGGTCTGTAGACAGCTAGAGACCCAAGAGAGCTGTAACTTAGCTTACAGTGCCCTCTTGTGTCGTGTTGCACTAAAATGGCGACACGATAAAAGAAACTACGGGAAACAGCGTTCCCCGGTACTGACTGTCTTAAGGGCATGTCAGTTTCCCCGTAAGAAAGGAGCGAAAGCCCAGAGGAGTACGGCAGAAGGCTGCACTTCTCTGGCAAAGTCAAGAAAACAGGTTGAAAACAATAGCAAAAAGTTTAGGGGTTGCCACATGGAAGGAAAGTTCCCTACAATAACGAAATCTTTCCTAACACTCAGTGGTAGAGCATTTGACTGCAGATCAAGCGGTCCCTAGTTCAAATCTGCGTGCCCCTTGTTCAACTGTTTTACCTGTAGAAATTTTTTTGTATTAAATAAATTGAAGAAAACATTTACAATGTTAGCATTTTATGTAATGAGCAAACATTTCTACATTTGAAATACTCCTGATCATCTCCTGAAACATAGGGTAAACACCATGAAACTGTTTAGGATTTCTTCATATGATACAAGCTGTATTTTACATTCACCCAAGTTCTACTGGTGATATTATCAGTTTGAAATAGTCAATTGGAAGATCATATGAATGTTATAAAACTGTGGTGGAAACCAATAATATGCCCTTAATGAACTGTATTAATTTGTACAGCTGACCAGAAGTGCACTGATGTCATTAGGTCTACAAGTTCCATACAGTCACCCACTCTATCACCTTTTTAAAAAAAGAGCAGTTTTCAGCATTCAAGGGTTTAACTCAGTGGTAGAGCATAGGAATGCAGTTCAAGAAGTCCCTGTTTCATAACCATATACCCTCTTCAATAGATCCTGTTAAAATGTTTTTCAACCCAATGCACTGTAAGAAACCATAAGATATATCATCATTTCATATACAAAACAATGAACATTGGGTTTAACTATGCTCTTAGCACAAAATCAACAAACTGCAGTAGAGAAGCAGTTACATTTTGCAGAATTTGTGCATTTGACAAAAGATTTTTTTTCCATGTTCCAAGATCTACATGTGATACGAAATGTATGAATTCTTGCAATGGAAACCTCACTGTATTTTACCAAGGCAGATAAAGGACATCCTTCGCACCCCATATACTTATAAGGAGGTTTTGGTGGCTGAAAATGCTTTGCTTTGATGGTGATTGCATGTTGCTTGCACTTTGTACATATTACTGAATTAATAAAGGTGAACTTTTCAGAACTGGGGGTATAGCTCAGTGGTAGAGCATTTGACTACAGATCTAGAGGTCCCTAGTTCAAATCCGGGTGCCCCCTTGTTCAACTGTTTTACCTGTAGAAATATTTTTTTTTATTAAATAAATTGAAGAAAACATTTACAATCTTAGCATTTTATATAATGAGCAACACATTTCTACATTTGAAATACTCCTGATCATCTCCTGAAACATAGGGTAAACACCTTGAAACTGTTTAGGATTTCTTCATATGATACAAGCTGTGTTTTACATTCACCCAAGTTCTACTGGTGATATTATCAGTTTGACATAGTCCATTGGAAGCTCACATGAATGTTATAAAACTGTGGTGGAAACCAATAATATGCCCTTAATGAAATGTATTAATTTGTACAGCTGACCAGAAGTGCACTGATGTCATTAGTTCTACAAGTTCCATACAGTTACCCACTCTATCACCTTTTTAAAAAAAGGTCAGTTTTCAGCATTCAAGGGTTTAACTCAGTGGTAGAGCATAGGAGTGCAGTTCAAGAAGTCCCTGTTTCATAACCATATACCCTCATCAATAGATCCTGTTAAAATGTTTTTCAACCCAATGCACTGTAAGAAACAATAGGATATATCATCATTTCATATACAAAACAATGAACAATTGGGTTTAACTATGCTCTTAGCACAAAATCAACAAACTGCAGTAGAGAAGCAGTTACATTTTGCAGAATTAGTGCATTTGACAAAAGATTTTTTTCCATGTTCCAAGATCTACATGTGATGCGAAATGGCTGAATTCTTGCAATGGAAACCTCACTGTATTTTACCAAGGCAGATAAAGGACATCCTTCGCACCCCATATACTTATAAGGAGGGTTTGGTGGCTGAAAACGCTTTGCTTTGATGGTGATTGCATGTTGCTTGCACTTTGTACATATTACTGAATTAATAAAGGTGAACTTTTCAGAACTAGGGGTATAGCTCAGTGGTAGAGCATTACACTGCAGATCAAGAGGCCCCCTTGTTCAACTGTTTTACCTGTAGAAATATGTTTTTTATTAAATAAATTGAAAAAAACATTTACAATCTTAGCATTTTATATAATGAGCAACACATTTCTACATTTGAAATACTCCTGATCATCTCCGGAAACATAGGGTAAACACCTTGAAACTGTTTAGGATTTCTTCATATGATACAAGCTGTGTTTTACATTCACCCAAGTTCTACTGGTGATATTATCAGTTTAAAATAGTCCATTGGAAGCTCATATGAATGTTATAAAACTGTGGTGGAAACCAATAATATGCCCTTAATGACATGTATTAATGTGTACAGCTGACCAGAAGTGCACTGTTGTCATTAGTTCTACAAGTTCCATACAGTTACCCACTCTATCACCTTTTTAAAAAAGGGCAGTTTTCAGCATTCAAGGGTTTAACTCAGTGGTAGAGCATAGGAGTGCAGTTCAAGAAGACCCTGTTTCATAACCATATACCCTCTTCAATAGATCCTGTTAAAATGTTTTTCAACCCAATGCACTGTAAGAAACAATAGGATATAACATCATTTCATATAAAAAACAGTGAACAATTTGGTTTAACTATACTCTTAGCACAAAATCAACAAACTGCAGTAGAGAAGCAGTTACGTTTTGCAGAATGTGTGCATTTGACAAATTTTTTTTTTCCATGTTCCAAGATCTACATGTGATACGAAATGTATGAATTCTTGCAATGGAAACCTCACTGTATTTTACCAAGGCAGATAAAGGACATTTTTGTACCCCTTATACTTATAAGGAGGGTTTGGTGGCTGAAAATGCATTGCTTTGATGGTGATTGCATGTTGCTTGCACTTTGTACATATTACTGAATTAATAAAGGTGAACTTTTCAGAACTGGGGGTATAGCTCAGTGGTAGAGCATTTGACTGCAGATCAAGAGGTCCCTAGTTCAAATCTGGGTGCCCCTTGTTCAACTGTTTTACCTGTAGATTTTTTTTGTATTTAATAAATTGAAGAAAACATTTACAATGTTAGCATTTTATGTAATGAGCAACACATTTCTACATTTGAAATACTCCTGATCATCTCCTGAAACATAGGGTAAACACCATGAAACTGTTTAGGAATTCTTCATATGATACAAGCTGTGTTTTACATTCACCCAAGTTCTACTGGTGATATTATCAGTTTGAAATGGTCAATTGGAAGCTCATATGAATGTTATAAATCTGTGGTTTAAACCAATAATATGCCCTTAATGAAATGTATTAATTTGTACAGCTGATCAGAAGTGCACTGATGTCATTAGTTCTACAAGTTCCATACAGTCACCCACTCTAACACCTTTTTCAAAAAGGGCAGTTTTCAGCATTCAAGGGTTTAACTCAGTGGTAGAGCATAGGAGTGCAGTTCAAGAAGTCCCTGTTTCATAACCATATACCCTCATCAATAGATCCTGTTAAAATGTTTTTCAACCCAATGCATTGTAAGAAACAATAGGATATATCATCATTTCATATAAAAAACAATGAACAATTGGGTTAAACTATACTCTTAGCACAAAATCAACAAACTGCAGTAGAGAAGCAGCTACATTTTGCAGAATTTGTGCATTTGACAAAAGATTTTTTTTCCATGTTCCAAGATCTACATGTGATACGAAATGTAAGAGTTCTTGCAATGGAAACCTCACTGTATTTTACCAAGGCAGATAAAGGACATCCTTCGCACCCCATATACTTATAATGAGGGTTTGGTGGCTGAAAATGCTTTGCTTTGATGGTGATTGCATGTTGCTTGCACTTTGTACATATTACTGAATTAATAAAGGTGAACTTTTCAGAGGTGGGGGTATAGCTCAGTGGTAGAGCATTTGACTGCAGGTCAAGAGATCCCTAGTTCAAATCTGGGTGCCCCCTTGTTCAACTGTTTTACCTGTAGAAATATTTTTTTATTAAATAAATTGAAGAAAACATTTACAATCTTAGCATTTTATATAATGAGCAACACATTTCTACATTTGAAATACTCCTGATCATCTCCTGAAACATAGGGTAAACACCTTGAAACTGTTTAGGATTTCTTCATATGATACAAGCTGTGTTTTACATTCACCCAAGTTCTACTGGTGATATTATCAGTTTGAAATAGTCCATTGGAAGCTCATATGAATGTAATAAAACTGTGGTGGAAACCAATAATATGCCCTTAATGAAATGTATTAATTTGTACAACTGACCAGAAGTGCACTGATGTCATTAGTTCTACAAGTTCCATACAGTTACCCACTCTATCTCCTTTTTAAAAAAGGGCAGTTTTCAGCATTCAAGGGTTTAACTCAGTGGTAGAGCATAGGAGTGCAGTTCAAGAAGTCCCTGTTTCATAACCATATACCCTCGTCAATAGATCCTGTTAAAATGTTTTTCAACCCAATGCACTGTAAGAAACAATAGGATATATCATCATTTCATATAAAAAACAATGAACAATTGGGTTTAACTATACTCTTAGCACAAAATCAACAAACTGCAGTAGAGAAGCAGTTAGGTTTTGCAGAATTTGTGCATTTGACAAACGTTTTTTTTTCCATGTTCCAAGATCTACATGTGATACGAAATGTATAAATTCTTGCAATGGAAACCTCACTGTATTTTACCAAGGCAGATAAAGGACATCTTTTGTACCTGTCGGGGGGAAATTCTGCCGGGGTCGGCCGGGCCGTCCGCAGACCTCCAGGCAGGGAGGCCCCAACTCCTCCCGTGTATCCCAGTTGAGACAGAGCGCGAGACACACACAAGGAGCAAGGTGACTCTGCTGTTTATTAGACAAAACGGCAGGGATGGGTCGAGGAACGTACGCGTCCGTCCTGACACACACACAATCGTGGGGCTCGCAGGCCCTTTTTACTGCATTATGACGCGCTATTCGCGTCACTTCAGAAAGTTAACAAAAAACCTATCGCCACTCTTAATTGGTTGCTCGAGTGGTAGGGTTAGTATAGCGCACATATAGAGGACAATGTTACTGGACAAAGGGTAGTCAGGTGATATATCTGGGTTGTCCCTACAATTAGATACATGAAACTTGTTACATGAAGACTCCTGAGGATTGGTTAATATTACTGACGTCTAAGATAAGAGCCCCATGTTCTGATTGGTGCACCCGTGAGCTTCCCAGCCTGGGACCACCGTTGTTCCCAGCTCTCGGTGTACCGGCGATTGCAACAATGTTTCAATATGGGTACGTGCAGACAATGTGAGGACTTATTCATAGTTGGAAGGCTGACCGCTCCCACTGTCGCAGATGTCCATTGAGCCTTTCAAGTGTAACTGCCTGTGTCTCGTAGCGAGGGATCCAGACGCCTTTTCTCTCCTGGGTTTGGCATCTCGTCAGGTTCGGCTTGGTCACGTGGGGAGGGACCGTGCTCGAGGCAGAATTCTGCACAATTAATATTGCTTTTCCACTGTGTGTCTGGTTTAATTTGCAGGTGTGACCTTAACGTTGGTGCGCGGAGTGCGAGGCTGCAACATCGTGCCTTTGGTTCCTCCAGGTGTACAGTAAACCCATTTTCCTATGTAACTCCGGGGGTTTCTCGGGTTCTCGACCTTCACTGATGGTGGGTCTAGATGGTTGGTGATTATTTGGGTGCGCAGCTTCTCCCTCTCCTGTATTATCACACCTGTATGTTGGCCGTCATCTGCTGGCATCAGGGGGTGCATTCCCACCATTTCGAGCAACTCGTCAGTGGTGCGTGCCTTCCGGGCCTTCCAAAATCTAATTATGATCAGCGTAGCTCCAGCCAAAATAGTACAACCCACTATTATTTTCAGTCCATCTGACAGCCAGGATGGCATCCATGACCATAATATTGAGAACCAGCTCTTATCCTTGTTTACACCGTTACTTTCATCCATCATTTTGGAGTGCATCTGGGCCAATTGTGAAACTGCTTCAGTCAGTGTACCATTATCAGCATCGTTGGCAGGTATGAACGTGCAGCATGATTGTCCTATCTTTGCACAAACTCCTCCTTCCATTGCTGTGAGAAGGTCCAATACATATCTGTTCTGGAGTGCTACCATTCTTATAGCTCGCAGCTCCTCTTTTATTGCGTTAAACCCATTCACTGTAGAATTGATGGTCATCATTAGTTCCCATCTAGTTATTTGGAGCCATTTCGTGTTTGCGTAAGCCTGCAGTCCCGGGTGTATTATTGAAGAGAAGAACATTGCTGCTCTGCTGAATAGTCTGTGTTCTGGCGGTATGGAAGTTAGTTCCGTTTCCGACCTTCCCCACAGGTAATTTTCCGTCAATGGCTCTCCTTGTCTTTTCCTTCTATTTAGAACAGTATCATTGTTGTTGGTCCTGTTCCCTTGCTCCTCCTTAAGTGGTGCAGATCTCTTTTTTCTCTTGTCCCCTTCATCCATTTTGGGAAAGTTCGCCACGTTAACATGCTTCTTAGGTACCACTAGTGATGGTACATTGACGTGCACCATTGTGCACACACCATTCCACAGGGGGGGCAGTGTATGGTATGCCTTTTCTCCACAGGCCCAATAATGGTCCATTATTACTGCTGTTCCTGCTCCCCCCTCAGGTAACTCCGTCACACTTGCACAATTGGTGTTATATCCTACGTCCACCTCTCCTTTATGCTGGTAGCATACCTTGGGCGCAGTCAACGGTAGTATTGTTATTGGGTCTTCATCTGTTTCTACCCACGTGAGCATTGGTACATACTTGATCCACGTCGTCCAACATCGGTGATTGTGGGCCTCGATAGTTGAGATAGTTTCTTTTGTTACCATGTTGCTGCCAATCACTCCTATCTCCCAGCTGTTGTCCAGATACACCTTTCCTGTTATCGTCACCAGCAGCCTCTCCCAACATCCTTGTTTACCCGGAACTTCGGTGGCGTACCAATCACATGGTAGATACTGCAGTGTTACTTTCTTTGTTTCTCCTTTTGCAGGGCCACTTGTTATGTATCTGAATGCTTCTGCATGTAAACTGGTCTTGTGGTAACTCAAATAGGTCTTGAGGAAGTTGTTTTCATATGGATATGAGTCTCGTGTTTTCCATGTCATGTGCACTACCGTCCCTTGAAATCTTCCTTTCGTTTGGAACAGTGCCAAGTATATTATGCATTGTGCTATCTTTTCATCAATTTCTGTGGCAACAAATGTTCGTGAAGCACTCATGGCGTATGGTATTAATGAGCAAACGTAGCAGCTGTCCTCAGTTGTCTGTTTACCAATGCGGGTCATGTGTTGGTACCATATGTTGTTTGTGACGTGTGCTGAGTCTTGTATAAAATTATCAATACCTTTATTGTCTGAGTATGTGCTGCGTTTAACTCTATTTTGCTTGGGTGCAAAGTTACTACTATCACCTGACGTAACACCTGTTGCAGCATGGGACGGGGGTATGTTAGGTTTAGGTGCAGCAATAAAATTAATAGCATAGCTGTACTGCCATACAGAAGCAGCCAAGAACCCGGTGATCATCAAAATCCCTATTACCTTTATTACATATGCTAGTCTCACCGGCATTTTGCTCTTACCTTGCTGCAGTCCTGGCAGCGTATTCTTGTGACGTTAAAGTTGCCCGCCTGAAAATTCTCAAAATGCTGCTTACTAAATGTTAGTGTTTTGTTTCCTTTAAGCTCTCCCTATCAAATAGTCATTCAGTGCCCAGGTGAAGAGCTGTTTCCACGCCACTCTAAGTGATCTGTCTCTTAGGATCGGCAAGTATGGGCGGAGGTGGGGCATGGAATATTCTATGGCCAAGAGGAATGCTGTGTAGTAGACACGCACCCTTCTCCTTTTTAGGTACGTTGGCCTTTTTATTTCGTATACAAATTGGTGTGACAATTCTTCTTTGTAGTTATCATCTGGGAGTACCATCGACACCTGGGCAGTGAACTTATTAGTAAGCTATTTTCTTAACAGTACAATACGCAGTTCCTGTATGTGCGAAAGAAAAAGAGAACATTCACGTGTTTACAGGTGTATTTGTGAGGCAATGTCTTTCAGGTCGGTTATGACTGAACTTGGGGGTCAATGGGCGGGGGTTTGGGCTCAGGTGGCGGAAGTATTTTTACTCCTTGAGCGTGTGACCATGGGGTGGGCAATATGGGTATCACTCCTTTCTCCGTCAGTTATTGTCTCCGGGGAAGTTGGGGAGTGACACGGTAAGGGAACCATTGGGTCGTTGTCTGTGGTAGAACTTTCTTCCTCTGTCGGGGATGTTGTTGCTGCTCTTCCACTGGACCTGTCGTTGGCGCTGGGGCGGGTCTGCAGTTTGTAGATCTTTACATCATGTAGGTGGTTCCAGGCACGCTTGTCTTTTAATTTTACTGCTCTTGTTGATACGTCCTCTACCAGATGGGGGCCAGTAAACCTCTTATCGTTCCATTTCCTATTGAAATTGCGAAGTAGCACGTGGTCACCTTTGGCAAGTTTGCACAAGTTCTCCTTTTCTAATTCGGTACTGGCGCCTTCTTCTTGATTGCTGGTGGACCCGCCCCGTGTGCGCTCGAGCTGTTGAGACACAAACACAACACTAGTAATCAAAGAAGACACATATTGATACATTTCATCACCTAACACACTTGCTGAACTTTCGTGGTCAGTGAATGCCCTTGACGTTGGCGTTAGGGGAAGGCGCATTTGACGTCCAGTAACCACCTCGTGCGGGGTGAGGTGGTGGTCGGACCCTGGCCTATTCCTTAATTCTAATAGGGCTAATGGAAGGCAATACAACCAGCTTTTCTTTGTTGTTTGTTGTATTTTTGCAATTGCCTCCTTCAGTAGGCCATTCAGGCGTTCACATACACCGTTAGCCTGTGGGTGGTATGCACATGCAAATTTATGTTTTATGTTCAGCAAGGATGTAATATGCTGGAACATTTCGTTTGCGAAATGTGGGCCGTTGTCTGACCTTAACACCTCGCACACTCCCCACCTGGGGAAGACCTCCCTTACTAGGAATTTGGCTGCTCTAAATGCATCTGGGTGTGAACAGGGCCCTGCTTCAATCCATCTAGAGAATGGGCATACTACTACAATCATATACCTATTACCTTGACATATGTTGATTATATCAACATAGTCAATGTGAAGGTGCCGAAAAGGTCCCTCTGGCCGGGGTATGGTACCTCTTATCACCTTTAGGGTATGACCGGCCGTAAACTGCTGACATGTAAGACAATTGCTAATAAAATTTGACACATGAGAATTTAACTCAGGACAGAACCAATCTTCTCTAATTCGTGCTGCAATTATTTCCTTGCCTGTATGGGCTGGGTGATGTAATTGACTTAGGGCGGTGTTTAAAAGTGCCAATGGTATTACAACTTTCCCAGTGCTGCTCTGGCGCCATAATGCGTCGGTTGGTGACATTGTACATCCTCTTTTTACCCATATTTCTTTTTCGGCCATTGGTGCAGCCGCTTGTAGCTCCATAATCTGTGTGGCTGGAAGATGGGTGTACCCTTCTCTTATCAACATCTCCCTAGCCATTCCCCTCCCTCTCCCTCTCTGTGAGTCTGTAGGGTTCCATATTTCACCAAAGTATGCAGCATATTTCGCATGTGCGTCTGCTGCTGCATTCCCTTTTGAGATGTGATCTTCCCCATTGGTGTGTGCGGTGCATTTTACCAGGGCTAGTTCTTGGGGGTCATTTATTACTTCAATTAGTTCAGCTAATAAGAGGGCATGTTGCACTGGAGTGCCATCAGCTCTCCTAAACCCTCTTCTTCTCCATTTTGATAGCCCTGAGTGGACAGTGGATGTAACATATGCACTGTCGGAATACATTGTTACTCGTTTGTCAAAACTTTCCTTCAATGCCAATATTAGTGCAAACAGTTCTGCGGCTTGAGCAGAATAATGCTGTGGTAATTGTACACATTTCATAGCCACACACACCGGCGCCTCCATCATTTTAACCACTGCTGCCCCCGTCCTCCTTATCCCATCTCCTTGATCAATAGTTGATGACCCATCAATAAACAAAAGCTCACCTCCCTCTAGTGCGTTTTCTTCAACTTTTCTAGTACCCGAGTACATTTCAGTTATTTGGGTGCAATCATGGGCATAATCTCCCTCCTCAATTACTTCTGCTAGGAACCTTGCAGGGTTAACCGTGCTGCATCTAACAATTGCTAGTTCAGCTCTAGACAAGATGATCTCATAACCTGATGCCCTTTGCGTTGTTAGTGTGGACTTCAATATTGCAAATAGTGCATGTTCCACAAACAGTGTAGTCGGACACCCCATGGTTATTGCTGATGCTTTTTCCACTGCAAACGCAGCTGCAGCGAGACCTTGTTCGCAAGGGAAGTGGCCTAACATCACAGGGTCTAAATGACCGCTGTAAAATGCTACTGGTTTATAGCCCATGCTCGTTTTCTGGGCCAATACTGCCTTCATCACTGCTGAGTCGCAATGTGAAAATATAAAAAAAAAAAAAAAAAATCGACGCTCATAGTCTGGGGATGCCAGTACTGGAGCAGTTGAAATTGCGTCTTTCAATTCATCAAAGGCCTCTCTCATTTCCATAGTCCACCTCAACTTTTTCTCCCCTTTATTTGCTTCTCTCAAACCCTCAAGCAGGGGTCCTATGTCCTATGTATGAGCTGTAATCAAATACCCATGCTCTACAGTAGTTGCACAGCCCCAGAAATTGCTGCAGTTCTCTCACAGTCTGTGGCATTGGAGTGCTTGAAATGGCCTGTGCTCTTTGTGGTGCAATCTTTCTTCCATGTTGGGATATTACTTGGCCAATGTAAAGTACCTGTTCCTGACAGTATTGTATCTTATTCATGTCTACCTTGTACCCTTTCTCAGCCAATATCGTCAAAATTTTTAAGGAGTCCTCTCTACATTTACTTTCGTTTGTACTGCAAATTATTATGTCATCCACATACTGTAACACTGTGCTTTCCATTTCAACGTTACTCAACGTTACTCAAATCCATCTGTATTACTCTATTGAAAATTGAGGGTGATTCACAATACCCCTGTGGCAATCTGGTATGTTTCCACTTTGTATTTCGGTAAGTGAAGCTTGTCAAATCTTGTGAGTCTGGGTGTAATGGTATTGAGAAGAAAGCATTTTTAAGGTCAATCACTGTAAACCGTGATGCTTCTGCTGGAATGCCACACAATATTGTGGCCGGGTTTGCTGTTACTGGATACTCTGCTTCCACTATGTTATTCAAGGGCCTGAGGTCCTGTATGAAGCGCCAAGACCCCTCTTTAGCCTTGCGCACTGGGTACACAGCCGTGTTGCAGGGTGACTCTGAGGGGACCAATATGCCATTGTTTATAAGGGCCGTTATGGTTTCATATATGCCCTCATCTGCCTCTCTTGACAGTGGGTACTGTTTCACTCTTGGTAGTATTGCACCTTTTTTCAATTTTATCCTTACACCCCCTATGCTTTTTATGCATCCCACGTCATAAGGGCTGGTAGTCCATAATGATTTGGGCACCCTTGACATATCCTCCTCAAAGAAGGGGACTGGGGTGCATGTGGGTGCCTCAAGTGCCATTGCAATTTTCTGTGCTACTTGTTTGTGAGCCACCCTTAGCCATATTCCTACACTCATCATGAACACCATTTCACCTTCCTCCTTTTCTTCTGAGAACAGCTCCTCATCTGACACCTGGGTCAGCCTACATCCTTCTGCTAGTGCTATCACTGCCCTCCATGCTCTCCCTTCTTTATCTTGGGCATGTACAGCAATATAGTCAGCTGTTGCAATAATGCTCTCAATGTCCATTACAAACACCTTTCCTTCTGGTTCATTAACAGGTGTTTCTGGTCGGAACAGATAGGCTGCTGGCCTCCTCCATATTTTCCCTTCTATCCCTGGCATCCATGCAAACGCCATGTCTGTTCCATACTGGAATAGCTCGCCATCTACTGGCTCCGCCCTAATCGCTGTCTGTCCACAGTATGCTTGCATAATCTGTCGTGCTGCGAGCATGTTAATCCCTGGAGTAGAGCAAATTATGCCATCCTCTTTAAAGGAGATCGTCATATTCAACCTGTTCATTATGTCCCTCCCCAGTATATTCACTGGGGAGGCACTATAATATAAAAGTGGAACTGACAGATCATAATCTCCAATAGATAAGGGAACGTTATCAGTAAAGGGAACCAACCCTTTAGCCCCAGAAAATCCTTGGGTGTTAATGGCTTCGCCTGACATCTTAAATTTACCTTCCCTTATGCAAGACCGGGTTGCCCCGGTATTAACAAGGAATGATAATTTTTTGTGACCTATCGTTACCTCTATGCGTGGCTCCTCCGCACTATTAGGTGTTACTGACAGGATGGGACACACCAAGGCCGTCTGTGGGCTGTCCTATTGTGGGTACAATGATTGGCCATTCCCGGTGTAAGGGTTGTGTCCCAAGACCGTCACACTACCCAATTGCGTTTGTTGAGTTTGGGGTTGCTGTGTTAAGGGTACTTGTTGTTGTGGCAGTGGCTGTTGTTGTGGTATTTGTTGTTGTTGTGGGTCACTTCCTTGTTGTAACGTCTGCTGTTGTTGTATGCCCTGCTGTTCTTGTGAGGTCCTAGGTTGTGCTTGTTCATTCCATGCTGGTGTTCCTGGCCTACGTACGTGACATGTGTCCTAATAACCCACAACTCCAACACACGGGTGGTTCCCTGCTTTGCCATGGGAAGCTCCCTGTGTTGTCCTGGAATACTGGTTGCCCTGTGGGGTAGGAATGTCTATGTCCTCCCACCTGCTGTTGGGCATTATATCCGTATCCTTTCCCTCTCATAAATCCTCCTCTCCCCCTATTATAACTATAATACCCAGCTCCTTGCATTGGGTACCCTCCTCCCATGTTTGGTGCGTGTAATTGCAGTGGTGGGACTGGGGCTTGTTGTGTTATAATCTGTGGAGGTGCTATTTGAGCAGGATCTTGTGCAGCCACTACTTGTATTGGGCTTTGGGCCATTGGTGTGGGCGTAGTTATTAGTGCCCCTTCCATTGTGTATTTAGTAAGTTTTTTCTGTACTAGTTTAGCCTCTTCTGTTTTCCTGTCTTCTTCCTTTTGTTTCATCTTTCCTTGCCTTGTCCTGCAGTGATGTACTATAGTCAGTTGTATTTCTGGCCATGGTTTTGCTTCCATTCCCACTACTTTCTTTAGTTGTTTCTGAACTCCTTCTGGGAGCCCTTGTACTAGTATATGATAAAATATGGCTGGTGTTTTGTCCAATTGTTCTCTAGTTTCCATGCGCCACTTCTCTTGGATATCCTGGATATAATCAACAGGATCCTCATTCTCACGCATCTTACGGGAAGTAATTGCTCCTATGTCTGATGTGTCTGGGTATTGTACTCTTAGTGCCTGCCATAGCGCATGTCTGCAGTTTGCAAATGGTGCCCCATCATGCGATGTGTTTGTTATTGTTACCCCATGGAATCCCGCTCTCTTCCAAATGTCATCCGCTCTATCCCCTAATATTGATATCAACAGGCCCTTTACATCTCCTACTGCTAGTTTCTGTCCTGCGGTGTGTTTTTCCATTTCATATATCCACTTACCCGCACCTCCACTTAGTGATGGGAGCCTACATTTTATATTTTCCTTATCCGTATGCTTCCAAGGGACGTACTGTGGTCTAACCCCTCCTCTCTCCAACAGTGGCATTAAGTTGTGTCTTGTGTCACCCTTTATGTTCCACAATATCGAGTCTTCACACCCCTCCTCTTCTTCCGGTTCCTTTACCTCTTCAATTTCGTCCTTATTACCCCTGCTCCTAACTCCTTCTCCATCCTTTCCCCTTTCGTCATTTCCTGTAGTTAATGTGGGCGTGTTTATTTGTCTGTCTTGCCTGCGACTAGGGAGGTCTCTAAGTCTACATGCATAAGGTGTCAGTTCGTCCATGAAGGGCGCGAGCTTTATTCTGCGCAGCGAGCGTGCGGTGGTTGAGCATGTAGGGTGCGATGGGGGAGTGCGTGATGGAGATGGGGATGGTGTGTTTTCATTGGTTTGTCTTTCCACTAATCCTTTCACTCCCTCCTCACTTCTCTCCAAGTCCTCCCTTCTCCTACTGATCCATGGCGAGTCTATGTTTGTTCGAGTGAGGTATAGCTTATCTAAGCTTTCTTTTTCACTCTTTCTTCCTTCTCTCTCCACTCCTTCTTCCTCCTCACTGCAAAAATCATTCATAAATGGCACCCCCCACTCTGCCTTTTTCCCTTTTATTGTTACTGTCTCTAAGTCTATTAGGTCTATTTCTCCTTTTCTTTTGCTATTAACCGCTCCCCCTAGTGCTGATGTTGTTGCTACTTCTCTACTTCTATATACATCCCCCCATCTTTCACTCTCCCTACTCCTCCCTTCTCTTTCTCCTTCACTTTTCTCCTCCATCTCCCTACTATTTTCCTCCCTCTTCCTTTTCAATTCCTCCATCACTTCGTTGCTCATCTGTTCCAATATTCTTTCATCCTCTTTCTTCCTTTCCCATTTCACTCTTTCTCTCTCTACTATACTTTCTATTATTTTCCCCTCTTCATATTTCTTAGCTGTCTCTGATAGTACCCTCCTCTTCCATATTGCCATTTCCTTTTCTCTTTCTTCTTCTTCCTTCTTCTTCTCTCTCAACACTACTCTTGATACCCTGTCTGCTGCGGCTTTTACCCTTTCAGCTTCTCTCCTCTGCTCCTCATTTTGTTCCCTTAATTTTTCCAATTCGTTCTTACCTTCTTTCCTTTTCCTCACTCTCTCTTTTTCCTCCCTCTCAAGCTGTTTGATTAGTTCATTCTGCTCATCCCTTAGCTTCGCTAATCTTTCCTCTAAAATCTCTTCCTTTTGTCGTAATAGCTCCTCCCCCCTCATTTCACTCTCTCTTGCACTATCCTCGTCTGTTCTCTTTACTACCTCCCTCTCTTCTCCAGTTAGTGTACCCCGTAATTTTAATAATATCTGTGCAGCTACCCACTCATCATGTCTTATCTCTACAGTCTGCTCCTCTCCAATCTTCCCCTCTCCCATTGCCATTTTCCTATGAGCCACATATGGTGGAGGGCTGTATGCCGGGTTCGAGTATCCCTCAGCCGCCCTTAACTGTCCTTCTATTTCTCCTAATTCTCTTAACGGGTACAATCCTCCTCCCTCCGTTTTCACTCCCAGTGTTATGGGTATCTCGTTGTTCGGTTCCTTTTTTATGTCGTCTGATTTAACACTTTTTTCTCCTCCCTCTCCTCCGTTCCCCGTATTCTTTGTGCTTTCACGCCCCTGTTTCCCATCCTCTCCTTCTTTCTTAATCTCCTTTTCTTCCGGTGTTTCCCCCATAGTGAACATTCCATTTGGTCCCGGTCGGGACCCCTGGAACATCCTCCATAAGTTAAACACCTCCACATGGTTTGCCAACTTCTTCCCCTTGTATGTATTGTGCAGATGGTTTAGCAGTGAATGTTGGGCATATGGATCGAAACTCCCATTAGGTGGCCATGGTGTTAACATTTTGTTATCCGTCCCCTGGGTCCACTCTATGCTGTACTTTATTAACTTCTCCCTATGGGGTGGCAGTGTGGTGCATATGTGTTGTAATGGTGTAGTGAGGGTGTTCCCCCACCCTCCCGACCCTGTCCCGTATGACATGGTGACTCTCCACTTGTTACCCTTTCCTTCACTGGTAGTTTACAATATACAACCTTATATTGTTTACCTGGCCCCGTAATTATGGGGACTTACGACAATCCGTTATGTATGGTTTTACATTTGTCGATTCCCTTCTGTTACTACACCCTTACGGCCCCCTGCGGCCGAAGCGCACTCAGCCCCCTGTGGCTGCGTACCCTTTACGACGCTCTTATACAGTCGTCCTGTTTCCCCGTTCTCCTCCCCCTGTTACACTTGCCGTGGCCGGCATTCTCCGTGCGCAGCCACGCCCCTTTCCCCTTCTCCTTTTCCCAATCCACTCGTTTATCGTTTATCTCCGCGCCCGCTCCCTTATCACATTTCTCTTCCCCACCACTCCCAAAACCAAACTTCCTTGTGTTCGCGCTATCCTATTAAGTCCTACTGGTGACGTCACCGATCTCTTCGAGCTACTGGTACATTCTTATTATGTTCTTTTAAGTTCAAAATACACTTGCAACCTACCCCCGCTAACCCTACAGCTGTCTTCCTGTCACTCCTGGAACAAGGTAATCAAATCAACAATATAATCGGACTGCGCACGCTGCGTCGCCTCGCGTGTGATACGCCCCTCAACAGGAGGGCTTAACCAGCCAATTATCTTCCGTATTGGGCAACTTAGTTAACTAGCCACCGCCTACAGGGAATCGTCATCTACCTATCGAGTTTCTTGCTCGAACAATAGGGATCCTCGTCTACTCATTGATCAATAAATGCCAAATCGTAGGAAACCACACACACACCCCCACCCTTACACGCAGTCACGACTTAGGCCAATCAGTGCCTTACGAGCTGCCGCACGTGATGTTTTCGTGCTCCGCCCTCCCTTTTCCGCGTAACGTAGCCGACTGCTCTCGCACTCGTTTCGCTACCATTCATTCCATTGGCAACACTAAGTTTTTAGACCTTCGCCGCGCATCTGTACAACACCTCCCTCATTCACTTCCTCCCCCCTCCCTCACAATTTCGCATTGCTTGTTGTGCGTGTCATGCTCACCAAGTTCTCTCGATGCAGGGCCGCTCGACTGCGTGCACCCCTCCAAGCGGCTCGCCACCTCCCCTCGTCTGGACCACGTCTGGACACTCGCCAACCGCGGGCGGGATACTTCTCAACCGGCTCCCGAAGGCCAATATCCGGATTGCGCTGTCCGGTCTTCTCGCAGCTCCGCGATGGTCCTGTAGTCCTCAGAAGGGGGCAACGGCAGAGGGGGCCGCGCCGCCGGGCCTCCTCGCAACGGGAGTGCCTGGAAAAATTAAAAATAGAAGGTCGAAGTAAAAAATAAAAGGTCGATCTTAAACAGATCTCAGCAGTGCTTCCAACTTGTCGGGGGGAAATTCTGCCGGGGTCGGTCGGGCCGTCCGCAGACCTCCAGGCAGGGAGGCCCCAACTCCTCCCGTGTATCCCAGTTGAGACAGAGCGCGAGACACACACAAGGAGCAAGGTGACTCTGCTGTTTATTAGACAAAACGGCAGGGATGGGTCGAGGAACGTACGCGTCCGTCCTGACACACACACAATCGTGGGGCTCGTAGGCCCTTTTTACTGCATTATGACGCGCTATTCGCGTCACTTCAGAAAGTTAACAAAAAACCTATCGCCACTCTTAATTGGTTGCTCGAGTGGTAGGGTTAGTATAGCGCACATATAGAGGACAATGTTACTGGACAAAGGGTAGTCAGGTGATATATCTGGGTTGTCCCTACAATTAGATACATGAAACTTGTTACATGAAGACTCCTGAGGATTGGTTAATATTACTGACGTCTAAGATAAGAGCCCCATGTTCTGATTGGTGCACCCGTGAGCTTCCCAGCCTGGGACCACCGTTGTTCCCAGCTCTCGGTGTACCTGCGATTGCAACAATGTTTCAATATGGGTACGTGCAGACAATGTGAGGACTTATTCATAGTTGGAAGGCTGACCGCTCCCACTGTCGCAGATGTCCATTGAGCCTTTCAAGTGTATCTGCCTGTGTCTCGTAGCGAGGGATCCAGACGCCTTTTCTCTCCTGGGTTTGGCATCTCGTCAGGTTCGGCTTGGTCACGTGGGGAGGGACCGTGCTCGAGGCAGAATTCTGCACAATTAATATTGCTTTTCCACTGTGTGTCTGGTTTAATTTGCAGGTGTGACCTTAACGTTGGTGCGCGGAGTGCGAGGCTGCAACATTGTGCCTTTGATGCTTTGTTCTTGGAATGTGGGTTTGCAACATCGCGACCTTGGCTGGTTGTTTCACCGGGCCCATTCTGCAGGATCAGCAACCAGACTCTTGCTTTGTTAATGTCCACGGGAGCTCTTGTTTGAGGCCTACTTGGGCCTGGTGCATAAGTGGTCCGGTTGGTGCATGGGAGCTTTAAGTTATAGCAGCATATAGTTCCATGACCAGTATCGTGTCTTCATTATAGTTCTTATGGTGGTAACTGGTTTCAAGAGAAGCGTGAGCAAGCTTTGTAGATGAGTTCATGACGCGTCTTGCATTTCTGCATTCTGAAAGCCTATGTAAAAATAATAAAGATGCACGTCCGTGAATATGCCTGTCGCCTACGTCATAGCACTGAGTATATTCTTCGTGTAGATCGGTGTGGGAATGTCCAATGTGTATATTTGCACAGATGTGCTTCCCGTTGTCTAGGTCGTCATGGCATCTCTAACGACGTGTAGATTTTAGTCTAGTTGGTCCGCGCCGCAGGTGTCGGCATGGCCAGTGCGGGCTGTTGGGCAGGCAGATGGACACATCCGTATGTTCCTATACCAGGGTATTTGGTCATCTGGTAAATGGACAAACTCTTCTCGTGGCGGGTGTCTGGGTCGTGACCCTCTAGGCCAAGCGCGAGAGGTGAAGGACGGGAGCCTGGTCTTCCATTCTCCCACTTCATACCCCTTATACTTATAAGGAGGGTTTGGTGGCTGAAAATGCATTGCTTTGATGGTGATTGCATGTTGCTTCCACTTTGTACATATTACTGAAAAAATAAAGGTGAACATTTCAGAAATTGGGTTAGTGCTCAGGGGTAGAGCATGTCACTGCAGATTAAGAGGTCCCTAGTTCAAATGTGGGTGCCCCCTTGTCCAACTGTTTTACCTGTAGAAATATTGTTTTAATTAAATAAATTGAAGTAAACATTTACAATCTTAGCATTTTATGTAATGAGCAACACATTTCTACATTTGAAATACTCCTGATCATCACCTGAAACATAGGGTAAACACTATTAAGCTGTTTAGGATTTCTTCATATGATACAAGCTGTGTTTTACATTCACCCAAGTTCTACTGGTGATATTATCAGTTTGAAATAGTCCATTGGAAGCTCATATGAATGTTATAAAACTGTGGTGGAAACCAATAATATGCCCTTAATGAAATGTATTAATTTGTACAGCTGACCAGAAGTGCACTGATGTCATTAGTTCTACAAGTTCCATACAGTCACCCACTCTATCACCTTTTTAAAAAAGGGCAGTTTTCAGCATTCAAGGGTTTAACTCAGTGGTAGAGCGTAGGAGTGCAGTTCAAGAAGTCCCTGTTTCATAACCATATACCCTCTTCAATAGATCCTGTTAAAATGTTTTTCAACCCAATGCACTGTAAGAAACAATGAGATATATCATCATTTCATATACAAAACAATGAACAATTGGGTTTAACTATGCTCTTAGCACAAAATCAACAAACTGCAGTAGAGAAGCAGTTACGTTTTGCAGAATTTGTGCATTTGACAAAAGTTTTTTTTCCATGTTCCAAGATCTACATGTGATACGAAATGTATTAATTCTTGCAATGGAAACCTCACTGTATTTTACCAAGGCAGATAAAGGACATCTTGTGTACCCCTTATAGTTATAAGGAGGGTTTGGTGGCTGAAAATGCATTGCTTTGATGGTGATTGCATGTTGCTTCCACTTTGTACATATTACTGAATTAAAATAGCTGAACGTTTCAGAATTGGGGGTATAGCTCCGTGGTAGAGTGTCTGGCTGCAGATCAAGAGGTACCTAGTTCATATCTGGGTGCCCACTTGTTTTACCTGTAGAAATATTTTTTTAATTAAATAAATTGAAGAACACATTTACAATTTTAGCATTTTATGTAATGAGCAACACATTTCTACATTTGAAATACTCCTGATCGTCACCTGAAACATAGGGTAAACACCATTAAGCTGTTTCGGATTTCTTCGTATGATACAAGCTGTGTATTATGAAGTGGGAGAATGGGAGAAAAGACTCCCCCCCAATCTCCTCGCGCCCCTGACCTAGAGGATCGCGACCCAGACACCCGCCACAAGATGAATTTGCATATCTACCAGACGACCAAATACCCTGGTACAGGAACATACGGATGTGCCCATCAGCCTGCCCACCAGCCTGCCCTGCTCAAGCCGACACCTGCGGCATGGATGAACTTGACTAAACCCTTCAACAGTAAATAAACACATCGTTAGAGATGCCATGACGACCTAGCCAACTGTCAGAACACTTGTGCAACCATGCACACTGGACACCCCCACAACAATCTACATGAAGAACATACTCAGTGCTATGACGTAGATGACAGACTCACCCACTGACGCGCATCTTTATTATTTTTCACATAGGTTTTTCGAAATGCAGAAACGCAAGACGCACAAAGCACTCATCTAAATGCTTGCAGACGCTTCTCCTAACCCTTGCATTGTGATGAAAATACAACGTAGACATGGTCCCGCCTATGAAGCAATGTGATACTGCAACTTAAAGTGCCGTGCATTAAACATCCCCACCTATGCACCAGGCCCAAGTAGGCCGCAAGCAAGAGCCTCCATGAACATTGAACGAGCAAGAGTCCAATTGCTGACCCTGCAGAACGCGCCCAGCGAGAACTGACAGCCAAGGGAGCGATGTTGCAACTCGCATGCCACCAGCCGACGCCAAGGTCGCACCTGCAAGCTAAGCCAGACACACAGTGGAAAGTACAACTTAAATGTGCAAAATTCTGCCTCAACCACGGTCTCTCCTCACGTGACCAAGGCAAACCTGACAGGGTGCCAGACCCAGGAGGAAGAATTCGCCTGGGTCCCACGTTTGAGACACAGGCTGCAACAATGAAATGACCTAATGGACACCTACAGCGATGGGAATGGTCTGCTCTCAGGCATATGAGCAAATTCACGCATTGTCTGCACAAACACATAGTTACATATTGTTGCAAATGACAGGTACACCGCGAGCAGGGAACAACGATGGTCCCAGGCTGGGGGGCTCGCGAGTCGACCAATCAGAACATGGGGCACTCATCACTGAAGCCACTAACATTAGCCAATCATTAGGGGTCTTTGTGTAACAATTTTCAAGTATCTAATAGAAGGGACAACCTAAGTATACCATCTGACTGACCCTTAACCACTAACAGCGTTCTCTATACGTATGCTATACTAACCCTACCACTCTAGCGACCAATCCAGAGTGGCAATAGGTTTTTTGCTAACTTTCCCAGGTGACGCAAGTAGCGCGTCATACTGAGGCAAAAAGGGGCCTGCGAGCCTTACGAATTTCGAGAGTCTGGACGGACGCATACGATCCTAGACCCATCCCTGCCGTTATTCAATAAACAGCAGTAACACCTTGCTTCTTGTGTGTGTCTCATACTCATTTTTGGGATACGCGGGAGGAGTTGGGGCCTCCCAGCCCGGAGGTCAGCGGAAGGCCCAGCCGACCCCAGGAGAAACCCCCCGACAATTACATTCACCCAAGTTCTACTGGTGATATTATCAGTTTGAAATAGTCCATTGGAAGCTCATATGAATGTTATAAAACTGTGGTGGAAACCAATAATATGCCCTTAATGAAATGTATTAATTTGAGCAGTTTTCAGCATTCAAGGGTTTATGTCAATGGTAGAGGGAAGGAGTGCAGTTCAAGAAGTTCCTGTTTCATAACCATATAATCTCTTCAATAGATCCTGATAAAATGTTTTTCAACCCAATGCACTGTAAGAAATATAAGATACATCATCATTTCATATACAAAACAATGAACAATTGGGTTTAACTTTGCTCTTAGCACAAAATCAAAAAACTGCAGTAGAGAAGCAGTTACATTTTGCAGAATTTGTGCATTTGACAAACGTTTTTTTCCATGTTCCAAGATCTACATGTGATACGAAATCTATGAATTCCTGCAATGGAAACCTCACTGTATTTTACCAAGGCAGATAAAGGACATCTTTTGTACCCCTTATACTTATAAGGAGGGTTTGGTGGCGGCTGAAAATGCATTGCTTTGATGGTGATTGCATGTTGCTTCCACTTTGTACATATTACTGAATAAATAAAGGTGAATATTTCAGAACTGGGGGTATAGCTCAGTGGTACTGCATTTGACTGCAGATCAAGCGGTCCCTAGCTCAAATCTGGGTGCCCCCTTGTCCAGCTCTTTTACCTGTAGAAATATTTTTTTAAATAAATTGAAGAAAACATTTACAATCTTAGCATTTTATGTATTGAGCAACACATTTCTACACTTGAAATACTCCTGATCATCTCCTGAAACATAGGGTAAACACCATTAAGCTGTTTAGGATTTCTTTGTATGATACAAGTTGTGTATTACATTCACCCAACTTCTACTGGTGATATTATCAGTTTAAAATAGTCCATTGGAAGCTCATATGAATGTTATAAAACTGTGGTGGAAACCAATAATATGCCCTTAATGAAATGTATTAATTTGTACAGCTGACCAGAAGTTCACTGATGTCATTAGTTTGACAAGTTCCATACAGTCACCCACTCTATCACTTTTTTAAAAAAGGGCACTTTTCAGCATTCAAGGGTTTATGTCAGTGGTAGAGGGTAGGAGTGCAGTTCAAGAAGTCCCTGTTTCATAACCATATACCTTCTTCAATAGATCCTGTTAAAATGTTTTTGAACCCAATGCACTGTAAGAAACAATAAGATATATCATCATTTCATATACAAAACAATGAACAATTGGGTTTAACTATGCTCTTAGCACAAAATCAACAAACTGCAGTAGAGAAGCAGTTACGTTTTGCAGAATGTGTGCATTTGACAAAAGATTTTTTTTCCATGTTCGAAGATCTACATGTGATCCGAAATGTATGAATTCATGCAATGGAAACCTCACTGTATTTTACCAAGGCAGATAAAGGACATCCTTCGCACCCCATATACGTATGAGGAGGGTTTGGTGGCTGAAAATGCATTGCTATGATGGTGATTGCATGTTGCTTGCACTTTGTACTTTTTACTGAATTAATAAAGGTGAACATTTCAGAATTTGGGGTATAGCTCAGTGGTAGAGCATTTGACTGCAGATCAGGAGGTCCCTAGTTCAAACCTGGATGCCCCCTTTTCCAACTGTTTTACCTGTAGAAATAAATTGAAGAAAACATTTACAATCTTAGCATTTTATGTAATGAGCAACACATTTCTACATGTGAAAGACTCCTGATCATCTCCTGAAACATAGGATAAACACCATTAAGCTGTTTAGGATTTCTTCATATGATACAAGCTGTTTTTTACATTCACCCAAGTTCTACTCGTGATATTATCAGTTTGAAATAGTCCATTGAAAGCTCATATGAATGTTATAAACTGTGGTGGAAACCAATAATATGCCCTTAATGAAATGTATTAATTTGTACAGCTGACCAGAAAGTGCACTGATGTCATTAGTTCTACAAGTTCCATACAGTCACCCAATCTATCACCTTTTTTAAAAAGGGCAGTTTTCAGCATTCAAGGGTTTAACTCAGTGGTAGAGTGTAGGAGTGCAGTTCAAGAAGACCCTGTTTCATAATCATATACCCTCTTCAATATATCCTGTTAAAATGTTTTTTAACCCAATGCACTGTAAGAAACAATAAGATATATTATAATTTCATGTACAAAACAATGAACAATTGGGTTTAACTATGCTCTTAGCACAAAATCAACAAACTGCAGTAGAGAAGCAGTTACGTTTTGCAGAATTTGTGCATTTGACAAAAGATTTTTTTTCCATGTTCCAAGATCTACATGTGATACGAAATGTATGAATTATTGCAATGGAAACCTCACTGTATTTTACCAAGGCAGATAAAGGACATCCTTCGCAACCCTTATACTTATAAGGAGGGTTTAGTGGCTGAATTTGCATTGCTTTGATGGTGATTGCATGTTGCTTCCACTTTGTACATATTACTGAATAAATAAAGGCGAACATTTCAGAGAGGGGGTATAGCTCAGTTGTAGAGCATTTGACTGCAGATTAAGAGGTCCCTAGTTTAAATCTGGGTGCCCTCTTCTCCAACTATTTTACCTGTAGAAATAAATTGAAGAAAACATTTACAATCTTAGCATTTTATGTAATGAGCAACACATTTCTACATTTGAAAGACTCCTGATCATCTCCTGAAACATAGGGTAACACCATGAAACTGTCTAGGATTTCTTCATATGATACAAGCTGTGTTTTACATTCACCCAAGTTATACTGGTGATATTATCAGTTTGAAATAGTCCATTGGAAGCTCATATGAATGTTATAAAACTGTGGTGGAAACCAATAATATGCCCTTAATGAAATGTATTAATTTGTACAGCTGACCATAAGTGAACTGATGTCATTAGTTCTACAAGTTCCATACAGTAACCCACTCTATCACTTTTTTAAAAAAGGGCAGTTTTCAGCATTCAAGGGTTTATGTCAGTGGTAGAGCCTAGGAGTGCAGTTCAAGAAGTCCCTGTTTCATAACCATACACCCTCTTCAATAGATCCTGTTAAAATGTATTTTTTAACCCAATGCACTGTAAGAAACAATAAGATATATCATCATTTCATATACAAAACAATGAACAATTGGGTTTAACTATGCTCTTAGCACAAAATCAACAAAATGCAGTAGAGAAGCAGTTACGTTTTGCAGAATTTGTGCATTTGACAAATGTTTTTTTTCCATGTTCCAAGATCTACATGTGATACGAAATGTATACATTTCTGCAATGGAAACCTCACTGTATTTTACCAAGGCAGATGAAGGACATCTTTTGTACCCCTTATACTTATAAGGAGGGTTTGGTGGCTGAAAATGCATTGCTTTGATCGTGATTGCATGTTGTTTCCACTCTGTACATATTACTGAATAAATAAAGATGAACATTTCAGAACTGGGGGTATAGCTCAGTGGTAGTGCATTTGACTGCATATCAAGCAGTCCATAGTTCAAATCTCGGTGCCCCATTGTCCAACTGTTTTACCTGTAGAAATATTTTTTAATTAAATAAATTGAAGAAAATATTTACAATCTTAGCATTTTATGTAATGAGCAACACATTTCTACATTTGAAATACTCCTGATCATCTCCTGAAATATAGGGTAAACACCATTAAGCTGTTTAGGATTTCTGCATATGATACAAGCAGTGTTTTACATTCACCCAATTTCTACTCATGATATTATCAGTTTGAAATAGTCCATTGGAAGCTCAAATGAATGTTATAAAACTGTGGTGGAAACCAATAATATGCCCTTAATGAAATGTATTAATTTGTACAGCTGACCAGAAGTGCACTGATGTCATTAGTTCTACAAGTTCCATACAGTCACCCACTCTATCACCTTTTTAAAAAAGGGCAGATTTCAGCATTCAAGGGTTTAACTCAGTGGTAGAGCGTAGGAGTGCAGTTCAAGAAGTCCCTGTTTCATAACCATATACCCTCTTCAACAGATCCTGTTAAAATGTTTTTCAACCCAATGCACTGTAAGAAACAATAGGATATATCATCATTTCATATAAAAAACAATGAACAATTGGGTTTAACTATGCTCTTAGCACAAAATCAACAAACTGCAGTAGAGAAGCAGTTACGTTTTGCAGAATTTGTGTTTTGACAAAAGTTTTTTTCCATGTTCCAAGATCTACATGTGATACGAAATGTATGAATTCTTGCAATGGAAACCTCACTTTATTTTACCAAGGCAGATAAAGGACATCTTGTGTACCCCTTATAGTTATAAGGAGGGTTTGGTGGCTGAAAATGCATTGCTTTGATGGTGATTGCATGTTGCTTCCACTTTGTACTTATTACTGAATTAAAATAGGTGAACATTTCAGAATTGGGGGTATAGCTCTGTGGTAGAGCACTTGACTGTAGATCAAGAGGTCCCTAGATCAAATCTGGGTGCCCCCTTGTCCAACTGTAAATTGAAGAAAACATTTACAATCTTAGCATTTTATGTAATGAGCAACACATTTCTACATTTGAAATACTCCTGATCATCTCCTGAAACATAGGGTAAACACCATGAAACTGTTTAGGATTTCTTCATATGATACAAGCTGTGTTTTACATTTACCCAAGTTCTACTGGTGATATTATCAGTTTGAAATAGTCCATTGGAAGGTCATAAGAATGTTTTAAAACTGTGGTGGAAACCAATAATATGCCCTTAATGAAATGCATTAATTTGTACAGCTGCCCAGAGGTGCACTGTTGTCATTAGTTCCACAAGTTCCATACAGTCACCCACTCTATCACTTTTTTAAAAAAGGTCAGTTTTCAGCATTCAAGGGTTTATGTCAGTGGTAGAGCGTAGGAGTGCAGTTCAAGAAGTCCCTGTTTCATAACCATATACCCTCTTCAATAGATCCAGTTAAAATGTTTTTCAACCCAATGCACTGTAAGAAACAATAAGATATATCATCAGTTCATATACAAAACAATGAACAATTGGGTTTAACTATGCTCTTAGCACAAAATCAACAAACTGCAGTAGAGAAGCAGTTACGTTTTGCAGAATTTGTGCATCTGACAAAAGTTTTATTTCCATGTTCCAAGATCTACATGTGATACAAAATGTATGAATTCTTGCAATGGAAACCTCACTGTATTTTACCAAGGCAGACAAACGACTTCTTTTGTACCCCTTATACTTATAAGGAGGGTTTGGTGGCTGAAAATGCATTGCTTTGATGGTGATTGCATGTTGCTTCCACTTTGTACATATTACTGAATAAATAAAGGTGAACATTTCAGAACTGGGTGTATAGCTCAGTGGTAAAGCATTCAACTGCAGATCAAGAGGTCCCTAGTTCAACTCTGGGTGCCCCCTTGTTCATCTATTTTAATTGTAGAAATATTTTTTAAATTAAATAAATTGAAGAAAACATTTACAAACCCAGCATTTTATGTAATGAGCAACACATTTCTACATTTGAAATACGCCTGATCATCTCCTGAAACATAGAGTAAACTCCATGAAACTGTTTAGGATTTCTTCATATGATACAAGCTGTGGTTTACATTCACCCAAGTTCTACTGGTGATATTATCAGTTTGAAATAGTCCATTGGAAGCTCATATGAATGTTATAAAACTGTGTTGGAAACCAATAATATGCCCTTAATGAAATGTATTAATTTGTACAGCTGACCAGAATTGCACTGATGTCATTAGTTCTACAAGTTCCATACAGTCACCCACTCTATCACCTTTTTAAAAAAGGGCATTTTTCAGCATTCAAGGGTTTAACTCAGTGGTAGAGCGTAGGAGTGCAGTTCAACAAGTCCCTGTTTCATAACCATATACCCTCTTCAATAAATCCTGTTAAAATGTTTTTCAACCCAATGCACTGTAAGTAACAATAGGATATATCATCATTTCATATAAAAAACAATGAACAATTGGGTTTAACTATGCTCTTAGCACAAAATCAACAAACTGCAGTAGAGAAGCAGTTACGTTTTGCAGAATTTGTGCATTTGACAAACGTTTTTTTTCCATGTTCCAAGATCTACATGTGATACAAAATGTATGAATTCTTGCAATGGAAACCTCACTGTATTTTACAAAGGCAGATAAAGGACATCATTTGTACCCCTTATACTTATAAGCAGGGTTTGGTGGCTGAAAATGCATTGCTTTGATGGTGATTGCATGTTGCTTCCACATTGTACATATTACTGAATAAATAAAGGTGAACATTTCAGAAATGGGGCTATAGCTCAGGGGTAGAGCATTTCACTGCAGATCAAGAGGTCCCTAGTTCAAATCTGGGTGCCCCCTTGTCCAACTGTTCTACCTGTAGAAATATTGTTTAATTAAATAAATTGAAGTAAACATTTACAATCTTAGCATTTTATGTAATGAGCAACACATTTCTACATTTGAAATACTCCTGATCATCACCTTAAACATAGGGTAAACACCATCAAGCTGGTTAGGATTTCTGCATATGATACAAGCTGTGTTTTACATTCACCCAAGTTCTACTGGTGATATTATCAGTTTGAAATAGTCCATTGGAAGCTCATATGAATTTTATAAAACTGTGGTGGAAACCAATAATATGCCCTTAATGAAATGTATTAATTTGTACAGCTGACCAGAAGTGCACTGATGTCATTAGTTGTACAAGTTCCATACAGTCACCCACTCTATCACCTTTTTAAAAAAGGGCAGTTTTCAACATTCAAGGGTTTATGTCAGTTGTAGACCGTAGGAGTGCAGTTCAAGAAGTCGCTGTTTCATAAACATATACCCTTTTCAATAGATCCTGTTAAAATGTTTTTCAACCCAATGCCCTGTAAGAAACAATAGGATATATCATCATTTCATATACAAAACAATGAACAATTGGGTTTAACTATGCTCTTAGCACAAAATCAACAAACTTCAGTAGAGAAGCAGTTACATTTTGCAGAATTTGTGCATTTGACAAAAGATTTTTTTTCCATGTTCCAAGATCTACATGTGATACGAAATGTATGAATTCTTGCAATGGAAACCTCACTGTATTTTACCAAGGCAGATAAAGGACATCTTGTGCACCCCATATACTTATAAGGAGGGTTTGGTGGCTGAAAATGCATTGCTTTGATGGTGATTGCATGTTGCTTCCACTTTGTACATATTACTGAATAAATAAAAGTGAACATTTCAGAACTGGGGGTATAGCTCAGTGGTAGAGCATTTGACTGCAGCTCAAGAGGTCCCTAGTTCAAATCTGTGTGGCCTCTTGTCCAACTGTTTTACCTGTAGAAATATTTTTTTAAATAAATTGAAGAAAACATTTACAATCTTAGCATTTTATGTAATGAGCAACACATTTCTACATTTGAAATACTCCTGATCATCTCCTGAAACATAGGGTAAACACCATGAAACTGTTTAGGATATCTTCATATGATACAAGCTGTGTTTTACATTCACCCAAGTTCTACTGGTGATATTATCAGTTTGAAATAGTCCATTGGAAGCTCATATGAATGTTATAAAACTGTGGTGGAAACCAATAATATGCCCTTAATGAAATGTATTAATTTGTATAGCTGACCAGAATTGCACTGATGTCATTAGTTCTACAAGTTTCATACAGTCAAACACTCTATCACCTTTTTAAAAAAGGGCAATTTTCAGCATTCAAGGGTTTAACTCAGTGGTAGAGCGTAGGAGTGCAGTTCAAGAAGTCCCTGTTTCATAACCATATACCCTCTTCAATAGATCCTGTTAAAATGTTTTTCAACCCAATGCACTGTAAGAAACTATAAGATATATCATCATTTTATATACAAAACAATGAACAATTGGGTTTAACTATGCTCGTAGCACAAAATCAACAAACTGCAGTAGAGAAGCAGTTACGTTTTGCAGAATTTGTGCATCTGACAAAAGTTTTATTTCCATGTTCCAAGATCTACATGTGATACAAAATGTATGAATTCTTGCAATGGAAACCTCACTGTATTTTACCAAGGCAGACAAACGACTTCTTTTGTACCCCTTATACTTATAAGGAGGGTTTGGTGGCTGAAAATGCATTGCTTTGATGGTGATTGCATGTTGCTTCCACTTTGTACATATTACTGAATAAATAAAGGTGAACATTTCAGAACTGGGTGTATAGCTCAGTGGTAAAGCATTCAACTGCAGATCAAGAGGTCCCTAGTTCAACTCTGGGTGCCCCCTTGTTCATCTATTTTAATTGTAGAAATATTTTTTAAATTAAATAAATTGAAGAAAACATTTACAAACCCAGCATTTTATGTAATGAGCAACACATTTCTACATTTGAAATACGCCTGATCATCTCCTGAAACATAGGGTAAACTCCATGAAACTGTTTAGGATTTCTTCATATGATACAAGCTGTGGTTTACATTCACCCAAGTTCTACTGGTGATATTATCAGTTTGAAATAGTCCATTGGAAGCTCATATGAATGTTATAAAACTGTGTTGGAAACCAATAATATGCCCTTAATGAAATGTATTAATTTGTACAGCTGACCAGAATTGCACTGATGTCATTAGTTCTACAAGTTCCATACAGTCACCCACTCTATCACCTTTTTAAAAAAGGGCATTTTTCAGCATTCAAGGGTTTAACTCAGTGGTAGAGCGTAGGAGTGCAGTTCAACAAGTCCCTGTTTCATAACCATATACCCTCTTCAATAAATCCTGTTAAAATGTTTTTCAACCCAATGCACTGTAAGTAACAATAGGATATATCATCATTTCATATAAAAAACAATGAACAATTGGGTTTAACTATGCTCTTAGCACAAAATCAACAAACTGCAGTAGAGAAGCAGTTACGTTTTGCAGAATTTGTGCATTTGACAAACGTTTTTTTTCCATGTTCCAAGATCTACATGTGATACAAAATGTATGAATTCTTGCAATGGAAACCTCACTGTATTTTACAAAGGCAGATAAAGGACATCATTTGTACCCCTTATACTTATAAGCAGGGTTTGGTGGCTGAAAATGCATTGCTTTGATGGTGATTGCATGTTGCTTCCACATTGTACATATTACTGAATAAATAAAGGTGAACATTTCAGAAATGGGGCTATAGCTCAGGGGTAGAGCATTTCACTGCAGATCAAGAGGTCCCTAGTTCAAATCTGGGTGCCCCCTTGTCCAACTGTTCTACCTGTAGAAATATTGTTTAATTAAATAAATTGAAGTAAACATTTACAATCTTAGCATTTTATGTAATGAGCAACACATTTCTACATTTGAAATACTCCTGATCATCACCTTAAACATAGGGTAAACACCATCAAGCTGGTTAGGATTTCTGCATATGATACAAGCTGTGTTTTACATTCACCCAAGTTCTACTGGTGATATTATCAGTTTGAAATAGTCCATTGGAAGCTCATATGAATTTTATAAAACTGTGGTGGAAACCAATAATATGCCCTTAATGAAATGTATTAATTTGTACAGCTGACCAGAAGTGCACTGATGTCATTAGTTGTACAAGTTCCATACAGTCACCCACTCTATCACCTTTTTAAAAAAGGGCAGTTTTCAACATTCAAGGGTTTATGTCAGTTGTAGACCGTAGGAGTGCAGTTCAAGAAGTCGCTGTTTCATAAACATATACCCTTTTCAATAGATCCTGTTAAAATGTTTTTCAACCCAATGCCCTGTAAGAAACAATAGGATATATCATCATTTCATATACAAAACAATGAACAATTGGGTTTAACTATGCTCTTAGCACAAAATCAACAAACTTCAGTAGAGAAGCAGTTACATTTTGCAGAATTTGTGCATTTGACAAAAGATTTTTTTTCCATGTTCCAAGATCTACATGTGATACGAAATGTATGAATTCTTGCAATGGAAACCTCACTGTATTTTACCAAGGCAGATAAAGGACATCTTGTGCACCCCATATACTTATAAGGAGGGTTTGGTGGCTGAAAATGCATTGCTTTGATGGTGATTGCATGTTGCTTCCACTTTGTACATATTACTGAATAAATAAAAGTGAACATTTCAGAACTGGGGGTATAGCTCAGTGGTAGAGCATTTGACTGCAGCTCAAGAGGTCCCTAGTTCAAATCTGTGTGGCCTCTTGTCCAACTGTTTTACCTGTAGAAATATTTTTTTAAATAAATTGAAGAAAACATTTACAATCTTAGCATTTTATGTAATGAGCAACACATTTCTACATTTGAAATACTCCTGATCATCTCCTGAAACATAGGGTAAACACCATGAAACTGTTTAGGATTTCTTCATATGATACAAGCTGTGTTTTACATTCACCCAAGTTCTACTGGTGATATTATCAGTTTGAAATAGTCCATTGGAAGCTCATATGAATGTTATAAAACTGTGGTGGAAACCAATAATATGCCCTTAATGAAATGTATTAATTTGTATAGCTGACCAGAATTGCACTGATGTCATTAGTTCTACAAGTTTCATACAGTCAAACACTCTATCACCTTTTTAAAAAAGGGCAGTTTTCAGCATTCAAGGGTTTAACTCAGTGGTAGAGCGTAGGAGTGCAGTTCAAGAAGTCCCTGTTTCATAACCATATACCCTCTTCAATAGATCCTGTTAAAATGTTTTTCAACCCAATGCACTGTAAGAAACTATAAGATATATCATCATTTTATATACAAAACAATGAACAATTGGGTTTAACTATGCTCGTAGCACAAAATCAACAAACTGCAGTAGAGAAGCAGTTACGTTTTGCAGAATTTGTGCATTTGACAATTTTTTTTCCATGTTCCAAGATCTACATGTGATACAAAATGTAGGAATTCTTGCAATGGAAACCTCACTGTATTTTACCAAGGCAGATAAAGGACATCATTTGTACCCCTTATACTTATAAGGAGGGTTTGGTGGCTGAAAATGCAGTGCTTTGATGGTGATTGCATGTTGCTTCCACTTTGTACATATTACTGAATAAATAAAGGTGAACATTTCAGAAATGGGGCTATAGCTCAGGGGTAGAGCATTTCACTGCAGATCAAGAGGTCCCTAATTCAAATCTGGGTGCCCCCTTGTCCAACTGTTTTACCTGTAGAAATATTTTTTAATTAAATAAATTGAAGTAAACATTTACAATCTTAGCATTTTATGTAATGAGCAACACACTTCTACATTTGAAATACTCCTGATCATCACCTGAAACATAGGGTCAACATCATTAAGCTGTTTAGGATTTCTTCATATGATACAAGCTGTGTTTTACATTCACCCAAGTTCTACTGGTGATATTATCAGTTTGAAATAGTCCATTGGAAGCTCATATGAATGTTATAAAACTGTGGTGGAAACCAATAATATGCCCTTAATGAAATGTATTAATTTGTACAGCTGACCAGAATTGCACTGATGTCATTAGTTCTACAAGTTTCATACAGTCAAACACTCTATCACCTTTTTAAAAAAGGGCAGTTTTCAGCATTCAAGGGTTTAACTCAGTGGTAGAGCGTAGGAGTGCAGTTCAAGAAGTCCCTGTTTCATAACCATATACCCTCTTCAATAGATCCTGTTAAAATGTTTTTCAACCCAATGCACTGAAAGAAACTATAAGATATATCATCATTTCATATACAAAACAATGAACAATTGGGTTTAACTATGCTCTTAGCACAAAATCAACAAACTGCAGTAGAGAAGCAGTTACGTTTTGCAGAATTTGTGCATTTGACAAACGTTTTTTTTCCATGTTCCAAGATCTACATGTGATACAAAATGTATGAATTCTTGCAATGGAAACCTCACTGTATTTTACAAAGGCAGATAAAGGACATCATTTGTACCCCTTATACTTATAAGGAGGGTTTGGTGGCTGAAAATGCAGTGCTTTGATGGTGATTGCATGTTGCTTCCACATTGTACATATTACTGAATAAATAAAGGTGAACATTTCAGAAATGGGGCTATAGCTCAGGGGTAGAGCATTTCACTGCAGATCAAGAGGTCCCTAGTTCAAATCTGGGTGCCCCCTTGTCCAACTGTTCTACCTGTAGAAATATTGTTTAATTAAATAAATTGAAGTAAACATTTACAATCTTAGCATTTTATGTAATGAGCAACACATTTCTACATTTGAAATACTCCTGATCATCACCTTAAACATAGGGTAAACACCATCAAGCTGGTTAGGATTTCTGCATATGATACAAGCTGTGTTTTACATTCACCCAAGTTCTACTGGTGATATTATCAGTTTGAAATAGTCCATTGGAAGCTCATATGAATTTTATAAAACTGTGGTGGAAACCAATAATATGCCCTTAATGAAATGTATTAATTTGTACAGCTGACCAGAAGTGCACTGATGTCATTAGTTGTACAAGTTCCATACAGTCACCCACTCTATCACCTTTTTAAAAAAGGGCAGTTTTCAACATTCAAGGGTTTATGTCAGTTGTAGACCGTAGGAGTGCAGTTCAAGAAGTCGCTGTTTCATAAACATATACCCTTTTCAATAGATCCTGTTAAAATGTTTTTCAACCCAATGCCCTGTAAGAAACAATAGGATATATCATCATTTCATATACAAAACAATGAACAATTGGGTTTAACTATGCTCTTAGCACAAAATCAACAAACTTCAGTAGAGAAGCAGTTACATTTTGCAGAATTTGTGCATTTGACAAAAGATTTTTTTTCCATGTTCCAAGATCTACATGTGATACGAAATGTATGAATTCTTGCAATGGAAACCTCACTGTATTTTACCAAGGCAGATAAAGGACATCTTGTGCACCCCATATACTTATAAGGAGGGTTTGGTGGCTGAAAATGCATTGCTTTGATGGTGATTGCATGTTGCTTCCACTTTGTACATATTACTGAATAAATAAAAGTGAACATTTCAGAACTGGGGGTATAGCTCAGTGGTAGAGCATTTGACTGCAGCTCAAGAGGTCCCTAGTTCAAATCTGTGTGGCCTCTTGTACAACTGTTTTACCTGTAGAAATATTTTTTTAAATAAATTGAAGAAAACATTTACAATCTTAGCATTTTATGTAATGAGCAACACATTTCTACATTTGAAATACTCCTGATCATCTCCTGAAACATAGGGTAAACACCATGAAACTGTTTAGGATTTCTTCATATGATACAAGCTGTGTTTTACATTCACCCAAGTTCTACTGGTGATATTATCAGTTTGAAATAGTCCATTGGAAGCTCATATGAATGTTATAAAACTGTGGTGGAAACCAATAATATGCCCTTAATGAAATGTATTAATTTGTATAGCTGACCAGAATTGCACTGATGTCATTAGTTCTACAAGTTTCATACAGTCAAACACTCTATCACCTTTTTAAAAAAGGGCAGTTTTCAGCATTCAAGGGTTTAACTCAGTGGTAGAGCGTAGGAGTGCAGTTCAAGAAGTCCCTGTTTCATAACCATATACCCTCTTCAATAGATCCTGTTAAAATGTTTTTCAACCCAATGCACTGTAAGAAACTATAAGATATATCATCATTTTATATACAAAACAATGAACAATTGGGTTTAACTATGCTCGTAGCACAAAATCAACAAACTGCAGTAGAGAAGCAGTTACGTTTTGCAGAATTTGTGCATTTGACAATTTTTTTTCCATGTTCCAAGATCTACATGTGATACAAAATGTAGGAATTCTTGCAATGGAAACCTCACTGTATTTTACCAAGGCAGATAAAGGACATCATTTGTACCCCTTATACTTATAAGGAGGGTTTGGTGGCTGAAAATGCAGTGCTTTGATGGTGATTGCATGTTGCTTCCACTTTGTACATATTACTGAATAAATAAAGGTGAACATTTCAGAAATGGGGCTATAGCTCAGGGGTAGAGCATTTCACTGCAGATCAAGAGGTCCCTAATTCAAATCTGGGTGCCCCCTTGTCCAACTGTTTTACCTGTAGAAATATTTTTTAATTAAATAAATTGAAGTAAACATTTACAATCTTAGCATTTTATGTAATGAGCAACACATTTCTACATTTGAAATACTCCTGATCATCACCTGAAACATAGGGTAAACATCATTAAGCTGTTTAGGATTTCTTCATATGATACAAGCTGTGTTTTACATTCACCCAAGTTCTACTGGTGATATTATCAGTTTGAAATAGTCCATTGGAAGCTCATATGAATGTTATAAAACTGTGGTGGAAACCAATAATATGCCCTTAATGAAATGTATTAATTTGTACAGCTGACCAGAATTGCACTGATGTCATTAGTTCTACAAGTTTCATACAGTCAAACACTCTATCACCTTTTTAAAAAAGGGCAGTTTTCAGCATTCAAGGGTTTAACTCAGTGGTAGAGCGTAGGAGTGCAGTTCAAGAAGTCCCTGTTTCATAACCATATACCCTCTTCAATAGATCCTGTTAAAATGTTTTTCAACCCAATGCACTGAAAGAAACTATAAGATATATCATCATTTCATATACAAAACAATGAACAATTGGGTTTAACTATGCTCTTAGCACAAAATCAACAAACTGCAGTAGAGAAGCAGTTACGTTTTGCAGAATTTGTGCATTTGACAAACGTTTTTTTTCCATGTTCCAAGATCTACATGTGATACAAAATGTATGAATTCTTGCAATGGAAACCTCACTGTATTTTACAAAGGCAGATAAAGGACATCATTTGTACCCCTTATACTTATAAGGAGGGTTTGGTGGCTGAAAATGCAGTGCTTTGATGGTGATTGCATGTTGCTTCCACATTGTACATATTACTGAATAAATAAAAGTGAACATTTCAGAAATGGGGCTATAGCTCAGGGGTAGAGCATTTCACTGCAGATCAAGAGGTCCCTAGTTCAAATCTGGGTGCCCCCTTGTCCAACTGTTCTACCTGTAGAAATATTGTTTAATTAAATAAATTGAAGTAAACATTTACAATCTTAGCATTTTATGTAATGAGCAACACATTTCTACATTTGAAATACTCCTGATCATCACCTGAAACATAGGGTAAACACCATCAAGCTGGTTAGGATTTCTGCATATGATACAAGCTGTGTTTTACATTCACCCAAGTTCTACTGGTGATATTATCAGTTTGAAATAGTCCATTGGAAGCTCATATGAATTTTATAAAACTGTGGTGGAAACCAATAATATGCCCTTAATGAAATGTATTAATTTGTACAGCTGACCAGAAGTGCACTGATGTCATTAGTTGTACAAGTTCCATACAGTCACCCACTCTATCACCTTTTTAAAAAAGGGCAGTTTTCAACATTCAAGGGTTTATGTCAGTTGTAGACCGTAGGAGTGCAGTTCAAGAAGTCGCTGTTTCATAAACATATACCCTTTTCAATAGATCCTGTTAAAATGTTTTTCAACCCAATGCCCTGTAAGAAACAATAGGATATATCATCATTTCATATACAAAACAATGAACAATTGGGTTTAACTATGCTCTTAGCACAAAATCAACAAACTTCAGTAGAGAAGCAGTTACATTTTGCAGAATTTGTGCATTTGACAAAAGATTTTTTTTCCATGTTCCAAGATCTACATGTGATACGAAATGTATGAATTCTTGCAATGGAAACCTCACTGTATTTTACGAAGGCAGATAAAGGACATCTTGTGTACCCCATATACTTATAAGGAGGGTTTGGTGGCTGAAAATGCATTGCTTTGATGGTGATTGCATGTTGCTTCCACTTTGTACATATTACTGAATAAATAAAAGTGAACATTTCAGAACTGGGGGTATAGCTCAGTGGTAGAGCATTTGACTGCAGCTCAAGAGGTCCCTAGTTCAAATCTGTGTGGCCTCTTGTCCAACTGTTTTACCTGTAGAAATATTTTTTTAAATAAATTGAAGAAAACATTTACAATCTTAGCATTTTATGTAATGAGCAACACATTTCTACATTTGAAATACTCCTGATCATCTCCTGAAACATAGGGTAAACACCATGAAACTGTTTAGGATTTCTTCATATGATACAAGCTGTGTTTTACATTCACCCAAGTTCTACTGGTGATATTATCAGTTTGAAATAGTCCATTGGAAGCTCATATGAATGTTATAAAACTGTGGTGGAAACCAATAATATGCCCTTAATGAAATGTATTAATTTGTATAGCTGACCAGAATTGCACTGATGTCATTAGTTCTACAAGTTTCATACAGTCAAACACTCTATCACCTTTTTAAAAAAGGGCAGTTTTCAGCATTCAAGGGTTTAACTCAGTGGTAGAGCGTAGGAGTGCAGTTCAAGAAGTCCCTGTTTCATAACCATATACCCTCTTCAATAGATCCTGTTAAAATGTTTTTCAACCCAATGCACTGTAAGAAACTATAAGATATATCATCATTTTATATACAAAACAATGAACAATTGGGTTTAACTATGCTCGTAGCACAAAATCAACAAACTGCAGTAGAGAAGCAGTTACGTTTTGCAGAATTTGTGCATTTGACAATTTTTTTTCCATGTTCCAAGATCTACATGTGATACAAAATGTAGGAATTCTTGCAATGGAAACCTCACTGTATTTTACCAAGGCAGATAAAGGACATCATTTGTACCCCTTATACTTATAAGGAGGGTTTGGTGGCTGAAAATGCAGTGCTTTGATGGTGATTGCATGTTGCTTCCACTTTGTACATATTACTGAATAAATGAAGGTGAACATTTCAGAAATGGGGCTATAGCTCAGGGGTAGAGCATTTCACTGCAGATCAAGAGGTCCCTAATTCAAATCTGGGTGCCCCCTTGTCCAACTGTTTTACCTGTAGAAATATTTTTTAATTAAATAAATTGAAGTAAACATTTACAATCTTAGCATTTTATGTAATGAGCAACACATTTCTACATTTGAAATACTCCTGATCATCACCTGAAACATAGGGTAAACATCATTAAGCTGTTTAGGATTTCTTCATATGATACAAGCTGTGTTTTACATTCACCCAAGTTCTACTGGTGATATTATTAGTTTGAAATAGTCCATTGGAAGCTCATATGAATGTTATAAAACTGTGGTGGAAACCAATAATATGCCCTTAATGAAATGTATTAATTTGTATAGCTGACCAGAATTGCACTGATGTCATTAGTTCTACAAGTTTCATACAGTCAAACACTCTATCACCTTTTTAAAAAAGGGCAGTTTTCAGCATTCAAGGGTTTAACTCAGTGGTAAAGCGTAGGAGTGCAGTTCAAGAAGTCCCTGTTTCATAACCATATACCCTATTCAATAGATCCTGTTAAAATGTTTTTCAACCCAATGCACTGTAAGAAACTATAAGATATATCATCATTTTATATACAAAACAATGAACAATTGGGTTTAACTATGCTCGTAGCACAAAATCAACAAACTGCAGTAGAGAAGCAGTTACGTTTTGCAGAATTTGTGCATTTGACAATTTTTTTTCCATGTTCCAAGATCTACATGTGATACAAAATGTAGGAATTCTTGCAATGGAAACCTCACTGTATTTTACCAAGGCAGATAAAGGACATCATTTGTACCCCTTATACTTATAAGGAGGGTTTGGTGGCTGAAAATGCAGTGCTTTGATGGTGATTGCATGTTGCTTCCACTTTGTACATATTACTGAATAAATAAAGGTGAACATTTCAGAAATGGGGCTATAGCTCAGGGGTAGAGCATTTCACTGCAGATCAAGAGGTCCCTAATTCAAATCTGGGTGCCCCCTTGTCCAACTGTTTTACCTGTAGAAATATTTTTTAATTAAATAAATTGAAGTAAACATTTACAATCTTAGCATTTTATGTAATGAGCAACACATTTCTACATTTGAAATACTCCTGATCATCACCTGAAACATAGGGTAAACATCATTAAGCTGTTTAGGATTTCTTCATATGATACAAGCTGTGTTTTACATTCACCCAAGTTCTACTGGTGATATTATCAGTTTGAAATAGTCCATTGGAAGCTCATATGAATGTTATAAAACTGTGGTGGAAACCAATAATATGCCCTTAATGAAATGTATTAATTTGTACAGCTGACCAGAATTGCACTGATGTCATTAGTTCTACAAGTTTCATACAGTCAAACACTCTATCACCTTTTTAAAAAAGGGCAGTTTTCAGCATTCAAGGGTTTAACTCAGTGGTAGAGCGTAGGAGTGCAGTTCAAGAAGTCCCTGTTTCATAACCATATACCCTCTTCAATAGATCCTGTTAAAATGTTTTTCAACCCAATGCACTGAAAGAAACTATAAGATATATCATCATTTCATATACAAAACAATGAACAATTGGGTTTAACTATGCTCGTAGCACAAAATCAACAAACTGCAGTAGAGAAGCAGTTACGTTTTGCAGAATTTGTGCATTTGACAATTTTTTTTTCCATGTTCCAAGATCTACATGTGATACAAAATGTATGAATTCTTGCAATGGAAACCTCACTGTATTTTACCAAGGCAGATAAAGGACATCATTTGTACCCCTTATACTTATAAGGAGGGTTTGGTGGCTGAAAATGCAGTGCTTTGATGGTGATTGCATGTTGCTTCCACTTTGTACATATTACTGAATAAATAAAGGTGAACATTTCAGAAATGGGGCTATAGCTCAGGGGTAGAGCATTTCACTGCAGATCAAGAGGTCCCTAATTCAAATCTGGGTGCCCCCTTGTCAAACTGTTTTACCTGTAGAAATATGTTTTAATTAAATAAATTGAAGTAAACATTTACAATCTTAGCATTTTATGTAATGAGCAACACATTTCTACATTCGAAATACTCCTGATCATCTCCTGAAACATAGGGTAAACACCATGAAACTGTTTAGGATTTCTTCATATGATACAAGCTGTGTTTTACATTCACCCAAGTTCTACTGGTGATATGATTAGTTTGAAATAGTCCATTGGAAGCTCATATGAATGTTATAAAACTGTGGTGGAAACCAATAATATGCTCTTAATGAAATGTATTAATTTGTACAGCTGACCAGAATTGCACTGATGTCATTAGTTCTACAAGTTCCATACAGTCACCCACTCTATCACCTTTTTAAAAAAGAGGGCAGTTTTCAGCATTCAAGGGTTTAACTCAGTGGTAGAGCGTAGGAGTGCAGTTCAAGAAGTCCCTGTTTCATAACCATATACCCTCTTCAATAGATCATGTTAAAATGTTTTCAACCCAATGCACTGTAAGTAACAATATGATATATCATCATTTCATATAAAAAAAACAATGAACAATTGGGTTTAACTATGCTCTTAGCACAAAATCAACAAACTGCAGTAGAGAAGCAGTTAGGTTTTGCAGAATTTGTGCATTTGACAAAAGTTTTCTTTCCATGTTCCAAGATCTACATGTGATAATAAATGTATGAATTCTTGCAATGGAAACCTCACTGTATTTTACCAAGGCAGATAAAGGACATCTTGTGTACGCCTTACAGTTATAAGGAGGGTTTGGTGGCTGAAAATGCATTGCTTTGATGGTGATTGCATGTTGCTTCCACTTTGTACATATTACTGAATTAAAATACGTGAACATTTCAGAATTGGGGGTATAGTTCCGTGGTAGAGCATTTGACTGTAAATCAAGAGGTCCCTCGTTCAAATCTGGGTGCCCCCTTGTCCAACTGTAAATTGAAGAAAACATTTACAATCTTAGCATATTATGTAATGAGCAACACATTTCTACATTTGAAATACTCCTGATCATCTCCTGAAACAAAGGGTAAACACCATGAAACTGTTTAGGATTTCTTTGTATGATACAAGCTGTGTTTTACATTCACCCAAGTTCTACTGGTGATATTATCAGTTTGAAATAGTTCATTGGAAGCTCATATGAATGTTATAAAACTGTGGTGGAAACCAATAATATGCCCTTAATGAAATGTATTAATTTGTACAGCTGCCCAGAAGTGCACTGATGTCATTAGTTCTACAAGTTCCATACAGTAACCCACTCTATCACTTTTTTTAAAAAGGGCAGTTTTCAGCATTCAAGGGTTTATGTCAGTGGTAGAGCGTAGGAGTGCAGTTCAAGAAGTCCCTGTTTCATAACCATATACCCTCTTCAATACATCCTGTTAAAATGTTTTTTAACCCAATGCACTGTAAGAAACTATAAGATATATCATCATTTCATATACAAAACAATGAACAATTGGGTTTAACTATGCTCGTAGCACAAAATCACGAAAACTGCTGTAGAGAAGCAGTTACGTTTTGCAGAATTTGTGCATTTGACAAAAGTTTTTTTTCCATGTTCCAAGATCTACATGTGATACGAAATGTATGAATTCTTGCAATGGAAACCTCACTGTATTTTACCAAGGCAGATAAAGGACATCCTTCGCACCCCATATACTTATAAGGAGGGTTTGGTGGCTGAAAATGCATTGCTTTGATGGTGATTGCATGTTGCTTCCACTTTGTACATATTACTGAATAAATAAAGGTGAACATTTCAGAAATGGGGCTATAGCTCAGGGGTAGAGCATTTCACTGCAGATCAAGAGGTCCCTAGTTCAAATCTGGGTGCACCTTTGCCCAACTGTTTTACATGTAGAAATATTTTTTAATTAAATAAATTGAAGTAAACATTTACAATCTTAGCATTTTATGTAATGAGCAACACATTTCTACATTTCAAATACTCCTGATCATCACCTGAAACATAGGGTAAACACCATTAAGCTGTTTAGGATTTCTGCATATGATACAAGCTGTGTTTTACATTCACCCAAGTTCTATTGGTGATATTATCAGTTTGAAATAGTCCATTGGAAGCTCATATGAATGTTATAAAACTGTGGTGGAAACCAATAATATGCCCTTAATGAAATGTATTAATTTGTACAGCTGACCAGAAGTGCACTGATGTCATTAGTTCCTCAAGTTCCATCCAGTCACCCACTCTATCCCTTTTTTAAAAAAGGGCAGTTTTCAGCATTCAAGGGTTTATGTCAGTGGTGGAGGGTAGGAAGCAGTTCAAGAAGTCCCTGTTTCATAACCATATACCCTCTTCAATAGATCCTGTTAAAATGTTTTTCAACCCAATGCACTGTAAGAAAATATAAGATATATCATCATTTAATATACAAAACAATGAACAATTGGGTTTAGCTATGCTCTTAGCACAAAATCAACAAAATGCAGTAGAGAAGCAGTGAAGTTTTGCAGAATTTGTGCATTTGACAAACGTTTTTTTTCCATGTTCCAAGATCTTCATGTGATACGAAATGTATGAATTCTTGCAATGGAAACCTCACTGTATTTTACCAAGGCAGATAAAGGACATCTTGTGTACCCCTTATAGTTATAAGGAGGGTTTGGTGGCTGAAAATGCATTGCTTTGATGGTGATTGCATGTTGCTTCCACTTTGTACATATTACTGAATAAATAAAGGGGAACATTTCAGAAATGGGGGTGTAGCTCAGGGGTAGAGCATTTCCCTGCAGATCAAGAGGTCCCTAGTTCAAATCTGGGTGCCCCCTTGTCCAACTGATTTACCTGTAGAAATATTTTTTTAAATAAATTGAAGAAAACATTTACAATCTTAGCATTTTATGTAATGAGAAACACATTTCTACATTTGAAATACTCCTGATCATCTCCTGAAACATAGGGTAAACACCATTAAGCTGTTTCGGATTTCTTCGTATGATACAAGCTGTGTATTCCATTCACCCAAGTTCTACTGGTGATATTATCAGTTTCAAATAGTCCATTGGAAGCTCATATGAATGTTATAAAACTGTGGTGGAAACCAATAATATGCCCTTAATGAAATGTATCAATTTGTACAGCTGACCAGAAGTGCACTGATGTCATTAGTTCTACAAGTTCCATCCAGTCACCCACTCTATCACTTTTTTTTAAAAAAGGGCAGTTTTCAGCATTCAAGGGTTTATGTCAGTGGTAGAGGGTAGGAAGCAGTTCAAGAAGTCCCTGTTTCATAACCATATACCCTCTTCAATAGATCCTGTTAAAATGTTTTTCAACCCTATGCACTCTAAGAAACAATAAGATATATCATCATTTCATATACAAAACAATGAACAATTGGGTTTAACTATGCTCCTTAGCACAAATTCAACAAACTGCAGTAGAGAAGCAGTTACGTTTTGCAGAATTTGTGCATTTGACAAAAATTTTTTTTTCCATGTTCCAAGATCTACATGTGATACGAAATGTATGAATTCTTGCAATGGAAACCTCACTGTATTTTACCAAGGCAAATAAAGGACATCATTTGTACCCCTTATACTTATAAGGAGGGTTTGGTGGCTGAAAATGCATTGCTTTGATGGTGATTGCATGTTGCTTCCACTTTGTACATATTACTGAAAAAATAAAGGTGAATATTTTAGAAATGGGGCTATAGCTCAGGGGTAGAGCATTTAACGGCAGATCAAGAAGGCCCTAGTTCAAATCTGAATGCCCACTTGTTTTACCTGTAGAAATATTTATTTAATTAGATAAATTGAAGAAAACATTTACAATCTTAGCATTTTATGTAATGAGCAACACATTTCTACATTTCAAATACTCCTGATCATCCCCTGAAACATAGGGTAAACACCATTAAGCTGTTTAGGATTTCTTCATATGATACAAGCTGTGTTTTACATTCACCCAAGTTCTACTGGTGATATTATCAGTTTGAAATAGTCCATTGGAAGCTCATATGAATGTTATAAAACTGTGGTGGAAACCAATAATATGCCCTTAATGAAATGTATTAATTTGTAGAGCTGACCAGAAGTGCACTGATGTCATTAGTTCTACAAGTTCCATACAGTCACCCACTCTATCACCTTTTTTAAAAAGGGCAGTTTTCAGCATTCAAGGGTTTAACTCAGTGGTAGAGCGTAGGAGTGCAGTTCAAGAAGTCCCTGTTTCATAACCATATACCCTCTTCAATAGATCCTGTTAAAATGTTTCTCAACCCAATGCACTGTAAGTAAAAATATGATATATCATCATTTCATATAAAAAACAATGAACAATTGGGTTTAACTATGCTCTTAGCACAAAATCAACAAACTGCAGTAGAGAAGCAGTTAGGTTTTGCAGAATTTGTGCATTTGACAAAAGTTTTCTTTCCATGTTCCAAGATCTACATGTGATAAGAAATGTATGAATTCTTGCAATGGAAAAGTCACTGTATTTTACCAAGGCAGATAAAGGACATCTTGCGTACCCATTATAGTTATAAGGAGGGTTGGGTGGCTGAAAATGCATTGCTTTGATGGTGATTGCATGTTGCTTCCACTTTGTACATATTACTGAATAAATAAAGGTGAACATTTCAGAAATGGGGCTGTAGCTCAGGGGTAGAGCATTTCACTGCAGATCAAGAGGTCCCTAGTTCAAATCTGGGTGCCCCCTTGTCCAACTGATTTACCTGTAGAAATATTTTTAAATAAATTGAAGAAAACATTTACAATCTTAGCATTTTATGTAATGAGAAACACATTTCTACATTTGAAATACTCCTGATCATCACCTGAAACATAGGGTAAACACCATTAAGCTGTTAGGATTTCTTAGTATGATACAAGCTGTGTTTTACATTCACCCAAGTTCTACTGGTGATATTATCAGTTTGAAATAGTCCATTGGAAGCTCATATGAATGTTATAAAACTGTGGTGGAAACCAATAATATGCCCTTAATGAAATGTATTAATTTGTACAGCTGACCAGAAGTGCACTGATGTCATTAGTTCTACAAGTTCCATACAGTCACCCACTCTATCACCTTTTTAAAAAAGGGCAGTTTTCAACATTCAAGGGTTTATGTCAGTGGTAGAGCGTAGGAGTGTAGTTCAAGAAGTCCCTGTTTCATACCCATATACCCTCTTCAACAGATCATGTTCTAATGTTTTTCAACCCAATGCACTGTAAGAAACAATAGGATATATCATCATTTCATATACAAAACAATGAACAATTGGGTTTAACTATGCTCTTAGCACAAAATCAACAAACTGCTGTAGAGAAGCAGTTACGTTTTGCAGAATTTGTGCATTTGACAAAAGTTTTTTTTCCATGTTCCAAGATCTACATGTGATACAAAATGTATGAATTCTTGCAATGGAAACCTCACTGTATTTTACCAAGGCAGATTAAGGTCATCATTTGTACCCCTTATACTTATAAGGAGGGTTTGGTGGCTGAAAATGCATTGCTTTGATGGTGATTGCATGTTGCTTCCACTTTGTACATATTACTGAATAAATAAAGGTGAACATTTCAGAAATGGGGCTATAGCTCAGGGGTAGAGCATTTCACTGCAGATCAAGAGGTCCCTAGTTCAAATTAGGGTTGTAACGGTATACCGGTACAAAAACCGTTGTCAATTTCATTTTGTGTAAATAACCGTTACCTTGTTTGTAACGGTAAACCGATTGAACTGTTGTTTTTGTTTTGCAAGTCTGCACTTCAATGAATGCATTGCAAATTGCATATAGGGCTGGGCTGGCTGTGTTGTTCACAGTGAACCTGGAGGAGGTGGGGTTTGCCCAGGCCCAGGCTTGGCTCGGCTGATGCATTGCAAATTGAATATAGGGCTGGGCTGGCTGTGTTGTTCACAGTGAATCTGGAGGAGGTGGAGTTTGCCCAGGCCCAGGCTCGGCTGGGCTGGCTTCATCAAGCCTGGGAGTGGAGGAGGTGAAGTTTGCCCATGCTGGGCTGGCAACAGTGAGCCTGGAGGAGGTGGAGTTTGCCCAGGCCCGGGCCCAGGCTAGGCTAGGCTGGGCTGGCTTCAGCAAGCCTGGGAGTAGAGGAGGTGGAGTTTGCCCAGGCTGGGCTGGCAACAGTGAGCCTGGAGGAGGTGGAGTTTGCCCGGGCCCGGGCCAAGGCTGGGCTGGGCTGGCTCCAGTGAGCCTGGAGGAGGTGGAGTTTTCCTGGGCTGGAACATTCCGGAATCAATGCACGTGTCACTGTCAGAGACAGTTGAGGCTCCGTTTATGCTCCATATAAACCCTGCTGTCACACTTCCGAAAGCTACGTGCTGTGCCAGATTTCAAAGGTTCCAAGAAGGTAAGCAGCCCCCACACCAGGTCCTCTATCCTCTTTTTCTTCCCTCCCGTCTCATGGCCTTCTTTCCTGCTTCTCCCCCTTTGTTGAAATCTAGGCCCAAGTGATGAATGTGCCCTTAACACGTGTTAGTGCAAATTAAATGTGTTTTTATTCTCTGTGTTATTGTGAGCCTGAATGAATGTGCATGGTGCGCGATAATCTACCTGTTGGCAGATGAGGGTGAAATGCTACTGAGCGCATGATATGGTATGGCATTTATAACGCGCCTATAAACAAAAGTGTTTGTAACCTATTACGGAATCACTCGTTTACAAATACCCACTTAGCATTCACATTCACAATATATCCTTTATTGAAATCGAAACTGCACCCCACTCACTGTGCTTTTAAAGCTCTCCAGATCCCGATAGCACGCGCCTCGCTCACTTCTGCCACTTCCACTCTCACAGCCAGGCGTTCGGAGGCTGAGAGTCTCCAAATTCTCCAACACAGATCTCACACCCTCTGCAACCCACCCCCCATGGGGAAGAACTCAACGCATACATGCCATTCATGGGCACGTGCGCAGAGCATTTGTGTAGGTAAAAACGCACACGTTTGAATGTGTAGGTGTGGGTAAATATGGAACATGCATCGTGCTAAGGTTGTTCTGAAATGCATTTGTATACGTGCGTCACGCCCAATGCATTACAATACCTAAGTACACAGTAGGTGAGCACTGCCTGCCATACGTATTATTCATAATTATGTAGTGCCTTTACAGGTTGCACACTATAAAACCTCAAACCAATCAATCATGTGCATGCAGTTAACTTTCCAGAAAGATCCTACATGTGAAACTGGAACCACGGGCCAAACCGTCTTACTTGCCCTGGCTGCCCTCCCCAGTTCTTTCCAGCGTTCTCTCTCTGTATTTTCTTTTGTTACACAATGCTCCATTGAGTGCTGGTTTGGATCGTACTATATACGTTCCATACAGACACACATAGCTAGAAGTTTTTTCTTCTGGTGCACATGAGCATTCTGCATCCAGAATCACTGCTGAGTGTGGGAATCGGAAAGCCAGCATTGCAGACAACCGACTGCAGTGCCCACTTACTTCACCCAACTACTGCATCACACTCTTGTTTCATACAAATGTGCTGAAATAGATCATGTTCCATTCTTGTACAGTTTATAAATAAAGGCCAATATGTCGAGAATGTAGTATGATATGAGCCTAAAAGCTAAGAGTGCTTGATTATTTCACTCCTAATAAGGGACAACTTAATTTCCTGCCCAATGAAGTGTACTACTTACAAGATGGAGAGGAGACATGAAGAGACTGTGTGAGAGTCAAATGCTTGTAGCTATTTTTTGACACGGGCATTGCGTTTTTTATGCATAAAATTTGAAGCTCTATATTTTTAAACAATTGAACCCGTTTGTGTGCATCAAGCAGGGAAATGTGCGCTGTCATGATAAGTTGTCAGGACCAGCTCTGAACAAAGCAGAGCCATTGCAAGAGCAACAAGTTGGCCCCTGGCGCCCACACCTTGCCCTTCATGCCACATTATGCCCACACCACTACCAGGAGTTCTAGGGGCCTACTATCTGATAGTGGAGACTTCTCTCTGCTTCAAATTATGTGTTCGGGTCACTAAATGCAGTTTAAACGCATTATACGGGAAAGGAGCGTCATCACGTCTTGTGTTTACTGTTGCTCCATGCAATACGGTGTAAACACGAGTGCTTCAATTGTGGCCCCTGCACACATACAAAGGTTGTACACTTTAACATTGCAAGTTACATTTGCTCTTAGGGTGAGAATTCACTGCAAATATATTGCTCTTTTCTGACTGTGATCGTAGCATTTGGATGAAGTACCAAAAGAACAATGACCAGCTGATTTGAACTAACGCATTTGAAATGTATTTCATTGTACCTCAAGCAGATCAAAATGGGGGTTAATTAATGCACCTTCCGCCTGCTGGCGCAAGCAGCCTTCCAATTAAGTGTTTTCCTAAAAGATGAAACTATGAATGGATCAATCCGGAGTCAGATTAATATCTAATTTATAATCCCTCTAATCACAAAACGCCCATAATTAGCTTTCTGCTAATCGCAATGCCAGGCGGAAACATGTAGGTCTCTCTTATCTAATTAAACAATTATCTTTTCTTATCAGTTGCCATCGCTTCTGGAAGAAATATAGTATATATTACAGTATATATATATATATATGCCAGTCGACGTTGAATGTTGAAATGATTTGCACACAGCAGACTTTCCTTTATTTTCTTAGTCATGGATGGGGGACACTATGTGAAAGATTGTTCGAGTAGGTTTGTGGTAGTGAGCCTGCTTCTACTGCACATCCTTGATTTAGCCCCTCGGAGCGTCCATTCGTTAATTAAAGGAGGCAACCCTCACACACACAAACACATTATTTTGGACTGAATACAAAGGAACTGTTTTCCTTAGAAAATGTACATATTCTGCATTTTAAAAATGCAAATTGCACAAAAATGGAGAAGCTGCCAGTTGTAAATGGGAGCGCGCTATTCAACCGGTGGCCTAGCCCTTTTTTCGATGAAATGCCCTCGCCCGCATATAATCCAGCGATACACAAATGAGTGCACGACAGTTCTGTGCAGGGGGGTTGGTGCACAGCAAAACATGAACCAAACCTGCATGTTTGCACCAGGCGAGTCTTCTGGATACAAGGACAGAATATATACTTACCTCCTCATATGCAACCCCCTGATCTTACTAATTGATATTTGCATACACCCTACAATTCATCTAGGAGATATTCTTGATTGCTATATCATGCACCCTGGTGTGAATAGTTGCAACTATATCATTTGAACGGACATACATACACTTGCATATGAACCGCGTTATGCATACACCCATGCATCATTAATTGGTTGGTATATATTATGCACCTGTATATTACTAAATGGTGCAAGTATGCACTTTACCTCTGTTAGATGATTAAAATATAAACTCCAATATCATGAACTGATTTACAGCTACAGTAATGTATGAATACACCAGTACTATTCAATAAAAGAATGAAATCTGATATGCGTGTGTGACTGTATAGTGATGGGCCCAGCCAGTATTTTAAAAAAGGGTCCTCCACATGTCAAGATTGCAGTGAGGGAAGGGAACATGTTTGGGAGGGGAAGGTTTTAAGGACCAGGACACACTCATTGGGCAAGGTGTAAAATGTATTCTGCCTATTTGTTCTTTTCTAGCCTTGGTGAAAGAATTTAATTTTCCTCTTGTAGTACATCAGAGGGGAGAGTGCATTGGCTGAGAGCCTGTAGGAAAGCAGAGCGCCGCCGCCTTCCGCATCTCATGTTACAATTGAGGTAAGATGTGTGGGGCAGAGAGGAAGAAATGAGCTGACTACTGCTAGCGGGAGAAGGGCCTTGTGTGGGCCTATTGATTGTGTTGCCACTATATGCCGGACAAGTAGGCTACTTTTTGTTGTCGTTGCAAACGCGCTTCTAGCACTTGCAGACTCACTCTTATTCCAACCTCCAACTCATTCCCAGTACCTTCAATCAGGGGTGTACTGGCCTATAGAGAACTCTGGAGATCTTCCAGTAGGCCTCTGCACTCTGGGCCTCTTTTGTGTGATAACCTATTTTATTTCCACATTTTCTCATGGGAAAAGGGTTGGGCTTGTTGAAAATGTGTAATATGGGGCCACTTTGAAAATTATTTCCAGGGCCCCTTTTGGTCCAGTCCACCCCTGCCTTCAATTTGCCCCCCTTGTTCCCCAACCACACTCTGTGATTGGGCCTGTTGCCCTGTGTTAACATCTGCGAGGGTCCAAGACCCTTGCAGGCTTACCAACCGGTATGATTTAGCATTGTGGCTAGAAGGTAAGTTTGGTGCAGCACTACTATGCCACTACCCATCCAAATGAGTCTGTCCTACAAAAGATCTTTGTGAGCGAGTTACCTCACGGGTCATATGTTAATAATTAAAAACCTAACCTCGTATGATCGTATACATGCACCAAATAGTAGAGGTTTGTTGCAAAGAATCTGCATATCTGTTTGTTATTACACAACTTATTTTATTACATCTCTTCAAATCACTGAAAGTATAGTGGTCTTAAATAGATTTTTCAGGTCGACATTATTTTGCATTCTGGGAGTCGACTTATAGCTGTGTTTGCAGACTTTGCTTGATCCCTGCGGCTGTCAGTTTCCTCCTGTATTATCACCTCAGTCATTGGCTTAACAATCATCTGTTCCAGCCACTTCTTAGCTACGGCATTTCGCAGGCCATCGGTAATTGGGCATGTAGTGTTTCACATCCATGCTGGGTGGCCATCTCTTTTGACTCTTGATTCAAGACACAAGATGGATATCCAGCAGGGATCTGAAACACTAAATGCACATTTGCCTATCCCAATTCCCAATCCTTCTTTGTCACTAGACTGACTATGGCATTCAGAGGCACCCACCTGTTGGAGTAGAGTAGACATTATAATGGAACAAAAAAAGGATCTCCACTTTTCCTTTTTACATTATAATGGAGACAAAAGAAATACAGCTGGTGGGTGGGGCTCGTTATATTATAGCCAGTAGCCACAGATTATTTAAGAGCCTTCAATCGGCGGCCCGGGCCCACCCACCTGTATGTATTTCTTTGTCTCACCCTTATGTATTCCATTTCCTGTCTGTGACATGTAAAGTAAAATGTCACATCAGACATCACATGAGGTGTGTGTCAGTCTAAAAGCACTTGTACGGTTCTACTTAAAAGGAGAGGGGATTGACCTCACAGTTAGACTAATAACTTGAATCTATCAGAGTTAGTGACTTGTTGATGTTGAATAGTACTGTAACTGTACAATCACTGCCACAGACTGAATCAAAAGTCAATAAGGCTATTTTATTTCCAATTTCAGGGTCAAATAGTGAGGCAGATTTATACAAGTGCAGCTAGAGCAACTGTTAGGCGAAGTAGTGAAAGCAACCAAATCCAACAATGATGGAAGAGGTAGATGAACACCATGACACTACCGACACCGCCGGCCCATCATGTGAGGAAATGCTGCTGTACCCTCCCATGAAACGTAGAACTTCAGCAGTGTGGAACTACTTTGGCTACGCTAAAATCAGAGGAGAAATAAAAGAAGATGGCTTTCCCATTTGCCGTGCCTGTGCCAAAAAAATTTCAGCTAAGGGTGGAAACACATCTAATATGTTTACGCATCTTCGAGAGCATCATCCAGCCCTTTTTCTAGAAACCCAGCTGTCCATCAAAAGGAAACAACTTGCTCATCCTGCCACTTTCACTACTGCAGCAGACTCCACAGAAGCATCATCCAGTACAAAGGTATTTTTAGTTTTAAACTTAACGTTCATCACCAAATAAAATCATCATGATTAGGAGCTTAACATGTGCATTGCGCACTAGTGCAGTGCACTGCATCACACAGGCCCACCTTAGTTTACTTTTGAGTTAATTTTTTTGCATTTGCATTTGCAGTGGTGCCGCCAATCCCCAGAAAACCTCACTCAATATACAATGGAAAAAATGTTTGAGAAGCAAAAGAAATATGACCGTACCTCTAAATCTGCAAAACAAATGAATGCTGCTGTTGCTTTCTTCATTGCAAAATATATGGTTCCCTATTACATAGTAGAAAGACCAGGTTTCAAGCATTTAGTAAACCAGCTGAACCCTAAATACGAACTTCCATCGCGAACATTTTTTTCTGGAAAAGAAATCCCAAAATTGTATTCAGCTTTGAGAAATGAAGTGCAGGAAGCTGTTGGCAGAGCCAGGTGGTTTGCAGCAACTACAGATCTTTGGACAAGCAATGGTGGCAAAGGGGAGCCATACATTAGCCTGACACTCCACCACATCTCATCAGAGTGGGTCATGCAGTCTCACTGCTTGGAGACACTGTATGTGCCCGAAGACCATACTGCAGAACACATAGCTGAAATATTTGAAGGCATGTTACAACAATGGCAGGTAGACATTAATAGACTTACATGTATTGGCACAGATAACGCCTCAAACATGAAGAAAGCATTTCAACAGGTACTTAAAGTACCACACTTAAGCTGCTTTGGCCACAACTTAAATTTAGGCATTCAAAAGTGTTTAAAAATTCAGCGCGTTGACACAGCAGTGAAAAGTTGCAGACGGCTGGTTGAGTCATTCAGCCGCAGCTGGAAGAAAAGACGAGAGCTAACCTTAAAACAAACTGATCTCAACGTTCCTAAACATTCCCTGATTCACGATGTAGTCACAAGGTGGGGCTCAACATACGACATGATAGAGCGCTTCACTGAGCAGCAGCAAGCGGTGTGTGCAGTTCTTGCGGCAGATAGAAATCTCTGGCATTTGATGCCAAAACAAAATGACATGACGAACCTTGAGGACATTTCATTAGTACTTGGATCAGTCCACATGTTCACAGATTCCCTTGCTAGTGGCACACGTGTCACCGCATCAGCAATCAGACCAATGTTAAATCATTTATTGAATAATGTTCTGGTTTGTGCTCCCACTGATCGTCCACTAGCGAGAGAAATGAAAGAAACTATTGCAGCAGACCTGAGCAGTAGATACGAGGCACCTGAAACACGATTGTTGCTTGACATCTGTTCATTCCTGGATCCAAGGTTCAAAGAACACTTCCTCAGTAATGTGTCTGATACAACAGAAGCAATAAAAGAAAATGCTTTACAAGAAAAACACAGCCTGGAAGAAGGTGAGGATCGGGAATCAGATTTTACCACTGCCACCATCACAAGAAATGGGACCCCCCAAGGTAGTGAAGAACAACAGAGTGAGCAGCAGCTGCAAAGCCTTGGAGTTCCATCACCAACTCCAGTAGTAGCAAGCAAAAAAACAGTTGATGTTAATCCCAGAAAAGGTCTACATGATTTACTGTGGGAAATCACAGAAAGTGTGAAACAGTCCACTTCTATGGCAGCAGACTCTGAACCAGAAGCAGCAATCATTGCTCAAGTCAAACACTACAAAGCTCTGCCAATCCTTCAGGGAAATGAGGATCCGCTCATTTGGTGGAAACAACATCAAAAGGAATTACCCATTCTGTCACACGTAGCCCAAAAATACCTATGCATCCCAGCAACTAGTGTTCCTTCTGAACGTGTATTCAGTAGCAGTGGCTACATATTATCTCCTTTTAGGAGCAGACTATCTACAGAGCATGTAAACATGCTGGTATTTCTGCATCATAATTTGTGATTTTTTTTTATTTTTCTAAAACGAAAGTGGTTTGTTTGCTGGTCACTCAGACTTGCGTTCTAATACCTAGAATCTTTTCAGACTTTGAGTAAGCAGATATATGATCTTTTTGACAGTTTTACCTTGGTAGTGTAGCTAAAACATAATTCAGCAAACCAAAAGTTTTGGCATAACCCCTGGGCACCCCTTCTCTGACCATCATTGTTCAGAAGGAACAAAACATATTGAATTTGCAAATTGGGCGTTCTTCCTTTTGTGATGGCAGGTAGATCTTGAAAAACGATAGTCTGGTCTGGGTGATTGCCCAGAGCTATGCCTGCAGTTGATTGACTTTTAAAACCTTCCAGCTATCCTACTTTGAGACCCTAGTGTCATACATGTCTTGGCATCCTCCTTCTTTAATTAAACTTCTAAAAAGGTTGTATTGGTTTACAAAGTTAAATAGGACCTCCTGCTCCGTTGAGTTAAAACTAAAATAAATGTTTGTAAGAAGAACTTCTTGGTGATGTTTTCTTGTTTGTGTATGGTGTCTTGTTGAAAATGTGACTCTTCCTGTCAAAATAATATTTAAGATAATGCTTATACACACGTGCGTGCTATACTGCGATAACCGCGGTATACCGTCATTTCAAATGAAGGTTATCATACCGTCAAAAAAATCAATATCGTGACATCCCTAGTTCAAATCTGGGTGCCCCTTTGCCCAACTGTTTTACATGTAGAAATATTTTTTAATTAAATAAATTGAAGTAAACATTTACAATCTTAGCATTTTATGTAATGAGCAACACATTTCTACATTTCAAATACTCCTGATCATCACCTGAAACATAGGGTAAACACCATTAAGCTGTTTAGGATTTCTGCATATGATACAAGCTGTGTTTTACATTCACCCAAGTTCTACTGGTGATATTATCAGTTTGAAATAGTCCATTGGAAGCTCATATGAATGTTATAAAACTGTGGTGGAAACCAATAATATGCCCTTAATGAAATGTATTAATTTGTACAGCTGACCAGAAGTGCACTGATGTCATTAGTTCTGCAAGTTCCATCCAGTCACCCACTCTATCCCTTTTTTAAAAAAGGGCAGTTTTCAGCATTCAAGGGTTTATGTCAGTGGTGGAGGGTAGGAAGCAGTTCAAGAAATCCCTGTTTCATAACCATATAACCTCTTCAATAGATCCGGTTAAAATGTTTTTCAACCCAATGCACTGTAAGAAAATATAAGATATATCATCATTTAATATACAAAACAATGAACAATTGGGTTTAGCTATGCTCTTAGCACAAAATTAACAAAATGCAGTAGAGAAGCAGTGACGTTTTTGCAGAATTTGTGCATTTGACAAACGTTTTTTTTCCATGTTCCAAGATCTTCATGTGATACGAAATGTATGAATTCTTGCAATGGAAACCTCACTGTATTTTACCAAGGCAGATAAAGGACATATTTTGTACCCCTTATACTTATAAGGAGGGTTTGGTGGCTGAAAATGCATTGCTTTGATGGTGATTGCATGTTGCTTACACTTTGTACATATTACTGAATTAATAAAGGTGAACTTTTCAGGACTGGGGGTATAGACAGTGGTAGACCATTTGACTGCAGATCAAGAGGTCCCTAGTTCAAATCTGGGTGCCCCCTTGTTCAACTGTTTTACCTGTAGAAATATGTTTTTAATTAAATAAATTGAAGAAAACATTTACAATCTTAGCATTTTATGTAATGAGCAACACATTTCTACATTAGAAATACTCCTGATTATCTCCTGAAACATAGGGTAAACACCATGAAACTGTTTAGGATTTCTTCATATTATACAAGCTGTGTTTTACATTCACCCAAGTTCTACTGGTGATATTATCAGTTTGAAATAGTCCATTGGAAGCTCATATGAATGTTATAAAACTGTGGTGGAAACCAATAATATGCCCTTAATGAAATGTATTAATTTGTACAGCTGACCAGAAGTGCACTGAAGTCATTAGTTCTACAAGTTCCATACAGTCACCCACTCTATCACTTTTTAAAAAAAGTGCAGTTTTCAGCATTCAAGGGTTTAACTCAGTGGTAGAGCGTAGGAGTGCAGTTCAAGAAGTCCCTGTTTCATAACCATATACCCTCGTCAATAGATCCTGTTAAAATGTTTTTCAACTCAATGCACTGTAAGAAACAATAGGATATATCATATTTTATATAAAAAACAATGAACAATTGGGTTTAACTATGCTCTTAGCACAAAATCAACAAACTGCAGTAGAGAAGCAGTTACATTTTGCAGAATTTGTGCATTTGACAAAAGATTTTTTTTTCCATGTTCCAAGATCTACATGTCATAAGAAATGTATGAAGTCTTGCAATGGAAACCTCATCGCACCCCATACACTTATAAGGAGGGTTTTGAGGCTGAAAATGCATTGCTTTGATGGTGATTGCATGTTGCTTGTACTTTGTACATATTACTGAATTAATAAAGGCGAACTTTTCAGAACTGGGGTATAGCTCAGTGGTAGAGCATTTCACTGCAGATCAAGAGTTCCCTAGTTCAAAACTGGGTGCCCCCTTGTTCAACTGTTTTACCTGTAGAAATATTTTTCTAATTAAATAAATTGAAGAAACCATTTACAATCTTAGCATTTTATGTAATGAGCAACACATTTCTACATTAGAAATACTCCTGATTATCTCCTGAAACATAGGGTAAACACCATGAAACTGTTTAGGATTTCTTCATATGATACAAGCTGTGTTTTACATTCACCCAAGTTCTACTGGTGATATTATCAGTTTGAAATAGTCCATTGGAAGCTCATATGAATGTTATAAAACTGTGGTGGAAACCAATAATATGCCCTTAATGAAATGTATTAATTTGTACAGCTGACCAGAATTGCACTGATGTCAGTACTTCTACAAGTTCCATAAAGTCACCCACTCTATCACCTTTTTAAAAAAGGGCAGTTTTCAGCATTCAAGGGTTTAACTCAGAGGTAGAGCGTAGGAATGCAGTTCAAGAAGTCCCTGTTTCATAACCATATACCCTCTTCAATAGATCCTGTTAAAATGTTTTTCAACCCAATGCACTGTAAGAAACAATACGATATATCATCATTTCATATACAAAACAATGAACAATTGGGTTTAACTATGCTCTTAGCACAAAATCAACAAACTGCAGTAGAGAAGCAGTTACATTTTGCAGAATTTGTGCATTTGACAAAATATTTTTTTTCCATGTTCCAAGATCTACATGTGATACGAAATGTATGAATTCTTGCAATGGAAACCTCACTGTACTTTACCAAGGCAGATAAAGGACATCTTTTGTACCCCTTATACTTATAAGGAGGGTTTGGTGGCTGAAAATGCATTGATTTGATGGTGATTGCATGTTGCTTCAACTTTGTAAATCTTACTGAATAAATAAAGGTGAACATTTCAGAAAGGGGGGTATAGCTCAGTGGTAAGGATTTGACTGCAGATCTAGAGGTCCTTAGTTCAAATCTGGGTGCCCCCTTGTCCAACTGTTTTACCTGTAGAAATAAATTGAAGAAAACATTTACAATCTTAGCATTTTATGTAATGAGCAACACATTTCTACATGTGAAAGACTCCTGATCATCTCCTGAAACATAGGGTAAACACCATTAACCTGTTTTGGATTTCTTTCTATGATACAAGCTGTGTTTTACATTCACCCAAGTTCTACTGGTGATATTATCAGTTTGAAAAAATCCATTGGAAGCTCATATGAATGTTATAAAACTGTGGTGGAAACCAATAATATGCCCTTAATGAAATGTATTAATTTGTACAGCTGACCAGAAGTGCACTGATGTCATTAGTTCTACAAGTTCCATAAAGTCACCCACTCTATCACCTTTTTAATAAAGGGCAGTTTTCAACATTCAACGGTTTATGTCAGTGGTAGAGCGTAGGAGTGTAGTTCAAGAAGTCCCTGTTTCATAACCATATACCCTTTTCAATAGATCCTGTTAAAATGTTTTTCAACCTAATGCACTGTAAGAAACAATCGGATATATCATCATTTCATATACAACACAATGAACAATTGGGTTTAACTATGCTCTTAGCACAAAATCAACAAACTGCAGTAGAGAAGCAGTTACATTTTGCAGAATTTGTGCATTTGACAAAAGATTTTTTTTCCATGTTCCAAGATCTACATGTGATACGAAATGTATGAATTCTTGCAATGGAAACCTCACTGTATTTTACCAAGGCAGATAAAGGACATCTTTTGTACCACTTATACTTATAAGGAGGGTTTGGTGGCCGAAAATGCATTGTTTTGATGGTGATTGCATGTTGCTTGCACTTTGTACATATTACTGAATTAATAAAGGTGAACTTTTCAGAAATGGGGGTATAGCTCAGTGGTAGAGCATTTGACTGCAGAACAAGAGGTCCCTAGTTCAAATCTGGGTGCCCCCTTGTTCAACTGTTTTACCTGTAGAAATATGTTTTTAAATAAATAAATTGAAGAAAACATTTACAATCTTAGCATTTTATGTAATGAGCAACACATTTCTACATTAGAAATACTCCTGATCATCTCCTGAAACATAGGGTAAACACCATGAAACTGTTTAGGATTTCTTCATATTATACAAGCTGTGTTTTACATTCACCCAAGTTCTACTGGTGATATTATCAGTTTGAAATAGTCCATTGGAAGCTCATATGAATGTTATAAAACTGTGGTGGAAACCAATAATATGCCCTTAATGAAATGTATTAATTTGTACAGCTGACCAGAAGTGCACTGAAGTCATTAGTTCTACAAGTTCCATACAGTCACCCATTCTATCACTTTTTTTAAAAAAGGGCAGTTTTCAGCATTCAATGGTTTAACTCAGTGGTAGAGCGTAGGAGTGCAGTTCAAGAAGTCCCTGTTTCATAACCATATACCCTCGTCAATAGATCCTGTTAAAATGTTTTTCAACTCAATGCACTGTAAGAAACAATAGGATATATCATATTTTATATAAAAAACAATGAACAATTGGGTTTAACTATGCTCTTAGCACAAAATCAACAAACTGCAGTAGAGAAGCAGTTACATTTTGCAGAATTTGTGCATTTGACAAAAGATTTTTTTTCCATGTTCCAAGATCTACATGTCATAAGAAATGTATGAAGTCTTGCAATGGAAACCTCACTGTATTTTACCAAGGCAGATAAAGGACATCCTTCGCACCCCATACACTTATAAGGAGGGTTTTGAGGCTGAAAATGCATTGCTTTGATGGTGATTGCATGTTGCTTGTACTTTGTACATATTACTGAATTAATAAAGGTGAACTTTTCAGAACTGGGGTATAGCTCAGTGGTAGAGCATTTCACTGCAGATCAAGAGTTCCCTAGTTCAAAACTGGGTGCCCCCTTGTTCAACTGTTTTACCTGTAGAAATATTTTTCTAATTAAATAAATTGAAGAAAACATTTACAATCTTAGCATTTTATGTAATGTGCAACACATTTCTACATTAGAAATACTCCTGATTATCTCCTGAAACATAGGGTAAACACCATGAAACTGTTTAGGATTTCTTCATATGATACAAGCTGTGTTTTACATTCACCCAAGTTCTACTGGTGATATTATCAGTTTGAAATAGTCCATTGGAAGCTCATATGAATGTTATAAAACTGTGGTGGAAACCAATAATATGCCCTTAATGAAATGTATTAATTTGTACAGCTGACCAGAAGTGCACTGATGTCATTAGTTCTACAAGTTCCATACAGTCACCCACTCTATCACCTTTTTCAAAAAGGGCAGTTTTCAGCATTCAAGGGTTTATGTCAGTGGTAGAGGGTAGGAGTGCTTTTCAAGAAGTCCCTGTTTCATAACCATATACCCTCTTCAATAGATCCTGTTAAAATGTTTTTCAACCCAATGCACTGTAAGAAAGAATCGGATATATCATCATTTCATATAAAAAACAATGAACAATTGGGTTTAACTATGCTCTTAGCACAAAATCAACAAACTGCAGTAGAGAAGCAGTTACTTTTTGCAGAATTTGTGCATTTGACAAAAGATTTTTTTTCCATGTTCCAAGATCTACATTTTTTACGAAATGTATGAATTCTTGCAATGGAAACCTCACTGTATTTTACCAAGGCAGATAAAGGACATCCTTCACACCCCATATACTTATAAGGAGGGTTTGGTGGCTGAAAATGCATTGCGTTGATGGTGATTGCATGTTGCTTCCACTTTGTACATATTACTGAATAAATAAAGGCATTTCAGAAAGGGGGGTATAGCTCACTGGTAGAGCATTTGACTGCAGATCAAGAGGTCCCAAGTTCAAATCTGGGTGCCCCCTTGTCCAACTGTTTTACCTGTAGAAATAAATTGCAGAAAACATTTACAATCTTAGCATTTTATGTAATGGCCAACACATTTCTACATTTGAAAGACTCCTGATCATCTCCTGAAACATAGGGTAAACACCATGAAACTGTTTAGGATTTCTTCGTATGATACAAGCTGTGTTTCACATTCACCCAAGTTCTACTGGTGATATTATCAGTTTGAAATAGTCCATTGGAAGCTCATATGAATGTTACAAAACTGTGGTGGAAACCAATAATATTCCCTTAATGAAATGTATTAATTTGAACAGCTGACCAGAAGTGCACTGATGTCATTAGTTCTACAAGTTCCATACAGTCACCCACTCTATCACCTTTTTTAAGAAGGGCAGTTTTCAGCATTCAAGGGTTTAACTCAGTGGTAGAGCGTAGGAGTGCAGTTCAAGAAGTCCATGTTTCATAACCATATACCCTCTTCAATAGATCCTGTTAAAATGTTTTTCAACCCAATGCACTGTGAGAAACAATAGGATATATCATCATTTCATATACAAAACAATGAACAATTGGGTTTAACTATGCTCTTAGCACAAAATCAACAAACTGCACTAGAGAAGCAGTTACATTTTGCAGAATGTGTGCATTTGACAAAAGATTTTTTTTCCATGTTCCAAGATCTACATGTGATAATAAATGTATGAATTCTTGCAATGGAAACCTCACTGTATTTTACCAAGGCAGATAAAGGACATCCTTCGCACCCCATATACTTATAAGGAGGGTTTTGGTGGCTGAAAATGCATTGCTTTGATGGTGATTGCATGTTGCTTGCACTTTGTACATATTACTGAATAAATAAAAGTGAACTTTTCAGAACTGGGGGTATAGCTCAGTGATAGAACATTTGACTGCTGATCAAGAGGTCCTTAGTTCAAATCTGGGTGCACCCTTGTTCAACTGTTTTACCTGTAGAAATATTTTTTTAATTAAATAAATTGAAGTAAACATTTACAATCTTAGCATTTTATGTAATGAGCAAAACATTTCTACATTTGAAATACTCCTGATCATCACCTGAAACATAGGGTAAACACCATTAAACTGTTTAGGATTTCTTCATATGATACACAGTGTGTTTTACATTCACCCAAGTTCTACTGGTGATATGATTAGTTTGAAATAGTCCATTGGAAGCTCATATGAATGTTATAAAACTGTGGTGGAAACCAATAATATGCCCTTAATGAAATGTATTAATTTGTACAGCTGACCAGAAGTGCACTGATGTCATTAGTTCTACAAGTTCCATACAGTCACCCACTCTATCACCTTTTTTAAGAAGGGCAGTTTTCAGCATTCAAGGGTTTAACTCAGTGGTAGAGCGTAGGAGTGCAGTTCAAGAAGTCCATGTTTCATAACCATATACCCTCTTCAATAGATCCTGTTAAAATGTATGTTTTAACCCAATGCACTGTAAGAAACAATAAGATATATCATCATTTCATATACAAAACAATGAACAATTGGGTTTAACTATGCTCTTAGCACAAAATCAACAAAATGCAGTAGAGAAACAGTTACGTTTTGCAGAATGTGTGCATTTGACAAAAGTTTTTTTTCCATGTTCCAAGATCTACATGTGATACGAAATGTATGAATTCTTGCAATGGAAACCTCACTGTATTTTACCAAGTCAGATAAAGGACATCCTTCGCACCCCATATACTTATAAGGAGGGTTTGGTGGCTGGAAATGCATTGCTTTGATGGTGATTGCATGTTGCTTGCACTTTGTACATATTACTGAATTAATAAAGGTGAACTTTTCAGAACTGGGGGTATCGCTCAGTGGTAGAGCATTTGACTGCAGATCAAGAGGTCCCTAGTTCAAATCTGGGTGCCCCCTTGTTCAGCTGTTTTACCTGTAGAAATATTTTTTTAAATAAATTGAATAAAACATTTACAATCTTAGCATTTTATGTAATGAACAACACATTTCTACATTTGAAATACTCCTGATCATCACCTGAAACATAGGGTAAACACCATTAAGCTGTTTAGGATTTCTTCATATGATACAAGCTGTGTTTTACATTCACCCAAATTCTACTGGTGATATGATCCGTTTGAAATATTCCATTGGAAGCTCATATGAATGTTATAAAACTGTGGTGGAAACCAATAATATGCCCTTAATGAAAGTTATTAATTTGTACAGCTGACCAGAAGGGCACTGATGTCATTAGTTCTACAGGTTCCATACAGTCACCCACTCTATCACATTTTTAAAAAAGGGCAGTATTCAACATTCAAGGGTTTATGTCAGTGGTAGAGCGTAGGAGTGTAGTTCAAGACGTCCCTGTTCCATAACCATATACCCTCTTCAATAGATCCTGTTCAATGTTTTTCAACCCAATGCACTGTAAGAAACAATAAGATATATTATCATTTCATATACAAAACAATGAACATTTGGGTTTAACTATGCTCTTAGCACAAAATCAAAAAAATGCAGTAGAGAAACAGTTACGTTTTGCAGAATTTGTGCATTTGACAACGTTTTTTTTTCCATGTTCCAAGATCTACATGTGATACGAAATGTATGAATTCTTGCAATGATAACCTCACTGTATTTTACCAAGGCAGATAAAGGACATCTTTTGTACCCCTTATACTTATAAGGAGGGTTTGGTGGCGGAAAATGCATTGATTTGATGGTGATTGCATGTTGCTTCCACTTTGTACATATTACTGAATAAATAAAGGTGAACATTTCAGAAATGGGGGTATAGCTCAGGGGTAGAGCATTTCACTGCAGATCAAAAGGTCCCCAGTTCAAATCTGGGTCCCCCCTTGTCCAACTGTTTTACCTGTAGAAATATTTTTTTAATTAAATAAATTGAAGTAAACATTTATAATCTTAGCATTTTATGTAATGAGCAACACATTTCTACATTTGAAATACTCCTGATCATCTCCTGAAACATAGGGTAAACACCATGAGACTGTTTAGGTTTTCTTCATATGATACAAGCTGTGTTTTACATTCACCCATGTTCTACTGGTGATATGATCAGTTTGAAATAGTCCATTGGAAGCTCATATGAATGTTATAAAACTGTGGTGGAAACCAATAATATGCCCTTAATGAAATTTATTAATTTGTACAGCTGACCAGAAGTGCACTGATGTCATTAGTTCTACAAGTTCCATAGAGTCACCCACTCTATCACCTTTTTTAAAAAGGGCAGTTTTCAACATTCAAGGGTTTATGTCAGTGGTAGAGCGTAGGAGTGTAGTTCAAGACGTCCCTGTTCCATAACCATATACCCTCTTCAATAGATCCTGTTCAATGTTTTTCAACCCAATGCACTGTAAGAAACAATAAGATATATTATCATTTCATATACAAAACAATGAACATTTGGGTTTAACTATGCTCTTAGCACAAAATCAAAAAAATGCAGTAGAGAAACAGTTACGTTTTGCAGAATTTGTGCATTTGACAACGTTTTTTTTTCCATGTTCCAAGATCTACATGTGATACGAAATGTATGAATTCTTGCAATGGAAACCTCACTGTATTTTACCAAGGCAGATAAAGGACATCCTTCGCACCCCATATACTTATAAGGAGGGTTTGGTGGCTGAAAATGCTTTGCTTTGATGGTGATTGCATGTTGCTTCCACTTTGTACATATTACTGAATAAATAAAGGTGAACGTTTCAGAAATGGGGGTATATAGCTCAGGGGTAGAGCATTTCACTGCAGATCAAAAGGTTCCTAGTGCATATCTGGGTGCCCCCTTGTCCAACTGTTTTACCTCTAGAAATATGTTTTTAATTAAATAAATTGAAGTAAACATTTACAATCTTAGCATTTTATGTAATGAGCAACACATTTCTACATTTGAAATATTCCTGATCATCACCTGGAACATAGGGTAAACACCATTACGCTGTTTAGGATTTCTTCATATGATACAAGCTGTGTTTTACATTCACCCAAGTTCTACTGGTGATATGATCAGTTTGAAATAGTCCATTGGAAGCTCTTATGAATGTTATAAAACTGTGGTGGAAACCAATAGTATGCCCTTAATGAAATGTATTAATTTGTACAGCTGACCAGAAGTGCACTGATGTCATTAGTTCTACAAGTTCCATAGAGTCACCCACTCTATCATCTTTTTTAATAAGGGCAGTTTTCAACATTCAAGGGTTTATGTCAGTGGTAGAGCGTAGGAGTGTAGTTCAAGAAGTCCCAGTTTCATAACCATATACCCTCTTCAATAGATCCTGTTAAAATGTTTTTCAACCCAATGCACTGTAAGAAACAATAGGATATATCATCATTTCATATACAAAACAATGAACATTGGGTTTAACTATGCTCTTAGCCCAAAATCAACAAACTGCAGTAGAGAAGCAGTTACTTTTTGCAGAATCTGTGCATTTGACAAAAGTTTTTTTTCCATGTTCCAAGATCTACATGTGATACGAAATGTATGAATTCTTGCAATGGAAACCTCACTGTATTTTACCAAGGCAGATAAAGGACATCCTTCGCAACCCATATACTTATAAGGAGGGTTTGGTGGCTGAAAATGCTTTGCTTTGATGGTGATTGCATGTTGCTTCCACTTTGTACATATTACTGAATAAATAAAGGTGAATGTTTCAGAAATGGGGGTATATAGCTCAGGGGTAGAGCATTTCACTGCAGATCAAAAGGATCCTAGTTCATATCTGGGTTCCCCCTTGTCCAACTGTTTTACCTCTAGAAATATGTTTTTAATTAAATAAATTGAAGTAAACATTTACAATCTTAGCATTTTATGTAATGAGCAACACATTTCTACATTTGAAATACTCCTGATCATCACCTTTAACATAGGGTAAACACCATTACGCTGTTTAGGATTTCTTCATATGATACAAGCTGTGTTTTACATTCACCCAAGTTCTACTGGTGATATGATCAGTTTGAAATAGTCCATTGGAAGCTCTTATGAATGTTATAAAACTGTGGTGGAAACCAATAATATGCCCTTAATGAAATGTATTAATTTGTACAGCTGACCAGAAGTGCACTGATGTCATTAGTTCTACAAGTTCCATAAAGTCACCCACTCTATCATCTTTTTTAAAAAGGGCAGTTTTCAACATTCAAGGGTTTATGTCAGTGGTAGAGCGTAGGAGTGTAGTTCAAGAAGTCCCTGTTTCATAACCATATACCCTCTTCAATAGATCCTGTTAAAATGTTTTTCAACCCAATGCACTGTAAGAAACAATAGGATATATCATCATTTCATATACAAAACAATGAACATTGGGTTTAACTATGCTCTTAGCACAAAATCAACAAACTGCAGTAGAGAAGCAGTTACATTTTGCAGACTTTGTGCATTTGGCAAAAGATTTTTTTTCCATGTTCCAAGATCTACATGTGATACGAAATGTATGAATTCTTGCAATGGAAACCTCACTGTATTTTACCAAGGCAGATAAAGGACATCCTTTGCACCTCATATACTTATAAGGAGGGTTTTGGTGGCTGAAAATGCATTGCTTTGATGGTGATTGCATGTTGCTTGCACTTTGTACATATTACTGAATAAATAAAAGTGAACTTTTCAGAACTGGGGGTATAGCTCAGTGATAGAACATTTGACTGCTGATCAAGAGGTCCTTAGTTCAAATCTGGGTGCACCCTTGTTCAACTGTTTTACCTGTAGAAATATTTTTTTAATTAAATAAATTGAAGTAAACATTTACAATCTTAGCATTTTATGTAATGAGCAAAACATTTCTACATTTGAAATACTCCTGATCATCACCTGAAACATAGGGTGAACACCATTAAACTGTTTAGGATTTCTTCATATGATACACAGTGTGTTTTACATTCACCCAAGTTCTACTGGTGATATGATTAGTTTGAAATAGTCCATTGGAAGCTCATATGAATGTTATAAAACTGTGGTGGAAACCAATAATATGCCCTTAATGAAATGTATTAATTTGTACAGCTGACCAGAAGTGCACTGATGTCATTAGTTCTACAAGTTCCATACAGTCACCCACTCTATCACCTTTTTAAAAAAGGGCAGTTTTCAGCATTCAAGGGTTTATGTCAGTGGTAGAGCGTAGGAGGGCTTTTCAAGAAGTTCATGTTTCATAACCATATACCCTCTTCAATAGATCCTGTTAAAATGTATGTTTTAACCCAATGCACTGTAAGAAACAATAAGATATATCATCATTTCATATACAAAACAATGAACAATTGGGTTTAACTATGCTCTTAGCACAAAATCAACAAAATGCAGTAGAGAAACAGTTACGTTTTGCAGAATGTGTGCATTTGACAAAAGTTTTTTTTCCATGTTCCAAGATCTACATGTGATACGAAATGTATGAATTCTTGCAATGGAAACCTCACTGTATTTTACCAAGTCAGATAAAGGACATCCTTCGCACCCCATATACTTATAAGGAGGGTTTGGTGGCTGGAAATGCATTGCTTTGATGGTGATTGCATGTTGCTTGCACTTTGTACATATTACTGAATTAATAAAGGTGAACTTTTCAGAACTGGGGGTATCGCTCAGTGGTAGAGCATTTGACTGCAGATCAAGAGGTCCCTAGTTCAAATCTGGGTGCCCCCTTGTTCAGCTGTTTTACCTGTAGAAATATTTTTTTAAATAAATTGAATAAAACATTTACAATCTTAGCATTTTATGTAATGAACAACACATTTCTACATTTGAAATACTCCTGATCATCACCTGAAACATAGGGTAAACACCATTAAGCTGTTTAGGATTTCTTCATATGATACAAGCTGTGTTTTACATTCACCCAAATTCTACTGGTGATATGATCCGTTTGAAATATTCCATTGGAAGCTCATATGAATGTTATAAAACTGTGGTGGAAACCAATAATATGCCCTTAATGAAAGTTATTAATTTGTACAGCTGACCAGAAGGGCACTGATGTCATTAGTTCTACAGGTTCCATACAGTCACCCACTCTATCACATTTTTAAAAAAGGGCAGTATTCAACATTCAAGGGTTTATGTCAGTGGTAGAGCGTAGGAGTGTAGTTCAAGACGTCCCTGTTCCATAACCATATACCCTCTTCAATAGATCCTGTTCAATGTTTTTCAACCCAATGCACTGTAAGAAACAATAAGATATATTATCATTTCATATACAAAACAATGAACATTTGGGTTTAACTATGCTCTTAGCACAAAATCAAAAAAATGCAGTAGAGAAACAGTTACGTTTTGCAGAATTTGTGCATTTGACAACGTTTTTTTTTCCATGTTCCAAGATCTACATGTGATACGAAATGTATGAATTCTTGCAATGGAAACCTCACTGTATTTTACCAAGGCAGATAAAGGACATCCTTCGCACCCCATATACTTATAAGGAGGGTTTGGTGGCTGAAAATGCTTTGCTTTGATGGTGATTGCATGTTGCTTCCACTTTGTACATATTACTGAATAAATAAAGGTGAACGTTTCAGAAATGGGGGTATATAGCTCAGGGGTAGAGCATTTCACTGCAGATCAAAAGGTTCCTAGTGCATATCTGGGTGCCCCCTTGTCCAACTGTTTTACCTCTAGAAATATGTTTTTAATTAAATAAATTGAAGTAAACATTTACAATCTTAGCATTTTATGTAATGAGCAACACATTTCTACATTTGAAATATTCCTGATCATCACCTGGAACATAGGGTAAACACCATTACGCTGTTTAGGATTTCTTCATATGATACAAGCTGTGTTTTACATTCACCCAAGTTCTACTGGTGATATGATCAGTTTGAAATAGTCCATTGGAAGCTCTTATGAATGTTATAAAACTGTGGTGGAAACCAATAGTATGCCCTTAATGAAATGTATTAATTTGTACAGCTGACCAGAAGTGCACTGATGTCATTAGTTCTACAAGTTCCATAGAGTCACCCACTCTATCATCTTTTTTAATAAGGGCAGTTTTCAACATTCAAGGGTTTATGTCAGTGGTAGAGCGTAGGAGTGTAGTTCAAGAAGTCCCAGTTTCATAACCATATACCCTCTTCAATAGATCCTGTTAAAATGTTTTTCAACCCAATGCACTGTAAGAAACAATAGGATATATCATCATTTCATATACAAAACAATGAACATTGGGTTTAACTATGCTCTTAGCCCAAAATCAACAAACTGCAGTAGAGAAGCAGTTACTTTTTGCAGAATCTGTGCATTTGACAAAAGTTTTTTTTCCATGTTCCAAGATCTACATGTGATACGAAATGTATGAATTCTTGCAATGGAAACCTCACTGTATTTTACCAAGGCAGATAAAGGACATCCTTCGCAACCCATATACTTATAAGGAGGGTTTGGTGGCTGAAAATGCTTTGCTTTGATGGTGATTGCATGTTGCTTCCACTTTGTACATATTACTGAATAAATAAAGGTGAATGTTTCAGAAATGGGGGTATATAGCTCAGGGGTAGAGCATTTCACTGCAGATCAAAAGGATCCTAGTTCATATCTGGGTTCCCCCTTGTCCAACTGTTTTACCTCTAGAAATATGTTTTTAATTAAATAAATTGAAGTAAACATTTACAATCTTAGCATTTTATGTAATGAGCAACACATTTCTACATTTGAAATACTCCTGATCATCACCTTTAACATAGGGTAAACACCATTACGCTGTTTAGGATTTCTTCATATGATACAAGCTGTGTTTTACATTCACCCAAGTTCTACTGGTGATATGATCAGTTTGAAATAGTCCATTGGAAGCTCTTATGAATGTTATAAAACTGTGGTGGAAACCAATAATATGCCCTTAATGAAATGTATTAATTTGTACAGCTGACCAGAAGTGCACTGATGTCATTAGTTCTACAAGTTCCATAAAGTCACCCACTCTATCATCTTTTTTAAAAAGGGCAGTTTTCAACATTCAAGGGTTTATGTCAGTGGTAGAGCGTAGGAGTGTAGTTCAAGAAGTCCCTGTTTCATAACCATATACCCTCTTCAATAGATCCTGTTAAAATGTTTTTCAACCCAATGCACTGTAAGAAACAATAGGATATATCATCATTTCATATACAAAACAATGAACATTGGGTTTAACTATGCTCTTAGCACAAAATCAACAAACTGCAGTAGAGAAGCAGTTACATTTTGCAGACTTTGTGCATTTGGCAAAAGATTTTTTTTCCATGTTCCAAGATCTACATGTGATACGAAATGTATGAATTCTTGCAATGGAAACCTCACTGTATTTTACCAAGGCAGATAAAGGACATCCTTTGCACCTCATATACTTATAAGGAGGGTTTGGTGGCTGAAAATGCATTGCTTTGATGGTGATTGCATGTTGCTTGCACTTTGTACATATTACTGAATTAATAAAGGGGAATTTTTCAGAACTGGGGGTATAGCTCAGTGGTAGAGCGTTTGACTGCAGATCAAGAGGTCCCTAGTTCAAATCTGGGTGACCCCTTGTTCAACTGTTTTACCTGTAGAAATATTTTTTTAATTAAATAAATTGAAGAAAACATTTACAATCTTAGCATTTTATGTAATGAGCAACACATTTCTACATTTGAAATACTCCCGATCATCTCCTGAAACATAGGGTAAACACCATGAAACTGTTTAGGATTTCTTCATATGATACACGCTGTGTTTTACATTCACCGAAGTTCTACTGGTGATATTATCAGTTTGAAATAGTCCATTGGAAGCTCATATGAATGTTATAAAACTGTGGTGGAAACCAATAATATGCCCTTAATGAAATCTATTAATTTAAACAGCTGACCAGAAGTGCACTGATGTCATTAGTTCTACAAGTTCCACACAGTGACCCACTCTATCACCTTTTTAAAAAAGGGCAGTTTTCAGCATTCAAGGGTTTATGTCAGTGGTAGAGCGTAGGAATCCAGTTCAAGAAGTCCCCGTTTCATAACCATATACCCTCTTCAATACATCCTGTTAAAATGTTTTTCAACCCAATGCACTGTAAGAAACAATAGAAACAATAAGATATATCATCATTTCATATACAAAACAATGAACAATTGGGTTTAACTGTGCTCTTAGCACAAAATCAACAAACTGCAGTAGAGAAGCAGTTGCATTTTGCAGAATTTGTGCATTTGACAAAAGATTTTTTTTTCCATGTTCCAAGATCTACATGTGATACGAAATGTATGAATTCTTGCAATGGAAACCTCACTTTATTTTTACCAAGGCACATAAAGGACATCCTTCGCACCCCATATACTTATAAGGAGGGTTTGGTGCCTGAAAATGCTTTGCTTTGATGGCGATTGCACGTTGCTTCCACTTTGTACATATTACTGAATAAATAAAGGTGAACATTTCAGAAATGGGGGTATAGCTCCACAGTAGAGCATTTAACTGCAGATCAAAAGGTCACTAGTTCAAATCTGGGTGCTCCCTTGTCCAACTGTTTTACCTGTAGAAATATGTTTTTAATTAAATAAATTGAAGTAAACATTTACAATCTTAGCATTTTATGTAATGAGCAACACATTTCTACATTTGAAATACTCCTGATCATCACCTGAAACATAGGGTAAACACCATTAAGCTGTTTAGGATTTCTTCATATGATACAAGCTGTGTTTTACATTCGCCCAAGTTCTACTGGTGATATGATCAGTTTGAAATAGTTCATTGGAAGCTCTTATGAATGTTATAAAACTGTGGTGGAAACCAATAATATGCCCTTAATGAAATGTATTCATTTGTACAGCTGACCAGAAGTGCACTGATGCCATTAGTTCTACAAGTTCCTTAGAGTCACCCACTCTATCACCTTTTTAAAAAAGGGCAGTTTTCAACATTCAAGGGTTTATGTCAGTGGTAGAGCGTAGGAGTGTAGTTCAAGAAGTCCCTGTTTCATAACCATATACCCTTTTCAATAGATCCTGTTAAATGTTTTTCAACCCAATGCACTGTAAGAAACAATAAGATATATAATCATTTCATATACAAAACAATGAACAATTGGGTTTAACTATGCTCTTAGCACAAAATCAACAAACTGCAGTAGAGAAGCAGTTACTTTTTGCAGAATTTGTGCATTTGACAAAAGATTTTTTTTCCATGTTCCAAGATCTACATGTTTTACGAAATGTATGAATTCTTGCAATGGAAACCTCACTGTATTTTACCAAGGCAGATAAAGGACATCCTTCACACCCCATATACTTATAAGGAGGGTTTGGTGGCTGAAAATGCATTGCGTTGATGGTGATTGCATGTTGCTTCCACTTTGTACATATTACTGAATAAATAAAGGCATTTTGGAAAGGGGGGTATAGCTCACTGGTAGAGCATTTGACTGCAGATCAAGAGGTCCCAAGTTCAAATCTGGGTGCCCCCTTGTCCAACTGTTTTACCTGTAGAAATAAATTGCAGAAAACATTTACAATCTTAGCATTTTATGTAATGGCCAACACATTTCTACATTTGAAAGACTCCTGATCATCTCCTGAAACATAGGGTAAACACCATGAAACTGTTTAGGATTTCTTCGTATGATACAAGCTGTGTTTCACATTCACCCAAGTTCTACTGGTGATATTATCAGTTTGAAATAGTCCATTGGAAGCTCATATGAATGTTACAAAACTGTGGTGGAAACCAATAATATTCCCTTGATGAAATGTATTAATTTGAACAGCTGACCAGAAGTGCACTGATGTCATTAGTTCTACAAGTTCCATACAGTCACCCACTCTATCACCTTTTTTAAGAAGGGCAGTTTTCAGCATTCAAGGGTTTAACTCAGTGGTAGAGCGTAGGAGTGCAGTTCAAGAAGTCCATGTTTCATAACCATATACCCTCTTCAATAGATCCTGTTAAAATGTTTTTCAACCCAATGCACTGTGAGAAACAATAGGATATATCATCATTTCATATACAAAACAATGAACAATTGGGTTTAACTATGCTCTTAGCACAAAATCAACAAACTGCAATAGAGAAGCAGTTACATTTTGCAGAATGTGTGCATTTGACAAAAGATTTTTTTCCATGTTCCAAGATCTACATGTGATAATAAATGTATGAATTCTTGCAATGGAAACCTCACTGTATTTTACCAAGGCAGATAAAGGACATCCTTCACACCCCATATACTTATAAGGAGGGTTTGGTGGCTGAAAATGCATTGCGTTGATGGTGATTGCATGTTGCTTGCACTTTGTGTAAGAAACAATAAGATATATCATCATTTCAAATACAAAACAATGAACAATTGGGTTTAACTATGCTCTTAGCACAAAATCAACAAACTGCAGTAGAGAAGCAGTTACATTTTGCAGAATTTGTGCATTTGACAAAAGATTTGTTTTCCATGTTCCAAGATCTACATGTGATACAAAATGTATGAATTCTTGCAATGGAAACCTCACTGTATTTTACCAAGGCAGATAAAGGACATCCTTCGCACCCCATATACTTATAAGGAGGGTTTTGGTGGCTGAAAATGCATTGCTTTGATGGTGATTGCATGTTGCTTGCACTTTGTACATATTACTGAATAAATAAAAGTGAACTTTTCAGAACTGGGGGTATAGCTCAGTGATAGAACATTTGACTGCTGATCAAGAGGTCCTTAGTTCAAATCTGGGTGCACCCTTGTTCAACTGTTTTACCTGTAGAAATATTTTTTTAATTAAATAAATTGAAGTAAACATTTACAATCTTAGCATTTTATGTAATGAGCAAAACATTTCTACATTTGAAATACTCCTGATCATCACCTGAAACATAGGGTAAACACCATTAAACTGTTTAGGATTTCTTCATATGATACACAGTGTGTTTTACATTCACCCAAGTTCTACTGGTGATATGATTAGTTTGAAATAGTCCATTGGAAGCTCATATGAATGTTATAAAACTGTGGTGGAAACCAATAATATGCCCTTAATGAAATGTATTAATTTGTACAGCTGACCAGAAGTGCACTGATGTCATTAGTTCTACAAGTTCCATACAGTCACCCACTCTATCACCTTTTTAAAAAAGGGCAGTTTTCAGCATTCAAGGGTTTATGTCAGTGGTAGAGCGTAGGAGGGCTTTTCAAGAAGTTCATGTTTCATAACCATATACCCTCTTCAATAGATCCTGTTAAAATGTATGTTTTAACCCAATGCACTGTAAGAAACAATAAGATATATCATCATTTCATATACAAAACAATGAACAATTGGGTTTAACTATGCTCTTAGCACAAAATCAACAAAATGCAGTAGAGAAACAGTTACGTTTTGCAGAATGTGTGCATTTGACAAAAGTTTTTTTTCCATGTTCCAAGATCTACATGTGATACGAAATGTATGAATTCTTGCAATGGAAACCTCACTGTATTTTACCAAGTCAGATAAAGGACATCCTTCGCACCCCATATACTTATAAGGAGGGTTTGGTGGCTGGAAATGCATTGCTTTGATGGTGATTGCATGTTGCTTGCACTTTGTACATATTACTGAATTAATAAAGGTGAACTTTTCAGAACTGGGGGTATCGCTCAGTGGTAGAGCATTTGACTGCAGATCAAGAGGTCCCTAGTTCAAATCTGGGTGCCCCCTTGTTCAGCTGTTTTACCTGTAGAAATATTTTTTTAAATAAATTGAATACAACATTTACAATCTTAGCATTTTATGTAATGAACAACACATTTCTACATTTGAAATACTCCTGATCATCACCTGAAACATAGGGTAAACACCATTAAGCTGTTTAGGATTTCTTCATATGATACAAGCTGTGTTTTACATTCACCCAAATTCTACTGGTGATATGATCCGTTTGAAATATTCCATTGGAAGCTCATATGAATGTTATAAAACTGTGGTGGAAACCAATAATATGCCCTTAATGAAAGGTATTAATTTGTACAGCTGACCAGAAGGGCACTGATGTCATTAGTTCTACAAGTTCCATACAGTCACCCACTCTATCACCTTTTTAAAAAAGGGCAGTATTCAACATTCAAGGGTTTATGTCAGTGGTAGAGCGTAGGAGTGTAGTTCAAGACGTCCCTGTTCCATAACCATATACCCTCTTCAATAGATCCTGTCCAATGTTTTTCAACCCAATGCACTGTAAGAAACAATAAGATATATTATCATTTCATATACAAAACAATGAACATTTGGGTTTAACTATGCTCTTAGCACAAAATCAAAAAAATGCAGTAGAGAAACAGTTACGTTTTGCAGAATTTGTGCATTTGACAAAGTTTTTTTTCCATGTTCCAAGATCTACATGTGATACGAAATGTATGAATTCTTGCAATGATAACCTCACTGTATTTTACCAAGGCAGATAAAGGACATCTTTTGTACCCCTTATACTTATAAGGAGGGTTTGGTGGCGGAAAATGCATTGATTTGATGGTGATTGCATGTTGCTTCCACTTTGTACATATTACTGAATAAATAAAGGTGAACATTTCAGAAATGGGGGTATAGCTCAGGGGTAGAGCATTTCACTGCAGATCAAAAGGTCCCCAGTTCAAATCTGGGTCCCCCCTTGTCCAACTGTTTTACCTGTAGAAATATTTGTTTTAATTAAATAAATTGAAGTAAACATTTACAATCTTAGCATTTTATGTAATGAGCAACACATTTCCACATTTGAAATACTCCTGATCATCACCTGAAACATAGGGTAAACACCATTAAGCTGTTTAGGATTTCTTCATATGATACAAGCTGTGTTTTACATTCACCCATGTTCTACTGGTGATATGATCAGTTTGAAATAGTCCATTGGAAGCTCATATGAATGTTATAAAACTGTGGTGGAAACCAATAATATGCCCTTAATGAAATTTATTAATTTGTACAGCTGACCAGAAGTGCCCTGATATCATTAGTTCTACAAGTTCCATAGAGTCACCCACTCTATCACCTTTTTTAAAAAGGGCAGTTTTCAACATTCAAGGGTTTATGTCAGTGGTAGAGCGTAGGAGTGTAGTTCAAGAGGTCCCTGTTTCATAACCATATACCCTCTTCAATAGATCCTGTTAAAATGTTTTTCAACCCAATGCACTGTAAGAAACAATAGGATTTATCATCATTTCATATACAAAACAATGAACAATTGGGTTTAACTATGCTCTTAGCACAAAATCAACAAACTGCAGTAGAGAAGCAGTTACATTTTGCAGAATTTGTGCATTTGGCAAAATATTTTTTTTTCCATGTTCCAAGATCTACATGTGATACGAAATGTATGAATTCTTGCAATGGAAACCTCACTGTATTTTACCAAGGCAGATAAAGGACATTCTTCGCAGCTCATATACATATAAGGAGGGTTTGGTGGCTGAAAATGCATTGCTTTGATGGTGATTGCATGTTGCTTGCACTTTGTACATATTACTGAATTAATAAAGGGGAACTTTTCTGAACTGGGGGTATAGCTCAGTGGTAGAGCATTTGACTGCAGATCAAGAGATCCCTAGTTCTAATCCGGGTGCCCCCTTGTTCAACTGTTTTACCTGTAGAAATATTTTTTTAATTAAATAAATTGAAGAAAACATTTACAATCTTAGCATTTTATGTAATGAGCAACACATTTCTACATTTGAAATACTCCTGATCATCTCCTGAAACATAGGGTAAACACCGGGAAACTGTTTAGGATTTCTTCATATGATACAAGCTGTGTTTTACATTCACCCAAGTTCTACTGGTGATATTATCAGTTTGAAATAGTCCATTGGAAGCTCATATGAATGTTATAAAACTGTGGTGGAAACCAATAATATGCCCTTAATGAAATGTATTAATTTGTACAGCTGACCAGAAGTGCCCTGATGTCATTAGTTCTACAAGTTCCATACAGTCAACCACTCTATCACCTTTTTAAACAAGGGCAGTTTTCAGCATTCAAGGGTTTAACTCAGTGGTAGGGCGTAGGAATGCAGATCAAGAAGTCCCTGTTTCATAACCATATACCCTCTTCAATAGATCCTGTTAAAATGTTTTTCAACCCAATGCACTGTAAGAAACAATAAGATATATCATCATTTCATATACAAAAGAATGAACAATTGGGTTTAACTATGCTCTTTGCACAAAATCAACAAACTGCAGTAGAGAAGCAGTTACATTTTGCAGAATTTGTGCATTTGACAAAAGATTTTTTTTCCATGTTCCAAGATCTACATGTGATACGAAATGTATGAATTCTTGCAATGGAAACCTCACTGTATTTTACCAAGGCAGATAAAGGACATCCTTCGCACCCCATATACTTATAAGGAGGGTTTGGTGGCTGAAAATGCTTTGCTTTGATGGTGATTGCATGTTGCTTCCACTTTGTACATATTACTGAATAAATAAAGGTGAACGTTTCAGAAATGGGGGTATATAGCTCAGGGGTAGAGCATTTCACTGCAGATCAAACGGTTCCTAGTGCATATCTGGGTGCCCCCTTGTCCAACTGTTTTACCTCTAGAAATATGTTTTTAATTAAATAAATTGAAGTAAACATTTACAATCTTAGCATTTTATGTAATGAGCAACACATTTCTACATTTGAAATATTCCTGATCATCACCTGGAACATAGGGTAAACACCATTACGCTGTTTAGGATTTCTTCATATGATACAAGCTGTGTTTTACATTCACCCAAGTTCTACTGGTGATATGATCAGTTTGAAATAGTCCATTGGAAGCTCTTATGAATGTTATAAAACTGTGGTGGAAACCAATAATATGCCCTTAATGAAATGTATTAATTTGTACAGCTGACCAGAAGTGCACTGATGTCATTAGTTCTACAAGTTCCATAGAGTCACCCACTCTATCATCTTTTTTAATAAGGGCAGTTTTCAACATTCAAGGGTTTATGTCAGTGGTAGAGCGTAGGAGTGTAGTTCAAGAAGTCCCAGTTTCATAACCATATACCCTCTTCAATAGATCCTGTTAAAATGTTTTTCAACCCAATGCACTGTAAGAAACAATAGGATATATCATCATTTCATATACAAAACAATGAACAATTGGGTTTAACTATGCTCTTAGCCCAAAATCAACAAACTGCAGTAGAGAAGCAGTTACGTTTTGCAGAATTTGTGCATTTGACAAAAGTTTTTTTTCCATGTTCCAAGATCTACATGTGATACGAAATGTATGAATTCTTGCAATGGAAACCTCACTGTATTTTACCAAGGCAGATAAAGGACATCCTTTGCACCTCATATACTTATAAGGAGGGTTTGGTGGCTGCAAATGCATTGCTATGATGGTGATTGCATGTTGCTTGCACTTTGTACATATCACTGAATTAATAAAGGGGAACTTTTCAGAACTGGGGGTATAGCTCAGTGGTAGAGCATTTGACTCCCGATCTAGAGGACCCTAGTTCAAATCTGGGTGACCCCTTGTTCAACTGTTTTACCTGTAGAAATATTTTTTTAATTAAATAAATTGAAGAAAACATTTACAATCTTAGCATTTTATGTAATGAGCAACACATTTCTACATTTGAAATACTCCTGATCATCTCTGGAAACATAGGGTAAACACCATGAAACTGTTTAGGATTTCTTCATATGATATAAACTGTGTTTTACATTCACCCAAGTTCTACTGGTGATATTATCAGTTTGAAATAGTCCATTGGAAGCTCATATGAATGTTATAAAACTGTGGTGGAAACCAATAATATGCCCTTAAGGAAATGTATTAATTTATACAGCTGCCCAGAAGTGCACTGATGTCATTAGTTCTACAAGTTCCATACAGTCACCCACTCTATCACCTTTTTAAAAAAGGGCAGTTTTCAGCATTCAAGGCCTTAACTCAGTGGTAGAGCGTAGGAATGCAGTTCAAGAAGTCCCTGTTTAATAACCATATACCCTCTTCAATAGATCCTGTTAAAATGTTTTTCAACCCAATGCACTGTAAGAAACAATAAGATATATCATCATTTCATATACAAAACAATGAACAATTGGGTTTAACTATGCTCTTAGCACAAAATCAACAAACTGCAGTAGAGAAGCAGTTACGTTTTTCAGAATTTGTGCATTTGACAAAAGATTTTTTTTCCATGTTCCAAGATCTACATGTGATACGAAATGTATGAATTCTTGCAATGGAAACCTTACTGTATTTTACCAAGGCAGATAAAGGACATCCTTCGCACCCCATATACTTATAAGGAGGGTTTGGTGGCTGAAAATGCATTGCTTTGATGGTGATTGCATGTTGCTTGCACTTTGTACATATTACTGAATTAATAAAGGTGAACTTTTCAGAACTGGGGGTATAGCTCAGTGGTAGAGCATTTGACTGCAGATCAAGAGGTCCCTAGTTCTAATCTGGGTGCCCCTTGTTCAACAGTTTTACCTGTAGAAATATTTTTTTAATTAAATAAATTGAAGAAAACATTTACAATCTTAGCATTTTAGGTAATGAGCAACACATTTCTACATTAGAAATACTCCTGATCATCTCCTGAAACATAGGGTAAACACCATGAAACTGTTTAGGTTTTCTTCATATGATACAAGCTGTGTTTTACATTCACCCAAGTTCTACTGGTGATATTATCAGTTTGAAATAGTCCATTGGAAGCTCATATGAATGTTATAAAACTGTGGTGGAAACCAATAATATGCCATTAATGAAATGTATTAATTTGTACAGCTGACCAGAAGTGCACTGATGTCATTAGTTCTACAAGTTCCATACAGTCACCCACTCTATCATCTTTTTTAATAAGGGCAGTTTTCAACATTCAAGGGTTTATGTCAGTGGTAGAGCGTAGGAGTGTAGTTCAAGAAGTCCCAGTTTCATAACCATATACCCTCTTCAATAGATCCTGTTAAAATGTTTTTCAACCCAATGCACTGTAAGAAACAATAGGATATATCATCATTTCATATACAAAACAATGAACATTGGGTTTAACTATGCTCTTAGCCCAAAATCAACAAACTGCAGTAGAGAAGCAGTTACGTTTTGCAGAATTTGTGCATTTGACAAAAGTTTTTTTTCCATGTTCCAAGATCTACATGTGATACGAAATGTATGAATTCTTGCAATGGAAACCTCACTGTATTTTACCAAGGCAGATAAAGGACATCCTTTGCACCTCATATACTTATAAGGAGGGTTTGGTGGCTGCAAATGCATTGCTATGATGGTGATTGCATGTTGCTTGCACTTTGTACATATCACTGAATTAATAAAGGGGAACTTTTCAGAACTGGGGATATAGCTCAGTGGTAGAGCATTTGACTCCCGATCTAGAGATCTCTAGTTCAAATCTGGGTGACCCCTTGTTCAACTGTTTTACCTGTAGAAATATGTTTTTAATTAAATAAATTGAAGTAAACATTTACAATCTTAGCATTTTATGTAATGAGCAACACATTTCTACATTTGAAATACACCTGATCATCTCCTCAAACATAGGGTAAACACCATGAAACTGTTTAGGATTTCTTTGTATGATACAAGCTGTGTTTTACATTCACCCAAGTTCTACTGGTGATATTATCAGTTTGAAATAGTCCATTGGAAGCTCATATGAATGTTATAAAACTGTGGTGGAAACCAATAATATGCCCTTAATGAAATGTATTAATTTGTACAGCTGACCAGAAGTGCACTGATGTCATTAGTACTACAAGTTCCATACAGTCAAGCACTCTATCACTTTTTTAAAAAAGGGCAGTTTTCAGCATTCAAGGGTTAATGTCAGTGGTAGAGCGTAGGAGTGCTTTGCAAGAAGTCCCTGTTTCATAACCATATAACCTCTTCAATAGATCCTGTTAAAATGTTTTTCAACCCAATGCACTCTAAGAAACAATAGGATATATCATCATTTCATATATAAAACAATGAACAATTGGGTTTAACTATGCTCTTAGCACAAAATCAACAAACTGCAGTAGAGAAGCAGTTGCATTTTGCAGAATTTGTGCATTTGACAAAAGATTTTTTTCCATGTTCCAAGATCTACATGTGATACGAAATGTATGAATTCTTGCAATGGAAACCTCACTGTATTTTACCAAGGCACATAAAGGACATCCTCCGCACCCCATATACTTATAAGGAGGGTTTGGTGGCTGAAAATGCTTTGCTTTGATGGCGATTGCATGTTGCTTCCACTTTGTACATATTACTGAATAAATAAAGGTGAACATTTCAGAAATGGGGGTATAGCTCCGGAGTAGAGCATTTCACTGCAGATCAAAAGGTCACTAATTCAAATCTGGGTGCCCCCCTTGTCCAACTGTTTTACCTGTAGAAATATGTTTTTAATTAAATAAATTGAAGTAAACATTTACATTCTTAGCATTTTATGTAATGAGCAACACATTTCTACATTTGAAATACTCCGGATCATCTCCTGAAACATTAGGTAAACACCATGAAACTGTTTAGGATTTCTTCGTATAATACAAGCTGTGTTTTACATTCACCCAAGTTCTACTGGTGATATTATCAGTTTGAAATAGTCCATTGGAAGCTCATATGAATGTTATAAAACTGTGGTGGAAACCAATAATATGCCCTTAATGAAATGTATTAATTTTTACAGCTGACCAGAAGTGCACTGATGTCATTTGTTCTACAGGTTCCATACAGTCACCCACTCTATCACCTTTTTAAAAAAGGGCAGTTTTCAGCATTCAAGGGTTTAACTCAGTGGTAGAGCGTAGGAATGCAGTTCAAGAAGTCCCCGTTTCATAACCATATACCCTCTTCAATAGATCCTGTTAAAATGTTTTTCAACCCAATGCATGGTAAGAAACAATAAGATATATCATCATTTCATATACAAAAGAATGAACAATATCAACAACCTGCAGTAGAGAAGCAGTTACATTTTGCAGAATTTGTGCATTTGACAAAAGATTTTTTTTCCATGTTCCAAGATCTACATGTGATACGAAATGTATGAATTCTTGCAATGGAAACCTCACTGTATTTTACTGTATTTATGAATGTTATAAAACTGTGGTGGAAACCAATAATCTGCCCTTAATGAAATGTATTAATTTGTACAGCTGACCAGAAGTGCATTGATGTCATTAGTTCTACAAGTTCCATACAGTCACCCACTCTATCACCTTTTTAAAAAAGGGCAGTTTTCAGCATTCAAGGGTTTAACTCAGTGGTAGAGCATAGGAATGCAGTTCAAGAAGTCCCTGTTTCATAACCATATACCCTCTTCAAAAGATCCTGTTACAATGTTTTTCAACCCAATGCACTGTAAGAAACAATAAGATATATCATCATTTCATATACAAAACAATGAACAATTGGGTTTAACTATGCTCTTAGCACAAAATCAACAAACTGCAGTAGAGAAGCAGTTACATTTTGCAAAATGTGTGCATTTGACAAAAATTTTTTTTCCATGTTCCAAGATCTACATGTGATACGAAATGTATGAATTCTTGCAATGGAAACCTCACTGTATTTTACCAAGGCAGATAAAGGACATCTTTTGTACCCCTTATACTTATAAGGAGGGTTTGGTGGCTGAAAATGCATTGCTTTGATGGTGATTGCATGTTGCTTCCACTTTGTACATATTACTGAATAAATAAAGGTGAACATTTCAGAAATGGGGATATAGCTCAGGGGTAGAGCATTTCACTGCAGATCAAAAGGTCCCTAGTTCAAATCTGGGTGCCCCCTTGTCCAACTGTTTTACCTGTAGAAATATGTTTTTAATTAAATAAATTGAAGTAAACATTTACAATCTTAGCATTTTATGTAATGAAAAACACATTTCTACATTTGAAATACTCCTGATCATCTCCTGAAACATAGGGTAAACACCATGAAACTGTTTAGGATTTCTTCGTATGATACAAGCTGTGTTTTACATTCACCCAAGTTCTACTGGTGATATTATCAGTTTGAAATAGTCCATTGGAAGCTCATATGAATGTTATAAAACTGTGGTGGAAACCAATAATATGCCCTTAATGAAATGTATTAATTTGTATAGCTGAGCAGAAGTGCACTGATGTCATTAGTTCTACAAGTTCCATACAGTCACCCACTCTATCACCTTTTTAAAAAAGGGCAGTTTTCAACATTCAAAGGTTTATGTCAGTGGTAGAGCGTAGGAGTGTAGTTCAAGAAGTCCCTGTTTCATAACCATATACCCTCTTCAATAGATCCTGTTAAATGTTTTTCAACCCAATGCACTGTAGGAAACAATAAGATATATCATCATTTCATATACAAAACAATGAACAATTGGGTTTAACTATGCTCTTAGCACAAAATCAACAAACTGCAGCAGAGAAGCAGTTACATTTTGCAGAATTTGTGCATTTGACAAAATATTTTTTTTCCATGTTCCAAGATCTACATGTGATACGAAATGTATGAATTCTTGCAATGGAAGCCTCACTGTATTTTACCAAGGCAGATAAAGGACATCCTTCGAACCCCATATACTTATAAGGAGGGTTTGGTGGCTGAAAATGCATTGCTTTGATGGTGATTGCATGTTGCTTGCACTTTGTACATATTACTGAATTAATAAAGGTGAACTTTTCAGAACTGGGGGTATAGCTCAGTGGTAGAGCATTTGACTGCAGATCAAGCGGTCCCTAGTTCCAATCTCGGTGCCCCCTTGTTCAACTGTTTTACCTGTAGAAATATGTTTTTAATTAAATAAATTGAAGTAAACATTTACAATCTTAGCATTTTATGTAATGAGCAACACATTTCTACTTTTGAAATACTCCTGATCATCACCTGAAACATAGGGTAAACACCATTAAGCTGTTTAGGATTTCCTCATATGATACAAGCTGTGTTTTACATTCACCCAAGTTCTACTGGTGATATTATCAGTTTGAAATAGTCCATTGGAAGCTCATATGAATGTTATAAAACAGTGGTGGAAACCAATAATATGCCATTAATGAAATGTATTAATTTGTACAGCTGACCAGAAGTGCACTGATGTCATTAGTTCTACAAGTTCCATACAGTCACCCACTCTATCACCTTTTTAAGAAAGGGCAGTTTTCAGCATTCAAGGGTTTAACTCAGTGGTAGAGGGTAGGAATGCAGTTCAAGAAGTCCCTGTTTCATAACCATATACCCTCTTCAATAGATCCTGTTAAATGTTTTTCAACCCAATGCACTGTAAGAAACAATAAGATATATCATCATTTCATATACAAAACAATGAACACTTGGGTTTAACTATGCTCTTAGCACAAAATCAACCAATTGCAGTAGAGAAGCAGTTACATTTTGCAGAATTTGTGCATTTGACAAAAGATTTTTTTTCCATGTTCCAAGATCTACATGTGATACGAAATGTATGAATTCTTGCAATGGAAACCTCACTGTATTTTACCAAGGCAGATAAAGGACATCTTTTGTACCCCTTATACTTATAAGGAGGGTCTGGTGGCTGAAAATGCATTGCTTTGATGGTGATTGCATGTTGCTTCCACTTTGTACATATTACTGAATAAATAAAGGTGAACATTTCAGAAATGGGGGTATAGCTCAGGGGTAGAGCATTTCACTGCAAATCAGAAGGTCCCTAGTTCAAATCTGGGTGCCCCTTTGTCCAACCGTTTTACCTGTAGAAATATGTTTTTAATTAAATAAATTGAAGTAAACATTTACAATCTTAGCATTTTATGTAATGAGCAACACATTTCTACATTTGAAATACACCTGATCATCTCCTGAAACATAGGGTAAACACCATGAAACTGTTTAGGATTTCTTCGTATGATACAAGCTGTGTTTTACATTCACCCAAGTTCTACTGGTGATATTATCAGTTTGAAATAATCCATTGGAAGCTCATATGAATGTTATAAAACTGTGGTGGAAACCAATAATATGCCCTTAATGAAATGTATTAATTTGTACAGCTGACCAGAAGTGCACTGATGTCATTAGTTCTACAAGTACCATACAGTGACCCACTCTATCACCTTTTTAAAAAAGGGCAGTTTTCAGCATTCAATGGTTTAACTCAGTGGTAGAGATAGGAATGCAGTTCAAGAAATCCCTGTTTCATAACCAAATACCCTCTGCAATAGATCCTGTAAAAATGTTTTTCAACCCAATGCACTGTAAGAAACAATAAGATATATAATCATTTCATATACAAAACAATGAACAATTGGGTTTGACTATGCTCTTAGCACAAAATCAACAAACTTCAGTAGAGAAGCAGTTACATTTTGCAGAATTTGTGCATTTGACAAAGATTTTTTTTCCATGTTCCAAGATCTACATGTGATACGAAATGTATGAATTCTTGCAATGGAAACCTCACTGTATTTTACCAAGGCAGATAAAGGACATCTTTTGTACCCCTTATACTTATAAGGAGGGTTTGGTGGCTGAAAATGCATTGCTTTGATGGTGATTGCATGTTGCTTCCACTTTGTACATATTACTGAATAAATAAAGGTAAAAGTTTCAGAAATGGGGGTATAGCTCAGGGGTAGAGCATTTCACTGCAGATCAAGAGGTCCCTAGTTCAAATCTGGGTGCCCACTTGTTCAACTGTTTTACCTGTAGAAATATTTTTTTTAATTAAAAAAATTGAAGAAAACATTTACAATCTTAGCATTTTATGTAATGAGCAACACATTTCTACATTTGAAATACTCCTGATCATCTCCTGAAACATAGGGTAAACACCATGAAACTGTTTATGATTTCTTCATATGATACAAGCTGTGTTTTACATTCACCCAAGTTCTACTGGTGATATTATCAGTTTGAAATAGTCCATTGGAAGCTCATATGAATGTTATAAAACTGTGGTGGAAACCAATAATATGCCCTTAATGAAATGTATTAATTTGTACAGCTGACCAGAAGTGCACTGATGTCATTAGTTCTACAAGTTCCATACAGTCACCCACTCTATCACCTTTTTAAAAAAGGGCAGTTTTCAGCATTCAAGGGTTTAACTCAGATGTAGAGCGTAGGAATGCAGTTCAAGAAGTCCCTGTTTAATAACCATATACCCTCTTCAATAGATCCTGTTAAAATGTTTTTCAACCCAATGCACTGTAAGAAACAATAAGATATATCATCATTTCATATACAAAACAATGAACAATTGGGTTTAACTATGCTCTTAGCACAAAATCAACAAACTGCAGTAGAGAAGCAGTTACATTTTGCAGAATTTGTGCATTTGACAAAATATTTTTGTTCCATGTTCCAAGATCTACATGTGATACGAAATGTAGGAATTCTTGCAATGGAAACCTCATTGTATTTTACCAAGGCAGATAAAGGACATCTTTTGTACCCCTTATACTTATAAGGAGGGTTTGGTGGCTGAAAATGCATTGCTTTGATGGTGATTGCATGTTGCTTCAACTTTGTACATATTACTGAATAAATAAAGGTGAACATTTCAGAAATGGGGGTATAGCTCAGGCGTAGAGCATTTCCCTGCAGATCAAAAGGTCCCTAATTCAAATGTGGGTGCCCCCTTGTCCAACTGTTTTACCTGTAGAAATATGTTTTTAATTAAATAAATTGAAGTAAACATTTACAATCTTAGCATTTTATGTAATGAGCAACACATTTCTACATTTGAAATACTCCGGATCATCTCCTGAAACATTAGGTAAACACCATGAAACTGTTTAGGATTTCTTCGTATGATACAAGCTGTGTTTTACATTCACCCAAGTTCTACTGGTGATATCATCAGTTTGAAATAGTCCATTGGAAGCTCATATGAATGTTATAAAACTGTGCTGGAAACCAATAATATGCCCTTAATGAAATGTATTAATTTGTACAGCTGACCAGAAGTGCACTGATGTCATTAGTTCTACAAGTTCCATACAGTCACCCACTCTATCACTTTTTTAAAAAAGGGCAGTTTTCAGCATTCAAGGGTTTATGTCAGTGGTAGAGCGTAGGAGTGCTTTGCAAGAAGTCCCTGTTTCATAACCATATAACCTCTTCAATAGATCCTGTTAAAATGTTTTTCAACCCAATGCACTCTAAGAAACAATAGGATATATCATCATTTCATATATAAAACAATGAACAATTGGGTTTAACTATGCTCTTAGCACAAAATCAACAAACTGCAGTAGAGAAGCAGTTGCATTTTGCAGAATTTGTGCATTTGACAAAAGATTTTTTTCCATGTTCCAAGATCTACATGTGATACGAAATGTATGAATTCTTGCAATGGAAACCTCACTGTATTTTACCAAGGCACATAAAGGACATCATTCGCACCCCATATACTTATAAGGAGGGTTTGGTGGCTGAAAATGCTTTGCTTTGATGGCGATTGCATGTTGCTTCCACTTTGTACATATTACTGAATAAATAAAGGTGAACATTTCAGAAATGGGGGTATAGCTCCGGAGTAGAGCATTTCACTGCAGATCAAAAGGTCACTAATTCAAATCTGGGTGCCCCCCTTGTCCAACTGTTTTACCTGTAGAAATATGTTTTTAATTAAATAAATTGAAGTAAACATTTACATTCTTAGCATTTTATGTAATGAGCAACACATTTCTACATTTGAAATACTCCGGATCATCTCCTGAAACATTAGGTAAACACCATGAAACTGTTTAGGATTTCTTCGTATGATACAAGCTGTGTTTTACATTCACCCAAGTTCTACTGGTGATATTATCAGTTTGAAATAGTCCATTGGAAGCTCATATGAATGTTATAAAACTGTGGTGGAAACCAATAATATGCCCTTAATGAAATGTATTAACTTGTACAGCTGACCAGAAGTGCACTGATGCCATTAGTTCTACACGTTCCTTAGAGTCACCCACTCTATCACCTTTTTAAAAAAGGGCAGTTTTCAACATTCAAGGGTTTATGTCAGTGGTAGAGCGTAGGAGTGTAGTTCAAGAAGTCCCTGTTTCATAACCATATACCCTCTTCAATAGATCCTGTTAAATGTTTTTCAACCCAATGCACTGTAAGAAACAATAAGATATATAATCATTTCATATACAAAACAATGAACAATTGGGTTTAACTATGCTCTTAGCACAAAATCAACAAACTGCAGTAGAGAAGCAGTTACATTTTTCAGAATTTGTGCATTTGACAAAATATTTTTTTTCCATGTTCCAAGATCTACATGTGATACGAAATGTATGAATTCTTGCAATGGAAACCTTACTGTATTTTACCAAGGCAGATAAAGGACATCCTTCGCACCCCATATACTTATAAGGAGGGTTTGGTGGCTGAAAATGCATTGCTTTGATGGTGATTGCATGTTGCTTGCACTTTGTACATATTACTGAATTAATAAAGGCAAACTTTTCAGAACTGGGGGTATCGCTCAGTGATAGAGCATTTGACTGCAGATCAAGAGGTCCCTAGTTCAAATCTGGGTGCACCCTTGTTCAACTGTTTTACCTGTAGAAATATTTTTTTAATTAAATAAATTGAAGAAAACATTTACAATCTTTGCATTTTATGTAATGAGCAACACATTTCTACATTAGAAATACTCCTGATCATCTCCTGAAACATAGGGTAAACACCATGAAACTGTTTAGGATTTCTTCGTATGATACAAGCTGTGTTTTACATTCACCCAAGTTCTACTGGTGATATTATCAGTTTGAAATAGTCCATTGGAAGCTCATATGAATGTTATAAAACTGTGGTGGAAACCAATAATATGCCCTTAATGAAGTGTATTAATTTGTACAGCTGACCAGAAGTGCACTGATGTCATTCGTTCTACAAGTTCCATACAGTCACCCACTCTATCACCTTTTTAAAAAAGGGCAGTTTTCAGCATTCAAGGGTTTAACTCAGTGGTAGAGCGTAGGAATCCAGTTCAAGAAGTCCCCGTTTCATAACCATATACCCTCTTCAATAGATCCTGTTAAAATGTTTTTCAACCCAATGCACTGTAAGAAACAATAGAAACAATAAGATATATCATCATTTCATATACAAAAGAATGAACAATTGGGTTTAACTATGCTCTTAGCACAAAATCAATAAACTGCAGTAGAGAAGCAGTTGCATTTTGCAGAATTTGTGCATTTGACAAAAGATTTTTTTTCCATGTTCCAAGATCTACATGTGATACGAAATGTATGAATTCTTGCAATGGAAACCTCACTGTATTTTACCAAGGCACATAAAGGACATCCTTCGCACCCCATATACTTATAAGGAGGGTTTGGTGGCTGAAAATGCTTTGCTTTTATGGTGATTGCATGTTGCTTCCACTTTGTACATATTACTGAATAAATAAAGGTGAACATTTCAGAAATGGGGTTATAGCTCCGGAGTAGAGCATTTCACTGCAGATCAAAAGGTCACTAGTTCAAATTTGGGTGCCCCCTTGTTCAACTGTTTTACCTGTAGAAATATTTTTTTAATTAAATAAATTGAAGAAAACATTTACAATCTTTGCATTTTATGTAATGAGCAACACATTTCTACATTAGAAATACTCCTGATCATCTCCTGAAACATAGGGTAAACACCATGAAACTGTTTAGGATTTCTTCGTATGATACAAGCTGTGTTTTACATTCACCCAAGTTCTACTGGTGATATTATCAGTTTGAAATAGTCCATTGGAAGCTCATATGAATGTTATAAAACTGTGGTGGAAACCAATAATATGCCCTTAATGAAGTGTATTAATTTGTACAGCTGACCAGAAGTGCACTGATGTCATTAGTTCTACAAGTTCCATACAGTCACCCACTCTATCACCTTTTTAAAAAAGGGCAGTTTTCAGCATTCAAGGGTTTAACTCAGTGGTAGAGCGTAGGAATCCAGTTCAAGAAGTCCCCGTTTCATAACCATATACCCTCTTCAATAGATCCTGTTAAAATGTTTTTCAACCCAATGCACTGTAAGAAACAATAGAAACAATAAGATATATCATCATTTCATATACAAAAGAATGAACAATTGGGTTTAACTATGCTCTTAGCACAAAATCAATAAACTGCAGTAGAGAAGCAGTTGCATTTTGCAGAATTTGTGCATTTGACAAAAGATTTTTTTTCCATGTTTCAAGATCTACATGTGATACGAAATGTATGAATTCTTGCAATGGAAACCTCACTGTATTTTACCAAGGCACATAAAGGACATCCTTCGCACCCCATATACTTATAAGGAGGGTTTGGTGGCTGCAAATGCATTGCTATGATGGTGATTGCATGTTGCTTGCACTTTGTACATATCACTGAATTAATAAAGGGGAACTTTTCAGAACTGGGGGTATAGCTCAGTGGTAGAGCATTTGACTCTCGATCTAGAGGTCCCTAGTTCAAATCTGGGTGACCCCTTGTTCAACTGTTTTACCTGTAGAAATATTTTTTTAATTAAATAAATTGAAGAAAACATTTACAATCTTAGCATTTTATGTAATGAGCAACACATTTCTACATTAGAAATACTCTTGATCATCTCCTGAAACATAGGGTAAACACCATGAAACTGTTTAGGATTTCTTCATATGATACAAGCTGTGTTTTACATTCACCCAAGTTCTACTGGTGATATTATCAGTTTGAAATAGTCCATTGGAAGCTCATATGAATGTTATAAAACTGTGGTGGAAACCAATAATATGCCCTTAATGAAATGTATTAATTTGTACAGCTGACCAGAAGTGCACTGATGTCATTAGTTCTACAAGTTCCATACAGTCACCCACTCTATAACCTTTTTTAAAAAGGGCAGTTTTCAGCATTCAATGGTTTAACTCAGTGGTATAGCGTAGGAATGCAGTTCAAGAAGTGCCTGTTTCATAACCATATACCCTCTTCAATAGATCCTGTTCAAATGTTTTTCAACCCAATGCACTGTAAGAAACAATAAGATATATCATCATTTCATATACAAAAGAATGAACAATTGGGTTTAACTATGCTCTTAGCACAAAATCAACAAACTGCAGTAGAGAAGCAGTTACATTTTGCAGAATGTGTGCATTTGACAAAAGATTTTTTTTCCATGTTCCAAGATCTACATGTGATACGAAATGTATGAATTCTTGCAATGGAAACCTCACTGTATTTTACCAAGGCAGATAAAGGACATCCTTCGCACCCCATATACTTATAAGGAGGGTTTGGTGGCTGAAAATGCATTGCTTTGATGGTGATTGCATGTTGCTTCCACTTTGTACATATTACTGAATAAATAAAGATGAACATTTCAGAAATGGGGGTATAGCTCAGGGGTAGAGCATTTCACTGCCCATCAAAAGGTCCCTAGTTCAAATCTGGGTGCCCCCTTGTCCAACTGTTTTACCTCTAGAAATATGTTTTTAATTAAATAAATTGAAGTAAACATTTACAATCTTAGCATTTTATGTAATGAGAAACAAATTTCTACATTTGAAATACTCCTGATCATCACCTGAAACATAGGGTAAACACCATTAAGCTGTTTAGGATTTCTTCGTATGATACAAGCTGTGTTTTACATTCACCCAAGTTCTACTGGTGATATGATCAGTTTGAAATAGTCCATTGGAAGCTCTTATGAATGTTATAAAACTGTGGTGGAAACCAATAATATGCCCTTAATGAAATGTATTAATTTGTACAGCTGACCAGAAGTGCACTGATGTCATTAGTTCTACACGTTCCATACAGTCACCCACTTTATCACCTTTTTAAAAAAAGGCAGTTTTCAGCATTCAAGGGTTTAACTCAGTGGTAGCGCGTAGGAATGCAGTTCAAAAAGTCCCTGTTTCATAACAATATACCCTCTTCAATAGATCCTGTTAAATGTTTTTCAACCCAATGCACTGTAAGAAACAATAAGATATATTATCATTTCATATACAAAACAATGAACAATTGGGTTTAACTATGCTCTTAGCACAAAATCAAAAAAATGCAGTAGAGAAACAGTTACGTTTTGCAGAATTTGTGCATTTGACAAAGTTTTTTTTCCATGTTCCAAGATCAACATGTGATACGAAATGTATGAATTCTTGCAATGGAAACCTCACTGTATTTTACCAAGGCAGATAAAGGACATCCTTCGCACCCCATATACTTATAAGGAGGGTTTGGTGGCTGAAAATGCTTTGCTTTGATAGTGATTGCATGTTGCTTCCACTTTGTACATATTACTGAATAAATAAAGGTGAACATTGCAGAAATGGGGGTATAACTCAGGGGTAGAGCATTTCACTGCAGATCAAAAGGTCCCTAATTCAAATCTGGGTGCCCCCTTGTCCAACTGTTTTACCTGTAGAAATGTGTTTTTAATTAAATAAATTGAAGTAAACATTTACAATCTTAGCATTTTATGTAATGAGCAACACATTTCTACATTTGAAATACTCCTGATCATCACCTGAAACATAGGGTAAACACCATTAAGCTGTTTAGGATTTCTTCATATGATACAAGCTGTGTTTTACATTCACCCAAGTTCTACTGGTGATATGATCAGTTTGAAATAGTCCATTGGAAGCTCTTATGAATGTTATAAAACTGTGGTGGAAACCAATAATATGCCCTTAATGAAATGTATTAATTTGTACAGCTGACCAGAAGTGCACTGATGTCATTAGTTCTACAAGTTCCATAGAGTCACCCACTCTATCACCTTTTTAAAAAAGGGCAGTATTCAACATTCAAGGGTTTATGTCAGTGGTAGAGCGTAGGAGTGTAGTTCAAGAGGTCCCTGTTTCATAACCATATACCCTCTTCAATAGATCCTGTTAAAATGTTTTTCAACCCAATGCACTGTAAGAAACAATAGGATATACCAGCATTTCATATACAAAACAATGAACAATTGGGTTTAACTATGCTCTTAGCACAAAATCAACAAACTGCAGTAGAGAAGCAGTTACATTTTGCAGAATTTGTGCATTTGGCAAAATATTTTTTTTCCATGTTCCAAGATCTACATGTGATACGAAATGTATGAATTCTTGCAATGGAAACCTCACTGTATTTTACCAAGGCAGATAAAGGACATCCTTCACATCTCATATACTTATAAGGAGGGTTTGGTGGCTGAAAATGCATTGATTTGATGATGATTGCATGTTGCTTCCATTTTGTACATATTACTGAATAAATAAAGGTGAACATTTCAGAAATGGGGGTATAGCTCAGAGGTAGAGCATTTCACTGCAGATGGAAAGGTCCCCAGTTCAAATCTGGGTCCCCCCTTGTCCAACTGTTTTACCTGTAGAAATATTTTTTTAATTAAATAAATTGAAGAAAACATTTACAATCTTAGCATTTTATGTAATGAGCAACACATTTCTACATTTGAAATACTCCTGATCATCTCCTGAAACATAGGGTAAACACCAGGAAACTGTTTAGGATTTCTTCATATGATACAAGCTGTGTTTTACATTCACCCAAGCTCTACTGGTGATATTATCAGTTTGAAATAGTCCATTGGAAGCTCATATGAATGTTATAAAACTCTGGTGGAAACCAATGATATGCCCTTAATGAAATGTATTAATGTGTACAGCTGACCAGAAGTGCACTGATGTCATTAGTTCTACAAGTTCCATACAGTCAACCACACTATCACCTTTTTAGAAAAGGGCAGTTTTCAGCATTCAAGGGTTTAACTCAGTGGTAGGGCGTAGGAATGCAGATCAAGAAGTCCCTGTTTCATAACCATATACCCTCTTCAATAGATCCTGTTAAAATGTTTTTCAACCCAATGCACTGTAAGAAACAATAAGATATATCATCATTTCATATACAAAAGAATGAACAATTGGGTTTAACTATGCTCTTAGCACAAAATCAACAAACTGCAGTAGAGAAGCAGTTGCATTTTGCAGAATTTGTGCATTTGACAAAAGATTTTTTATCCATGTTCCAAGATCTACATGTGATACGAAATGTATGAATTCTTGCAATGAAAACCTCACTGTATTTTACCAAGGCACATAAAGGACATCCATCGCACCCCATATACTTATAAGGAGGGTTTGGTGGCTGAAAATGATTTGCTTTGAGGGTGATTGCATGTTGCTTCCACTTTGTACATATTACTGAATAAATAAAGGTGAACTTTGCAGAAATGGGGGTATAGCTCAGCGGTAGAGCATTTCACTGTAGATCAAAAGGTCCCTAGTTCAAATCTGGGTGCCCCCTTGTCCAGCTGTTTTACCTGTAGAAATGTGTTTTTAATTAAATAAATTGAAGTAAACATTTACAATCTTAGCATTTTATGTAATGAGCAACACATTTCTACATTTGAAATACTCCTGATCATCACCTGAAACATAGGGCAAACACCATTAAGCTGTTTAGGATTTCTTCATATGATACAAGCTGTGTTTTACATTCACCCAAGTTCTACTGGTGATATTATCAGTTTGAAATAGTCCATTGGAAGCTCATATGAATGTTATAAAACTGTGGTGGAAACCAATAATCGCCCTTAATGAAATGTATTAATTTGTACAGCTGACCAGAAGTGCACTGATGTCATTAGTTCTACAAGTTCCATAGAGTCACCCACTCTATCACCTTTTTAAAAAAGGCCAGTTTTCAGCATTCAAGGGTTTAACTCAGTGGTAGAGCGTAGGAATGCAGTTCAAGAAGTCCCCGTTTCATAACCATATACCCTCTTCAATTGATCTGTTAAAATGTTTTTCAACCCAATGCACTGTAAGAAACATTAAGATATATCATCATTTCATATACAAAACAATGAACAATTGGGTTTACCTATGCTCTTAGCACAAAATCAACAAAATGCAGTAGAGAAACAGTTACGTTTTGCAGAATTTGTGCATTTGACAAAAGTTTTTTTTCCATGTTCCAAGATCTACATGTGATACGAAATGTATGAATTCTTGCAATGGAAACCTTACTGTATTTTACCAAGGCAGATAAAGGACATCCTTCGCACCCCATATACTTATAAGGAGGGTTTGGTGGCTGAAAATGCATTGCTTTGATGGTGATTGCATGTTGCTTGAACTTTGTACATATTACTGAATTATTAAAGTTGAACATTTAAGAACTGGGGGTATAGCTCAGTGGTAGAGCATTTGACAGCAGATCAAGAGGTCCCTAGTTTAAATCTGGGTGCCCCCTTGTCCAACTGTTTTACCTGTAGAAATGTTTTTTTAATTAAATAAATTGAAGAAAACATTTACAATCTTAGCATTTTATGTAATGAGCAACACATTTCTACATTTGAAATACTCCTGATCATCTCTGGAAACATAGGGTAAACACCATGAAACTGTTTAGGATTTCTTCATATGATATAAGCTGTGTTTTACATTCACCCAAGTTCTACTGGTGATATTATCCGTTTGAAATAGTCCATTGGAAGTGCATATGAATGTTATAAAACTGTGGTGGAAACCAATAATATGCCCTTAATGAAATGTATTAATTTGTACAGCTGACCAGAAGTGCACTGATGTCATTAGTTCTACAAGTTCCATAGAGTCACCCACTCTATCACCTTTTTAAAAAAGGGCAGTATTCAACATTCAAGGGTTTATGTCAGTGGTAGAGCGTAGGAGTGTAGTTCAAGACGTCCCTGTTTCATAACCATATACCCTCTTCAATAGATCCTGTTAAATGTTTTTCAACCCAATGCACTGTAAGAAACAATAAGATATATTATCATTTCATATACAAAACAATGAACAATTGGGTTTAACTATGCTCTTAGCACAAAATCAAAAAAATGCAGTAGAGAAACAGTTACGTTTTGCAGAATTTGTGCATTTGACAAAGTTTTTTTTCCATGTTCCAAGATCTACATGTGATACGAAATGTATGAATTCTTGCAATGAAAACCTCACTGTATTTTACCAAGGCAGATAAAGGACATCTTTTGTACCCCTTATACTGATAAGGAGGGTTTGGTGGCTGAAAATGCATTGATTTGATGGTGATTGCATGTTGCTTCCGCTTTGTACATATTACTGAATAAATAAAGGTGAACATTTCAGAAATGGGGGTATAGCTCAGGGGTAGAGCATTTCAATGCAGATCAAAAGGTCCCCAGTTCAAATCTGGGTCCCCCCTTGTCCAACTGTTTTACCTGTAGAAATATTTTTTTAATTAAATAAATTGAAGTAAACATTTACAATCTTAGCGTTTTATGTAATGAGCAACACATTTCTACATTTGAAATACTCCTGATCATCACCTGAAACATAGGGTAAACACCATTAAGCTGTTTAGGATTTCTTCATATGATACAAGCTGTGTTTTACATTCACCCAAGTTCTACTGGTGATATTATCAGTTTGAAATAGTCCATTGGAAGCGTATATGAATGTTATAAAACTGTGGTGGAAACCAATAATATGCCCTTAATGAAATGTATTAATTTGTACAGCTGACCAGACGTGCACTGATGTCATTAGTTCTACAAGTTCCATACAGTCAACCACTCTATCACCTTTTTAAAAAAGGGCAGTTTTCAGCATTCAAGGGTTTAACTCAGTGGTAGGGCGTAGGAATGCAGATCAAGAAGTCCCTGTTTCATAACCATATACCCTCTTCAATAGATCCTGTTAAAATGTTTTTCAACCCAATGCACTGTAAGAAACAATAAGATATATCATCATTTCATATACAAAAGATTGAACACTTGGGTTTAACTATGCTCTTAGCACAAAATCAACAAACTGCAGTAGAGAAGCAGTTGCATTTTGCAGAATTTGTGCATTTGACAAAAGATTTTTTATCCATGTTCCAAGATCTACATGTGATACGAAATGTATGAATTCTTGCAATGGAAACCTCACTGTATTTTACCAAGGCACATAAAGGACATCCTTCGCACCCCATATACTTATAAGGAGGGTTTGGTGGCTGAAAATGCTTTGCTTTGATGGTGATTGCATGTTGCTTCCACTTTGTACATATTACTGAATAAATAAAGGTGAACAGTTCAGAAATGGGGGTATAGCTCCGGGGTAGAGCATTTCACTGCAGATCAAAAGGTCCCTAGTTCAAATCTGGGTGCCCCCTTGTCCAACTGTTTTACCTGTAGAAATATGTTTTGAATTAAATAAATTGAAGTAAACATTTACAATCTTAGCATTTTATGTAATCAGCAACACATTTCTACATTTGAAATACTCCTGATCATCACCTGAAACATAGGGTAAACACCATTAAGCTGTTTAGGATTTCTTCATATGATACAAGCTGTGTTTTACATTCACCCAAGTTCTACTGGTGATATGATCAGTTTGAAATAGTCCATTGGAAGCTCTTATGAATGTTATAAAACTGTGGTGGAAACCAATAATATGCCCTTAATGAAATGTATTAATTTGTACAGCTGACCAGAAGTGCACTGATGTCATTAGTTCTACAAGTTCCATAGAGTCACCCACTCTATCACCTTTTTAAAAAACGGCAGTTTTCAACATTCAAGGGTTTATGTGAGTGGTAGAGCGTAGGAGTGTAGTTCAAGAAGCCCCTGTTTCATAACCATATACCCTCTTCAATAGATCCTGTTAAAATGTTTTTCAACCCAATACACTGTAAGAAACAATAAGATATATCATCATTTCATATACAAAACAATGAACAATTGGGTTTAACTATGCTCTTAGCACAAAATCAACAAACTGCAGTAGAGAAGCAGTTACGTTTTGCAGAATGTGTGCATTTGACAAATGTTTTTTTTCCATGTTCCAGATCTACATGTGATACGAAATGTATGAATTCTTGCAATGGAAACCTCACTGTATTTTACCAAGGCAGATAAAGGACATCATTCGCACCCCATATACTTATAAGGAGGGTTTGGCGGCTGAAAATGCATTGCTTTGATGGTGATTGCATGTTGCTTCCCTTTGTACATATTACTGAATTAATAAAGGTGAACATTTTAGAACTGGGGGTGTAGCTCAGTGGTAGAGCATTTGACTGCAGATCAAGAGGTCCCTAATTCAATTCTGGGTGCCCCCTGGTACAACTGTAGTACCTGTAGAATTTTATTTTTAATTAAAGAAAACATTTACAATCTTAGCATTTTATGTAATGAGCAACACATTTCTACATTTGAAATACTCCTGATCATCTCCTGAAACATAGGGTAAACACCATTAAGCTGTTTCGGAATTCTTCGTATGATACAAGCTGTGTATTACATTCACCCAAGTTCTACTGGTGATATTATCAGTTTGAAATAGTCAATTGGAAGCTCATATGAATGTTATAAAACTGTGGTGGAAACCAATAATATGCCCTTAATGAAATGTATTAATTTGTACAGCTGACCAGAAGTGCACTGATGTCATTAGTTCTACAAGTTCCATAAAGTCACCCACTCTATCACTTTTTTTAAAAAAAGGGCAGTTTTCAGCATTCAAGGCTTTATGTCAGAGGTAGAGGGTAGGAGTGCAGTTCAAGAAGTCCCTGTTTCATAACCATATACCCTCTTCAATAGATCCTGTTAAAAGGTTTTTCAACCCAATGCACCGTAAGAAACAATAAGATATATCATCATTTCATATACAAAACAATGAACAATTGGGTTTAACTATGCTCTTAGCACAAAATCAACAAACTGCAGTAGAGAAGCAGTTACGTTTTGCAGAATGTGTGCATTTGACAAAAGTTTTTTTTTTCCATGTTCCAAGATCTACATGTGATACGAAATGTATGAATTCTTGCACTGGAAACCTCACTGTATTTTACGAAGGCAGATAAAGGACATCTTTTGTACCCCTTATACTTATAAGGAGGGTTTGGTCGCTGAAAATGCATTGCTTTGATGGTGATTGCATGTTGTTTGCACTTTGTACATATTACTGAATAAATAAAGGTGAACATTTCAGACCTGGGTGTATAGCTCAGTGGTAGAGCATTTGACTACAGATCATGAAGTCCCTAGTTCAAATCTTGGTCCCCCCTTGTTCAACAGTTTTACCTGTAGAAATATTTTTTTAATTCAATAAATTGAAGAACACATTTACAATTTTAGCATTTTATGAAATGAGCAACACATTTCTACATTTGAAATACTCCTGATCATCTCCTGAAACATAGGGTAAACACCATGAAACTGTTTAGGATTTCTTTGTATGATACATGCTGTGTATTACCTTCACCCAAGTTCTACTGGTGATATCATCAGTTTGAAATAGTCCATTGGAAGCTCATATGAATGTTATAAAACTGTGGTGGAAACCAATAATATGCCATTAATGAAATGTATTAATTTGTACAGCTGACCAGAAGTGCACTGATGCCATTAGTTCTACACGTTCCTTAGAGTCACCCACTCTATCACCTTTTTAAAAAAGGGCAGTTTTCAGCATTCAAGGGTTTAACTCAGTGGTAGAGCGTAGGAATGCAGTTCAAGAAGTCCCTGTTTAATAACCATATACCCTCTTCAATAGATCCTGTTAAAATGTTTTTCAACCCAATGCACGGTAAGAAACACTAAGATATATCATCATTTCATATACAAAACAATGAACAATTGGGTTTACTATGCTCTTAGCACAAACTCAACAAACTGCAGTAGAGAAGCAGTTACGTTTTGCAGAATTTGTGCATTTGACAAAAGTTTTTTTTTCCTGGTCCAAGATCTACATGTGATACAAAATGTATGAATTCTTGCACTGGAAACCTCACTGTATTTTAGAAAGGCAGATAAAGGACATCTTTTGTACCCCTTATATTTATAAGGAGGGTTTGGTGGCTGAAAATGCATTGCTTTGATGGTGATTGCATGTTGCTTCCACTTTGTACATATTAGTGAATAAATAAAGGTAAACATTTCAGAACTGCGGGTATCGCTCAGTGGTAGAGCATTTGACTGCAGATCAAGAGGTCCCTAGTTCAAATCTGGGTGCCCCCTTGTCAAACTGTTTTACCTGTAGAAATATTTTTTAAATAAATTGAAGAAAACATTTACAATTTTAGCATTTTATGTAATGAGCAATACATTTCTACATTTGAAATACTCCTGATCATCTCCTGAAACATAGGGTAAACACCATTAAGCTGTTTAGGATTTCCTCATATGATACAAGCTGTGTATTACATTCACCCAAGTTCTACTGGTGATATTGTCAGTTTGAAATAGTCCATTTGAAGCTCATATGAATGTTATAAAACTGTGGTGGAAACCAATAATATGCCCTTAATTAAATGTATTAATTTGTACAGCTGACCAGAAGTGCACTGATGTCATTAGCTCTACAAGTTCCATACAGTCACCCACTCTATCACCTTTTTAAAAAAGGGCAGTTTTCAGCATTCAAGGGTTTAACTCAGTGGTAGAGGGTAGGAATGCAGTTCAAGAAGTCCCTGTTTCATAACCATATACCCTCTTCAACAGATCCTGTTAAAATGTTTTTCAACCCAATGCACTGTAAGAAACAATAGGATATATCATCATTTCATGTACAAAACAATGAACAATTGGGTTTAACTATGCTCTTAGCACAAAATCAACAAACTGCAGTAGAGAAGCAGTTACATTTTGCAGAATTTGTGCATTTCACAAAATATTTTTTTCCATGTTCCAAGATCTACATGTGATACGAAATGTATGAATTCTTGCAATGGAAACCTCACTGTAATTTACCAAGCCAGATAAAGGACCTCCTTCGCACCCCATATACTTATAAGGAGGGTTTGGTGGCTGAAACTGCATTGCTTTGATGGTGATTGCATGTTGCTTGCACTTTGTACATATTACTGAATTAATAAAGGTGACCTTTTAGAACTGGGGATATAGCTCAGTGGTAGAGCATTTGATTGCAGATCAAGAGGTCCATAGTTTAAATCTTGATGCTCCCTTGTTCAACTGTTTTACCTGTGGAAATATGTTTTTAATTAAATAAATTGAAGAAAACATTTATAATCTTAGCATTTTATGTAATGAGCAACACATTTCTACATTTGAAATACTCCTGATCATCTCCTGAAACATAGGGTAAACACCAGGAAACTGTTTAGGATTTCTTCATATGATTCAAGCTGTGTTTTACATTCACCCAGGTTCTACTGGTGATATTATCAGTTTGAAATAGTCCAATGGAAGCTCATATGAATGTTATAAAACTGTGGTGGAAACCAATAATATGCCCTTAATGAAATGTATTAATTTGTACAGCTGACCAGAAGTGCACTGATGTCATTAGTTCTACAAGTTCCATAGAGTCACCCACTCTATCACCTTTTTAAAAAAGGGCAGTATTCAACATTCAAGGGTTTATGTCAGTGGTAGAGCGTAGGAGTGTAGTTCAAGAGGTCCCTGTTTCATAACCATATACCCTCTTCAATAGATCCTGTTAAAATGTTTTTCAACCCAATGCACCGTAAGAAACAATAAGATATATCATCATTTCATATACAAAACAATGAACAATTGGGTTTAACTATGCTCTTAGCACAAAATCAACAAACTGCAGTAGAGAAGCAGTGACGTTTTGCAGAATTTGTGCATTTGGCAAAATATTTTTTTTCCATGTTCCAAGATCTACATGTGATACGAAATGTATGAATTCTTGCAATGGAAACCTCACTGTATTTTACCAAGGCAGATAAAGGACATCCTTCATAGCTCATATACTTATAAGGAGGGTTTGGTGGCTGAAAATGCATTGATTTGATGATGATTGCATGTTGCTTCCATTTTGTACATATTACTGAATAAATAAAGGTGAAAATTTCAGAAATGGGGGTATAGCTCAGAGGTAGAGCATTTCACTGCAGATTGAAAGGTCCCCAGTTCAAATCTGGGTCCCCCCTTGTCCAACTGTTTTACCTGTAGAAATATTTTTTTAATTAAATAAATTGAAGTAAACATTTACAATCTTAGCATTTTATGTAATGAGCAACACATTTCTGCATTTGAAATACTCCTGATCATCACCTGAAACATAGGGTAAACACCATTAAGCTGTTTAGGATTTCTTCATATGATACAAGCTGTGTTTCACATTCACCCAAGTTCTACTGGTGATATGATCAGTTTGAAATAGTCCATTGGAAGCTCGTATGAATGTTATAAAACTGTGGTGGAAACCAATAATTTGCCCTTAATGAAATGTATTAATTTGTACAGCTGACCAGAAGTGCACTGATGTCATTAGTTCTACAAGTTCCATAGAGTCACCCACTCTATCACCTTTTTAAAAAAGGGCAGTTTTCAGCATTCAAGGGTTTAACTCAGTGGTAGAGGAGAGGAGTGCAGTTCAAGAAGTCCCTGTTTCATAACCATATACCCTCTTCAATTGATCTGTTAAAATGTTTTTCAACCCAATGCACTGTAAGAAACATTAAGATATATCATCATTTCATATACAAAACAATGAACAATTGGGTTTACCTATGCTCTTAGCACAAAATCAACAAAATGCAGTAGAGAAACAGTTACGTTTTGCAGAATTTGTGCATTTGACAAAAGTTTTTTTTCCATGTTCCAAGATCTACATGTGATACGAAATGTATGAATTCTTGCAATGGAAACCTTACTGTATTTTACCAAGGCAGATAAAGGACATCCTTCGCACCCCATATACTTATAAGGAGGGTTTGGTGGCTGAAAATGCATTGCTTTGATGGTGATTGCATGTTGCTTGAACTTTGTACATATTACTGAATTATTAAAGTTGAACATTTAAGAACTGGGGGTATAGCTCAGTGGTAGAGCATTTGACAGCAGATCAAGAGGTCCCTAGTTTAAATCTGGGTGCCCCCTTGTCCAACTGTTTTACCTGTAGAAATGTTTTTTTAATTAAATAAATTGAAGAAAACATTTACAATCTTAGCATTTTATGTAATGAGCAACACATTTCTACATTTGAAATACTCCTGATCATCTCTGGAAACATAGGGTAAACACCATGAAACTGTTTAGGATTTCTTCATATGATATAAGCTGTGTTTTACATTCACCCAAGTTCTACTGGTGATATTATCCGTTTGAAATAGTCCATTGGAAGTGCATATGAATGTTATAAAACTGTGGTGGAAACCAATAATATGCCCTTAATGAAATGTATTAATTTGTACAGCTGACCAGAAGTGCACTGATGTCATTAGTTCTACAAGTTCCATAGAGTCACCCACTCTATCACCTTTTTAAAAAAGGGCAGTATTCAACATTCAAGGGTTTATGTCAGTGGTAGAGCGTAGGAGTGTAGTTCAAGACGTCCCTGTTTCATAACCATATACCCTCTTCAATAGATCCTGTTAAATGTTTTTCAACCCAATGCACTGTAAGAAACAATAAGATATATTATCATTTCATATACAAAACAATGAACAATTGGGTTTAACTATGCTCTTAGCACAAAATCAAAAAAATGCAGTAGAGAAACAGTTACGTTTTGCAGAATTTGTGCATTTGACAAAGTTTTTTTCCCATGTTCCAAGATCTACATGTGATACGAAATGTATGAATTCTTGCAATGAAAACCTCACTGTATTTTACCAAGGCAGATAAAGGACATCTTTTGTACCCCTTATACTGATAAGGAGGGTTTGGTGGCTGAAAATGCATTGATTTGATGGTGATTGCATGTTGCTTCCGCTTTGTACATATTACTGAATAAATAAAGGTGAACATTTCAGAAATGGGGGTATAGCTCAGGGGTAGAGCATTTCAATGCAGATCAAAAGGTCCCCAGTTCAAATCTGGGTCCCCCCTTGTCCAACTGTTTTACCTGTAGAAATATTTTTTTAATTAAATAAATTGAAGTAAACATTTACAATCTTGGCGTTTTATGTAATGAGCAACACATTTCTACATTTGAAATACTCCTGATCATCACCTGAAACATAGGGTAAACACCATTAAGCTGTTTAGGATTTCTTCATATGATACAAGCTGTGTTTTACATTCACCCAAGTTCTACTGGTGATATTATCAGTTTGAAATAGTCCATTGGAAGCGTATATGAATGTTATAAAACTGTGGTGGAAACCAATAATATGCCCTTAATGAAATGTATTAATTTGTACAGCTGACCAGACGTGCACTGATGTCATTAGTTCTACAAGTTCCATACAGTCAACCACTCTATCACCTTTTTAAAAAAGGGCAGTTTTCAGCATTCAAGGGTTTAACTCAGTGGTAGGGCGTAGGAATGCAGATCAAGAAGTCCCTGTTTCATAACCATATACCCTCTTCAATAGATCCTGTTAAAATGTTTTTCAACCCAATGCACTGTAAGAAACAATAAGATATATCATCATTTCATATACAAAAGATTGAACAATTGGGTTTAACTATGCTCTTAGCACAAAATCAACAAACTGCAGTAGAGAAGCAGTTGCATTTTGCAGAATTTGTGCATTTGACAAAAGATTTTTTATCCATGTTCCAAGATCTACATGTGATACGAAATGTATGAATTCTTGCAATGGAAACCTCACTGTATTTTACCAAGGCACATAAAGGACATCCTTCGCACCCCATATACTTATAAGGAGGGTTTGGTGGCTGAAAATGCTTTGCTTTGATGGTGATTGCATGTTGCTTCCACTTTGTACATATTACTGAATAAATAAAGGTGAACAGTTCAGAAATGGGGGTATAGCTCCGGGGTAGAGCATTTCACTGCAGATCAAAAGGTCCCTAGTTCAAATCTGGGTGCCCCCTTGTCCAACTGTTTTACCTGTAGAAATATGTTTTGAATTAAATAAATTGAAGTAAACATTTACAATCTTAGCATTTTATGTAATCAGCAACACATTTCTACATTTGAAATACTCCTGATCATCACCTGAAACATAGGGTAAACACCATTAAGCTGTTTAGGATTTCTTCATATGATACAAGCTGTGTTTTACATTCACCCAAGTTCTACTGGTGATATGATCAGTTTGAAATAGTCCATTGGAAGCTCTTATGAATGTTATAAAACTGTGGTGGAAACCAATAATATGCCCTTAATGAAATGTATTAATTTGTACAGCTGACCAGAAGTGCACTGATGTCATTAGTTCTACAAGTTCCATAGAGTCACCCACTCTATCACCTTTTTAAAAAACGGCAGTTTTCAACATTCAAGGGTTTATGTGAGTGGTAGAGCGTAGGAGTGTAGTTCAAGAAGCCCCTGTTTCATAACCATATACCCTCTTCAATAGATCCTGTTAAAATGTTTTTCAACCCAATACACTGTAAGAAACAATAAGATATATCATCATTTCATATACAAAACAATGAACAATTGGGTTTAACTATGCTCTTAGCACAAAATCAACAAACTGCAGTAGAGAAGCAGTTACGTTTTGCAGAATGTGTGCATTTGACAAATGTTTTTTTTCCATGTTCCAGATCTACATGTGATACGAAATGTATGAATTCTTGCAATGGAAACCTCACTGTATTTTACCAAGGCAGATAAAGGACATCATTCGCACCCCATATACTTATAAGGAGGGTTTGGCGGCTGAAAATGCATTGCTTTGATGTTGATTGCATGTTGCTTCCCTTTGTACATATTACTGAATTAATAAAGGTGAACATTTTAGAACTGGGGGTGTAGCTCAGTGGTAGAGCATTTGACTGCAGATCAAGAGGTCCCTAATTCAATTCTGGGTGCCCCCTGGTACAACTGTAGTACCTGTAGAATTTTATTTTTAATTAAAGAAAACATTTACAATCTTAGCATTTTATGTAATGAGCAACACATTTCTACATTTGAAATACTCCTGATCATCTCCTGAAACATAGGGTAAACACCATTAAGCTGTTTCGGAATTCTTCGTATGATACAAGCTGTGTATTACATTCACCCAAGTTCTACTGGTGATATTATCAGTTTGAAATAGTCAATTGGAAGCTCATATGAATGTTATAAAACTGTGGTGGAAACCAATAATATGCCCTTAATGAAATGTATTAATTTGTACAGCTGACCAGAAGTGCACTGATGTCATTAGTTCTACAAGTTCCATAAAGTCACCCACTCTATCACTTTTTTTAAAAAAAGGGCAGTTTTCAGCATTCAAGGCTTTATGTCAGAGGTAGAGGGTAGGAGTGCAGTTCAAGAAGTCCCTGTTTCATAACCATATACCCTCTTCAATAGATCCTGTTAAAAGGTTTTTCAACCCAATGCACCGTAAGAAACAATAAGATATATCATCATTTCATATACAAAACAATGAACAATTGGGTTTAACTATGCTCTTAGCACAAAATCAACAAACTGCAGTAGAGAAGCAGTTACGTTTTGCAGAATGTGTGCATTTGACAAAAGTTTTTTTTTTCCATGTTCCAAGATCTACATGTGATACGAAATGTATGAATTCTTGCACTGGAAACCTCACTGTATTTTACGAAGGCAGATAAAGGACATCTTTTGTACCCCTTATACTTATAAGGAGGGTTTGGTCGCTGAAAATGCATTGCTTTGATGGTGATTGCATGTTGTTTGCACTTTGTACATATTACTGAATAAATAAAGGTGAACATTTCAGACCTGGGTGTATAGCTCAGTGGTAGAGCATTTGACTACAGATCATGAAGTCCCTAGTTCAAATCTGGGTGCCCCCTTGTTCAACAGTTTTACCTGTAGAAATATTTTTTTAATTCAATAAATTGAAGAACACATTTACAATTTTAGCATTTTATGAAATGAGCAACACATTTCTACATTTGAAATACTCCTGATCATCTCCTGAAACATAGGGTAAACACCATTAAGCTGTTTCGGAATTCTTCGTATGATACAAGCTGTGTATTACATTCACCCAAGTTCTACTGGTGATATCATCAGTTTGAAATAGTCCATTGGAAGCTCATATGAATGTTTTAAAACTGTGGTGGAAACCAATAATAAGCCCTTAATGAAATGTATTAATTTGTACAGCTGACCAGAAGTGCACTGTTGTCATTAGTTATACAAGTTCCATACAGTCACCCACTCTATCACCTTTTTAAAAAAGGGCAGTTTTCAGCATTCAAGGGTTTAACTCAGTGGTAGAGGGTAGGAATGCAGTTCAAGAAGTCCCTGTTTCATAACCATATACCCTCTTCAACAGATCCTGTTAAAATGTTTTTCAACCCAATGCACTGTAAGAAACAATAGGATATATCATCATTTCATATACAAAACAATGAACAATTGGGTTTGACTATGCTCTTAGCACAAAATCAACAAACTGCAGTAGAGAAGCAGTTACATTTTGCAGAATTTGTGCATTTCACAAAATATTTTTTTCCATGTTCCAAGATCTACATGTGATACGAAATGTATGAATTCTTGCAATGGAAACCTCACTGTAATTTACCAAGCCAGATAAAGGACCTCCTTCGCACCCCATATACTTATAAGGAGGGTTTGGTGGCTGAAACTGCATTGCTTTGATGGTGATTGCATGTTGCTTGCACTTTGTACATATTACTGAATTAATAAAGGTGACCTTTTAGAACTGGGGATATAGCTCAGTGGTAGAGCATTTGATTGCAGATCAAGAGGTCCATAGTTTAAATCTTGATGCTCCCTTGTTCAACTGTTTTACCTGTGGAAATATGTTTTTAATTAAATAAATTGAAGAAAACATTTATAATCTTAGCATTTTATGTAATGAGCAACACATTTCTACATTTGAAATACTCCTGATCATCTCCTGAAACATAGGGTAAACACCAGGAAACTGTTTAGGATTTCTTCATATGATTCAAGCTGTGTTTTACATTCACCCAGGTTCTACTGGTGATATTATCAGTTTGAAATAGTCCAATGGAAGCTCATATGAATGTTATAAAACTGTGGTGGAAACCAATAATATGCCCTTAATGAACTGTATTAATTTGTACAGCTGACCAGAAGTGCACTGATGTCATTAGTTCTACAAGTTCCATAGAGTCACCCACTCTATCACCTTTTTAAAAAAGGGCAGTATTCAACATTCAAGGGTTTATGTCAGTGGTAGAGCGTAGGAGTGTAGTTCAAGAGGTCCCTGTTTCATAACCATATACCCTCTTCAATAGATCCTGTTAAAATGTTTTTCAACCCAATGCACCGTAAGAAACAATAAGATATATCATCATTTCATATACAAAACAATGAACAATTGGGTTTAACTATGCTCTTAGCACAAAATCAACAAACTGCAGTAGAGAAGCAGTGACGTTTTGCAGAATTTGTGCATTTGGCAAAATATTTTTTTTCCATGTTCCAAGATCTACATGTGATACGAAATGTATGAATTCTTGCAATGGAAACCTCACTGTATTTTACCAAGGCAGATAAAGGACATCCTTCATAGCTCATATACTTATAAGGAGGGTTTGGTGGCTGAAAATGCATTGATTTGATGATGATTGCATGTTGCTTCCATTTTGTACATATTACTGAATAAATAAAGGTGAAAATTTCAGAAATGGGGGTATAGCTCAGAGGTAGAGCATTTCACTGCAGATTGAAAGGTCCCCAGTTCAAATCTGGGTCCCCCCTTGTCCAACTGTTTTACCTGTAGAAATATTTTTTTAATTAAATAAATTGAAGTAAACATTTACAATCTTAGCATTTTATGTAATGAGCAACACATTTCTGCATTTGAAATACTCCTGATCATCACCTGAAACATAGGGTAAACACCATTAAGCTGTTTAGGATTTCTTCATATGATACAAGCTGTGTTTCACATTCACCCAAGTTCTACTGGTGATATGATCAGTTTGAAATAGTCCATTGGAAGCTCGTATGAATGTTATAAAACTGTGGTGGAAACCAATAATTTGCCCTTAATGAAATGTATTAATTTGTACAGCTGACCAGAAGTGCACTGATGTCATTAGTTCTACAAGTTCCATAGAGTCACCCACTCTATCACCTTTTTAAAAAAGGGCAGTTTTCAGCATTCAAGGGTTTAACTCAGTGGTAGAGGAGAGGAGTGCAGTTCAAGAAGTCCCTGTTTCATAACCATATACCCTCGTCAATAGATCCTGTTAAAATGTTTTTCAACCCAATGCACTGTAAGAAACAAAAGGATATATCATCATTTCATATAAAAAAACAATGAACAATTGGGTTTAACTATGCTCTTAGCACAAAATCAACAAACTGCAGTAGAGAAGCAGTTACGTTTTGCAGAATTTGTGCATTTGACAAAAGTTTTTTTTCCATGTTCCAAGCTCTACATGTGTTACGAAATGTATGAATTCTTGCAATGGAAACCTCACTGTATTTTACCAAGGCAGATAAAGGACATCTTTTGTACCCCTTATACTTATAAGGAGGGTTTGGTGGATGAAAATGCATTGCTTAGATGGTGATTGCATGTTGCTTCCACTTTGTACATATTACTGAATAAATAAAGGGGAACATTTCAAAAATTGGGGTATAGCTCAGGGGTAGAGGATTTCACTGCAGATCAAAAGGTCTCTAGTTCAAATCTGGGTGCCCCCTTGTCCAACTGTGTTACCTGTAGAAATATTTTTTTAACTAAATACATTGAAGTAAACATTTACAATCTTAGCATTTTATGTAATGAGCAACACATTTCTACATTTGAAATACTCCTGATCATCACCTGAAACATAGGGTAAACACCATTAAGCTGTTTAGGATTTCTTCATATGATACAAGCTGTGTTTTACATTCACCCAAGTTCTACTGGTGATATTATCAGTTTGCAATAGTCCATTGGAAGCTCATATGAATGTTATAAAACTCTGGTGGAAACCAATAATATGCCCTTAATGAAATGTATTAATTTGTACAGCTGACCAGAAGTGCACTGATGTCATTAGTTCTACATGTTCCATACAGTCACCCACTCTATCACCTTTTTAAAAAAGGGCAGTTTTCAGCATTCAAGGGTTTAACTCAGTGGTAGAGTGTAGGAGTGCAATTCAAGAAGTCCCTGTTTCATAACCATATACCCTTGTCAATAGATCCTGTTAAAATGTTTTTCAACCCAATGTACTGTAAGAAACAAAAGGATATATCATCATTTCATATAAAAAACAATGAACAATTGGGTTTAACTATGCTCTTAGCACAAAATCAACAAACTGCAATAGAGAAGCAGTTACGTTTTGCAGAATTTGTGCATTTGAGAAAAGTTTTTTTTCCATGTTCCAAGATCTACATGTGATATGAAATGTATGAATTCTTGCAATGGAAACCTCACTGTATTTTACCAAGGCAGATAAAGGACATCTTTTGTGCCCCTTATACTTATAAGGATGGTTTGGTGGCTGAAAATGCATTGCTTTGATGGTGATTGCTTGTTGCTTCCACTTTGTACATATTTTCTGAATGAATAAAGGGGAACATTTCAGAAATGGGGGTATAGCTCAGGGGTAGAGGATTTCACTGCAGATCAAAAGGTCCCTAGTTCAAATCTGGGTGCCCCCTTGTCCAACTGTTTTACCTGTAGAAATATTTTTTTAACTAAATCAATTGAAGTAAACATTTACAATCTTAGCATTTTATGTAATGAGCAACACATTTCTACATTTGAAATACTCCTGATCATCACCAGAAACATAGGGTAAACACCATTAAGCTGTTTAGGATTTCTTCATATGATACAAGCTGTGTTTTACATTCACCCAAGTTCTACTGGTGATATGATCAGTTTGAAATAGTCCATTGGAAGCTCATATGAATGTTATAAAACTGTGGTGGAAACCAATAATATGCCCTTAATGAAATGTATTAATTTGTACAGCTGACCAGAAGTGCACTGATGTCATTAGTTCTACAAGTTCCATAGAGTCACCCACTCTATCACCTTTTTAAAAAAGGGCAGTTTTCATCATTGAAGGGTTTATGTCAGTGGTAGAGCGTAGGAGTGTAGTTCAAG